>NC_136315.1:9944343-10544343 GCF_964198595.1 Lampetra fluviatilis
AACAGCGACGGAGCCGAACCGGGGGAGCAGCGGCCGATCTCAACGGTGGGGGGCTGCGCGAGATCCAACCCTGCCCCCCCTCCCCTCCCCTTTCTCCCGACTCACCTTCACTGAAACAGCTCGGCATGTGTTAACCCAATATGTAGGCTATAACTGTGTATTTATATCATCTTAGTTGCCCCGTCTATTGGGGTTTGAGAGGAAGACAGTAGCACAGTGACATTATTAATTAAATAAATACTTTAAAGGTACAATATTCACAATTAAGTTATCATGCGTCTTGCTTTCATGCGCATGTCAGCTAAACATCCTGGTGTTCAGTAACAAACACCAGCAGTAGCGCTACGATATTTGACGCTGTGAGTATTTTTCGGAATTTATTTTCATTTGTAACCACGTTAGTTTGCCATCCATGGTTAATTGTTGGAATTTTTGTCAAAATATCTTTCTTAACATATTTTTACTCCTTTATCTGTGGATTCGGGCCCCCCTTGTGGCCGACTGGGCCCCCTGTGCGTCGCATGACGCTGCCACGTACCCACAACCCCCCATTGTTGCTCCCCTCGGGCCTAATCGGTAAAGAACCCCAGCCAGCGTCGGCCTCGTGTGGACTTTGACTGGCAGGCAGGAGCCTAGTCTGGCGGAAAGATTGAAAACTTTCATTATTGTTTAGTAATTCACACTAAACACAAACACGCCTAGGCAAGTGTGAGTTTTTTTGAGATGGCACAATCTGCAGGAGGATGACAGTCACCCGGCATTGTGACATTTGTGGGGAGCGGTGGCGCAGTGGTTTAGCTCGCAGCGCTACAAACCCGGCGACCCGATGTCGATTCCCGCTCACGGCCACCAACAGCATGACAATTATCTGAACCTGTCGTGGGCTTCGCCTAGGTCAACTCAGACTCAAATGAGTCCCTGCTGCGGTGTGTAAACATCGCCACTGGGTCGAGACGGGCGGTCGGCGTGGTGCTGGCCACCCACCCCGCTCCTGGGCTCTGCCGGCCTTCATAGGTGCTCATAGCGGCACTTGGCACGAAAGTCTGTTCCTGCTACACGGGGAATCGTTGTCTTTGTTTACATTTGCTCACTGGATTTGCCAATGACTCTACCAGCGGTATCCAGGTCGGCCTTTGTGGAAGAGGCTCGTGAAGGACGCTCCTGGGCAGTTGGAGGCAGCCGCCCTCCAACAACAGCGGAGAACGGAGGAGCGACGCTCACAGCATTGAGCGGAGCACCGGGGCCAGATACAACTCAACAATTTGGCACAGTCGCGAGCACAGGCGATGCATCTGGCAGGCATCTCAGTCAGTCAGCCAATGCCACCTGGGTCTCTCCCGGGACCTGGCGCAGTTGCTCCTGCTCTGATTTCTATCTGCTTAATCCCGGTACTTTAATTAATTAGTTTTTGCTTTGGTGATGTGTGTGACCCAGGTCGCATCTTTGCAAATGAGACTCGAAATCCTGGTCTCGGGAGTGTCTCACCTGGTCACACAACATCCACTTGAAACTTCATCATCATCGCGATGCATGGGCAGATAGCCCGTTGGTGTCCACTGCACCTTTCGTCATGTGTTTCCACGTTAAGTGGTGCCCCATCTTTCTGGCACCAATCTCTCATGTCGCCGTCAAGCCATTCCATTGTAGGTCTTCCCTCTCTTTCCGGTTGGAATTTACATTGCAGGAATATTTATGGTAATAAAAAACGCCGATTTATAATATGCCCATTAACTGGTCATCAGAAAACATTTTTTAAAATGTTATTTTCATCAGGCCCTATGGAGCAAACTCGTCCACTTTTTCTCTCTGCCTCTCTATTTACGTGCTGTGAATAGTCGCCTACTTTCCTCGTAAGGCCACACAGCGCTGCTGAGGAACGCGCTGAGTTGTGTCGGTGATTCTGCTGCCAAAACGCAGCAGAATCACCGAATTAAACGTGTGTTTAATTTCACGGGAATTATAAGGTCCGTCCATTGACGCTGGCTCGGGGTTTTAATGCGAGCGGAGGCATTGTTTCTTTAGGCCACCCAAAAAAACTCTTTCCAACTAGACTTTTGCCCGTCCAAGGACGGGTGTATTGGTGTTGTTGTTGTGTGTTGTGTAGTTTCTGGCGCCGTTCACAGCACAGGGCACGAAGCGTTCCCCTTCACAGCCACACCAGGGTCCCAAATGCGCCGCTGCGCTCTCGCCCCCTCGTAGCGGCGAGACGACGGCACGCGGCGGGGGGCAGTGACTCTCAACTGGGGGGTAGGGGGGGCACGTGGCATCCTGGGGGGGTAAGGGGGGCACGTGGCACCCTGGGGGGGTAGGGGGGGCACGTGGCACCCTGGGGGGTAGGGGGGGCACGTGGCACCCTGGGGGGTAGGGGGGGCACGTGGCACCCTGGGGGGGTAGGGGAGGCACGTGGCACCCTGGGGGGTAGGGGGGGCACGTGGCACCCTGGGGGGTAGGGGGGGCACGTGGCACCCTGGGGGGGGTAGGGGGGGCACGTGGCACCCTGGGGGGTAGGGGGGGCACGTGGAACCCTGGGGGGTAGGGGGGGCACGTGGCACCCTGGGGGGTAGGGAGAGCACGTGGCACCCTGGGGGGTAGGGGGAGCACGTGGAACCCTGGGGGGTAGGGAAGGCACGTGGCACCCTGGGGGGTAGGGGGAGCACGTGGAACCCTGGGGGGTAGGGGGGGCACGTGGCACCCTGGGGGGTAGGGGGGGCACATGGAACCCTGGGGGGTAGGGGGGGCACGTGGCATCCTGGGGGGGTAGGGGGGGCACGTGGCACCCTGGGGGGGTAGGGGGGGCACGTGGCACCCTGGGGGGTAGGGGGTGCACGTGGCACCCTGGGGGGTAGGGGGGGCACGTGGCACCCTGGGGGGGTAGGGGGGGCACGTGGCACCCTGGGGGGTAGGGGGGGCACGTGGCACCCTGGGGGGTAGGGGGGGCACATGGAACCCTGGGGGGTAGGGGGGGCACGTGGCACCCTGGGAGGTAGGGGGAGCACGTGGCACCCTGGGGGGTAGGGGGAGCACGTGGAACCCTGGGGGGTAGGGGGGGCACATGGAACCCTGGGGGGGTAGGGGGGGCACGTGGCACCCTGGGGGGTAGGGGGGGCACGTGGCACCCTGGGGGGTAGGGGGGGCACATGGAACCCTGGGGGGTAGGGGGGGCACGTGGCACCCTGGGAGGTAGGGGGAGCACGTGGCACCCTGGGGGGGTAGGGGGAGCACGTGGAACCCTGGGGGGTAGGGGGGGCACGTGGAACCCTGGGGGGTAGGGGGAGCACGTGACACCCTGGGGGGTAGGGGGAGCACGTGGCACCCTGGAGGGTAGGGGGAGCACGTGGAACCCTGGGGGGTAGGGGGAGCACGTGGAACCCTGGGGGGTAGGGGGAGCACGTGGAACCCTGGGGGGTAGGAGGAGCACGTGGCACCCTGGGGGGTAGGGGGAGCACGTGGAACCCTGGAGGAGCACGTGGCACCCTGGGGGGGTAGGGGGAGCACGTGGAACCCTGGGGGGTAGGAGGAGCACGTGGCACCCTGGGGGGTAGGGGGGGCACGTGGAACCCTGGGGGGTAGGGGGGAGCACGTGGAACCCTGGGGGGTAGGGGGAGCACGTGGCACCTGGGGGGTAGGGGGAGCACGTGGAACCCTGGGGGGTAGGGGGAGCACGTGGCACCCTGGGGGGTAGGGGGAGCACGTGGAACCCTGGGGGGTAGGGGGAGCACGTGGAACCCTGGGGGGGTAGGGGGGGCACGTGGCACCTGGGAGGTAGGGGGGGCACGTGGCACCCTGGGGGGTAGGGGGAGCACGTGGAACCCTGGGGGGTAGGGGGGGCACGTGGCACCCTGGGAGGTAGGGGGGGCACGTGGCACCCTGGGGGGTAGGGGGAGCACGTGGAACCCTGGGGGGTAGGGGGGGCACGTGGCACCCTGGGGGGGTAGGGGGGGCACGTGGCACCCTGGGGGGTAGGGGGGGCACGTGGCACCCTGGGGGGTAGGGGGAGCACGTGGAACCCTGGGGGGTAGGGGGGGCACGTGGCACCCTGGGGGGTAGGGGGGGGCACGTGGCACCCTGGGGGGTAGGGGGAGCACGGTGTAACCCTGGGGGGTAGGGGGAGCACGTGGAACCCTGGGGGGTAGGGGAAGCACGTGGAACCCTGGGGGGTAGGGGGAGCACGTGGAACCCTGGGGGGTAGGGGGAGCACGTGGAACCCTGGGGGGTAGGGGGGGCACGTGGCACCCTGGGGGGTAGGGAGAGCACGTGGCACCCTGGGGGGTAGGGGGAGCACGTGGAACCTGGGGGGTAGGGGGGGCACGTGGCACCCTGGGGGGGTAGGGGGAGCACGTGGAACCCTGGGGGGGTAGGGGGGGCACGTGGCACCCTGGGGGGTAGGGGGGGGCACATGGAACCCTGGGGGGTAGGGGGGGCACGTGGCACCCCTGGGAGGTAGGGGGGGCACGTGGCACCCTGGGGGGTAGGGGGAGCACGTGGAACCCTGGGGGGTAGGGGGGGCACGTGGCACCCTGGGGGGGGTAGTGGGGGCACGTGGCACCCTGGGGGGTAGGGGGGGCACGTGGCACCCTGGGGGGTAGGGGGAGCACGTGGAACCCTGGGGGGTAGGGGGGGCACGTGGCACCCTGGGGGGTAGGGGGGGCACGTGGCACCCTGGGGGGTAGGGGGAGCACGTGTAACCCTGGGGGGTAGGGGGAGCACGTGGAACCCTGGGGGGTAGGGGAAGCACGTGGAACCCTGGGGGGTAGGGGGGGCACGTGGCACCCTGGGGGGTAGGGGGAGCACGTGGAACCCTGGGGGGGTAGGGGGGGCACGTGGCACCCTGGGGGGTAGGGGGGGCACGTGGCACCCTGGGGGGTAGGGGGAGCACGTGGAACCCTGGGGGGTAGGGGGGGCACGTGGCACCCTGGGGGGTAGGGGGAGCACGTGGAACCCTGGGGGGTAGGGGGGGCACATGGAACCCTGGGGGGGTAGGGGGGCACGTGGCACTCTGGGGGGGTAGTGGGGGGCACGTGGCAATGTCCAAGGGGGTCACGTGAGGTGATTTATAAACGCGATTTACAGTATTATATCGTGCACGAGAGTCATTGGTGAATGATCACGTTGTATGAAGTCTGTCAATATAAAATAACTACGATCACATTTGAATCCATTCGGTAGCCTAGAACGATATAAAATAACTTTCTGAACTCGTCGATCGTGAACAATGCGGGTTTCCAAGGGTAACCAGCGAGCGAGAACACCTTGCCTCACGCTTGCAGTGCGTCCATTACATTTAGTTGTATTCGCTTGCAGTTACTTAGCTAGATTGTAAATGTTGTGGCTTGGCGCTCCAACACAGCGGTGTGCTGTACTAGTGTAATAAAGGACTCTTCAGACGGTGTAGATCTCCGTTGTCCTTTATTCGGGTTCTTGTCTCTCTCTCCCCTGCGGCGTCCTCGCTCAGACCCGCACCTCCTCCACCATGCACTCTGCAGCCACACCGCTGCTCCGCTCCGCAGCCACACCGCTGCTCCGTGTGCCCCGCACACTCTGCTAGCCCTTCACACCCGGCTAGCTTCCCACACTCCACTAGCTCTCCTCCACTAGCTCGACTCCACTAACTCTATCCCACTAGCTCTGCTGTGCCCCACGTACACCGCTGGCCGACGGTGCCGTGGCCTTCCACCATGTGGCAAATGGCGCCACCCTCTCGCCACTGCCCAGCGTGGCCTCCCCCTGTTTCCACTCCTTCTCAACTCCCAGATCGCTTCCGGTTCTCCCCCTAAATCCTCTCCCCCACGTGACCCTGACTCCTCCTTCTCCTCACGTGACCCAGACTCCGCCCCCTCTTTCCTTGCTCGCATTACACTAGTATACTACACTATACACTACTACACACTAGTGCTGTACTAGTGACGAATTGGCCACATTCTGTTTACGTGACAACCCTTACTAGTTGGCTGTGTCGGGTGGTGGCGGGTTTAACGACACATTTACATATTTACGAGATCTAACCCCAAAAACCTGCATTATGGATATTGGTCGCGAAAGCCTCCTCCTACTACTGCGTGTTAAACTGACTTAGCTAGTTAGGATACCTCACAAATGGACAACTTGTTAAAATACTGATGTCCTTTAATTCGCACATTTTATTTCTCAGAACCGTGGGGAGTCAGGCAAGGGGGGGGGGTTACTCGCTGGAAACAAAATGAAACAAGGGAGCAACAGTAGCAGCCAACACAGATGGAGAACTACTGCGCTCTGTCGGACACACGCGGTGATGAAACAATAAGGATAAGTTGTACCCTTTCCGGCAATAACACAGGAGGTGTTAATATAGTTGTGAAGCTTTCGTGACTGCAAGGATTCATACTCTTTGGTTTTTTCCGTAAAGTCACGTGGGTAATAAAATAAGCAATAGTTCTCTCGCTGTGGTGGTCCCCACCTGAGGACGGACGCTTCTGTTGCGCCCGAAACGTCGTGATTTTATTTAGTTTTCATTTGTTTTACCTAGGTGGCTTTACCGAAAAAAACAAAGAGTAGGTTTCAATATGTTTAAACACCAAATAGACACTTTATTACAAATGCATCGAGTCTGCATTACGTACTTGTGGCACAAACATGCCCTGATCATTGTTATGTACGCGTTCCCTTGGCAACTGGTCGTGCTGCTTTGCCCTCGGTATGCCGGTGAACTCCTCGCCGAGGATGAGGTCAACAATTCCAGTTGCGAATTCTGCAGTGAGGCCCTGCTGGATAACGTCGGCGCAACGAGCCTCGCCTGTCTATTATTGAGTGCAAAACGTGGTGCAATTAATGTTTTGTTTTTCGTTACTTAATTATCGAGTTACATGAGAGGGCGGTGGCGTGAAGTGGTGAGCGCACTGCTGTTGTCTATGAACCTGGCGACCCGAGTTCGAGTCTGGCCACGGCCTCCATCCCGTGGCAAGTGATGACCCGCACTGACCAGCTGCAGGGTGAAGTTCGGTCAAACGACCCCTCGTGACCAAGCACGTGCGTGGCGAGGCCTTCGCCCAGCAGTGGGTTGACAATCGGGCCGTGCGCGGGGGTTCAAAGGCCGCCACCTCTGCTCCAGCAAGCGCCGAGCGCTGCGGAGCGGATCGCGTTTGTCAACCTGGAGCCGGCGCTTGTTCACTCCGCGTTCGTTTGGCAGCGGCCAGTCTCTCCAGAGGAGACCCGCGGGTTCGTTCACGCGGGATTCGTGGACAATTTCCACGCGCAAACAAAAAAAACGATGGTGCCAAGTTGAAACCTTGCCAATGAAATCTCGAACTCACGACCCTTCTGAGTGTGTGTCAAGCACTTTAGAGCAGCAGCGCTGGGAAAAGTTTCTGGAATACATCAATTCCGCGAAAATATATATACAGCGTACGGTGTTTCCGATAGTGGCGGCTGAGAGTTCATTACATGCCTCGTCAGCAACTGATTAAAGATTTATGACATCAAATATTTAGCGACGGACGGACTGTCTGCCCGCCTGTTCAGACAGCGTGCACGCAGGCGCATGTACTCACACGCACGCACTGCCCCCATTTCACCTTACTGACTGATGCAAACACAAAGATCCCCCTGATGACCTTAACAGATCATCATTGCACCTCCTGTGCCAGTACCTAAATATAATAATTGGGGTTTTCCCATTTTGTTTTGGCAACAAAACTGAAACCTTTTTACAAGGAATCATGTCTGCATTACCCACAATACTTGTGGTCAAAATGCAAACAAAAAACATACTCTGATAATATATGCATTGTCCTTGAAACTGATTGGTCCACACCAGAGACGGCTTTCTTTTGAGCCTCGTCTCAATTGGTGCGTCCTCTGGTCTAGCAGAGGTTGGTCACGCGTTGATTTACTCTCCAACGCATCGGTGTGCTGAAGTAACGAATTGGCACGTTCTGTTTACGTGACAACCCCTTACTAATTGGCTGTGTCGGGTGGTGGCGGCTTTAACGACACATTCATATTTACGAGATCTAACCCAGAACATCTTTATTATGGATAATATTGGTCGCAAAAGCCTACTGCGTGTTAAACTGGTGGTGGTGGTGATAGGGATTGGGCTAGGCCTGGTCGGGGCAGGGAGTAGTAGCAGCAGTTGGATAGGCGAGATAATTGGATACATTTTTGTCCGTAGCTTATCATTTGCAAAAACAAAACATGGATAGGTGGAATGTCTGTATTGCAGCTGTTCATGTTATTCATTGCATCTTCGCCACGGATAAACAACACACTCCCAATGACTTCCAGGGCACGACAAATTGCCACATTTTGCAATTCCCCCCGAGAAACTTGGCGTGCCAAGTGGCCTCGAACTCCAACCCGGCACCTACGTTTGTGAAAGCTGCCGCGCGAATTGGGTTCGATTCCCCCTCACGGTCAACACCGGCCCTCCCCTAGGTCGACTCAGCCTCAAATGAGTACCTGGTGCGGTGTGTAAACATCGCCACGGGGGAGACAAAGGCGGCCGGGCGTGGTGCTGGCCACCCACCCACTCGTGTGCCGTGCCCGCAATCTTTGTCATTGTATTTGCAATAGACGGTCACACGAGGACACTCAACTCACGAATTGTCTCCTCTCCCCAACCCTCCTCGCTTCAGCCACAGGACACAACGACCACGAAGCCCCCGAGTGTCGGTGAGTTGGCGACGGTTGTGTGGTGGTGTCAATGCCCGGGTGGTCGACTGAAGGTGGACGATAGGCACGTGACATAAAGTCGGCGACATCTGCCGCACGGGCAGGAATACGGCTGTTTGAGAGATCACCGCGGCGCCACCGGTCACCGCGCTACGAACGTGGCATGACCCGGACTGTCCGAGAAGTGGCATCTGTGTTCGGGTGACAGCACTTCATTTGTACTGAGATCTGATACCGACATTGCGTTGGTGAACGTAATTGCAGTGGATTGCAACGCATTGACGCACCGGGGCTCACTGAGATACCCGTATGGGTGAGGTCTGTGGAAAAGGTTGCAACGGCCCATGGGAAGCGGATATCACTGATCTTCTGAGGTTCCCCTCTGGTACATCCAATAAGAAACGGAACTTTCATACCCGCCCTCTTAGACAGAATCAGTCGAATCAATATTTCTAAACTTCAGAGTTGGAAGTGAGCCAAGTCAAGCATTGAATCAAATATAACCGATTTTTTTTTGAGTCACGCGTGGGCAGTCTACGACCGTGAACTCGTGACACTTGGCAACCCCGTTTAAACACAGGCAGCTGAAGCCCTCTCTCTGGTTTCAAACCCAGGAACCCAGCCGCGGCTTACATCAGTGGGCAAGTGATGTCGCCTGGGTGTCTTCGGAGTTATGGCGCTACGTAAAGGGAGAGTAGGACCATTATTAGTATCATATCTTAACCGGTCCTGGATCCGCCAATTTCACCAACCTTTCACAGAGCATCACGGTGCAGTATGGTCGAGCGATCCTCATGACTTGGCTCCCCATGCCACCCGCCCCCCCTCTGCACAGTGGTTGTTGTTGTTGCTGCCACTCACAGTGTGGTTGTTTAAGCGGTGGCCACAACCAGAGAGGGGTGCCTGGAACCGGGGTTCCTCTGAAAACGCGGTCGGTGCAAATCGGCGGCAAGCGTTAAAAACCCACAGCACACGCGACTCGCGAACAACAGGAGAGGCACTGTTCCCACCCACAACACGCGAGACGCCTTTGTTGTGTTCAGTTTGTTGTCATTCCCCTCACTACACCCGATCAGCACGGTCGGCTCCTGTGCGAAAGAAGTTCAACATACGCACATACAATGCCTTGCATGCACGCCGCGTGACCGCCACATTGCACGGACAGTGCTCTCAGCCTTGCCTAGACCACCAACTCGAAAGAGCTGACGGTGCGGCTGTTTTATTTCTCAGGCCACCAACTCAACGAGGTTGACCGTCCCTTCAGGGAAGGCTGAGAGCATTGTTTGCTTGGTGGGGAAGCCGACAGTGTGTTTTTCGTATGGACAGACCTGCCTCTGCCACGGGAACGTGGAATTTCCACAATTGGCTTCCACAAATGAGCAGGAAATCGCTTTGACTTATAACGGCTCAACTCGACTGCAGTACTGCACAGTGAGATGTAGTGCAGGTATTACTGCAGGTGTGGAGTTGCTTTATATTATCGTACCAACTTGGATATAAAAACAAATTTGCCAACATGATCGGTGGAGGAAAAAAACATCACCGCGTTTGCTCCTAAATGACACATTTCGAACATTCCGTGTGTCAGACTATGGCATGTTTGGAATGTTTATGATTTACTGATATTTTCCTGGCACCCGGAGAGCCAGGCTCGGGGCATGCATCACGGTTCAATGTTAATTCCCGACTTGTGAAAAGTCACAAACAATTAATTTTCAGTCTCGTTTCACAAATTCGTATTTTGATCAAATTTTTATTTAGTTTTTCACGATTTCCAACTCGGGGTCACGCGTTCAGCTTTGTCTGTGTCTCGATTCCCCGTCTGTCTGCTGCAAGGTGGCGACCTGGTATCCCGTAAGGTCAATCCAACACGAACGACACTTTATTGCAAAGTTGTGTTGCCATGAAGGACTCGTCCAGGAGAAAACCGGTTCAATCCATTCCAGAATGACTCATTGCGAAAAACTTGGCGATGATAATGTTAACAAAAATCATTGCTAAAAGCTGTTTTCCTTTTCCCATTCCACGCAATGGCATCAACACGTTCGCACACCCCCTCACGGTAGCGTCACTACGCCGGACGTCATCTCGCTGTGCGGCCCGGGAGGTAACATTATCATCGCTGGTTCATGCGAACGTCGGCCTGCGTGTCGAACAATAGTGCCGCGTCCATGCGTGTGCATGGTTTTTTCTTCCTTGTTGATAATGAAGCGGCAATTGCCATGCAAGTCAGGCATAAAACATCTGTACGTTCAAACAACGAATGGGCCGATTCGACCTAAACAGGGTGCTCAAAAAATTATGACGCTTACATGGGACTATCGTTTTTAATGGAAAAATAATGGATAATGCACTGCGACATGGTAACCAATGTATGTTAGTAGCTTCAGAAAGTCAAAGAGTCTCCACTTGTTCGCCATCGTTGTCAACACATTGCCTGGAATCTTCTCCAGGTGGTCTCCAGAGCCCGGAGGCACATTGCTCGTGGTGTTGTTGCAAATTCTCAGAGGTGTTCACAATTTTTTGAAACCGCCACACATTTGAAACCATTGGTGTTTTTGGAGCACCACGATGATGATGGGGTGCGTCAGGGGCCGCACTAAAGGCCACCAGGGGCCACCAGTGGCCCCGCGGGCCTCGCAATGAAGAACCACTGCTACGCAGAGTGACCACGTTCTTGATTGCTCACGGAGATTATAAGCTCACGCGACTGACACATGAGAGACATTCGCCGGGGATGACCCATCGACTTGGATTAGAGCCCACCAATACCTCAAGTGTAATCGGCTTGACCCACTGATCCGCTTCTTAGCACAAATCCTCAAGAGGCTGGACACCCCTTTCTACGAGAGTGCATTCGTGTACACGGAGTGGCGGTGACGAGCGGCAACAGGCGCGACGTCGCTAACTTTGTGTGCGCCCAGACAAAACTGGCGGTCGATAAAACCAGGAAACAAAGGCCGGAAGGCGACAGTCGTGACTGTGGGGCCCTGGCAATGCTGGAGGTCCTCATGGAAGCACGGCTAAAGCTGGAACATGCAGACTATGGTCATACTGTAAATAATGCACTCCACTACGCGTTCTGATTCCCACTCCCACCCCTCTCTCAGAGATGATGCCCGGTCATGCATAATGAACACATTTGTGTTGTTGTTGTTGACGTTACGCTTCGTACGAGTGTACTGTCACTGGTTGCTGGCATTGACGCTTCTAGAATCAATAATATTGATTTGAAAAAGTATGTCACTCTCTCTCTCTCTTGTTTTCTCTCTCTCTCTCTCTGTTTCTCTCTCTGTCTCTCTGAAGCTCCGAGGCTGCAGGAACGTGCCCCTCAAGAGTGCCCCAAACACAGCGCTCTACACGTGCTGTGTCAAGGCGCTCTACACGTGCTGTGTCAAGGCGCTCTACACGTGGCTGTGTCAAGGCGCTGCATTCTCGGGACCTGGCCGACCTACCGGACACAAAATGGAGAGACCATTTCTCTCCCCTCATTGCGGCCGCCCCCAGTGGAAACAAATGTACAAGTCTCCCCCTGTAGCCAAACGCTGCGGTGACCTCCAGTGGAGGTTGGCACACTGCACGTTGCCATCGGCCGTGTGGCTCAGCCGAATCTCGCCGGGGGTAACAGACTTTGTGCATTCCCTGCGGTGCCAGGGAGGATCTGCCCCACCAGTACTTGCACTGCCAGTGGCTCAAACCAATGTTCCGCCTTTTGGGGGACATCTTCAGGAAACTGGGGGTACCCTTCTACAACAGCAGCTTCGTATATGGGGTGGTGCCTTACCTGGCTAACAAGTGCCATGACCTCGCCAAGTTCGCCTGTGCTCAGGCGAAGATGGCGGTGTACAGAACGAGGAAAAAGATGCTGGAAGATGACACTGACGGCTGCTCTGTGCTTCCAGTGTTCAGGGGCCTGCTTAAGGCGCGGCTCTGGCTGGAGCACGCGTACCACACACGTGTCGGTGATGTGCACGTCTTCTTCGAACGCTGGGGAGCAGGACAAGCCCCTCTCTGTACCAGCCTGGACGGCACCCTCGTGTTCACCTTCTGAAGCGCTCGCTCGTCACCGTGGCGTGCGCGATGACCACCACCACCACGTGGCTTTTCTTTCGTGTTGTGCGCGGTGCTTTTAGCGCCACATCGCGTGGATTTGTAGCGTTTATTTTCATTTGTTTGCTGGTGACTTTGTGTATTTCATATCGGAATCGCCTCCAGTGCTGTTGCTGCTGGCGGCAATAAAAGTTGTTTAAAAGTCGTCTCTCTCTCTCTGCCTCTCCTCTCCGAGCAGTTCATTTGCGCGCTCGTGTCCTGACTGTAAACGACGTTTCGTTGACGTGGTGCCGGTTCGTCACGAGCTGCTTGAACTCCGTGAAAATCCGTGAAAAAAGAGCTTCATAGCTCATCAGATTCCCCCCCCCACCACCTCCAGTATGAATTTATATTCTGATTCCGATTATCTTGGTCGGGAGTTTGCGATTCCAACCCCCAAGAAATTCTCGGCTGTTTGCCGGCTCAGCGTTCCAGACGGGAGTGTATTATCGTCAGGCCTTGGACTTGAATGTTGCAGGTCCTCTGAGCCACGCCGCTACCTCCAATGTGGTCTCCCGCAAGCCGCGCGAGCCACGGGCTGCACGGCCCCAGCTGCCCTTCTTGGCAGCGGTGTCTTTACATGTCTTTTTAACTAAACAGATTTTATTTTTTATTTTACCAGGTAAGGCCCACTGAGCTCTACAGCTCTGTTTCAGAAGCGACCTGGCCACAAACGGTAGCCCAACCAGGTGGCTGAACGCGTGGAAATGTACAGCAGCCAAAAACTCTAAACGCGTGGTGATGTTGATTGTAAATGTGGAGAGAATGTTGCAGGTCGCCGAAGCCACGCCGCTATTTTTTTGTTTGTTGTTTTGACGACTTTCGCGCCGCGGATATGATTTTGAACCCCCCCCCCCCACACACAAACACACAAATGTTCTTAGGTTTTTTCGGTAAAGTCACGTAGGTAAAACATTAAAATTAATGAAAGTAAAATAAAATAAAAATCACGACGTTTCGGAGGCAACACAAGTCTCCGTCATCAGGTGGGACCGTCACAGCCAGATTTGCTGCAACTCTAAACACACAAATGTGCCCGCGAAAGGGCGCGCTACGGTGGCAAAACGTGAGACCAGCACGAACGAGACGAGGCATTCGGATAGAACGACGACGTTGACGCTTTCACTTTTGGGGGGGAGGGGTTTCAGAGAAAGGGGGAGAAAAAAAGCCCAAATCGGAAAGTCACATTTTTTTTTGGGTGGAATGGGTTATCAAACTATTTTCGAAAACAAGTGCGGTTTAGGGACGAGAAGTCACGGCGGTGGAAAATTCCCAACCCCCCCCCTCACCGTCTTGTGCGCCCGCCAAAGCAAACATTTACAAATTGCGGCGCTTTATTTATATTTGTTAAACAATTCAAAAATTTGTGGAGTTTTTTGTGCCATTTCCTCGTGGTCACGGTCCTTGCTCCTGTCCCCGAAGGCCTGAAAATCGTCAACTCCACGGTAATCTTCGTTTTTTTTGTGTACCGTCCCACCGTTTAAGTGTATTACTATTCGTTTATGTGTAGACAATTATTTTAAGTGTGTAGTGGTGATACGCGCTGGGGTAGGGATCGTGTGCCAGCGCGTAGTGATTGGCTGTGTGTGTTGGTGACGCGCGCTGACGGTGAAGGATCAGGGGTCAGCGCGGGGTCGGGGGTTATGAGGCAGTGATTGGTTGGGTATCAGTGACGCGTGCTGACAGTGATGGGATCCTGGGGCAAGCGCGCGGGGATTGGTCAACTAAGGGGGATGCTCACGTCGAGGTCCGCATACACTCCGTCTCCCGTGAGCGGGGGCTATATAAGGTGGTGCGCACAGGCGCACGGGGAGCGAGTGACCAGCGAAGACTGAAGACGGAGGAGGAAGAGATAGGGCCCTGCGGCACCTAGTCCCGCTGTCCTGTAGGGGCCGGGGCTCTGTGTGACCCAGAGGCGGAACCCTGGGACCCGGGGCTGAGCGTCCGTGAGAGGGCCGGCCCTTGGGACTCAGAGGTTGTGGCCCACGCCCAAGCTGGGGTGGGCCTGTAGGCTCCACGGACGTTACGGGGTGGAGTGCAGTGTGAGCATGCAGTGTGAGCCATAGTAACTACACGTGTCAAGTGAAGTGTGTGTAGTCAGAGGCATAGTAACTACACGTGTCAAGTGAAGTGTGTGTAGTCAGAGGCATAGTAACTACACGTGTCAAGTGAAGTGTGTGTAGTCAGAGGAATAGTGACCACACGTGTCAAGTGAAGTGTGTGTAGTCAGAGGAATAGTGACCACACGTTGTATCGTGACAAGTAAAGGTTTAATAAAAAGTGTGCTACCCGTCAAGTGGTTTCCTGCCGTCATTCCAATACTTCAAGTGTATACAATTTTTTAGTGTATTACTATTCGTTTAGGTGTATACTTTTATTTTAAGTGCCTGGGAGACAAGACAAAGATCCCCCATGTATCCTTAACAGACTGTTGGAACACGGCTCTCCGAACCTCCGAGCAAAGTCTGTGGTAAACCTCCTCATTCTCTGACGTGGGATGCTGTAGACCAGGGGTCCTCAAACTACGGCCCGCGGGCCACATGCGGCTCACCGAGGGCATGTATCCGGCCCATGGTCACTAATTGGGCTGCGCTTGTGAGCACTCATTTGGCTGCGCTGGTGAGCACTAATTGAGCTGCGCTGGTGAGCACTCATTGGGCTGCGGTGGTGGGCACTGATTGGGCTGCGGTGGCGAGCACTGATTTGGCTGCGCTGGTGAGCACTGATTGAGCTGCGGCGGTGGGCACTCATTGGGCTGCGCTGGTGAATGGTTCAATGGGCCAATTGACTGGACTTGCCCCCCAGGCCTAAGGCTGCCAGCCCTCCCCTGGCTGTGCTTGACTGGCTCTCCCTCCCTCAGCTCCCTCACTTGCCCCTCGGCTCCACTCCCAGTGATATTCCTGTGTGCTGAGTAAATGATAGAGGGGTAATAACAGAGTGATCTCTGATCTCTGGAGGGGCTGCCTGCTGTTTTCCCGTGCTGGTCAGTGACAGACAGCCGAGGAGTAGGAAACCCAATTTAAATGACAGTAAGTGCATTTATATTCTGATTGCTATTGAATTATATGAGGTTATATGTTGTATGTTGTGTAAGCCCCGGTTCATACTGTTGCGATCTCTGAGCAGTGCGAGTTCAGCCAAATGCTTGTATGGCTGAACTTGCATTAGATTCGGAAGAAAAAAGGCACATGTGCCTTCTTTTTTCCTGCAGTGAATCGCATGGGTCTTCTCCCCCATGCGATCAGATTCCTATGCGAGTTCGCAGATCGCACTGCGATCTGTGAACAAAACTGCAGGTGTAATTAACTTTTTAATGGCACCCACACCAGTGTGAGCCTGGGGTAAAAGCGGAGTTCCCCCAATCAGACTGCATTGATGGGCAGTGCAGTCTGTATGTCTCTGTGTGGGCAAAGTTATTGCTGGTATATTGTTTTTGTAGCGCTGTATATATATTGGTATTTTACTAATAGCAATTTTGACTCCCTAGGAAACAATGATGTCAAGAAAGAGAAAAATTGACTCGGAGTGTAGGATATTCAAAAAACAGTGGACTTATGATTACTTTTTCATGCAGTACAAGGAAAGAGCTGTGTGTCTGATATGCCAGAATATAGTGTCTGTGTTCAAAGAATACAATTTATGTCGACACTATGAAACTCAACATAAAGATAAATATGATTGTTTGGTCGGAAAAGTGAGAAAAGATAAAATATTTAAACTGAAAAATACATTAACAACTCGGCAAAATACTTTTGTGAAGCAGAAGCAGCTAAATATTTCATCACTGCGAGCAAGTTTGCAAGTTGCCAAGCTAATAGCGTGCACTGGCAGACCATTCGTTGAGGGAGAATTTGTTAAAGAATGCCTTCTTTCTGTTGCCAAAGAGATGTGTCCAGAGAAGGCCGATTTATTTAGTACAGTGAGTCTTTCAGGACCAACAATTACACGGAGGATTGAAGAAATGGGAGACAATTTCCATCAGCATTTGCAAAACTCCACAAAAAAACTTTCCTATTTTTCCTTGGCACTCGACGAAAGCAATGATGTTCGTGATTCTGCACAACTTCTAATTTTTATTCGTGGGACGAATGACTATTTCGAAGTCACAGAAGAGCTTGCTGCACTGCAAAGCATCAAAGGAACAACTACAGGAGAGGATAATCTATGAAAAGGTTTGCCAAACTGTGAATGGTTTGGAGCTGAACTGGGCTAAACTAGCCAGTGTGACAACTGATGGTGCTCCTAGCATGGTGGGGTCTAAGAAAGGAGTAATTGCTCGCATTAACCAAGAGATGGACAAACATAACCATTCTCATCCAATAGCCATACACTGCCTCATCCACCAACAAGCGCTGTGTAGTAAATCACTGAAGTGGGACTGTTAACTTCATTAGAGCTCATGCACTTAGCCACAGACAATTTCAGGAATTTCTGTCTGAGCTAAATGTTGACTATGAAGATGTTCTGTACCACACATAAGTCCGTTGGCTGAGTCGAGGGAGAGTTTTGAAACGTTTCTATGACTTACTTCCACAGATTACAGCTTTTCTGTTTTCAAAAAACAAAGAAGTACCAGAGCTCAATGATGCAGAATGGAAATGGCACCTTGCCTTTCTGACAGATGTAACAGAGCTACTCAACAGTTTCAATGTGCAACTTCAAGGAAAGGGGAAGCTCATCTGTGATATGCAATCACACGTCAAAGCATTTGAAGTAAAATTAGGCCTCCTCATCTAACAAGTGAAGGAGGAAAACTTCTGCCATCTCCCCACAACTCAAAATCTGTTAGCGGAAAAACCATTGGTTGCATTCCCAAACAAAACATGTGTGGATTCACTGGAAAAATTGCAAAAGGAGTTCCAATTTAGATTTAAAGAGCTTCATCTCCTTGAACAGGACATACAGCTTTTCCGTAAGCCATTTTCTATTGACATTGAAAATGTGGATACAATTTACCAAATGGAACTGGCTGAACTGCAGAATTGTGACTCCCTGAAAGACGCATTTTACAGATGACAAGTCGATGGTCAGTGGACAGATCAGCTCCACGGTCGGTCCTGGTGTCAAGGACATGGGCCTGCATATGCTGTTCCGTCACTATGTAGTCCTGCAGATGTTCTTGCTTGGACCCGGCATGCATCCGTGATGTTGTGTGGATGCGCCGATGACAGGACAAGCCCAAGGGCTGCACAGAAATCTAGCAGCCTCCTACCGTTGCTATTAAGCTGATCTGGCCCATGGCTTCCAATCACTCCAGACCAGGTGCCAGCATCATGACCAACTCGAGTATTGAAGCTAGCACCTGTGACAGGAGGTCATAGAAGGCATCTGACTCATCGGCCTTGCCTGCATCCCTCCACGGATGTTCGTCTTCAGTGGGGGCAAAAAGTAACCACGACCACCACTCCTCGACTTTGGTTGATGGGAAGGAGAGCCCAAAGTAGCCTGGGGCTTACAGCTTCCCACACATACACCACAGTCATACACACACCACTGTCACACACCCACATACGCGCACATTGATGCGTGATGTATACCACTGGCTCACATTGGGTCCACTCTCAGCTGTCACAGCTGCGAGTGTTGTGCGAGTGAGTTTTTATTCGGGCTACAAAGTAAGCAGACGATATGCCTCTCACGAGTGACCGTCCCCACGTAAGAAAAGTCCATTATCCTTGTTATTACATTGCTGATTAAACAACCTGCAGAGCCGCACGGCCTTCCGCGGGTGCCACACTTACAGCGCGCTGTTTCAAGACAGGCCAAACTCTGTGAGTGCCACGCTTGCTTGAACCAATGTTGACGAATACCGACGTTACAGGCAATGGGGCTCTCTCGCTTCATGCTATTGGGGGGGCAGGGGTGCAACTGTGGTTGGGGGCAGTGCCGGATGAAGCGAGTGCGGAGCCTGTCGCACATCTTATCAAGGGGGCCCTAAATAAAACACGTGAATATTAAAACACACACATTTTTTACTTGCGTAGTAAAGTAATTGTATTTTTTCATTTGCTATACAGCCGGATAATACGATAAATCGCTAACCTTAAACACCCAGTCATTCGTAAAAGTTGAAGGCAGTATAGTACTATAGTAATAGAGCAAATACAGAGTCACTGAACTGGAATTGATAGCTTGAAAGCGTTTAGCGCGGGGCCCTTGAAAGTGCAGGGCCCGTAGTAGCTACTACACGTGTAGTAGCTACTACTAACTACTACACGTGTAATAGCTACTACACTACTACACGTGTAGTAGCTACTACTTATGCAGCTACTTGTGCTACTGGGATAATCCGGCACTGGGTGGGGGGTTGTGTGGCAGCGATTGCGAACACATCGAGGTCCAGCCGGCCATGCCCCCCCCCCCCCCCAGAATTAACAGATAAACAACAACAACAATGTTAAGAACAATTGTTGCAAAAAAATGTGGCAACAATAATATCATAATATTTCGTCGTATTGTCGTGTACGAGTGGTGAAAGAAAAAACACATCCCGTAGCTATTGCAGTAAAAGTGAGTCGGGAGAGAGGAGAAGGTTGGGATGGGGGGGGGCACAGGAGTCTCTTGCACAGCCCCCCCCCCCCACTGTTGACATCGGTAGCCCTCAGTTCGAAGCGCGATTACATAACACGTGACTCACAATAGCCACGAGGGGACAACAACAACAACAACAGCAGCAGCAGCAGCAGCAATGCGTGCTCGTGATCGGACGAGGCAGCCTCATCCTCGTCCTCGATTCTCACGGCCGAGATCCCACCCGCCCCACGGCCCGTGGCCTCGCGCCAGCGGCGGCGACCAACGCGGCGCGAGAAGTGAACATCCACATGACCGGGGCAACATTCAATCATTGACGCGCCTCTCCCCTCGCTCACAACGGAGCGATTACATAAGAGCGAGAGCCCTTTTGGGGGAGGTGGTGGGGGGGTCCTGGTTGTGAGACATTCTCGGTGACTCGCGTTTCGGGATCCGAGCCGGGTGAGAACCCGAGGACACCGGGCTGAGTCGAACCCGGGATGAGGCTCAGGGGCAGGTTCTAATGGACGCCGCTGGTGTCGGCCGTGAGCGAGAAGTGACCTCGTCTCGCCGGGATCGCGAACCGCAGCGCTGCCGCTACCCGCTGCACGGAGGCAACGGGTCCCCCGTGTAGCCTCGGCGGGCTGTAGGGGCAAGTGCTGTTAGCGAGTAGCACCTGTGAAGGCGAACACGGCGCACGAGGGGGTGGGTGGGTGGCCTGCACCACGCCAAGGCCGCCTTTGTCTCCCTAGTGGCGATGTGTTTACACACCGCATCAGGTACTCGTTTGAGGCTGACGCGACCTAGGGGAGGCCCAGGACCGGTTCAGATAATCGTCACTGGTGTTGGTCGTGAGCGGGAATCGAACCCGGGTGGCCAGGTTCGTAGCGCTAACCGCTACACGACCGCTCCCTGCTGTACACAGAGACACATTCACATACCCAGAGACACACACACAGAGACACACACACACAGACACATTCACACACACACACTCAGACACACACACAGAGACACATTCACACACACACACTCAGAGACACACACACACAGAGACACACACAGAGACACATTCACATACCCAGAGACACACACACACTCAGAGACACACACACAGAGACACACACACAGAGACACATTCACACACACACACACTCAGAGACACACACAGAGACACACACACAGAGACACATTCACATACCCAGAGACACACACACAGAGACACACACACAGAGACACATTCACACACACACACAGAGACACACACACAGAGACACATTCACACACACACACTCAGAGACACACACACACACAGACACACACAGAGACACATTCACATACCCAGAGACACACACACACTCAGAGACACACACACAGAGACACACACACACAGACACATTCACACACACACACACACTCAGAGACACACACACAGAGACACACACACAGAGACACACTCAGAGACACACACACAGAGACACACACACAGAGACACATCCACACAATCACACTCAGAGACACAGAGACACACACACAGAGACACTCAGAGACACACACACACAGACACATTCACACACACACACACAGACACACACACAGAGACACACACAGAGACACTCAGAGACACACACACAGAGACACATTCACACACACACACAGAGACACACACACAGAGACACATTCACACACACACACAGGGACACACACACAGAGACACATTCACATACACACACAGAGACACAGAGACACACACACAGAGACACACACACAGAGACACACACAGGGACACACACACAGAGACACACACAGAGACACATTCACACAGAGACACTCAGAGACACACAGAGACACACACAGAGACACATTCACACACAGAGACACACAGACACACACAGACACACACAGAGACACACACACAGAGACACACTTGGATAGAGTCCCACTCGCAAGAGAGTGACCCGGGATACGAAAACATTACAAGAGCAATAACAGGAAGTCAAGGTACAGCAACGAAGCGAATATAAATCTACGCAAAAACAAGCACTTGACAAGATGAAGATGAAAACCAACATCCAAGAACAGTGTGTGAAGGGCGACCCGTGCCGTGTAAAGGACACGAATTCTCTGGAGCCTCTCTCTCTCTCTCACGATGTGATGCCAGGAGCGTGATTGTGATGCATTGTTGCGAGGGGAAGACCCAACGACTATTCTAAAGGAGAGAACAAATATATCTGTCAATTGTGTTCAAAAGCGACAGACTACGGTTGCATTAAATATCACTGTGTAACAAAAACAAACTTTGTTCCTGGGTAGTAAGTGCTATTTCCTAATTGCTTATGTCTCAAAAGTACAGGAAATGGCTATTACAATATTCCCCACAAACTTTGCTTTTGTGACCAGGACAGTGATATGTAGAAATGTACCTATTTTCAATGAGAACACGTGGTGTGCATTAGTGTCATTCCTTCACGTAAAGTCCTGGTCACAAAAGCAAAGTTTGTGGGGAATGATAATAGCAGCCATTTTCTATAATTTTTGAGGCATAAGCAATTAGGAAATAACACTTACTACCCAGGAACAGAAGTCGTGTTACATCGTCAATTATGAATGTTGGGAGCCATTCCACGACATCCACGTGGTGGCAACTTGTGTGGAGTCTGCAAGTTCCACGGGACGAGGCGCGCTGGTTGGGGCAGTCGTCACTGAGATCCGCCTGATGGTCTGCACCGCTTGCACCGATGGAGGGAATATCCCACAACACAACTTCTCCCTCCACGTGGCATTTGTTGGCACGCGGCTGGGGGCGGTCCCCACTGCCGTCAGGGCTGCCGAGAGAACCCCCCGGGGTCCATACTCTTTGGTTCTTTCGGTAAAGTCACGTGGGTAGAAAAATAAAACGAAATAAAAATGATATATCACGACGTTTTATTATTACACGCTTTTTATTTAACTCACTCTGTCTTTTGTTGTTGTTGTCGTATCCTCAAATCGTGTAACTCAATTTTAACCCACTTCCCAATGTGATATCGACTGCAAACTTGGTATACTTATGTCTTACTTATGACAATACTATATTCTATCATTAAAATGTAAAATACATCTTTTTAAACCATCTTTTTAATATGTTCTGTTTCGCCTTGCCTCCACGGTAAACTCACGTTGGCTGTAAATCACCAGTCCTATACGTTATGGCAAGCTTCGGGGCCACTTCCTGGAGTCGTGGAGTTCTGCCATTACTCGTTCGGTACATTTCATTAAAGCGTATTTTTAAAAAAGTACTGTATTTTTTTCATATTACTTATTTTTCTACCTACGTGACTTTACCGAAAGAACCAAAGAGTTTGGATCCCTGCAGTCACGAAAGCCTCAAATCAAGATTGGAGACCCCCAGGGACGTTTCTTGGCCGGGTCTTCAGCGCGGTTCTTGGTTGGGACCCCCCCACCCACCCAGCCACCCCTACCCCGCGTCTCACTCCGGCGTCTGTCACGGGGCCTGTTTGACCCAACAGGAGAGTGGAGCCGCTGTGACCCCAGAGTGGGCGAACTCCATTTCAGACGGGAGCTCGTGGGGATTTGATGTCGAAATGCAGCGGAGGCGAGATTTGGTTCGTCCAGGATCTGCTTGTGCTCCCCCAAGTGTTGCAAGCCTCCCGTGGGATGTTCTATATGCAATATGCACTACGATCTGTGTTTACAGGAGCGTCTACGGCAGCCGATGCGGAGATGAACACGACTCTCTATGCTCATACGAGAATGGAGACACTCTCACTCGACTCTTCAACTTCGACTCTGTGCCACGAGTCAAGGCACCAACGGGAACCCTGAGGCCCACCGGAGCTGTCACGAAACGAGCCGGTTGTGCTTACAAACAACAATAAACAATAAACAAGTTGGGGGGTAAAAATAACAGCGGCAATCGTCGACAGCCCTCCGTCAACCCGCTGACAGATGAAGTCCGTGCTCGCAGTGTCGTCCATTTGGTTGTTTGACCATACTTCACCGCGCTGGTAAGGGGCCATCCATAAATGACGTCACGCACCTAGGGGGGTGGGGTCAGACATTTGTGACGATGTGTGACGAGGGGGGGGGGGGTGAGAAATGTGACGTCACATAAAAATGCGCAACTTTAAATAAATATAAACAACACGTTCGACTTAATTAAATAGACTTTTTAATAAATGTTTTCTCCTACAACATCAGAGTGCAGCGCCACATTAAATACGCACTTCAATGACGATAGTTTAAAGCGATTTGAAGCATGTTTAATTTGGGGGAGGGGGGGGGCAGAGCTTTGTGACGTCATACTTGAGGGGGGGTCTGACTTTTTGTGACACCGTGTGACGAGGAGAGGGGGGTCAAAAATCATCCAAAATCGCGTGACGTCATTTATGGACGGCCCCAAAGTGCAGGTCAGTGAATGGGATAACCAGGCCCGGTTCAAATATCGTTTGCCACTGACGGTTGAGCGTTGGCAGGAATCGTAAGCAAGGCACGCATGTTGTTGTTGTATGTACGTCCAACTTATACTGGTAGGAACGAAGTGAACCAGCCTACAATAGATTACATCGTCCGTCCGATGTCCGATTAGGTGTAGCAACATCGCCCCCTACTGCAAACACTTGGCAGGACCCTACAAAAACCTTTAGACTCGGTGAGGCTTTCCTGGCTAAACAAGTGTAACATTCCCTTATAATTCCCTGAGATAGTTTTTAATTCCCTGCGATAGTTTTTAATTAAAACATTTAAATTTAAAATTTACTCACAGTGGCCTAAAGCCTACAGCTAGGCCTAAAGCCTAGAACTAGGCCTCAAACTCTCCCTTCGTATCGTACCCCTGCGTGTGTGAAAGGGAGTTAATGTTTAACAATGTTACATTCCCTGATGTTTTTAAATAGAAACATTTACATTTAAAGCTTTTACATTAATAATTAAAACATTTAAATTAAAAATTAACTCACAGCGGCCTAAAGCCTACAGCTAGGCCTAAAGCCTAGAACTAGGCCTCAAACTCTCCCTTCGTATCGTACCCCCGCGTGTGTGAAAGGGAGTTAATGTTTAACAATGTTACATTCCCTGATGTTTTTAAATAGAAACATTTACATTTAAAGCTTTTACATTATTAATTAAAACATTTAAATTAAAAATTAACTCACAGCGGCCTAAAGCCTACAGCTAGGCCTAAAGCCTAGAACTAGGCCTCAAACTCTCCCTTCGTATCGTCCGATTAGGTGTAGCAACATCGCCTCCTACTGCAGTCTACTCATCATACCCAGTCTACACTTGGCAGGACCCTACAAAATCCTTAACACTCTCTGAGGCTTTCCTGGCTAAACAAGTGTCATAATACATTATGTTTATATTCTTTGGTTATTCGTTCCTACCAGCCCACCCCGCAGGGACCTGTTTTCGCTCCGTGCGTAGCCAACGGCACTAATCGTAGGCGCGGGAGAAAGACAACAAACTAAACACAAAAAGCAGTTCTAAAGAAATTAGCGTTCGATCGAGATTTCAAAGTGCATATCTCCAGGAAGAGCGTTCCAGATGGCCACAGAAACGCACCTGAAAGCGCGTGATGCGGTAACCGGAGTTCGCGAGATGATTTAAACTCCTTGAACTTCTTTCGCACAGTACGTAGCCAACCATGCTGAAAGCCAATACAGCAAAGATGTGGACTCCATCTGTCTGTGCCGCCGGTGTGGAATACGGTGTTTCTCCCTCGCACATGCGGGTGTTCTCCCAAACGTATAAACACTCATTAGTTGCCTGGTGGCATCTTAATAACTAGAGGACTGAAGAACGTGGGCAATTCTTGGCGCATGGCTGCTGCCTTCCCGCTCGTCGCACCTCCGAGTCGATCTCTCTCGCCCTGCGGGAGCGAGAAAACTCTGAGCAGTGGCGCCTGCAGCACATTACGAGTTGAGAATGAGTCGTCGTCGTCGTTATCATCATGAGAGCCTCCTGCATTTTATTGGAGAGAAATCACTTCAATCTTAGTTTCATGCGAACTTCCATCAAACCGGCCACGCTAAACCAATTTACACATCATACCCAGTCTACTCATCATACCCAGTCTACACATCATACCCAGTCTACTCATCATACCCAGTCTACTCATCATACCCAGTCTACTCATCATACCCAGTCTACTCATCATAACCAGTCTACACATCATACCCAGTCTACACATCATACCCAGTCTACTCATCATACCCAGTCTACACATTATACCCAGTCTACACATTATACCCAGTCTACTCATCATACCCAGTCTACACATCATACCCAGTCTACACATCATACCCAGTCTACACATTATACCCAGTCTACACATCATACCCAGTCTACTCATCATACCCCAGTCTACTCATCATACCCAGTCTACACATCATACCCCAGTCTACTCATCATACCCAGTCTACTCATCATACCCCAGTCTACTCATCATACCCAGTCTACTCATCATACCCAGTCTACTCATCATACCCCAGTCTACTCATCATACCCCAGTCTACTCATCATACCCAGTCTACACATCATACCCAGTCTACTCATCATACCCAGTCTACACATCATACCCCAGTCTACTCATCATACCCAGTCTACTCATCATACCCAGTCTACACATCATACCCAGTCTACTCATCATACCCAGTCTACACATCATACCCAGTCTACTCATCATACCCAGTCTACACATCATACCCAGTCTACTCATCATACCCAGTCTACTCATCATACCCAGTCTACTCATCATACCCAGTCTACTCATCATACCCCAGTCTACTCATCATACCCAGTCTACTCATCATACCCAGTCTACACATCATACCCAGTCTACTCATCATACCCAGTCTACTCATCATACCCAGTCTACACATCATACCCATATTCTCAGGTTTTTTCGGTAAAGTCACGTAGGTAAAACATTAAAAGTAATGAAAGTAAAATAAAACAAAACAAAAATAAAAATAAAATTCACGACGTTTCGGAGGCAACACAAGTCTCCGTCATCAGGTGGGACCGTCACAGCCAGATTAGCTGCATCAAGTGAAGCAATGATTCAAGATGTAATCCCTTATAAGCAAGTTGAAGGGGGGGAGGAGAGGGGGGGGGAGTTCATCAGAATGTGGTAGCCAATGAATGGAACGTATCGGGAGGGAGGGGGGTGGGAGGGGGAGGGAGCCAACAAAACATTTGGCGACGGCTTGGACGCGGCTGCTTTATTTTTATTTTTGTTTTGTTTTATTTTACTTTCATTACTTTTAATGTTTTACCTACGTGACTTTACCGAAAAAACCTGAGAATATGAATCATTGCAGTCACGAAAGCTTCAAATCTAACATCATACCCAGTCTACTCATCATACCCAGTCTACACATCATACCCAGTCTACTCATCATACCCAGTCTACTCATCATACCCAGTCTACTCATCATACCCAGTCTACTCATCATACCCCAGTCTACTCATCATACCCAGTCTACACATCATACCCAGTCTACTCATCATACCCAGTCTACTCATCATACCCAGTCTACACATCATACCCAGTCTACTCATCATACCCAGTCTACTCATCATACCCAGTCTACTCATCATACCCCAGTCTACTCATCATGCCCAGTCTACTCATCATACCCCAGTCTACTCATCATACCCCAGTCTACACATCATACCCAGTCTACACATCATACCCAGTCTACTCATCATACCCAGTCTACACATCATACCGAGTCTACTCATCATACCCAGTCTACTCATCATACCCAGTCTTCTCATCATACCCCAGTCTACACATCATACCCAGTCTACACATCATACCCAGTCTACTCATCATACCCAGTCTACTCATCATACCCCAGTCTACACATCATACCCAGTCTACACATCATACCCCAGTCTACTCATCATACCCAGTCTACACATCATACCGAGTCTACACATCATACCCAGTCTACATATCATACCCAGTCTACTCATCATACCCAGTCTACTCAGAATACCCAGTCTACACATCATACCCAGTCTACTCATCATACCCAGTCTACACATCACACCCAGTCTACACATCATACCCAGTCTATTAATCATACCGAGTCTACACATCATACCCAGTCTACACATCATACCCAGTCTGCACATCATACCCCAGTCTACACATCATACCCAGTCTACACATCATATCCAGTCTACTCATCATACCCAGTCTACACATCATACCCAGTCTACACATCATACCCCAGTCTACTCATCATACCCAGTCTACACATCATACCCAGTCTACTCATCATACCCCAGTCTACTCATCATACCCAGTCTACACATCATACCCAGTCTACATATCATACACAGTCTACACATCATACCCAGTCTACACATCATACCCAGTCTACACATCACACCCAGTCTACACATCATACCCAGTCTACACATCATACCCCAGTCTACTCATCATACCCAGTCTACACATCATACCCAGTCTACTCATCATACCCAGTCTACACATCACACCCAGTCTACACATCATACCCAGTCTACTCATCATACCCAGTCTACACATCATACCCAGTCTACTCATCATACCCAGTCTACACATCATACCCAGTCTACTCATCATACCCAGTCTACTCATCATACCCAGTCTACTCATCATACCCAGTCTACTCATCATACCCCAGTCTACTCATCATACCCAGTCTACTCATCATACCCAGTCTACACATCATACCCAGTCTACTCATCATACCCAGTCTACTCATCATACCCAGTCTACACATCATACCCGGTCTACTCATCATACCCAGTCTACTCATCATACCCAGTCTACTCATCATACCCCAGTCTACTCATCATGCCCAGGCTACACATCATACCCAGTCTACACATCATACCCAGTCTACTCATCATACCCCAGTCTACTCATCATACCCCAGTCTACACATCATACCCAGTCTACACATCATACCCAGTCTACTCATCATACCCAGTCTACACATCATACCCAGTCTACTCATCATACCCCAGTCTACACATCATACCCAGTCTACACATCATACCCAGTCTACTCATCATACCCAGTCTACTCATCATACCCCAGTCTACACATCATACCCAGTCTACACATCATACCCCAGTCTACTCATCATACCCAGTCTACACATCATACCAAGTCTACTCATCATACCCAGTCTACTCATCATACCCAGTCTTCTCATCATACCCCAGTCTACACATCATACCCAGTCTACATATCATACCCAGTCTACTCATCATACCCAGTCTACTCAGCATACCCAGTCTACACATCATACCCAGTCTACTCATCATACCCAGTCTACACATCACACCCAGTCTACACATCATACCCAGTCTACTCATCATACCCAGTCTACACATCATACCCAGTCTACACATCATACCCCAGTCTACTCATCATACCCAGTCTATTAATTATACCGAGTCTACACATCATACCCAGTCTACACATCATACCCAGTCTGCACATCATACCCCAGTCTACACATCATACCCAGTCTACACATCATACCCAGTCTACTCATCATACCCAGTCTACTCATCATACCCAGTCTACACATCATACCCAGTCTACACATCATACCCAGTCTACTCATCATACCCAGTCTACACATCATACCCAGTCTACATATCATACCCAGTCTACACATCATACCCAGTCTACACATCATACCCAGTCTACACATCACACCCAGTCTACACATCATACCCAGTCTACACATCATACCCCAGTCTACTCATCATACCCAGTCTACACATCATACCCAGTCTACTCATCATACCCAGTCTACACATCACACCCAGTCTACACATCATACCCAGTCTACACATCATACCCCAGTCTACTCATCATACCCAGTCTACACATCATACCCAGTCTACACATCATACCCAGTCTACACATCATACCCCAGTCTACACATCATACCCAGTCTACACGTCATACCCAGTCTACACATCATACCCAGTCTACTCAACATACCCAGTCTACTCATCATACCCAGTCTACACATCATATCCCCCGTCATGTACAATAAAAAAGAGAGAGGCAGGTGGATGCGAGAAGAATAAGTATAACCCGTAAAAACAAAGTTTTTCACTATACATCCTTTATATGCGCGGCAGCGAACTTAATATAAAGGATTTAAAAATATATTCGCCTGTGGAGGACGCGGGGATCGATCCCACGACCTTAGGCATGGGAAGCGAAGGCGCTACCAACTGCGCTACTCCGCCACGGCCTGTGGAGGTGTTACGCTCTGGGCTCTTATACTGTGAATGAGTTCTATTTGAATATATGTAAAATATTTTTTTTTTGCCTAAAAGTGTAAAATTTTGGGAATTTTTTTTTCACGAACATTAATTGTCTCGCACAACGAGTCTGTGTGGAAAATGTCAGCTCGATTGGATCACGGGAAGTGGGTTAAAAAACGACCGAAAGATTTGCACGGTCGTAAGCAAGCACGCAAGCAAGCAAGCAAGCACGAAAGCAAGCAAGCGAACTTAATATAAAGGATTTAAAAATCGAATTCCACCTTCACATTTGGGCGGTTTTAAATGAATCAATAAAAATCCCCCCGCGGCCTTTGGTGTCTCGCGCCATCCCGCCTGGCCCCGTGGCCTGCGAGCGAGTGAATGATTCGTTCGCCATCCAAACTCCGCGGGGCCTCTCCCGCCTCATCCCGGCACGCCCCGCGCCTCCCACACCGCCACCACCGCCCCCCCATCCACCCCGGGGCAGTGATTCGCGCATAAATAAGCAGCTGAGACTCGCCTTGCTGCAGCTCAGTCCGCGCCCTTCCCACCCACTCCTGTCAGCAAGCAGCAGTAGCAGCAGCAGTAGTAGAAGCAGCAAGCAGCAGTAGTAGCAGCAGTAGCAGCAGCAGTAACCATGCAGTCCCTCCTCTTCCTTTGCCTGTGTCTGGTGGGGACCGCCCTGGCTGCGCATGGACACCGTACGTATTATCATCATCATCGTCACCACCACCACCCTTCGCACGCTGTTGGCATCGCTGCAGTGGGGTTAAGACTGATACGTCCATGCCATGTCGGCTTCTCTGAAGGCGCTTCGCTAGCGCCTCTCAGCAGTCACGGCGTTTGGTTGATACATTTTGTAATTTTATACTCGTGGCAATACTCCACCCCCGGTGATCCCTTGAGATGGGACCTCTCTCATTCGCAAGTGTGTCCGGGCTGTCAGAGGATCCCCCCGTGAACGCTTCGAGGAGTTGTGGGAGCGAGGGATGCGGGTGACGAGCAGGGTGGGACGTGTGTGCATGGCAGTGTGTGTGCATGGCAGTGTGTGTGTACATGGCAGTGTACATGGCAGTGTGTGTGCATGGCAGTGTGTGTACATTGCAGTGTGTGTACATGGCAGTGTACACGGCAGTGTGTGTGTACATGTCAGTGTGTGTACATGGCAGTGTGTGTACATGGCAGTGTGTGTACATGGTAGTGTGTGTACATGGCAGTGTGTGCACATGTCAGTGTACATGGCAGTGTGTGTACATGGCAGTGTGTGTACATGGTAGTGTGTGTGTACATGGCAGTGTGTGTACATGGCAGTGTGTGTACATGGCAGTGTACATGACAGTGTGTGTGCATGGCAGTGTGTGTGTACATGGCAGTGTGTGTGTACATGACAGTGTGTGTGTACATGGCAGTGTACATGGCAGTGTGTGTGCATGGCAGTGTGTGTACATGGCAGTGTGTGTGTACATGGCAGTGTGTGTGTACATGGCAGTGTACATGGCAGTGTGTGTGCATGGCAGTGTGTGTACATTGCAGTGTGTGTACATGGCAGAGTGTGTGTACATGGCAGTGTGTACATTGCAGTGTGTGTACATGGTAGTGTGTGTGCATGGCAATGTACACGGCAGTGTGTGTACATGGCAGTGTGTGTACATGGTAGTGTACATGGCAGTGTGTGTACATGGCAGTGTGTGTGCATGGTAGTGTGTGTACATGGTAGTGTGTGTACATGGTAGTGTACATGGCAGTGTGTGTGCATGGTAGTGTGTGTACATGGTAGTGTGTGTACATGGTAGTGTACATGGCAGTGTGTGTACATGGTAGTGTGTGTGTGCATGGCAGTGTGTGTACATGGCAGTGTGTGTGTACATGGCAGTGTGTGTGTACATGGTGGTGTGTGTGTGCATGGTAGTGTGTGTACATGGTAGTGTGTGTACATGGCAGTGTGTGTACATGGCAGTGTGTGTGTGCATGGTAGTGTGTGTACATGGTAGTGTGTGTGTACATGGTAGTGTGTGTGTGCATGGCAGTGTGTGTACATGGCAGTGTGTGTACATGGCAGTGTGTGTACATGGCAGTGTACATGACAGTGTGTGTACATGGCAGTAGCGCTGCGCTACGACCAACACCACCAGTGACGCATATCTGGACCGGTTCCTGGGTCTCCCTTCGAGTACCTGGTACGGTGTGTCAACATCGCCACTGGGGAGACAAAGGCGGTCGGGTGTGGTGCTGGCCACCCACCCCCTCGTGGGCCGTGCCGACCTTCATCGGCGCTCGCGAACAGCACTTGCCCCAATAGTCCGTTCCAGGCTATACGGGGGATCTTTGTCTTTGTGTGCGTGTAGAATGCAATGAAGCAATTTGCTACCAGTGTAGAATTCTTCTTTCATTAACACGACGGCGTACGCCTTTGTATTATTTATATTGCCCGTACGTTCGTACTTAGTGGTAAGTATAGATGTTTATATATACACACAACACAGCCGTTCTCTGTGGGTCTTTAAACAATTGGCTGGCGGTCCGCTGATGGCAGTCGTTTGACAGTAGAATGACAGACCGGATTAGTAGCAGCAGCAGCACCATCACCATCACAAGAAGATCAATCTTCACTTTAAAAAGCGCCTTGATTGTCGGAATATCTCAAAGCGCTGTAAATATCAAGAATATAAACGACACTGACAAGTCTAGATTCGATTATACCACTGGCTCAGGGCTAGAAGGAGAGATTTAGAGATTGGGCGCTGAGAAAGGCTCATTGGGAAGCTTTGATTTATTTTCTTAAAAACACGCCACGAACAGCTGTCGATCGCTACGATTGCGTCTCCATGCGATGGTGAACGCTGTGTTGCGGCGGCTTTGCGCCGTCCCATTCACACAGCAGGGCGCTGATGCCCCCCCCCTCTCTCAGGGGCACAACTATGGGGGGGTGGGGTGACCTGCCCCCCCCCCTCTCTCAGGGGCACAACTATGGGGGGGTGGGGGGAGTGACAGCGTCACGTGACCCACAGAGGCCCAGTCGGCCCCAAGGAGGACCCCGAATCAACAGAGTACAAACTTGTTAAGAAAAGTTATTCCAAAAAAATGATTCCAACAATTCACCATGAATGCCAAAGCAAATATTGTTACAAATGAAAAGTGACATTTCCGAAAAATATACGCAGCGTAAAATATCGTGGCGCTCCTGCCGGTCTTTGTTACCGAACACCAGGGATTTTTGCCGACATGTGCATGAAAGTAAGACGCATGATAACTTCATTGCGAGTATTGTAACCTTTAAATCGTTTAAATCGTTTGTTTTAATACTGCCACTGTGAGACAGTCTTCCTCGAAACCCCAATACATGGTGCTACTAAAATAATATAAATGCATATTGTTGTATAAGGGTTTAAAATAAATGTATGTGGCTATGTGAGTAACAGCGAGTCGCATCTTGCATCGCCTCCCACGCCGACATCGGCCACTTGCTGCGCCTGCGGTGAGAGCTGCCACGGGGGGGGCTGTGGGGGGGGGGATATGCTGACTCACACCACCACCACCACCCCACCCAGTTCAGTGAACAAAGCACACGCGGGGCTTGCATTATGGGTTCAGTCGGCGCCGTCTCCCCCGTGACCTCTCTTTGGGGGAGGGAAAAAAGGGGCTCGGTTCATTAAATTGGCGGGGTCACCGGCCACGCGGATCCGGGGCTGCACAAAGCACACACTGGACATCGTGCTGCAATATCGACTGGGTTCTTCTCTTTCATTTGGGGTTAGATGGCGAAAATATAAATGTGTCGTTAAACCCACCACCACCCGCCACTGCCATTTAGTAGGGTTTGTCACTTCAACCAAATGTGCCAATTCGTTACTAGGACAGCAACACCGAGGTGCGTTGGAGAGCAAAGCCACTGGAACATTTACGATTCGAGTAGCGTGACGTTCCGCCGGTGATGACAGCAACCAGCATCATCAGGCGACAGACAGAATTGTGGAGCGATCCTCCTCCTGTTTCGGTCTTAAACAGAGGGATACATGTGATGTCGTCACTTGGGAGCCATTCGCGCGACCTAACCCAAAAAAAAAGAAACCTTGGCTATCGATAATATTCGTCGCGAAAGTCCACGCGTTGAATCGTTCTCTCTCGTTTCCTCCTCTCCAGTGAGTGCAATGCGGTTGTTGGGTTGTCACCGCTAACTCACTGGAGCGTGACTTACTTACAAGAGACGAACAATTGGGCCACTCTCTCGCAGTGCCGTGGTGCGAACGTGATTCGTGTCTCAATGGGCTCCCGCGTGGTTTTGCTTACAGAGATTAATGAATGCCTCGGACACCGATGCAACGCTCTAAGCGTACGTTTCATGAACGGTCCTTTATGTCAATGCACTGCAAGGTCAAACCGACTGCTTTGTCTGCCGACCCAGTGAACGTGCCAACGTTGCATCAACGTTGGCGTGCGGTTGGAACCGTTGGCCCAACGTTGCGTCAACGTTGGCGTGTGGTTGAAATCGTTGACCCGACGTTGTTCCAACGTTGGAGATAATGTTCCATGTGGTGTATTCATAGCCTTGTTCATTTTAACAAATGCATTACGGAAACGCGTGGTTGACACCGTGAGTGGGCGTACTGCTTGCTTAAGGCCACTTGGCGTTTTGGGGCTGTGCTCGGAGAAAACGCAGAGAGTTCAAAGTGACTTCTTGCTGCCATGACCACTGAGGGCGCTGCTCATCTTCTTTCAACAGCGAGCGATGGGGTGAAAAAAATCCACACTCCCATGGCGAGGGCAAGTCTATCCACAAGGGGACAGCGACAGTTAACATCCTCACAAAGCGGTACTCATCTTTAACAGCCGTGGAGGATGGACTGGGTCACCCCCCCACCCCCACCACAGCGGCGTAGTTGTCATTCACCCGCACCTCCGATTAGGGGCCATCCCAAATGCGTACGCTGCGTATGCGGGGGGGGGGTCTACTGACAATGTACGCATATGACACGGGGGTGGGGGGTGGGTGAAGCCTCGATAATAATTTGTCTACATTGGCCTTCAAATTACTCTTTGGTTCTTTCGGTAAAGTCACGTAGGTATAAAATAAAATAAATCACGACGTTTCGATTGCAACACAAGCAATCATCATCAGGTGGGAAACCCACAGCAAGAAAAACTTTTTTTTGCTGAAGTGGGAGACATGCCGATTGCTTGTGTTGCAATCGAAACGTCGCGATTTAATTTATTTTATACCTACGCGACTTTACCGAAAGAACCAAAGAGTGGATCCCTGCAGTCACGGAAGCTTCAAATCTGGCCTTCAAATGAGTTCGACAGTCCGGCGGTGGACTCTCTGTTTGCTTAAACACGTTAATGATTAATCCGTGATGTTTTCTGCGTGGATTACATTTCGGCCGTTCTATGATTCGGGGGGGGGGGGGGGTGCGTCAGGCGTACGTACGCAGGTGGGGAGGGGGGTAAAAAGTCCGCATGCGTACAGGGAGGGGAGGAGGGGTCAAGTTTTGATAGATTTTTGCGCACCTTTGGCTACGTACGGCGCGACAAAAGTTTAACATGCGAGCGTAGAGCCAGCACGTGGCCTCCTCTCTCGCTCGCGCTGAGCCGGCTGGCAGCTCGGCCTGGGCTCGGTGACAAGAGTCGTACTAATGCATACGCAGTGGGAGGCTGTATGCAGACACTGACCTTGTGAACGACTGGACATCTATGAAGAAGAGCTTTAATGCTCATCGGATTCCTCCAGTATCAATAAATGCAGCATTCCTCGACTTACGATCACTCGCACTTACGAACATTGACGCACTCGCACTTGCGAATGGAACCACTTTGTTCAGCTGAGCTACCCTCCGCGAGATGTCGTGAGTCAACCTCGTTCTGGGAGTGAATGTTTGTGTGTGTGGGCAATTGCATACAGTAGATCACTGTGTTCCGACTTACGAACCGTTCGACTTACGGACCGGTCGACTTACGGACCGGTCGCAGGAAATGATTGTGTTCGTAAGTCGATGATTCTGACTCTGAACCATCTCGTGCTCCCCACCCCCTGTTACCGTCGGCTACCCCGCGGCACAGCCAAGGACTGCAAGCTCCCTCACGTCCCGCGCAACGGAGGCCTCACGTGCGTCACGGTGAACAGCACCCGCTACTGCAAGCCGATGTGCAACAAGGTGAGCGAGGAGGAGGGGGGGGAGGACAATCCACCAGCACCACCAGCAGCAGCAGCAGCACCACCAGCACCACCACCAGCAGCAGTAGCAGCAGCAGCACCACCAGCACCACCACCACCACCAGCAGCAGTAGCAGCAGCAGCAGCACCACCAGCACCACCAGCACCAGCAGCAGTAGCAGCAGCAGCACCAGCACCACCAGCACCACCAGCAGCAGTAGCAGCAGCAGCGACTTTGCGACGGTCGCCTCCACATGGCACTTAGTGTTGGTGACGGAAGATGACGGTTTAGAAGTACGGTTCACCTCATCACGTGTTTGGTGTTTTGTAAGTACTGTACTGTAATGCGATACAGTCTAGACAACTATGTGAACTATACTCGTTGGTTCTTTCGGTAAAGTCACGTCGGTAGGAAATAAAAGATCACGACGTTTCGACCGCAACACAAGCGACCGTCATCATGTGAGACAATCACAGCAGGGAACCGCCTGCTTCAGCAGTTTCCCTGCTGTGATTGTCTCACCTGATGACGGTCGCTTGTGTTGCGGTCGAAACGTCGTGATCTATGATTTTCTACCCACGTGACTTTACCGAAAGAACCAAAAAGAATAGATTCCTGCAGTTACGAAAGCTTTATATCCAGCAGCCCAAATACTCTCAAAGCATGTTTCTAAAGGTAAGGGTGTAGGCCCAGAGGGATCTCCAGAGAGCCCCTCGATCTCGAGGCTGCTTGGACTCTTCTTCCACGCTGACCAGACGTCTTGGAAGAGGTGGGATTGCCCACACTTTACCCCCCACCACACAACACCTGTCGGTCGGCTGTGGTGGGGGATTTAAGAAACTTTCCCATTGTTTTCACTGCCGCAAAGGGTGCTACGGTGGCGAGATGTTAACGACCTCACCTGGTATACAGGAGGTCGTGGGTTCAATCCCGACCATGACGCCTGCTGTATATTTGGAGTTTGCATGTTCTCCCCGTGATCGCATGATTTTTCCCTCCACGTTTAGAATCAACACGCGTTTAGAGTGAGTGGCTGCTAGAAATGTCCACACGACAAGCCGTTTTCATTGAGCTCTCATTTGTGGCCAGGAGGTCGCTCCTGATAAAGAGCTATGTTGCTCAGATGGGCCTTACCTGGTAAAATAAAATAAAAACGTTTTCTTTCATAGTTTAGACAGGATCGAACCGGTGACCTCTGGATCGCAAGTCCAGTGTGCCGACCATTAAACCACGGCATGTAATATGACATCGTAATAACTTTCACGATTGCTTTGAATTCATTTTCAAATGTCAGACTTAGGCAATGATTCTGGCTTACTCCTTGCAAAGGGTAAAGTCATCCGGTGTTTTGCTGCTCGAAATTTTCCACGTGATAAGCCACTTCGTCGAGCTATCATTTGTGGCCAGATCGCTTCTGAAAAACAGCTAGCTCAGTGGGCCTTACCTGGCAGAATAAAACATATACAGTTTAGTTTGAGGGCAGACAACGCGTTCTGCCATTGCCTCACGGCAATCTCTCAGTGGCCGTAGTAGGGATGGAGCTGGCCGCCTTCACTCGCAAGTTGCCCGTCACAAAAAACCCAACGCACTCGTCAATAATGCCGCAGCCCTAAATGTACCACATGTTGAACTTCAGTGGAAGCCACTCGGTGTTGCGTACCTTTAAAAAAGTTTGCCTGCAGTCCGCTAGGTTCAAACGCCGACTGACCCCAGTCGAGCAGGTCACGCATCATAGGGGTTTCGTCAACACGCGCAATGTCAGGCTGAAGCACAGCAGCGTCAGCAAGATCCACAGCGTCGCTGTCGTGATCATCATCATCATCATCCAGCTTGTGATTGCTCTCGCTGTCAGAAGACTCAGCAGTGTGAATGCGCTGGTGTCGCAGCTAAAACATTGAGCAGTCTGCAGCGCGGCCAGATTGCAGGATGTGTGATCCATGGGGCAGGCCGCGTCAGACCATGTCCGACTCACTGCTGAGCTGCGTGATAGCTGCAGTCAGGGGTACGGTGGCACACAAAGTGACACCTCTCCCACAGTCCTACTTCTCCCCGTAGGATTTGTCTGACAGCTGAAGAAACTGAACTGTGGCTTATTTTAATGTCAATGTCGCCAAATTATTATCGAGGCTTCACCCCCCCCCCTCCCGTTTCCTATGCGTGCATTGTGAGTAGACCCCCCATATGCAAGCGTACACATTTGGGTTAACTCCACTCCATGCGTACGCACTAAATGGATGGCCCCTTAAGAGGGTGATGTTTTTCGCAATGATCTTTGCTAGGTACATTGCCCAAAACGTCGGCCATAATTGTTGTTTTTTTTCTTTCGATGCCGCAGCGTTATTGACCAATGAACTTGATCTTTTTTTTTATCTGTTATATTCTTGCCCCACCACTGGCAGAATGACCAAAATGTTGTTTTTATTAAGCTGGCAAAGTTGGCTAAATGTGATCGCACTGGCCACTGTCGAAGCGACTCGGCCACTCGTAAACAAAATATGTTTTTAAACTCTCCTGGGGGAAAGTTGGATTTTTCTGAGAACGTCTTTGAGGATGTGATTACAGCGCGTGCGTCACGGCTCGCTGTCTTCCGCCTCCCGGTTGCGATCAGCTTTATTTGAACAGTGGCTTTTCTTGCGGGCCCGAGTTGTTAGTTTTTAAAGAATTCCCAGAGGAAACACGTTGAGAAAACACGTTAAAAAAACACGTTCATAATGAAACTCGGGTGCGGCCGGGCACTTAAACCATTTGTGCGTAGCTCAGCGCCATGTAGGCCCTGGTTTGTTAAAGTGTTGAAACGTGATTACGCTGCTGGACGATTGTAAGCAAGATATTCCCCCAGCTTCTTATCGACCGGAGCTTTGACTTATGTTTAGTCTCGCAAAAAAAAACCCAAGGGCGAAAAATATTTGCTTATTTATTTTTGACTGATATTGCTTCGTGATTGCAAAGTTAATTGAATGATGAGTCATGGATTAAATCAGGTCAGAGTGCATGCGTGCTCAAAGAGGCAAAGCAGAATGCGCGTCTCAATTGGGAGCCTTGAGCAAGTGGTAAACATTCCACATTGTTATGAAACTAAAATATAAACTATTTTTTTATTTCACGAGGTAAGGCCTAATGAGCTACACATCTCGTTTTCAGAAGCGTCCTGGCCACAAATGACAGATCAACGAAGTCGCTTATCATGTGGACATTTATAGCAGCCAAATACTCTAAACGCGTGATGTTGATTCTAAATGTGGAGGGGAAAACCGGAGGACCCGGAGAAAAATCCATGCGACCACGGGGAGAGAGATATACAAACTCCAAATATACAGCAAATACGTCGGGATCGAACCCCCGACGTGCTGTATACCAGGCGAGGTAGTTAACAATCTCGCCAACGCAGCGAGACGTTAGCAGAGCGTGACAACGCCGTTTGTGTTCGTGTAGCTTCTACAATGCAAGTGCATCCCAAGACTCTGCACAATAGCACGCACGTGTAAGATAGAGTGCTGTTGAATAATTCATCGAGAAAAGACGCCAAGGAGAGAGTGGACGGAGAGGGAGACCTTGGGCTTGGGTTTCAATGGGGGCAGGGAGACAGCAAAATGGATGACCAGGAAATAACATTTGGATAGCAACAGGAGCAGAGGAGGAGTGAGGCTGACGAGTGGTTTTGACAGCAGTAGGCCACTCCCGCTGGAGGGGAGGGCATTTTGAGGGGAGTACGAGAGAGAAGAAAGGGCAGAGGCAGGCAACGGACAGTCCATGGGGCGTGTCGCAGACGGTGAGTGTAATCTCGCAATCTGTCCCCGGATTACGGTGGAAGCCAGCGGAGGGATCGGAAGATTGGGCGAATTTCTGTCTCCCTGTACGGGGTGAGATGGAGAAGTCTTCCGAAGCAAACCTGCAGCGGGATTGATTCTAGGAGAGGCCACGATCTGTCAGGGAAGAGAGGGGGGAAATTCCGCAAGCAACTCACAAAAATCCCACCGTGTGTGTTGTGTCGGGGGTCCCTGCACTCACTCGGCACAGTTCTTGTCTGGCGGGCGGGCGAGTGGGTGGGTGGGTGGAGCTGCGCGTGCATGCTGGGGGTGACGCGTGTAAGACGTATGATGCGACTTGTATTTTAATGGGGGGGGGGGGGTGACGCGGCTGCAATGATTCACGAGCAGTCGGATCAATCGGCCAGAAGCACTGATTTCCTAGAATCAGCTCCCAGCGGGCATGCGTTATTTAAAAACTATATTTAAACTATTTTTTACCAGTTAAGGCCCACTGAGTTATATATTGCTATTTTTCAAAATCGACCTGGCCACAAATGATTATTCAACGAAGTGGCTTATCGTGTGGAAATTTAAAGCAGCCAAATACTCTAAACGCGTGATATTGATTATAAATGTGGAGGGCAAAACCAGAGGGCCTGAAGAAAAATCCACACGGCCATGGGGAGAACACGCAAACTCCAAATATACACGTGTCATGGCCGGGATTGAACCCACGACCTCCTGTATACCAGGCGAGGTAGTTAACATCTCCTAGCCACCATGGCGCCCCTATTTAATCGTGGTTATCAGGTGCCAAGGTGGTCTCGGCGCAGTCAACGATGACGACACAAATCACGCCTCCGATGAGCGTGGTTGGCTGTGTACGGTGCGAATGAAGTTCTACATACATAGTTTAGGTTTTCACTTAGTCCGGTGTCCTGCGGGGATTGGCAAAATCGGTTTGATTGCACAACAAACGTCCTTACGAGGCATAGGCTTGTGGTGGCGCTTGCCTTTATAGGTGACAAAAGGGTTGTATTCATAACAAGACATCAGAAACAGCAGCACAGAGGCATTTCACTGGGGAAGAGCACAATAATCATCTTGACCATTTTCCCATTATTTCCATTCAATGCACACAGTACCCTCACGTCTTTCAAGGCCAGAGTGTCTCCCGGCTCAAATGAGCCATGAGGTCTCACTTCCCTCTGTTGGCAGTCTGCGCCAGATGTGACGATTCCACATTCCCGTGGTGGAAGCCAGTCTGTCCACAGGACGACTGCTGTTGCGTTTCTGCAAAGTTGGTACGAGGTCGCGTCATGAACGTAGCCGCCCAGTAATTGCCGTGGTGAATTGGCTTGGCCACCAATGGGCTATTAAACGTGGGCCCATTAACAAGATAACCAACGTCATTTGCAAGCGTAGGACTCTGTGTTCTGTGTCGTGGCCCAAATATAACATTTAAATGCTGCCCATGACTCAATCTTGAAGAAAAAAAAGATAGTAATGTTGCAACTACATTCGCAGGTGTCCCTTGCTAAACATTCGATCTTGTCGAATGTTACACGAGCCACCGCCAAACCAGGAGGAAAGCCTCACCAAGTCGCAAGACAATTCGGGAGCATCCCGCTCTGAGAACAATTCCCCGTTGAGTTTGTGTCGGAGGGTTTCCATTAACACGTACGAAGTGCATACCCTGAACCTCCACACCTATTATAGCCTGCTGGACACCAACTCACATCTTCCACAGGCATTTCACGGTGGCGAGATGTTAACTATCTTGCCTGGTATACAGGAGGTCGCTGGTTCGATCTCGTCCCTGACGCCTGCTGTATAGTTCGAGTTTGCGTGTCTCTCTTCCCGTGGTCGCTTGGATTTTTCTCTGGATCCTCCGGTTTTTCCCTCCACATTTCGAATCAACGTGCGTTTAGAGTATTTTTGCTGCCAAACATTTCCACGTGATGATGAGCCACTTCGTTGAGCACTCCGTTAGGGCCAGGGTGCTTCAACAAAAATGTTAACGCTTATGTGGGAGTCTCGTTTTTAATGGGAAACGAACGGATAATACACCGGAACATGATAACAAATCTATGTTAATAGCTTCAAAAAGTCAGTCTCCACTTGTTCGCCATCGTTGTCAACACATTGCCCGGAATCTTCTCCAGGTGGTCTCCAGAGCCCGGAGGCAGCACATGTCTCGTGGTGTCGTTGCAAATTCTGAAAAGTGTTAGAACATTTGTTTTGCAGCACCCTGTACAGCTCCGTGGGCCGTCACTTGGTGGCCTGATCCCTGTGTGAGCCACCAACTCAACTTTGCTGGATGAAAGAGAGAGAGAGTGCGTGTACCCACAAGTCAGCCGTTTGGAGGAAGGGTGAGCGGATGACCGAGACAGCAGTGAGTATAAGACACTCAGTTGGAGGAGACAGCCTAGTAGAGGGCAGGAGAGCAAGTAGGTCGCTGCTCTATGTATAGTTCGCATCGGGGTTTCTCCGAGTTCAGCAGTTGACTCTTCACGTGCGCGAGATACTCAATAAGGGTACTGGCCATGCATGTCCAGCACAACGCTCCCGAGTGCATCCATGTTTGCTGTGCTTCGTTCGCGCCGTACGTAGCCAACCGTGAATAAGAGCCTCGGGACTCTACGGAGCCTCCCGGATAAATAAAGGACGTTAGTAGTATTATTATTATTAAATGGCATTTCAACTTTGAACTGTACTACTATATCTACTTGACCACAATGATCTGTTGGTCTCGATATCCGTGTATCTTGTTTTAAATACGGATCCTGTAATGTTATTCGGGTGGCTTTACTCTGGTACACACAACCTGCCTCTTGTCCCGGCACGTGATTGCCGCTGAGCCTCCAGCGCTGCACGAGCAGCGTCATTGCAGAGGCGGGGACGATGGCCAGCGCACGAGTCGCGCGCGACGGAGCCGCGATATCTCGAGTCGGAAATTTTATCGATTCTGTGTCGGAGAGAGCAAAGGGATGCAAGGGATGCCGGTGTTCCATCTTGGCCCAAATGGGCGATAATCGCCCGAGAGCTATGAAATCTAAAGTGGCCTGACTGAATATTACCGTAGCGTGCAGTTTGTTCCATTTAATGTATTTATTTGTTTGGCTATTTATCTATCTACTATCTATTTATCTGTTTCTTTATTTTTTGTTCGTCTATTTATTTGTTTGATTATTCGTTTATTTATTGTTTGTTTATTTGTTTATCTATTTTCTCCATTAAATGTGTTTATTTACAGCCCTTTGTCAATGCACCGCTGGATGAAGGCCTCCCCTCGGGCACTCCTCGTAAACAGAGACACGGGCGACGTCGCCATCGGCATCCCAGAGCCGAGGGCTTTGAATTCCACGTTCCCATGACAGAGGCCACTTTGTCCATGGCGTGACCAGTGTTGACTTCCCAACAGAGTGGTACAGTAGAACCTCTGGTCACGACCATGATTCGTTCCATAACTTTGGTCGCAACCCGATTTGGTCGTGACTCGAACCTAATCTCCCCATTGGATTGTATGTAAATACGATTAATCCGTTCCAGACTCCTACGAACTGTATATAAATATTGTTTTTTTTAAGCACAAAAGTAGTTAATTATGCCATAGAATTCACAGTGTAATAGTAAACTAAATGTAACAACATTGAATAACACTGAGAAAACCTTGAACAACAGAGAAAACTAACATTGCCGCGTCAAGGTTTAGAATCGTTCAACAAGATGATTGTTTCGTCTGCTACATCAGTCGATCGATTCTGAGAGAGAGAGAGAGAATATTCGTATGAGCAATTAATGTTTCTATTGAAAGTAAGTTAACAGTAATATTTGGGTACAGTATTGTTTTTGGAAGCATTCACCGTAATATCGTATGAACGTTTACTTCACCGCATCATCGTATGAATGATGCGAGAAGAGATTAACGGGTTCGTATGTTAGCGATTTACGTACTCGGCGCTTTCGCTCTCTACATTACGGCTTGAATGAGGGGGAGGGGTATGACTACACTCACAAAATTAATATCTTACTAGGAATTTTATATAGCGAAAGTTATATACATAACTGTTACGCTTTGTGTAATTCAACAACAACAAAAATGGCGCAGAAGGGGAAATCAGCCGCGGCCGTGTTTGATCGCCACCCGAGTTTGTGTTCGTGACCAGATTAAAAAATGTTGTGAATTTTTTGGTCGGAACCAGATTTGGTCGTGGTCAGAAGCGTTTGTGACCAGAGGTTCTACTATACTCATTTTTATTTCACCCCAGAGGAATGATAGGTTGTGTCAATCCCTGCCTTGAATTGGAACTCGCAACCATCCACGTCCAGGTTGAGTGCCGCCCAGTCTGTGATATAAACACATGGGTGCCGCGGTGGCGAGATGATAACTACCTCGCCTGATATACAGGAGGTCGTGGGTTTGATCCCAACACTGACGCCTGCTGCTGTATATTTGGAGTTTGCGTGTTCTCCCTGTGGTCGCATGGATTTGTCTCCGGGTCCTCCGGTTTTTCCTTCCACATTTAGAATCAACATCACGCGTTTAAAGTATTTGGCTTTTATAATGTCCACATGGTGAGCCACTTCGTGGAGCTATCAACTGTGATAGCCAGGTCGCTTCTGAAGCTGATAGCTCGATAGCTCAGTGGGCCTTAGCTGGAAAAATACAGAGTTTAGTTTTTAACATAGTTGATTCAACAAACTTGTTTTTGGTCAACAGAAGAGTTTCTGTGTAGTGGAGTCAGCATGGTAACAAGGTGGCCGTATTTAAATCCAGGTTTAATGCCAGCCAAAACCGGAAACATTTCTGCATCATTAGCAAAGACGTGCACTAAAATAGACTGCGGGCAATATTACACTCGTCTAAAGAGCCTGTGTATGGGGTCTTAAGTCACAAGTCATGAATGGTGCATGGGCATGATTCCTATGGCTATGAAAGGTTGTCATTCTGCCAGGCGTTGGCAGAGTGACAGCTGTTTTTGCAGAAAATCTCCCCTCAGCATTTTTCAATTCACAGCGGGCCAAGTTTGGGCCAAAGTGAGGCCATTCCACACCACGAGTGTGATGCTGCAGGATGAGCGACAGCACCGTCATTCATACTATAGGTTTTTGGGTTAGATTGCGTAAGTATAAATGTGTCGTCACCCTCCACCACCCCACAGAGCCAGTGAGGTTTGTCACGTAAACAAAACGCGCCAAATAGTTACGACTTCAGCCCACCGGTGTGTTGGAGAGTAAATCCACAACATTCACAATTTGAGTTGTACGACGTTTCGCTGGTAATTACATCATCCAGCATCATCGAGCGATTTGCCACTATTCTGGCAAATCACCCATAAGGGGAGTTGTCATGGCTGGTGAAGAAGTCGCCCTTTGCTTAGTCCTACAACTCTGTACCTCAGGGGGAGGCAGAACAAGTCACACGTACGGAGTGGTTTGCGTGCAGTGTCAGATACAAATCAAGTGGGAGTGTAGTGGTTAACGGCTTAACGCACTGCGCCACTAACCTGGCAACCCGAGTTAGACTCCCGCTCATGATATATAACAGTGGCGAATGTTTGAACCGGTCCTGGGGCTCCCCTATGTCGACTCAGCCTTAAATGAGTATCTGGTGCGGTGTGTAAACTGGGCAAGACAAAGGCGGCTGGGCGTGGTGGTGGTCACGCACCTCCTCGTGTGCCGTGCCGACCTTCATAGAAACTCGCCAATAGCACTTGCCCCAAAAGCCTGCCAAGGCCCCAAGAGTACACGGGGGAGATCATCGTTGTCGGACGGAACTCGGTTGGCCGGCTCGGTCCGTTGCCGGGGAGAGCGTTGGCTGAGGTCAGCGCCCACGCCTCCCCCCCCCCACCGACACGCCGATTGGCTCTGAGGTTTTTTGGTAGAGTCAGGCCAAAACCTTGGAATGTGAATTTGGCGCAAGCATTTGCGCGGAATTTCCACTTATCAGCAAATTCAGAATCAGAATATTTATGTTGCAGGAATCCGAGGAGCTTATGAAGCTCTATTTTACAGATGTTCAGTGGGGGCGGGTCAGAAACGTTACAACAAACAACACAAAACATGACAGGAGTGTGAAGTATAAAAAAGGTAAAAAAAATCACTTAACAAAAATATGCAAATTAAACTAAACTTTTTTTTTTATCTTCCCAGGTAAAGCCCACTGAGCTATCAGGTATTTTTCAGAAGCCACCTGGCCACAATTGGTAGCTCAACGAGGTGGCTTGTTGCGTGGAAATCTTGGAACCAAAACCCCTGCATGAATCGGGTCTTACATCTCTGTGCTTAGCATAACGATCATGCAGTGAGCAACTCCATTGGTCACTCTGATCCAGGTGTGGACAATTCCACATTCTCACGTTAGGCTGAGGTACATCCACAGAGTCGCCAATGCTGGCATCCAACAAAGTGGAATGGATTGTATTGATCACAAAGACACGATTGGGCTGGGTGGACCCCCGCAACCGGAGTTTAAATTCACAACTTTCTCATTGCGAGACAAAAAGCCGCCACAGCACCACCAGAACACCAGGGCATTATTTTGGATTATCTTGTTCACATTTCATTCAATTATTAACCCTTTCCCATTCCGAGAGGTCTGCAAGTTGCAGGGTGGGTGTCCCATTTACCGGTGAATCTTGGAACACACAAGCGGTTCAGCATTCATTTTATTTAGAGAGGCGTAGTAGCGCCATTGCTTTCAAAGACATTGTACTCACCACAGAGAACTGGAGCAACACGATCGCACTCTACAATAGCTGGCGCCAAACTGTACCTCACGCCCTGCCGCGTGGCCTTGTGGGAGCCTGAGAATCGATTTAAAAAGTTTACTTTAGTTTTACAGTTCTATGACGTGCATTTATGCCATCGGAACGGAATTGGAAGGAAAACTGATGGCGTACATGTCTGTCATCGGAACAGGAAAGGATGAATAGTGTCTATTACCTGGTCAACCGCATGTTGAGAGGCGTAGTAGGCCTCTCAAGGTGGTGATCGTCATGGACATTCCACCACAAATTTGCTGACGCTACCAACGAGTTTGTTTCCCCGCTCTGTCTGTTGTCGTTTTAGGATCACGACTTTGAGTTCCTGCGCCGGAGCCGCCTGTTTGAGAAGTGTGGCCAGTCGACCGGCTACCATTGGACTACCCAGTACATCGGCGGCCTCCGCCTCGCCGATTGCGCACGTAAGTCTCGTAGTTGCTACCAACGGCAAATAAGGGTCATTTAAAGCCCCTTTGTTGATCCGCTGCTGGATGAATGGGGGAAAACAAAAAGCGACGTGCCCAGGGAAAGCCCACATGTCTAAAGGGGATGATATGCAGATGCCACTTCAAACTATCTGCTGTACTGCCATCAGCTGGGAAAACTGGTTTCTCGGTGCATACAGCTCATATATTAAAAACAAGGGACGTTCTGAAATTTCCTGCGAACATGATGATCCCAAATCTTTGTCTCCGTTAACCAGTTTTGCCAGTTGAGCCCCAGAGCCAGCCTCACTGTGCCCAGCAAGAGAATACGAGTGGATCATAAACATCGTGACCACACACCGCTGTAGCCACTGCTACTTTCAATGCTCAAATCGCAGGCCAGCACAGAAGCACGACGAAACTAGGAGCAACACAAACCTCGTGCGAGACACACTGGCTCACTGGCTGACTGGCTCACTGGCTGACTGGCTCACTGGCTCACTGGCTCACTGGCTCACTGGCTCACTGGCTCACTGGCTGGAGCGGTGGTGCTATGGTTCACGCACGGTGCTATAAACCGAGTTCCGTTCCTGGCCATGGCTAACATCAGTGTCGAGCTTTCGGATGCGCTTCTGCGGCTCTGCATTCTAATAGACGGGTTGTGACCTGCGGTGTGGTGAGTGGGTGAGTGAGTTGTTGTGACCTGCAGTGTGGTGAGTGGGTGAGTGAGTTGTTGTGACCTGCGGTGTGGTGAGTGGGTGAGTGTGTTGTTGTGACCTGCAGTGTGTTGGGTAGGTGAGTGAGTTGGTGTGAACTGCAGTGTGGTGAGTGGGTGAGTGTGTTGTTGTAACCTGCAGTGTGGTGAGTGGGTGAGTGTGTTGTTGTGACCTGCAGTGTGGTGAGTGGGTGAGTGTGTTGTTGTAACCTGCAGTGTGGTGAGTGGGTGAGTGTGTTGTTGTAACCTGCAGTGTGGTGAGTGGGTGAGTGTGTTGTTGTGACCTGCAGTGTGGTGAGTGGGTGAGTGTGTTGTTGTAACCTGCAGTGTGGTGAGTGGGTGAGTGTGTTGTGACCTGCAGTGTGATGAGTGGGTGAGTTGTTGTGACCTGCAGTGTGGTGAGTGGGTGAGTGTGTTGTTGTAACCTGCAGTGTGGTGAGTGGGTGAGTGTGTTGTGACCTGCAGTGTGATGAGTGGGTGAGTTGTTGTGACCTGCAGTGTGGTGAGTGGGTGAGTGAGTTGTTGTGACCTGCAGTGTGGTGAGTGGGTGAGTGAGTTGTTGTGACCTGCAGTGTGGTGAGTGGGTGAGTGAGTTGTTGTGACCTGCAGTGTGGTGAGTGGGTGAGTGAGTTGTTGTGACCTGCAGTGTGGTGAGTGAGTAGGTGAGTTGTTGTGACCTGCAGTGTGGTGAGTGAGTAGGTGAGTTGTTGTGACCTGCGGTGTGGTGAGTGGGTGAGTGAGTTGTTGTGACCTGCAGTGTGGTGAGTGGGTGAGTGAGTTGTTGTGACCTGCGGTGTGGTGAGTGGGTGAGTGAGTTGTTGTGACCTGCAGTGTGGTGAGTGGGTGAGTGTGTTGTTGTGACCTGCAGTGTGGTGAGTGGGTGAGTGAGTTGTTGTGACCTGCAGTGTGGTGAGTGGGTGAGTGTGTTGTTGTGACCTGCAGTGTGGTGAGTGGGTGAGTGAGTTGTTGTGACCTGCAGTGTGGTGAGTGGGTGAGTGTGTTGTTGTGACCTGCAGTGTGGTGAGTGGGTGAGTGAGTTGTTGTGACCTGCAGTGTGGTGAGTGGGTGAGTGAGTTGTTGTGACCTGCAGTGTGGTGAGTGGGTGAGTGAGTTGTTGTGACCTGCAGTGTGGTGAGTGGGTGAGTGAGTTGTTGTGACCTGCAGTGTGGTGAGTGAGTAGGTGAGTTGTTGTGACCTGCAGTGTGGTGAGTGAGTAGGTGAGTTGTTGTGACCTGCGGTGTGGTGAGTGGGTGAGTGAGTTGTTGTGACCTGCAGTGTGGTGAGTGGGTGAGTGAGTTGTTGTGACCTGCGGTGTGGTGAGTGGGTGAGTGAGTTGTTGTGACCTGCGGTGTGGTGAGTGGGTGAGTGAGTTGTTGTGACCTGCAGTGTGGTGAGTGGGTGAGTGTGTTGTTGTGACCTGCAGTGTGGTGAGTGGGTGAGTGAGTTGTTGTGACCTGCAGTGTGGTGAGTGGGTGAGTGTGTTGTTGTGACCTGCAGTGTGGTGAGTGGGTGAGTGAGTTGTTGTGACCTGCGGTGTGGTGAGTGGGTGAGTGAGTTGTTGTGACCTGCAGTGTGGTGAGTGAGTAGGTGAGTTGTTGTGACCTGCGGTGTGGTGAGTGGGTGAGTGAGTTGTTGTGACCTGCAGTGTGGTGAGTGGGTGAGTGAGTTGTTGTGATCTGCAGTGTGGTGAGTGGGTGAGTGTGTTGTTGTGACCTGCAGTGTGGTGAGTGGGTGAGTGTGTTGTTGTGACCTGCAGTGTGATGAGTGGGTGAGTGTGTTGTTGTGACCTGCAGTGTGGTGAGTGAGTAGGTGAGTTGTTGTGACCTGCGGTGTGGTGAGTGGGTGAGTGAGTTGTTGTGACCTGCAGTGTGGTGAGTGGGTGAGTGAGTTGTTGTGACCTGCAGTGTGGTGAGTGGGTGAGTGAGTTGTTGTGACCTGCAGTGTGGTGAGTGGGTGAGTGAGTTGTTGTGACCTGCAGTGTGGTGAGTGGGTGAGTGAGTTGTTGTGACCTGCGGTGTGGTGAGTGGGTGAGTGAGTTGTTGTGACCTGCAGTGTGGTGAGTGGGTGAGTGAGTTGTTGTGACCTGCGGTGTGGTGAGTGAGTAGGTGAGTTGTTGTGACCTGCGGTGTGGTGAGTGGGTGAGTGAGTTGTTGTGACCTGCAGTGTGGTGAGTGGGTGAGTGAGTTGTTGTGACCTGCAGTGTGGTGAGTGAGTGAGTGAGTTGTTGTGACCTGCAGTGTGGTGAGTGGGTGAGTGAGTTGTTGTGACCTGCAGTGTGATGAGTGGGTGAGTGTGTTGTTGTGACCTGCAGTGTGGTGAGTGGGTGAGTGTGTTGTTGTGACCTGCAGTGTGTTGGGTAGGTGAGTGAGTTGTTGTGACCTGCAGTGTGGTGAGTGAGTGTGTTGTTGTGGCCTGCAGTGTGGTGAGTGGGTGAGTGTGTTGTTGTGACCTGCAGTGTGGTGAGTAGATGAGTGAGTTGGTGTGACCTGCAGTGTGGTGAGTGGGTGAGTGAGTTGTTATGACCTGCAGTGTGGTGAGTGGGTGAGTGAGTTGTAGTGACCTGCAGTGTGGTGAGTGGGTGAGTGAGTTGTTGTGACCTGCAGTGTGGTGAGTGGGTGAGTGTTGTTGTGACCTGCAGTGTGGTGAGTGGGTGAGTGAGTTGTAGTGACCTGCAGTGTGGTGAGTGGGTGAGTGAGTTGTTGTGACCTGCAGTGTGGTGAGTGGGTGAGTGTGTTGTTGTGACCTGCGGTGTGGTGAGTGGGTGAGTGAGTTGTTGTGACCTGCGGTGTGGTGAGTGGGTGAGTGTGTTGTTGTGACCTGCAGTGTGGTGAGTGGGTGAGTGTGTTGTTGTGACCTGCAGTGTGTTGGGTAGGTGAGTGAGTTGTTGTGACCTGCGGTGTGGTGAGTGGGTGAGTGTGTTGTTGTGACTTGCGGTGTGTTGGGTAGGTGAGTGAGTTGTTGTGACCTGCGGTGTGGTGAGTGGGTGAGTGTGTTGTTGTGACCTGCAGTGTGGTGAGTGGGTGAGTGAGTTGTTGTGACCTGCAGTGTTTTGGGTAGGTGAGTGAGTTGTAGTGACCTGCGGTGTGGTGAGTGGGTGAGGGAGTTGGTGTGACCTGCGGTGTGGTGATTGGGTGAGTGAGTTGTAGTGACCTGCAGTGTGGTGATTGATCACAGCGTGGAAGAGACAAAACAGTCATTCTGGGTAGACTGAGTCCTCAGTATGGATGGAGGCATCATGGTAACAGCAACCACGGTAGTAGCGATAGTAGCATGATAAGGAGGTGACTGACCGTGAGCGAGTGAGTGGAGTGATTCGGTGAGTGCTGGATACTTCAATCACCCCTACTATGGTTTCACTTTGAACTTTATCCGCTGCAGCAGCGAGGTAGGATCTGGACGCTCCAGATCTGGACGCTCCAGATCCTACCTTGTGCACGCTCACTCGCCCGCACATAACCATCGCCATACCCTCGCCTCGTCCCCTACAGGCAGCGCCGTGCGGGTCAGCGGGCAGCCGTCCGCCTACTTTGCCGAGCAATGCGTCCGCGACAACAAGAAGGTCTACGAGGAGTTCTGGAAGGAGGTGAACAAGGCGGTGCTGCGACCCGTGTCCCTGCACCAGGAGTGCAAGAAGCCCCACTGCACCGACCCCTTGGTGCGCTGCTAGTGAGGTCCTCCCTCCCACTTAACTCAGGGCAGTGGGAATATTTAGTGGGCGATTTGAAAGGGGAGTGAGTAAGCAAGTTAAAACAAAATGTGTTACATCCCCTCGGGGGTAATTTGTCGTCTTTCCCAAACGTGTCGCGGTGCGTCGTTCGTCCTCCTGCTGTCTACCCCAATGTGGAAGCCACGAGCCACATTCGACGAATTTTGAAAAGAGTGTTACTTAAGCCCTCGGAGCGATGGGCAGCTGGCCCTGGCTAGTAAACTGCTGTCGGATATCGTGTTCAGACAGCGACGCGACATCTCTTCGATCTTTCTTTTGGATCGTACCACGGTTTGCTCCTTTTCCACTGTAGACCAAATCCAGACATATTTCTCGTCAGCACCAGTTCTATTATCAATACTGTGCCACGGTGGCGAGATGTTAACTACCTCGCCTGGTATACACGAGGTCGTGGGTTCGATCCCGACCATGACATCTATATTTGGAGTTTGCGTGTTACTCCCGTGGTCGCGTGGACTTCTCCGAGTCCTCCGGTTTTTCCCTCTACATTTAGAAGCATGCATTTCCAGTATTTGGCTGCGAAACATTCCCACATCGTTGAGCTACCATTCGTGGCCAGGCCCCTTTTAAAAATGAGATATATTGCTCAGTCGGCTTTACCTGGTAAAATAAAAAATATTTTTAGTTTACAGATCTCGGCCAAAAAGGGACAGGTGGCAACCCTACATTGTACCACGTGTCGATCGGCACGTCATCCCGACTTCAGTTCGTGAAGAAGTTGCCTGCAGCACGCGGACCGAGATGTCGGACACCATGCCGAATGACACACGGTGGTGGCGTGTGTGCCATAGGGCAGCAGCAAAGCCATCGGCAAGGATTTGTTCACTTCCAAATCAATCGAGGAGCAGAGGCATTCCGCTCGTGCTGCGGGGTTTTTTCATTGGCTTGTCGCTGTCACGTGATCACAAGACTGGGGAGCCAATCACAGCAAGGCGACTAATTCCAACGTGGCACCGCGTGGTTTCCTAATTGCTCGAGCGGCTTCATATCACCACTTATTTCAGTGCTCCCCCCACGTGCATTCCAATGTCGCAATGAACGTGTTTATGTACTCCTCTCTCTTTCTCTTAGCCTGTGCTTGCAAATAAGACGTACTTCAAAGAGATACAGCGTTAAGCTGGGCTCTTAGCAAAGCTCTCTCGAGTCTGGGGAAAGATCTTTTGCTTTTAGGCCCCACTTGAGGCAATGCTGCACATCGCTATACCCGGGCATGTGTGCATTTCCTGCAAGGCGATATTAAAACAAACTACTTTGCTGTGCTGTAGTGACACGTTAGCCAATGTATCAAATGCTTTTCAGATTTTAAACTTTGATCGTTTAACGCGTAGACTTTCGCGACCAATATCCATACTAGAGGTTTTGTTGGGTGACATCGGGTAAATATAAATGTGTCGTTAAACCCACCACCACCCGGCAGCCAATCAGTAAGGTTTGGCACGTAAACAAAACATGCCAATTCGTTACTAGTGCAGGACACCAAGGTGTGTGGGAGAGTAAAACCCACCACAACATTGACCATTTGAGTACCGTGATGTTTCACTCGTAATTACAACCAGCATCATCAGGTGACAGCCAGAATTGTGGAGAAATCCTCATGTTTCGTGTTCAATGACACATTTATATTTATGCGATATAACCGATGGTCATTGGGGGGTTAGCGTTAAAAATGTGGTCACAACATTTCATGAGTTGATAAAAAGCGTACAAAATGCATAATGACCATTCTGAAAACTACAAACCAATTTATTTCACGTGATAAAGTACCGGCGTTGGCAGTGGTGCATCAGCACAAACAACAGCACTACTCCACGCATCCGTTCACAATGAGCCTTAACAGGAAACGCATAGAAAATAAATGTTTCGGGCATAGCTCCTGATCTGTGCTACGGCTTGACTTGTTGCTGTGGACACCGGGAGATCGTCGACCGATGTTCGGCAAATCGCCGGGGTCGGTGATGGAATCGGCCGAGACTTACTCAACAGAGTGCAACCCGCGAAGGTTGCCATCTTCCACCTCCTGTGCGCTCACGAAGAACGACGGCCACTGGCCCCAAAACATCTGCCACGTGTTTCCTGTCGGGGCCACGCCGTTATTGACGGACGCGTGGGGAGTTTTCGTTATTCCGCAACCCCCCCCCGTCCACGCGAGCGTTGCACTTAACGCTTTGGCGATGGTGAAAGATCCTAGATCCTGAGGTTGTGAAGAGTTGACACTTACGCACATCCTCTAAAATAGCCGCGTGTGTGTATTTTTTTGTATCCGTTTGTTCCATGTCCTTTTAAAATCGTGGACCTGTGAGCGATGTACCATTTGTTGCTCTCTCTCTCTTTCTATACAACTTTCTATATGTTAGGCATAGCAGTGTTTAAAAATGTTTCCACTTAAATAAACCAATGAACCAATTAAAGTTAAAAGAATGCTTGTTTAATTCTGTTGTGACAAAAACATTCACCTGGATGGGAAAATAAATCTTGCATTCCATACAAGGGTCTGTCTTCTCAGCCCCTTCATTGCTCCACAATGTCCGATGGAGAGACTGGTTCCTGCCATAGTACCGTGGAATTTCCACCGTTGGCTCTGGAGATGAGCACGTGGAGACTTTTGACATTATCTTTTGTTAATCACGGTTGTTGAGTACGTGCTGAAAACATCAAGCAGCCAGAAACAAACAGCACCGTTAAAGTTGTAATAGTGTATTGAATTGAGTGAGGTCGCTACTGCTAGTCACATGAATGAATATGTATTAATCGAACACTATTACGACTACTAATCTTATTTCTCTATTACTCCAAAGATAGATGTTCATTTGATGGAATGACGATGACGAGTTATGCAGAATGCAAGATAAACTGCAGCGAGCCAGCCGGCAACCACAGAGACCTTGAGTTCAAATGAGGTCAATTTCATGACGTGACACAATGCGATGCACTGCTCACTGCAAATGGCAATGTCATCTCATGAGAACACGACACCAATGGCACAATTGGAACACTGCATGCTCTATATATGCAGTGTAGAATTGGAGGCTCTTACTGAAATGTATGGCCAGCGTGGAAGAGTAGGCCAAATGACCCTCTGGAGGGGGGCTCTCCACAGCTCTCTCTCGAGCGGAGGTGGTTCCACCAGCAGCGGTGTGTACAGGCAGTTGCAGGGCTGCGCCTTCATAACTGGGACTGGGGTAAAAAAACTCAACAGTTAAATTCCTGCTCCAGTTGCATGTTTGTTTGTGCCCCAAATTGCTCAAAATTACCAAGGCACAATAATCCCCGTGGCACCATGAAAATGACAATTGCATACTCTTTGATTCTGTCAGTAAAGTCACGTTGGTATAAAATAAAATAAATCACAGGACGTTTCGGGCGCAACACAAGCGTCCATCATCAGGTGTGAAAGCGTGGGCCGCTGCTGAGGCAGACTGTTTGATGGTGGACGCTTGTGTCGCGCCCGAAACGTCGCGATTTATTTTATTTTCTACCCACGTGACTTTACCGAAAGAACCAAAGAGTATGGATTTCTGCAGTCACGAAAGCTTCAAACCAAGATAGGACAATTGCAATTGCGTGCTGCTGTAGTAGCCCATTTATATATATAAAATGTAAACCCTCATCATCATCATCACAAGTCGCCGTCTATCCACCGCTGGATGAGACCTCCCCACGCCGCCGCCGCCGCCACCCCGCCCTGCGCCTGGCGCGGCGGGCTGCGCCCCGGTGCGAGAAGACGCCCGACGCGCGGACAGGCGAGGGGTTGAGGGTATCTCGGCCTCGCTGTGCGCTGCGTTGCACCGCTAGTCGAGTAGTGTGTTCAATAAACCCTCGGAGCCAGGATGACCGTCCAACTCCGATCGTCATTTATTGATTGTAACAGGTAAAACTGGTGAGAAAACACAGATACAGCATCTGTTATAATCCGGAAACACCCACACAATGAACACCACAGCATCAGAACATTGTCTTAGATAACAATAGATCCTGGAAGGACCAGGCCCCCACATTACCCTGAACAACTAGACAAAGGCACAAGCTGGTGCGTTGCATACAGGCACATAGTGTATTCATCCCACTGCACCCCAAATGTACAGCATTACACTTAACACTAAACTGTGGATGAGATGCTTCGTCATCACTCTCAGGATCGCAACATAGGCACAAGTCTGACTCGACCTACTAAATCACAAGTAACATCCACAATAAGGAAAGTCACAGGCTTCGTTACTAACTAGGCCTCGTATTTACTACAACAACTTAATGGCACCATAAAGGCATTTACATTGCTATAACGGTCATTCCAACATTACAACAGCATTTCCAATATTATAGGAATATAAACAACTTACAGATAATGCTTCTTAAGCTCCCACAATGGACAAGTGCGGCTGTGGTCTCACTGAGATGCGATGCGTGCCGCCATCTTGACTTATCTGTGTAATGGCTGACGCCCGCGTGGTACAGTGGAAATCTAACATCGTCACTTCCTGGTCACGTGACCAACATTAGCATAAAAAAACAGGAACTTCCTGTGAATGCACGCTCCACATCTGCCGTGAGGCAAGACAGAGGGGTTGGAGCGTGACGCCGGCACACGACGGCCGACTGCTGCGAAGTTGATGTCCATCCCGAGTGACGTCCACTCGAGTGACGTCCACCGAGTGACGTCCACCCGAGTGACGTTAACATCTCGCCACCGTGGCTCCCATCTCCACAACATAGCCATGCACTCTGGTGGTGGTGGTGGTTGTTGTTATGATTTACAATATTTCCCCAGTCCACAAAGTGATTCCGACACGGGTGCCGTACCAGCCACTGTCGTCTACAAATCCCTCCACGGCCTTGCCCCACCACCACATCTCGCTTCTCTCGACTGCTCTGTCCCATCCCGCCCTCGACGCTCCCAGTCTCCACCGTCCCTCGCTGTGCCTCCCTCGCCCTGCTGCGCCCAGTCTCGCTCCGTCTCCCTTCTCGCTCCCCTTCACCAACTCCCACTGCAGCACACGGAGCAACCATCTTCACCATCACAACAACAACCATTTTCACCATCACAACAACAACCATCTTCACCATCACAACAACAACCATCTTCACCATCACAACAACCTGCATCTTCACCATCACAACAACAACAACCATCTTCACCATCACAACAACCATCTTCACCATCACAACAACAACCATCTTCACCATCACAACAACAACCATCTTCACCATCACAACAACAACCATCTTCACCATCACAACAACAACAACCATCTTCACCATCACAACAACAACCATCTTCACCATCACAACAACCTGCATCTTCACCATCACAACAACAACAACCATCTTCACCATCACAACAACAACAACCTGCAGCTTCACCATCACAACAACAACCATCTTCACCATCACAACAACAACCATCTTCACCATCACAATCACAACAACAATCATCTTCACCATCACAACAACAACCATCTTCACCATCACAACAACAACCATCTTCACCATCACAACAACAACAACAACCATCTCCAGCATCACAACAACCATCTTCACCATCACAACAACAACCATCTTCACCATCACAACAACAACCATCTTCACCATCACAACAACAACAACCATCTCCACCATCACAACAACCATCTTCACCATCACAACAACCTGCAGCTTCCGTTCATCCCCTTGAAACAACCCCCGTCTCTTCTCCCCTAGCCCATCCTCCTGCTACTCCCTATCACTACCCCAACCCCTATCACTACCCCAACCTCTATCACTACCCCAACCCCTATCACTACCCCAACCCCTATCACTACCCCAACCCCTATCACTACCCCAACCCCTATCACTACCCCAACCTCTATCACTACCCCAACCCCTATCACTACCCCAACCCCTATCACTACCCCAACCCCTATCACTACCCCAACCCCTATCACTACCCCAACCCCTATCACTACCCCAACCCCTATCACTACCCCAACCTCTATCACTACCCCAACCCCTATCACTACCCCAACCCCTATCACTACCCCAACCCCTATCACTACCCCAACCCCTATCACTACCCCAACCCCTATCACTACCCCAACCCCTATCACTACCCCAACCCCTATCACTACCCCAACCCCTATCACTACCCCAACCCCTGTCACTACCCAACCCCTATCACTACCCCAAACACAATCACTACCCCAACCCCTATCACTACCCCTATCACTACCCCAACCCCTATCACTACCCCAACCCCTATCACTACCCCAACCCCTATCACTACCCCAACCCCTATCACTACCCCAACCCCTATAACTAACTCCCACCCGTCCTCCTGTCATCGTAACTACACCACCATGTTTCATAAGAACCCCACTTTTTGCTTCAACCACTGTTCAACCGTATGTACATCTTTATAATTGAACCTTATGGCGGGACCCCGGGGTCCCAAATAAACGGAAGTCAAAATCATAAAATTAACGTATTTATTTTGGCCGACTCCGTCCCACCGCGCACATGAACGCCGCGACCCGCCTGGCGCGGTTCGTTCTGTCATATCGTGTCGTGTCCAAACGCAGCAGCAGCAGCGAGGAGGAATGCGCAGAGGAGCCGAACAAGCGAATGCACTGCATGCTCGGGTGTGGGCAGGATCAGCATCAGTCTCATCCAAAGCTGCTCAAACTGCCCACACGACTTAAGTCCTCTATTCGTCATCACGGCCTGCATAATACATCATGAGGCCTCCTTTGCCAGTAGCAACATTTAATAATATAGGGTTTTTACCCTTTTTTTCTGGCAGCAAAACTGAAATATTTTTACAAGGAATCATGTCTACATTAAATCATGTTTACATTAACCACAATACCTGCAGTCAGAATGCAAACAAAAAACACACTGATAATGTATGCATTGTCCTTGAAATTGATTGGTCCACACCAGAGACAGCTTTAATGTAAACATGACTTAATGTAAACATGATTCCTTATAAAACGGTTTCAGTTTTGTTGCCAGAAAAAGGGTTAAAAAAAACGATTATTATGGTTTGCATAATACAGTGAAACTGCTCTCTTATCTTCATTATTATTTGTGACCTACCAATGTCTGTAGTCAGGATCAATCGATGACAATCCTATTACCTGCAGATATTTAACAGATGAGATGCGTTGCACCGTTAATTCCTCCTGCTTGACAATATTACTCTTGTCCGTATGCATCTGGGTAGATAGTTTTTTTTTGCGGTTAAGCCATAGTCGCCACATACCACTCGTAACAAAGCGGATAAGTGGAGCGGCGACCCACTACTCCGTCAAGTAACATTGGTATAAACGATTTTTACAATATGAAGAGCGCATTGAAAACGCGTACTATTTTATGTACTGTTTACATAGTATGTTCACAAATCCACACTGAGAAACACGATGATTGACAGAGGGGTGTAAATATTTTTTTAGATAGCGTATTTAAATAGAGGTACTGCATCTTCTTGGTTCTTTCGGTAAAGTCACGTAGAAGGGAAGTAATAAAATAATAAAAATAAAACATAATAAAATAAAATAATTCTCACGACGTTTCGGCTACAACGCAAGCAGCCGTCTTCAGGTGAAGAATGAGACACTACCAAGCTAGGAGCTTATATATAAGCTGGGTTGGAGGTGGAAGAGCGCCTTAACAAAAAAAGAATGTGCATATGAAGAGGAATTTAGCATATTCATGGAAAATGCGTAGGAGGTGGGCGGGGGGGTTTCAAAGTCATATTATGCCCATGCATTATGCAGGATCAGCAGCACCAAGGGGGGGTGCAGGGAGTAGCATTAACAAAGGAAAGGAATGTTAATGATATGTAGCTGCAGTTACTAAACAACTACGTAGAAAACTAAAGTATAAACTACATAATAAACTAAAGTATAAACTGCATAGCACCATCAGTATACTTACTATACTCTACAATAAGCTGAGTTACTAACAGCAAGTAATACATTACAATTCTACGTCGTAAAAGTTATATAATATGCTTCCATCTAAACTTTATTCTCTTACATCACACGAGCATATACCGTACTATATACTGCCATAGGTAAACCCAACATTAAATTATATACTGCATTGCTATAAACCACCTTATACATTTTAATATAACACTATGTATTATTCTACCTACCCTAATGTGTATCGAAATGGTTTATTACGTCCTTCCAATGATTGCTAAGCCAGAATCCATCTTCTCGGTTAAAATTGTCTCTGTGTTTGTATATGTGGATCGCCTCATGAACGAATCTCTCATGATAGCCAGATGGCTTGCAGAGAAGTCAATGTCATGTGAGCCCACTGAGTTGTAACAGTGATCTGCCACGGCTGAGGTGTTTGTCCTACCGTGTTTCAGGTCAGCTTTATGTTCATGGATGCGGTCCGAGACATGTCGTTTGGTTTCCCCAATGTAACTGCTACCACAGAGGCAACTTAGTTTGTAGACGCCAGGGTACTGTATGTCTGGAACCACATCTTTTACAGACGGTACCAGATCACGGATTTTATGTACTGTGTTGAATCGGACCTGGATCTTGTGTTTAATCAGGATTTTGGAGATCTTTTTTGTGACCCCAGCAATGTAGGGTAAGGTGATGGTCTTGACATAATTTCAACCGTGATGATGGTTACAAACTGAGTAATCATTGGAAAGATGTGATTAACCATGCAAAAAGGATTTAACTTCACTTATTTGGCCAATCTTATTTGAGAGACAACTATTACAGGTTTACAATGTTTAGTTGTTTCTCCTTTTCACACTATTGTTAGGTAGGCCAGGTTGAGTCACAAACCGTGCCTCTCCATAACAAGGGCTCACCCTCTTAAGCCTCACCTTACCATATGAATAGGGAGTGTGCTGTATTTGGCCCTTCCCCCCCTCTCCAACCATTATATAAACGGAGTGGTAGCTCCTGAAATCTCTCATTTACTTGATACAGCTGTCGTGGCTGTGACGGTTCCACCTGAAGACGGAAGCTTGTGTTGCCTCCGAAACGTCGTGATTTATAATTTTATTTTACTTTTATTAATTTTAATGTTTTACCTACGTGACTTTACCGAAAAAACCTAAGAATATGAATCCTTGCAGTCACGAAAGCTTGAAATCTAGAATTATAATATCATGTTTATGCGAGAGCCGGGGGCTTATGGGACCCCGGGGTCCCGCCACAAGGTTCAATTGTTGCAAAGCGGCCCGCATTGAGACACTGCAATATATCGATACTAGTGCAGGGTGACGCCACATCTCCCCCTGGTGGCTGCTGAGATGGACGTTGAGCCTGGGATCCCCAAATCCCTCTCCTGCACCCCGTGGCTCTCGCCTAATCAGCGACGCTTTGCTCAGCGGGCGGGCGGTGAGAAATTTCGCTTAGGTGAAGAGAGAAATGGCTTTGATCGACTAGTTGCCACGGTGGCTAGGAGATGTTAACTACCTCGCCTGATATGCAGGAGGCCGTGGGTTCGATCCCGACCCTGACACCTGCTGTATATTCGAAGTTTGCCTGCCTCTTGCTCCGTGATTGCGTGGGTTGCTTTGGCTGCTAGAAATGTACACGTGATTAGCCATTTCGTCGAGCTATCATTTGTGACTAAATATGAAAAAGTGGTAGAAGCTTCACCTCTGGTTTGGTGTTAATCCACCATCACTGAGTGTGTGGTGCATGGTGAGTGTATGGTGAGTTGTGAGTCTGGTGAGTTGTGAGTGTCTGCTGGTGAGTGTCTGTTGGTGAGTGTCTCGTGAGTTATGAGTCTGGTGAGTGGTGAGTGTCTGCTGCTGAATGTCTGTTGAATTGTGAGAGTCTGGTGAGTGTTGAGTGGGCAACAGAGGGCTGTGCATCAAATTTATTGTTGTACTGTACGTCTATGCTTCTGTGAGCTGGGACTGTGAGCTACGCGAGTCACGTCACCTAACCACTGCGGGACTTCCTGCCCAGGTGCCACTGCTCTGTCTCGTGTCCCCTTCAACACTTCATGCTGACCGCATTTGGCAGCAAGTGAAGCTGAAATGTTCGCTCATTCTCCTCTGCTGATCCTATATCCTGGAGGGCCCTTCTCCCAGCCAGTTGTGCTGCCACTCTTCTGCCCCTGTATACGTCTGGACCCAAAACCATCACTTTCTCCACTGCCTGTGACGACCCCTCTATTGGCACACTACTTAAACTAAACAATTTGTATTTTACCAGGTAAGACCCACTGAGCTATGTAGCTCTTTTTCAGAAGCGACCTGGTCACAAATGATATCTCAATGAAATGGCTTATCACGTGGAGATTTATAGCAGCCAAATACTCCAAATGCATGTTGTTGATTCTAAATGTGGAGGGAAAAGCCGGAGGACCCGGAGAAAAATCCACAGGGGAGAACACGTAAACTCTAAATATACAGGCGTCAGGGCCGGGATCGAACCCACGACCTCCTGTGCACCAGGCGAGGTAGTCAAGATCTCACAGCCACCGCGGCGCCCGGATCGAGGGCGCTAAGCCGGCGCGAGACGGGCTGCACAAGAGATGATGATGCGGCTCGGGAGGATGTGGAGCTGAGTGAACTTTCTGAAGACTGGTTCCAGCGGTGTCAAGATCGGCCTCTATGAAGCTCGTGAAGGACCGCTACTGGACAGTTGGAGGTAGTGGCCCTCCAGGAACAATGGAGGGCAGAGGAGCAACGCTCACAACAACGAGCGGAGCGCCGGGCAGCTAAAATGCAGCAAGCTGGCACAGTCGGGGACACAGCTGGTGCATCTGCGAGTCATCTCAGTCAACCAATGGTACCTGCTGGGTCTGACCCGGGATCTTCTGTCAGCGACCCGTCGACCCTTCACGTGGTGGCCTCAAAGTGCACCTGGCCTGGCACTGGCGCCGTGGTGACGTCACCGTCACTTCGTAGCGAGTGGCGGCTGTATTGGTACTAGCAGACTGTTGATTTTGGGAAGTTACATTTTAATTTCTGTAATTGTCAATCGTAATTTTTTTTTTAATAAATACTTTGGTTTGATGAAACAAAGCAGTTTGTACTTACGCGGCCGTGCTCGCTTTGTGTGATTATGTATCTTCACCAAGACTCTGTCCGTGTCTCGCACCCCCCACAAAGGGCATCTCGCACTCCCCAGGGGGTGCCGCGTGCGCCCCAGGTCGAGAAGAATCACTGCACTAGAGGACACAGGCCGCATAAAGAGGGGGGCAGGTGGACCAACCTGCTCTGAGCCTCAGATATAAGGGGGGGGGGGGGGGGGCTCAGGAAGAGTTGTGGGGGCCTCTCAGAGGAGGAGGAGGGGGGAGGGTACCTGACCCTGGCATTTTGCCCTCGGTTCCTCCAAAATAATTTCGCCACGACCGCTCCCCCGGGGCCGACGCGTCTGCGGGAGAGAGCTGGCGTCTCGAGCGTGGGGGGGTTTCATTCTCCCGATTCCACGGAACGCGGGCGGGGACTCGTTCCCAGGCTCGCCTGGTGCGCGTGTGGGGGAGCGCACAAGCCCGGCAGCAGAAGAAGCAGACGAACCGCAGCAGGCAGCTCCCAACACCGCGCCGCTAATGCGAGCCCGCACAGCGGCACTTTCACACCCGTCAGACTTAATTAGTCGCGCCGCAGTGAAGGAACGTGCATCAGCAGCAGGTTTAGTTTCAGGAGAGTGACGGTCACTTCGCCTAGCCGGGTCACCACGTGGTCTCGCGGGCTCGACACTGAGGCAGTTCGCAGGGAGTGGAAGGCTCAGCTCTCATGACCGACGATGGCATGCGGCGCAGTTGGTCGCCTCTTCATCGCTGGGCGTGAGACGTCGTCTGAGTGACCGTGTGGCCCCTGCCTCCTCCACCGCTCGGCGGAGTGTGAGCGCAGCTCTGTGCGGCTTTGCCAGGGAAGCGACTCGGCCGTCTCCGTCTTAGCGAAGTGAACTCCTGAACCCCGCAGTCGAGAAGAGCGAGTAGGGAGTGGCAGCCAAGAGAGGGAACGTACCCGCGGTGTATGACCCTCCACAGAGGAGATGGATCAATGCCGGTGGGTTGTGGTGTAGGTGCTGGATGGATTGTTACATCGCACGATGGCGGGGCGTGGGGAGGGCCTTCGTTCAGCGGTGCCGTGGACAACGATGCGTGCTGCAGGCGATAGCCACACCTCTCACGTGGGAATCTCACGGACGTAACATCCTGGGGGAAATCAGTTGGTGACACTGCAAGGGCAGTGTTGCATTGCACGTGACTAGAGAGAACAGAGAGATTGGCCATGAAAAATAATGAATTAAACTTGCAACACGCACAGGATCCGGTCACTAAGTATTCGCCCACGATCACCACGTCGCGCGCTTTCAGATGCGCTTCTGCGGCCGTCTGGAACGCTCTTCCTTCCGATATTAGGAAGCCACCAGAGCAATGCACATTAAAATGATCTAAATTTTAAACTCATTTCTTTACAGCTGCTTTTTGTGTATAGTTTGTTGTCCTTCCCCCGCACCTTTGATTAGCACGGTTGACTACGTACGGCGCGAAAGAAGTTCAACATACACTCATACTGTCGAAGACAGAAAACGACTCAAGACGCGTGAAGAGGGACCACAGACAAGCCGAAAGGCAGTCGCGTGATGGGCCGGCGCCTGCAAATGCCCAAGCTCTGCGGTCCTCTATATATATTCAACTAAAAACTAAACTATTTTGTTTATTCTACCAGGTAAGGCCCACTAAGCTATGTAGCTCTTTTTAAATCCTTTATATTAAGTTCACTTGCTTGCTTGCTTGCACACTTACGACCGTGCAAATCTTTCGGTCGTTTTTAACCCACTTCCCGTGATCCAATCGAGCTGACATTTTGCACACAGACTCGTTGTGCGTGACAATTTATTTTCGTGAAAAAAAAATTCCAAAATTTTACACTTTTTAGGAAAAGAAAAATTATATTTAATTACCAATTGCTTAATGGTGGCAGGCAATCATCTGACCCATAGGTGGCAGCCATCTCAAGCCAGAGGACGAGAGGACTCTAGCCGCCACGCATATAAAGGATTTATAGTGAAAAACTTTGTTTTTACGGGTTAATTTTTTCAGAAGCGAACTCGCCCCACACGACAGCTCAATGAAGTGGCTTATCGCGTGGTAATTTATAGCAACCAAATACTCTAAACGTACGTTGATTCTAAATGTGGAGGGAAAACCCAGAGGACCCAGAGAAAAAATCCACGCGACCACAGGGAGAGAGACACGCAAACTCCAAATATACAGCAGCAGGCGTCAGGGTCGGGCTCGATCCCACGACCTCCTGGGTATACCAGGTGAGGCAGGGGCGAGATGTTGTCGGCCAAGCAATGAGTGTTTACATGTGAGAGGCAACCGGAGCACGCAGATAAAAGAAAACCCGACGCGTGCGAGGGGGAAACACTCTATCCCATACAGCCAAAACAATTTTGTTTAAGGCTGCAACGCCTTCACCTGGGGGGCCAGGCGTATCGCACCTCTTCGATGCTCACCCAGCGGTGGGAGCGAGTTTCAAAACACGAGGTGCGATGTTGTTCTATTGTTGCGTTTAACAAACAAATTATTCGCTGAAAAAAGTCGCTCCCTTTTGCTGACACAAATCACTAAAGTGTCGTGAGCCGACATGTGAACCAGCGGTGTCAGCAGCAGCAGCAGAGCGTGCGGGCAAGGGGAGTCTCGAGGATGTGTATTGGGGAGTTGGGGAGCCTCATGTGAACTTGTCTGGCTTCAGTGCTGGGTGTGAATCGGTGAGCCGGGGGGGGCAGCGCGGCTTTCAAATGCAAAGTCCGCCTGAAGCCCCCCCCCCCGCCCATCATTATTCACATTGCTTAGCACTCGGCTGCCGAGTTGTAAAACGCGTGGAATGTGTTTTACGGACAGGTTACCAGCGGTTCTCAAATTCTGTCATAGACGGTAACGTGGGACAGCCAACACATTGGCCAATTAGACTGCGACATCGATATGATAGGTGACGTTTCAGGCAATGGACCTTCGCCATAGCACGTCGGCAATATGACATGTTTTGTTATTGACGGCGAGGTTGAGTTGTGATGTTGTGCCATCACTTCCACGCAGCAGCAGCAGCTGCAGCATCAACCCAATGTGCTGTCGTATGGACACGTCTTCTCCACGGCGATGCCACTCTCTCTCCCCAATGTCACTCGCCGCTTTGATCCGCAACTCTCTCTCTCTCTCGGCCTTTCCCCGTCCTCAACTCCCCTCCATCACAGTGGCCTGCGATGCTTTAAAAGTCTGTTAACAAACAACAAACCTCACTTATATAGTCATCATATATATACACACCTTCGATTAGCACGGCTGGCTATGTGCGATGCGAACGAAGAACAACATACATACAGCGCTTCGCTACGAAGTAGGGCCGTTGTCCGAAACGTCGTCTATTACTGTGGGAACGTGCTTTCTTTGAGTGCAGTGTTACTGACGAAGTGTTTCGTTTAAAAAAGAAATCACAGGACGAGTTATTGTAATCTGATTGCTAGCCAAAACCAAATAAGGCTGGATTACGGTGGGAACGTCTCCTTCGGTGATGTATTAATCTGATTCAGCTCGGCTGCCGTCTGCTATACTGTGGACACTTCATCAGTGGGACACACAGAGGAGCAAATAAAATACCGGCGATCAACAATGGGTCTCAAAGAGAATGGACTCGGAACAATCGGTAACAACAATTGTTGTTAGCCCAATTGCTAAGACGTTGAATGTTGGGGGAAGGCAGAGGCCACGCAGAAAATTGTACGTTAACTTGTAAGCAGTCAAGCAAATCATCCTTCGCTATTACTCCCAACACAATACCGTGGGAATCGAAACAGTGGTTTCTGAGCGGATGTCCTGGCCACCGCCACGTGAATGTGGAATTTCCATGACTGGCTCACGGACCACCAAGTGGAGACCGGCATTTCTTCGTGTGCCTCGTGCGTGAGACCCACTGCGATGTCGTTTGCCGGACAATACTGTACGACGAGGGGAGGGGGAGGGGATTGACCATACTTCACCAGGCCGGTCAGAGTGGTCTGGTGGAAAGGGGGAGGGTTAAGGTCGATTCAGATATCGCTCGCCATTGATGTTAGACGTTGTCGGGAATCGAACTCAGAGACCCGTGTTCGTAGTGAATGCAAAATCACTTTAGAGTCCCCTTGGTCAACCCACTGCTGGGCGAAGCTCTCCCCGCGCAGCGTCGGCTCATTGCGGCTGCTCATTAATATTCACGAACAGCCACGAGCGACCCACTGCTGGATGAGGGCCTCCCCAAGCCGTCGCCACCCCTCGCGATGCTGCGCATGAGTCATAATTGACAGCTATGTGTCAGCTCTTGTCACGGAGCATGAACCACAAACACGGGAACTCCGCTCATCCTCGCAGCATCGCGCGGCGCTTTCAGATGCGCTTCTGCGGCCGTCTGGAACGCTCTTCCCTTCCGACATCAGGAAGCCGCTGGAGCTACGCACTTTTGAACATCGAGATTGAGAACTCGCTTCTGTAGAACTGCTTCTTGTGTTTGTCCTTTCCACCGCACCTCCGATTCGCACGGGTGGCTACGTACGGTGCGAAAGAAGTCCAACAAACATTTAAACAAACAAGGCGCCGAGAGTTGACGAATGTTTTTTTTCATTTGTAGTGAGAGTTGGAGAGCAGTGGGGAAGGGGGTGGAGAGACGGACAGTGTCGCTTCAGTTGTCACTCGCCACTGATGATAGCCGTGGCCGGGAAGGACTCGAACTGAGGTTGCCAGCCTCGCAGCGCGGTGCGAAGCGCTGGCAGCGAGCACGTGGCACTGGCGGCGGTACTGGCCGCTCGTTGCCTTTTGTGAAGCACGGTGACGCCTACGCAGCTCGGTTAATACAAATCATTTGTTTTCATCGGCCACTCCTAAAAGTAAATGATAAAGACATGGAGCGTTTAACCAAACATAGAGAAGGGGGTGAGCATTGGCACGGGTAATCAGGGGTCCAATTCCAGGCCACGGCTGCCACCAGTGGTGAGTGATGTCTGAACCAGTCCCTTGCCCTCCCTTCTCTCTCCCCGACCTCAAACGACAGTGCCAGTGTGCATTGCAAATGCGGGTGGCGGCTTGTGGAAGTCTTTAATCCAGCGGTGGATTGACCACGGCCGCCGCCGCTGATGATCGAGGTGACGATCACGACGGGAACGTGGTTTGGGAATCGGGAGTTTGAAGAGCGCCTGCGGATCCCTGGGCAGCTGCGCACGGAGCTCCGTCGACGAGGCTAAGCCACGAAGTTATCGCGGAGGTCTCCGTCGAGATGACGACTGCCCACAGGGATGGATGGGTCTGGGGCACGGGTGCCCCTTTTGGTGTCAGGACGGGCGGGCGGGCGTGGCCAGGAGACCTCCCGTGGAGACCCACGTCGCCACTCGTCTGGCAGGGCACCGCGCCATGGACCCCCATTGATGATCTGTCACCAGAGGTGGCTCCATCGGCCTGCGCATTCCCCCCGTGCCGTCGTGAGAACATCCAGCCAAGGCTGCTCCTGCCTGCCCTGTCTCTCACTCTCTACTCTCGTCTCTCATAGCACGGCCTCTCTCGGACATACAGTTGGCGCTGTGCGTCTTGGTGCAGGCTCTTGGATATCGCTCGAAGGGGGATAATCTCAATAATATCGATCAAGCGAGCATGAGTCATGCCGTGATGTCCGTCACGCTGGCCAAGGTGGTGAGGGTTTGCTCGCTGGCGGTGCTGACCTGGGCGTGTGGAGCTCCTGCCTGGTAAGTGGAACCTTCAACTGGTCGCGTCGTGATGATGACGACGACGATGATGATGGTGGTACGGATGGTTGGTTTGGGGAGCGGTAGTGTAGTTGGCTATAGCGCGCTGCGCTACGCACCCGGCGAGCCGAGTTCGAATCCCGCTTACGGCCAACACCAGCGACGATGATGTGAATCGGTCCCCTCGATCGACTCAGCCTCAAATGAGTGCCTGGCGCCGCGTGTGAACATCGCCACGGGGGAGACAATGGCGGTCGGGCGTTTGCTGGCCACCCACCCCTCGTGTGCCGTGCCCGCCTTCATAGGTGCTCGCTAACAGCACTTGCCCCAAGTTTGTCTTTGGTGGTGATGTTGAAATGGCGGTGGCGATGGTGGCGGTGGTAGAGGTGACGATGATGGAGATGTTAAAAGTGGTGGTGGTGCCTGTGGTGGTGGTGGCGATATTTGGTGGAAGTGATGCTGGTGATAATTGTGGTGGCGATGATGACAGTGGTGGTGATGATGATGGTCGTGGGCATGGTGATGGTGGAGGCGATGGTGCTGGTTTATCCACTGTGTTTCTGTTGCGCGTCGTCGCTTTAAGATGTTCTGTGTTCATATTTTGTTTGTTGCGGTTGCACCCGACTCAAGAGCCGCATGGCTCACAGGGCTATACCTAATACATGAAACTTGAAATGATGGTGATGATGGTGGTGATGATGACGATGGTAGTAATGGGGATGATGATGGAGGTGGTGGTGACGATAGAAGTAAATCAATTTTGAAAAAAAGTGGAAAATGTTTCTACCTTTTAATGTGTTTACGTGTGAGTGGAGTAGTGGCGCAATGGTTAGGGCACTGCGCGCGTGTGACGCTGCCGCCAGGGAAACCCGAGTTACATTCCAGGCCACGCAAGCGCGAGATTCTGACCCGATTGCTGAGTTGTGGCCATACCCACCCCGGACTGACCAGGGAGGAGAAGTATGGTCAAACAACCCCCCACGTGACCGACATGGCGTGGGGAGCCTTCATCGAGCAGTGGATTCACAAAGTGGAGGACGCGAGGCATGGTGGCGTGTCGTCTTAGACCAGTAGTCAGAGGGTGATACATTTAGAGATAGCCCACGGATTCATAGTAAGCCTCAGTAAATATTTTGAAATGGATAGCTCCACATCTTGGAGAGGAGAGAGTTACATCTGTAATCTTGCTTTCTGTAATTTCCCCAAGAGCGATGTTCTACGATGTTTTATAAACGCATTTGGCTCTACGGTGGCGTTGTACAATGCAGCATCGTGTGCAATGCACGTGTACCTACAGGTATTATACACGTTGCGTCTGTGTGTTGTACTCTCTTACTATCACGATGAGTGTGACTGTATCGATGTGTGTATGATGATGGTGTTGGTGGTGGTGATTACGGTGGTGTAGCGGTTAGCGCATCGCGCTACGAACCTGGCGACCCCAGTTCCCGAGTTCCCGGGTTCGATTCCCGCTCACGGCCAACACCGGGCGGTGGTTCTGGCCACCCACCCCCTCGTGTGCCGCGCCGGCCTTCATAGGTGCTCGCTAACAGGCTTAACCAGTACTTGCCTCAACAGTCTAGGCGGACTATACGGGGGATCTTTGTATTGTGCGTAAATGTACAGTATTATGATGAACACCTCTGTGGCATCGTCGTTAAAGTGCGTTGCGCTGTGAGCTCGGACCCACACCAGTGGCTGGTGATATCTGGAACCTATCGTGAACCCACCGGCCCCCATCAACCCTCACTGACCAGCGTGGTGAAGTATGGCAACAGAGCCGTTATGTAACTGAACGGCGAGGGAGAGATGCCTTCAAATAGCATTGGATTTACCAAGTCCTATTTTATTTTATTACGTTGTAAATTATACACACACACGTTATACACACACGTTATACACACACATTATACACACACATTATATTGTACATGAGTCGTCCAGATGTCTTGTGAACCCCAATCAGTTGGCCTCTAACACTGTTTTCTTTTGCATATTCACGTCTGTTTTAAATAAACCTTGTATGAAACAATATTACATTTTAGAGGATTAAATGGGGGGGTCCCAAGACATCTGGACCACGCTGTGTACATGAGTGCACGTGGCTGTCAATCCACGCGGTTTACCCCGTAGTCTTGGACAGGGAAATTGAGTTTTCACGTCCATGCGGCACACAGCCGTTTCAATACGGGCACACATTTTTATATTTGTTTGTGTTTCTCCCCTTGTGATGAGACTTTGTAGGATGAACGTTGAGATGTATAAGGAGCACGTGGGGACCAATAAGGTCTGAATTGGTCTGTAATAAGGTCGGCACTGATAGGGGGTTGACAGGCATGAGTGTGTAATGGACATTTGTAAGCGATTTAAAAGCGATCGCGAAAATGCAACGATGTAATCGTATAGCAGTGCCCAAATCTTATACAGCGCGCACATTCACGGCCGAGTTACAGCTGGCAACGCTCTGTCACAGAACGAGCATTGCTCCTCTCATATGCAGAGCGGGTGCGAAAGTGATGCCCCCCCCCCACGAGGTGTCGTGGAGGAGACTGTCGCGATGAAGGAAGCGATGTCAGGGGTCACTCTGCAGTATCCACCTCCGCGGGCCGTTCTCTTGCACGACGAGGACGCGTTGCTGCTGCTGCGGCTGCCAACGATCCGAATGGATAGAGGGAGAGAAGTCCTCGTATCCACGGCCATGTTACCCGCGACTCCGAGTATCTACGGCAGCTGCAGTGATAGATTAAGCTAGTTCGGGGCCTGCAGCAAATGTTATAAAGGGTCCCTAAAAAAACTAATATTAAAGCACACATTTGTAACTTGCATAGTAAAGTAATTGTATTTTTTTCATTTTCTATACAGCCCGATAATACAACAAATCGCTAACCTTAAACACCCAGTCGTTCATAAAAGTTGAAGGTAGTATAGTACTATAGTAATAGAGCAAGTGCAGAATCACTGAACCGGAATTGATAGTTTGAAAGCGCGGGGCCCGTAGCTACTGCTGCTACGGGCCCCGTAGTAGCTACTGCATATATATGTAGTAGCTACTACATATATATGCAGTAGCTACTACATATATATGCAGTAGCTACTACATATATATGCAGTAGCTACTGCATATATATATATGCAGTAGCTACTACTTGTGCTACTGGGAGAATCCGGCACTGGGCAGCTGTGGGAGTCGTGGGAGCCATTGTCCGCCGCCCACCTATTATCCGCGATTTTACCCACAGTTCACAGTTAATTGACTTTCTAATAGTCGCGGGTTTTTTCGGCATGGCTAAATTCATCCTACAATCGGCGGGTTTATCCGCAAGAACTTTTTTTCTGTGAAAAAGAGCTTCATAGCTAATCGGATTCCGCCAGTATCAATATTCTAAATCATTTGTTTTAGTTTTGCGCCCCCCTCCCCTCTTTGGATAACGGGGTGACCTGTGGTGTTGGCTTTGCCCGTATCCACCGCGACTTAGAGCAGTCCTCCTCCGTGTGCACCGCTCGCTGCACATCGCCTCACGACATGGCCTTGGACAATCCCGTGGAGGGCACGATCCGCGTAACATTTGTGTGGGAGAGGAGGGGAGGGGAGGGATGATGATACTCATAACGAGTGCGCAACATTCGCCTTGGCCGCTTCCCGCTGCGATTGTTCGACAGCCCGCTGCTGCTGCTGCCCGTCCCGCCCGGCTCGCTCAGGCAGCAGTAACGCAGACAGACGGTCGCCGCTCCGCTTGGAGATGTTTACACGAAGTGCCCCTGATGCTTGTTCACACACGCGTGCGGAGCAGCGGCAGCCAATGCGTCATCCATAATAAACACTGCTTCGTGCCCCACCCCCCCATTGTTCTTTATTGCAGGCCCATAAACAATCTACTCACTTCTGGCTCCAAGGTAAGAGATCTCGCCATTACTTCATCACTCCTACTATTACGATGTCTCGCTGTGCGTGGTGGTATGTTTTGTGACGCCGCTCAATGCCACGTGGGTGAAGAGGGTGTGATGTACCGTGTACACCACGTGTCCCCACGTTGATACAAGGGCTGTGTTGGTCCATCACTCCGCGTCTTTATTGGCTTTCCAGACCAAACGATACAAAGTGGCGTTTAAGCGAGAGAACTATGCATCAGTTTTGACCTTTTGGGGACTCATCAGCAAAAATCTGGCTCGTCAGCAGAACGTACGTTTGTTGAACTTCTTTCGCGCCGTACGTAGCCAACCGTGCGGGGGAAGGACAACAAACTAAACACAAAAAGTAGAATCAAACATACGCTGCTGTCTTACCAGATGGTATTGGCAAGTGTACTCCATCTCAACTCCGGTGGACCTGTTCAACAACAGACTATCACTCATATTTGGGTCACAAACTCACATCGCGTCAACGAATCCCATCATCGCCGTCCACGTGTGTACGATCAATTCCACTGCTGGACGAATGCCTATCACGGTCGAGTACCAATGCAAACATCGCCTGCAACAGGAACTGGGAACCTCGATCATCGGATTAGGGTCGATAACGAGAGCCAAGGGCATGGTCGAAAAACTAAAACAACAACAAGAAGAAACTTTTTTTTTAATTCGGTAAAAAAAATTGTTCAAATATTTCAAGAGCCGCAATGCGACGTGAATCCGACTCGGGAGTCCCGAACGAATAACGCCGTGAAGCAGCAGTCCGTCATGAGTCGCACGCGGCTCCTGAGCCGCAGGCTGCCCAACCCCTGCCCATGGTAAACTGGACTCCCATGGTAAACTGGACTTCCGTGGTGAACTGGACTCCCAATGAAGTCTAATTTACCAGAGACTTCCATGGTAAACTGGACTTCTATGGTAAATTAGACTTCAATGGGAGTCCAGTTCACCACGGAAGTCCAGTTTACCATGGAAGTTCAGTTTACCATGGAAGTCCAGTTTACCATGGAAGTAAAAGCAAAGAGCCGCACTGCACCCCTGCCGACCGAGGCCTGCACTGCGGGGAGAAGTGGCCCACGCGGCAAGCCAGAGTCGTGTAACCCTGGGACTGTGCGGCTGACACCGTGCCTCCCTGATCGCTTGTACACCTTTAATATCGCGCAAAAAAAAAAGGTACAGTAACGTGTATAATATGCGCCGTTATCTGACAAAAGCACTCTTGAATAGACGAAACGTTCAGAACGAATGTAAATTAGCGTGAACTCATAAACGAAAACATAACGCTGATAAAATAATGAGTAATTTCTATTCAACAAGTTATTTGGCGATGTTGCTGCTGTTGGCTGTGGTGCATGGGCATCATCGTCATTAAACAAACTACTCAACACATTCGACAGTAACAAAACCATGAATCAGGAAACATTTAAATAATTACATTTCTTATCAGGCCCCATGGACTCCAACTGTGATCCACTCTCTACGTTCTCTGACCTATTCTGTGGAAAGGCTCAATGCCTGAAACGTTGCCTATTTCCATAATGTATAGGCGATGGCTTTTTTTTCGGAAGAGGACAGATCACACGAATTACTGGACGTCTGTGAAAAAGATCTTCATAGCTCATCGGATTCCTCCAGTGTCAAGATACATTCTGAATTGTATGCGCCAGTTCACCTGGGTTGATCACGACACCGCTCCACGCTGCATGCCTTGGCAGGCGCTAACTGAATGTTTGGGGTTATTATTTTTTAAATCTCCCATTGATCAAGAGCCAAATAGTGTGTGCCTCCCCTAAGCCAAACCCAAACCTCAAATAAAGCTCGTTGTTTAAACCCTGCAGCAAAGGCAGACAACATCAAGTGGCGGAAATATAACTCACATCCTTCGTATACGACGTCAACATTCCATCGCAACAGAATCATTACGATGTTTTATCTCTCGCTGTGCAATTCTCACAAACGACCTTCTTTCTCTACATAATCATTCCCTTGTCTGTAACGCGGCCCGGGCGGGGGATGGGGGGGGGGCTATGGTGGTGATGCCGCGCTGGTGAGGTGGAGGGTAAATGAACCGATGAGCTCAGAGACGCCGGGCTGTTGGTGAAAGGAATCGGTGATTTGGGGAGCGGTAGTGTGGGGGTTAGCGTGCTGCACTGGGAACCCATCGCTGTCAACCCATGCGGTTTTCCCCGTATTCTTGTACGGGGAAATTGAGTTTTCAGGTCCACACGGTGCACAGCTGTTTGTGTTTCTCTCTTGCGATGGGACTTTGTAGGATGAACGTTGAGATGTATAAGGGGCACGGGGTGACCAATCAGGTCTGAATTGGTCTGTAATAAGGTAGGCACTGTGTTCTTTGGGTCTTTTGGTAAAGTCACGTAGATAGAAAAAAATATAATAAGATAAAGTGAATCAAATATTTTTTATTCACTTCATTTTTATTATTTTAGTGTTATTATTTTTTCTATCTACGTGACTTTACCGAAAGACCCAAAGAATATGAATTCCTGCAGTCACGAAAGCTTTAAGTCCAGGTAGGCACTGATAAGGGGTTGACAGATATGCGAACCTGGCAACCCGGGTTCACGACCAACACCAGTGACGATTATCTGAATCGGTGCCGGGCCTCCCCTAGTTCGACTCAGCCTCAAATCGAGTACCCGCGCGTGGTGCTGGCCACCCACCCCCCCACCGTGTGCCACCGTGCCGGCCTTCAGAGACGCTGCAACTCGCTGACGGCACTTGCCCCGGCAGGCTGTTGCAGGCGACACGCGGCGGCGGCGGCGGGAGGGGGGGAGATTTGATATCTTTGTCTTTCGTCTCGCCAGGTGCAGCCCTCCGTGGTGCAGAGCGTGACCGCGGGCGCGCGCCTCGGCCTGCACGAGTGCGCCGCGCAGTTCGCCTGGGAGCGCTGGGACTGCGGCCGCGCCGCCGGCGGTGGAGGAGGAGGGGGAGGAGGAGACGGAGGCGGCCGCCTCTCGGTGCAGCACGCGGCCACGCGGGCCGGTACGGAACTCTCACGCACCTAGAGCACACAGAGCACACAGAGTACACAGAGCACACAGAGTACACAGAACACACCCACCAGCCACTCTCCTATCCACCCACCCACTCCCCTCCTGTCCACCCACCAACCCCTCTCCTATGGCCTTGGACAGGCAGTGGGGGCGAGTGTTGTCAGCGAGTGGCACCTATGAAGGCCAACACGGCGCACGGTGGGGGCGGGAGGCCAGCACCACGCCCCCCGGCCGCCTTTGTCTCCCCAGTGGTGATGATCACTCAACTGCGCACTAGGTTACTCTCATTGAACATATTTCAGAAGTTGATTTCCCAAGTAAAGCCTTCATTGAGTTAAAAAGCGTTTTTTTTTTCAAAGGCGGCTCGGCTGGCAGCCAACATCAAAACATTCCACAATTACAGGTTTGAATATAAAAAAAACTCGTAATAAAAACAATTCTATTGTACAATTACAATCGCACTTAAACTCGTCGGTGTCATTGAGGACAGAGATGGCCGGATGGAGATGCCAAGAGGCGGAACACGGCGGTGCCAACATTTAGTGGAGCGAGCTCTCGTTTTTAATGCTGAGTCAACCTACGGGAGGCCCAGGACAGGTTGTAATATTCTTCACTCATGTTGGCCGTGAGCGGGAATCGAAGTCGGTTCGCCGGGTTCGTAGGGCAGTGCGCTAAGCCACCACACGACCACTCCCCACGCGTGTACACACACGCACTCGCTTGCCGATGCAAAGACAAAGATCCCCCGTGTAGCCTTAACAGACTGTTGGGGCAAGTGCTGTTAGCGAGCACCTATGAAGGTCAGAACATCATACGAGAGGGTGGGTGGCCAGAAACCACGCCCGGCCGCCTTTGTCTCCCCAGTGGAGATGTTTTCGCATCACACCAGGTACTCAGTTGAGGCTGAGAGGACCTCGAGGTCCCAGGACCGGTTCAGACAATCGTCGCCTGTGTTGGCTAACCGCGCCACTATCGCTCCTCATGTAAACATCCAATACAGCACAGCCGCCATTCGCCACTAAGTGACGGTGACGTCACCACCGCGCCTGTGCCAGGCCACGTGCACTTTGAGGCTACGTGACGTGTCGAAAGCTCGCTGAAAGGAGGGTCTCGGGTAGGGGCGGTTTCTTCATTAGGGCGATTGGGCGACGCATCACCAATGTCATTCAACCACAGAGTCACGCTAGCCGTCACTGTGCCTCTGGATATAGTCCAATCAGCGTCATGCTACGTTCTGTGGAGTACCGCCTCTTTTTGGGCGATTTCCCTCCAGCTGAGAATCGCCCCAAGTGGTCCCATAGACTTACATTCAAAGATGTTTTTTTTCGAACGGGGGCGCTGCAATGCATTCTCTATGGCTTCCGGGAGGGCTCGCACTAACGTGCTTACGTCATCATACGTGCTTACGTCATCATACGTAAGCACGTTTCATCCAACAATATAATTTGTCGCCACCTAGTGGAATCTTTAATAAAAGAAACTTGAGTGTATTGTATTAATAGTGAGTATAGAAACAAACAAGATGTATTGTAAGAGTCACTTTATTTTTCATTAATATTAAAGAAGTGAAGTTGCCTTTACATGCTTAAGCTGTTAATTTATCCTTTGCATGGGTGGACCTTATCCTTATCAATCATCCAGACATTTGCCCCCCCTGAGAGATTTTGCAGGAGCCGCCACTGGTCTCGGGACAGACCCAGGTGCTATGGGTTGGCTGACTGAGATGACCGGTCGATGCACCAGCCGTATCCCCTACTGTGCCAACTTGCTGAATATTCGCCCGGCGCTCCGCTGTTTGTTGTGAGCGTCGCTCCTCTGCCCTCCGCATGTTGCTGGAGTATGACTGCCTCCGACTACCCAGTAGCATGCAAACATACTATACACTCATCCACTCATCACACACATTACACACATATACACTCATAAACACACTTGCTCATTTAATCACGCACACACTCAATCACTCATTCGTACACACACCTACATCCTCATCACTAATGGCTGTTATGAATTCTCTGAGTCACCCGCCACTCCTAGGAAATATTAATCTGACAATCTCATTGGCTGAAGGATTAAACGGGTACTTACATCGAGTAACTGAATAAACACACCAATATGTATTATTTAAGATGATGAATAAAGAGACAATGTCTCCACATTGTCCATCTCCACGTAAAAATGTAAAGAATTACACAATCCATCAGCCGCACGGCCTTCTGGGAGTGCGTAATATCAGCAGCATTGATTCAAGACAAGCAAGACTCTGCACCATCAGCAGAGTCAGGCTTGCTTTAATCAATGCTGGTGAACCTCCTATCCTACATGGCATGGACCCTGTATTTTTGCTTTTGGGGTCCCAGTTCAACACAAAATGAGACAGTTTTTCTTTTACTTTTGTTTACTACAACGTGGTCGTTCTGTGAAGAAACAGGTGTCCGTCATAGGAATGTGGAATTTCCAGCAACTCCCCCAGGGCCACCAGCACAGACGAGCGCTGCCCGATAGCTCAACGTAAGCTGGGAGATGGCTCCTGACGGCTCAGATTGGTGGGAAAATGAAAGTCTCGTGGCCTGGGGCACGCAACGTTGATGTAGCACAGAGACGTGTTGGAGGCCGAGTGGACTTCCCGCGGGCGTCATCGTGTGAATGAACGCGTGTGTCTGCGTGCGTGGATTCACACATGCGAGTGTGTGAATGAGTGTGTTGTGTGTATGGTGGGGAGCGGTGGTGTAGCGGTTAGCGCGCTGCGCTACGAACCTGGCGACCAGAGTTAGATTCCTGCTCACGGCCAACAACTGTGACGATTATCTGAACCGGTCCTGGGCCTCTCCTAGGTCGACTCAGCCACAAATGGGTACTTGGTGCGGTGTGTATACATCGCCACTGGGGAGACAAAGGCGGCATGGGCGTGGTGCTGGCCACCCATCCCTCGTGTGCCGTGCCGGCCTTCATAGGTGCTCGCTAACAGCACTTGCCCCTACAGTCTGTCCGCGTGTTGCGTGTTATGTGAATGAACAGAGGGGCATGGTTGCGGAGTGGTGTCGCTCGCTGCGCTACGAACCCAGCGACCCGCGTATGACTTCTGCTAATGCCCGACGTCAGTGACGAATACCTGAACTGGTACTGGGCCTCCACTAGGTTGACTCAGCCTTCAATGAGTACCTGGTGTGGAGTGTAAACATCAGCATTGGGGAGACAAAGGCGGCTGGGCGTGGTGCTGGCCGCCCACCCCATCCTGCATCGTGTCGGGCTTCATAGGTGCTCGCTAACTGCACTTGCCCCAACAGCCTGTTAAGGCTACACGCGGAGGAATTTCGTTTTTTTTGTGAATGAAGATTGTGTTTGCGTGTGAATGACCACATGCGAATTAGCACGCGTGTGTGAATAGACGTGTCCGTACACGTGTTGTTAATCACATTGGACACGTTTCACGTATGTCCTTGTGTTTGACACGTCTCCTCCTGGTCTCTTTACATGTTACCATAATGATCGACCTCTATTTAATGTTTTTGTAGCTCAATTGTCATTGGTCTAAATATGATCTGCTCTCAGGGGAGAGGCTTACTACTTGACTGATTTCGTGTGTGCGTTATTTTTCATTTCTCGCGTGACACGGTTGCTTTTGCCCTGATTTCTATTCGCTTTGCTGTAAATTATATTTGTTTAAGTTTCGTTTTTTATTTGGTCAACCTCGGTCACTCTCTTGCAAATGAGACTCAACCTGGTCCACCGAGTGAGTGTGAATTTGTCTTTACATGCAGCGGGGACCGGTAGTGCAGCAGTTAGTGCCCTGCGCGACCCGAGGTCGATTCACCCTCACGACCAATGGCAGTGGTGAATAGTTGAACCCGGTCCTGGGAATCTCTCCTAGGTGGACCCAGCCTTGAATGAGTACGGTGCGTAAACATCACCGGGGATGCAAAGGCGGCCGCGCGTGACGTGGCCGGCCCTGGCTAGCGAAGAGCCCTTGCCCCAAGTCTTGTTGAAGGCTACACGGGTGACCTTTGCCCCTGTGCCTCGTGTGTGCGTGCAGCGACCCGCGAGGCCGCGTTCGTCCACGCCGTGAGCGCGGCGGGGGTGGTGCACACGCTCGCGCGCAACTGCAGCGCCGGCGACTTCGCCAGCGAGTGCGGCTGTGACGACAGCAAGAACGGCGAGCGCGGTGAGGGCGGTGAGTGTGGTGAAGGCGGTGAGGGCGGTGAGAGCGGTGAGTGTGGTGAGTGTGGTGAGGGCGGTGAGCATGGTGAGGGCGGTGAGTGTGGTGAGGGCGGTGAGTGTGGTGAGGGCGGTGAGTGTGGTGAGGGCGGTGAGCATGGTGTGGGCGGTGAGTGTGGTGAGTGTGGTGAGGGCGGTGAGTGTGGTGAGGGCGGTGAGTGTGGTGAGGGCGGTGAGCGTGGTGAGGGCGGTGAGCGTGGTGAGGGCGGTGAGTGTGGTGAGGGCGGTGAGTGTGGTGAGGGCGGTGAGTGTGGTGAGGGCGGTGAGTGTGGTGAGGGCGGTGAGCGCGGTGAGGGTGGTGAGCGCGGTGAGGGCGGTGAGTGTGGTGAGAGCGGTGAGTGTGGTGAGTGGGGTGAGTGTGGTGAGGGCGGTGAGTGTGGTGAGGGCGGTGAGTGTGGTGAGTGCGGTGAGTGTGGTGAGGGCGGTGAGCGTGGTGAGGGCGGTGAGCGCGGTGAGGGCGGTGAGTGTGGTGAGAGCGGTGAGTGTGGTGAGTGTGGTGAGAGCGGTGAGTGTAGTGAGGGCGGTGAGGGTGGTGAGGGCGGTGAGCGTGGTGAGGGCGGTGAGGGCGGTGAGGGTGGTGAGGGCGGTGAGTGTGGTGAGAGCGGTGAGTGTGGTGAGTGTGGTGAGTGTGGTGAGAGCGGTGAGTGTGGTGAGTGTGGTGAGAGTGGTGAGTGTGGTGAGGGCGGTGAGGGTGGTGAGGGCGGTGAGCGTGGTGAGGGCGGTGAGGGCGGTGAGGGTGGTGAGGGCGGTGAGTGTGGTGAGAGCGGTGAGTGTGGTGAGTGTGGTGAGTGTGGTGAGTGTGGTGAGAGCGGTGAGTGTGGTGAGTGTGGTGTGGTGAGAGCGGTGAGTGTGGTGAGGGCGGTGAGGGTGGTGAGGGCGGTGAGCGTGGTGAGGGCGGTGAGGGCGGTGAGGGTGGTGAGGGCGGTGAGTGTGGTGAGTGTGGTGAGTGCGGGAGGGCGGTGAGTGTGGTGAGTGTGGTTAGGGCGGTGAGTGTGGTGAGCGAGGTGAGTGTGGTGAGTGTGGTGAGGGCGGTGAGTGCGGTGAGTGCGGTGAGTGTGGTGAGGGCGGTGAGGGCGGTGAGTGTGGTGAGGGCGGTGAGTGTGGTGAGTGCGGTGAGTGTGGTGAGTGTGGCCAGTGCGGTGAGGGCGGTGAGTGTGGTGAGGGCGGTGAGTGTGGTGAGCGAGTGAGTGTGGTGAGTGTGGTGAGTGCGGTGAGTGTGGTGAGTGTGGTGAGTGTGGTGAGGGCGGTGAGTGTGGTGAGGGCGGTGAGGGCGGTGAGTTTGGTGAGTGCGGTGAGTGTGGTGAGTGTGGTGAGGGCAGTGAGTGCGGTGAGTGCGGTGAGGGCGGTGAGGGCGGTGAGGGCGGTGAGTGGGGTGAGTGTGGTGGGTGTGGTGAGGGCGGTGAGGGCGGTGGGTGGGGTGAGTGTGGTGAGGGCGGTGAATTCAGTGAGGGACTTGAGTGTGGTGAGTGCGGTGAGTGCGGTGAGTGTGGTGAGGGTGGTGAGTGCGGTGAGGACGGTGAGTGTGGTGAGTGTGGTGAAGGCGGTGAGTGTGGTGAGGGCGGTGAGTGTGGTGAGTGTGGTGAGTGTGGTGAGTGTGGTGAGAGCGGTGAGGGTGGTGAGTGTGGTAAGGGTGGTGAGTGTGGTGAGTGCAGTGAGTGCGGTGAGTGCGGTGAGTGCGGTGAGGGCGGTGAGTGCGGTGAGGGCGGTGAGTCGGGTGAGTGTGGTGAGTGTGGTGAGGGCGGTGAATGCAGTGAGGGACTTGAATGTGGTGAGTGTGGTGAGTGCGGTGAGTGTGGTGAGGGCGGTGAGTGTGGTGAGTGTGGTGAGGGCGGTGAGTGTGGTGAGGGCGGTGAGTGTGGTGAGTGCGGTGAGTGTGGTGAGTGTGGTGAGTGTGGTGAGAGCAGTGAGGGCAGTGAGTGTGGTGAGGGCGGTGAGTGTGGTGAGTGTGGTGAGTGTGGTGAGAGCGGTGAGGGCGGTGAGTGTGGTGAGTGCGGTGAGTGTGGTGAGTGTGGTGAGAGCGGTGAGGGCGGTGAGTGTGGTGAGGGCGGTGAGTGTGGTGAGTGTGGTGAGTGTGGTGAGTGTGGTGAGAGCGGTGAGGGCGGTGAGTGTGGTGAGTGCGGTGAGTGTGGTGAGTGTGGTGAGGGCAGTGAGTGTGGTGAGTGTGGTGAGGAAGGTGAGTGTGGTGTGGTGAGTGCGGCGAGGGTGGTGAGTGTGGTGAGGGCGGTGAGTGTAGTTAGGGTGGTGAGTGTGGTGAGTGTGGTGTGGTGAGTGTGGTGAGTGCGGTGAAGCGGTGCTGACGCACGCGTGCTCCTGCCGTGCCCCAGGAGGCGAGGGCTGGGTGTGGGGCGGCTGCAGCGACAACGTGCTGTACGGGCAGCGCGTCGCCCAGCAGCTCGCCGACTCCGTCGAGGCAGCGGAGCTCGACCCCCGCGCGGCCGTCAACCGGCACAACTTCGAGGCCGGCCACGCGGTGAGACTCCGCCACGACCGACTGTCCGTCGTGGCGGGCGAGACTCCCGCTTGCCCGCTCGCCGCAGCCTTGCCGCTGCCTCAACACGCTCGCCCCTGTTCGCGCCAAACCGCGGTCATCCTCGCGGCAGCGGCGGCTTTTGGCTATGTCCGTCGAACATCGCACGGCGCTTTCGGATGCGCTTCTGCGGCCGTCTGGAACGCTCTCTCCTTCCGATACTAGGAGGCCGCTGGAGCTACGCACTTTTAAATCATCGTCGAGATTGACAACTCACTTCGTTAGAACTGCTTTGTGTGTTTAGTTTGTTGTCCTTCCTCCGCATCTCTGGCTACATACGGTGCAAAAGAAATTCACTACTACACTATACACTACTACACTACACTATACACTACTACACTATACACTACTACACTATATACTATTACACTATACACTACTACACTACACTATACACTACTACACTATACACTACTACACTATACACTACTACACTACACTATACACTACTACACTATACACTACTACACAATACACTACTACACTACACTATACACTACTACACTATACATTATTACACTATACACTACTACACTACACTGTACACTACTACACTATACACTACTACACTACACTATACACTACTACACTATACACTACTACACTACACTATACACTACTACACTATACACTACTACACTACACTATACACTACTACACTATACACTACTACACTATACACTACTATACACTACTACACTATACACTACTAAACTATACACTACTACACTACACTATACACTACTACACTATACACTACTATACTACACTGTACACTACTACACTATACACTACTATACACTACTACACTATACACTATTACACTATACACTACTACACTACACTATACACTACTACACTATACACTACTACACTACACTGTACACTACTACACTATACACTACTACACTATACACTACTACACTACACTATACACTACTACACTATACACTACTACACTACACTATACACTACTACACTATACACTACTACACTATACACTATTACACTATACACTACTACACTATACACTACTACACTATACACTACTACACTACACTATACACTACTACACTACACTGTACACTACTACACTATGCACTATTACACTATACACTACTACACTACACTATACACTACTACACTATACACTACTACACTACACTATACACTACTACACTATACACTACTACACTATACACTACTACACTACACTATACACTACTACACTATACACTATTACACTATCCACTACTACACTCTACACTATACACTACTACACTATAGACTACTACACTACACTATACACTACTACACTACTACACTACACTAAACACTACTACACTATACACTACTACACTACACTATACACTACTACACTATACACTACTACACTACTACACTACACTATACACTACTACACTATACACTATTACACTATACACTACTACACTATACACTACTACACTATACACTACTACACTATACACTACTACACTACACTGTACACTACTACACGATACACTACTACACTATACACTACTACACTATACACTACTACACTACACTATACACTACTACACTATACACTACTATACTATACACTACACTATACACTACTACACTATACACTACTACACTACACTATACACTACTACACTATACACTACTACACTACACTATACACTACTACACTATACACTACTACACTACACTATACACTACTACACTATACACTACTACACTACACTATACACTACTACACTATACACTACTACACTACTACACTACACTATACACTACTACACTATACACTACTACACTATACACTACTACACTATACACTACTACACTATACACTACTACACTACACTATACACTACTACACTATACACTACTACACTACACTATACACTACTACACTATACACTACTACACTACACTATACACTACTACACTATACACTACTACACTACACTATACACTACTACACTATACACTACTACACTACACTATACACTACTACACTATACACTACTACACTACACTATACACTACACTATACACTACTACACTACACTATACACTACACTATACACTACTACACTATACACTACTACACTATACACTACTACACTATACACTACTACACTATACACTACTACACTATACACTACTACACTATACACTACTACACTATACACTACTACACTACACTATACACTACTACACTATACACTACTACACTACACTATACACTACTACACTATACACTACTACACTACACTATACACTACTACACTATACACTACTACACTACACTATACACTACTACACTATACACTACTACACTATACACTACTACACTACACTATACACTACTACACTATACACTACTACACTATACACTACTACACTATACACTACTACACTATACACTACTACACTATACACTACTACACTATACACTACTACACTACACTATACACTACTACACAACACACCACTGTGCTGAACTCGTAACAAATTGGCGCGTTCTGTTTACGTGACAATCCTGACTGGTTGGCTGTGTCGGGTGGTGGTGGGTTTTACAACACATTTATATTTACGCGATCTAACCCAAAACACTGCACTATTATGCATAATATTGGTTGTGAAAGCCTGCTACAAGTTAAGCCAGCGTTAACAAAGGCAGTAGAGGTCTCAACGCTCATAAATGGGCGTCGCCGATTGGCTTAGGCCATGGCTCAGCCCCATTTACGAGCGCTCGGATTGGTCCAAATCGGCGCCCGCGTGCATCACGTGAACACGTTGCCTCCGAATTTGAACGTTCGTCGAAACCATGGGGTCGTGCGGGAGGCGAAGCGTTAACCGAATAACCGCTAACCAATGTCACTGTTAACCGAGGGACGACTGTACTTTCATTTTACATGGCTTTATTCATGGTCACAGCATCCCACAACACTCTACGTTCATTATGTTTCAGGCCCAAATCCCACATACGCGGTTGGCTACGTATGGCGCGATAGAAGCCCAACAAGGACACAAGCAAAGATCCCCCGTATAGCCTGTAGCAGATTGTCGGGGCAAGTGCTGTTGGCGAGCACCTATGAAGGCCGGCACGGCACACGAGGGAGTGAGCGGCCAACACCACGCCCGGCCACCTTTGTCTCCCCAGTGGTGATGTTTACACACTGCACCGGGTACTCATTTGAGGCTGAGTCGACCTAGGAAATGGCCCAGGACCGGTTCAAATAATCGTCCCTGGTGTTGGCCGTGAGCGGGAATCGAGCCGGGTTCGTAGCGCGGCGCGCTAACCGCTACACCACCGCTCCCCACACGCACACAGACACACAAAGACATGCACACCTGCTACTCACACTCGCTTCAGCCACACATCCTCACCTCTGCATCAACCCTCTCACCACTATTCACGCAAACTCTGGGTGGGGGGGATGTTTGGGTCTCAATGGGAAGTCTTTCCAACAGGACGGAAAATAAAAAAAAACATTTTTAATTAGGAGCTAAGATTCAATTTGTACCCTGCTGAGTTGCAGCTGTAGTCGCATTTGGAGGGTGGGGGAGGGGGTTTGGGGGGGTTGGGGGGTCTAGGCGTAAAAAGTTATTTTCGAGAATGTTTTTGTTTTTAATTGGAAACAAACAAAACTGCACGTGGGTTTTAATGTAAACAAACGGAGGCTTGGAGCGCAGACTCCGCTGCGGCCGGGAGTTCAAGAAGTCACTCTCTCCGCAGGCCGCTGACTAAAGCCGTCGCTTGGAATGAACTCTGGGCCGGGGGGAAGATCTGTGTCAAACTGGGAGGGCGTCGGTTTCTTTCAGAATCCAGTCCAAGTCTGGCATCAACACTTCAATCGCATATAACTACTCTTTAACGATTCGATTTAAATCGTTACTCTTTAACCATTTATTTTATTCTACCAGGTAAGGCCCACTGAGCTATGTAGCTCTTTATTCAGAAGCGACCTGCCCACAAATGATAGCTCAACGAAGCGGCTTATCACGTTGAGATTTATAGCAGCCAAATACTCTAAACGCGTGTTTCTAAATGTGGAAGGGAAAACCGGAGGACCCGGAGAAAAATCCACGCCACTATGGGGAGAACACGCAAACTCCAAATATACCCACCACCAGAGGTGGGACAAAGTCATTGTTATGCAAGTCCAAGTCGAGTCGCAAGTCATCAAATTCATGACTCGAGTCTGACTCGAGTCCAAGTCACATGACTCGAGTCCACATCTCATAGGTGGGACAAAGTCATTGTTATGCAAGTCCAAGTCGAGTCGCAAGTCATCAAATTCATGACTCGAGTCTGACTCGAGTCCAAGTCACATGACTCGAGTCCACACCTCTGCCCACCACCTCCTGTGTACCAGGCGAGGTAGTTAACATCTCCTAGCCACCGTGGCGCACTGTATTTTAACTTCATCTTAATTCTGCCTTGTCAACCTCGGGCATTCAAGTTTCAAGTTAATTTTGTTGAGACCAGGTGAGAAATCGGCAGATTGTACGGTCTCATTTGCAAGACTGGACTGGAATGATGGACTTCACAAATGCCGTTGGTCGCTCATCTGTCTCTCTGACCTTTGCTTCTTGACGTTAATCCATATATTGTGTTCGATCGGTGCCTTCGTGTGTCTGTGTCTATAAGCCTCAAGTAATAACAATCACTTTTTTTAATTTCATAGCTACTTTGATCTGCCTCTATGAGCCCTGGTCTCCAATAATGGATTCTGGCGTTAACATTGCTGAAAAGATTGAAAATAAAATGTCCCATTGTAAGTTTTATAGACTTATAGAATAAGGGCTGTTAGTGCGCACCAAGTAAGGCCAGATCAGCAAGCAACAGGGTGATGTGGCCAGCATCTTGCCCGTCCGCCTGTGTGGTCTCAGTGCAGTTGTTGACACACCCCACCAAGTACTCATTTAAGGCCGAGTCGATCTAGGGGAGGCCCACGACCTCTTGTGATATCGCTCGTCGCAGGTGGCTAGGAATCTAAATCTGTGCTAACCACGACATAAGTAATACACACGCCGCGTGACATCGGGAGACCGTCAGCATGGCGACGGCTTAGGGAGGATTTCATCCAGCAGTGGATAAACCGATAATGGTGGTGAGACGTTAACTACCTCGCCTGGTATACAGGGGGTCGTGGGTTTGATTGATGCCAACCCTGACGCCTGCTGTATATTTGGAGTTTGCGTGTCTCTCCCTCTCTCTCTCCCCGTGGTCACGTGGATATTTCTCCGGGTCCTCCAGTGTTTTCTTCCACATTTAGAACGTGCGTTTGGAGTCTTTGGCTGCTATACACTTCCGCACCAAAAGGCTCTTCGTTGGGATATCATTTACGGCCAGGTCGCTTCTAAAAAAGAGCTACATAGCTCAGTTGGCCTTACCTGATAAAATAAAATAAGTTTAAGTTTGTATACTTTAATAACACACACACACGCAGGAGTCACATCTGGTGTCTGCACTCTGTGAGACCCCCCACCCTGCCACCCCTGGCCAGATGGACTGGCAGAAGAGGCTAAGCGGTGAGGAAACAGTGGCACGGTTTGATGGGCAGGTAAAAGGCCACCGTCGCTCACCCTGGCCTGACCCCCACGACACCACGGGATGAGCTATGATATCCCCGCCCCATCAGGAGGCCAACGGAGGAAACATCACAGGGGGTGGGGTGGAGGGAACGCCACACTCCCGACAGGGTGCCCGGCTGGCACAGCTGAGGGCCAGGGTTTGAATGCCAGGATCCCACCAGAGATAAACAAACGGTCACGCGGTGGGGGTGGGAACCCATTGTTAAAAACTCACTAAAGGGTGATTGTACCTTGCTGAGCTGTACCCTTCTTGTTTTTAACAATGATTGTACTTGTTGATTTCAAAAAGCACTTCCCGAATACTAAAGTGATTTGGTTGTTCGTAGAAAGTTCTTGAAATAGCTCAAGGACGTCAGAAAACTAATAACAGGAAATGCAATGTGATGCTTTTATGCTCCTTGACGAGAATTGTGCGTGCGTGCGTGCGCACACACAGGCCGTGCGGGCCACCATGGGCCACGTGTGCAAGTGCCACGGCGTGTCGGGCAGCTGCACCCTGCAGACGTGCTGGCAGCAGCTCTCCGAGCTGAGCCGCGTCGGCGCCCACCTCAAGGAGCGCTACCGCCGCGCCGCGCGCCTCGACCTCCTCCGTGCCGCCAACAGCGCCAGCGCCGTCGTCGCCACGCACGGAGCCGCCGGAGCCGCCGGCCCCCGCGAGGCCGGCGTTGGTAATGGAGCGCGAGCCGGCCCGGTGGCGTCGCACCGCTCGTCGCACGCCGCCGCCGTCGCCGCCGCCGCCCAGGATGCCCTGCGCCTGCTGGAGCCCGACGGCCTGGCCTTCCTGGAGGACTCCCCCGACTACTGCCGGCGCAACGAATCGCTGGGCGCGCCGGGCACGCTGGGACGCGAGTGCCGGCGCGGGAGCGGCGGCGCCGATGGCGCCGACAGCGCCGGCGCAGACGACAGCTGCGAGCGGCTGTGCACGGCGTGCGGGCTGCGCGTGCTGGAGCGGCGCGTCAGGGTCACCAGCCCCTGCAACTGCTCCTTCACGTGGTGCTGCCGCGTGTCGTGCCAGCAGTGCACCAGCGTGCACAGCAAGTTCCGGTGCGGGCGGCCCGAGGCTGTGGGCAGGGCGCCCGGAAAGAAGAGGCTACGCGCACGGCAGCAGCAGCAGCAGAGGGGTCGCAACAGGAAGCCCAACGCGGCCTCGCAGGCCGTAGCAAACAAGACTTCATGAGAAAGGCCAGGCAATGAACCGATACGTCAGGAAGTTACAATGATGCCACTCACAACAAGCACTGGAGCGATGTACGTTTTGTTGGTCCTTGAGCCCGTGGTGGAGATTCCACTTTATCCGTGATGGGAGGACACATTCTCCACAGCACGGATGGATGACTGTTGAATGCCAAGTCCCACCAGCAGCTCAATTCGGGCGAGTTGCTGGGAACGTGTAGACACATTATCATTCCGCCGTGGACTCCACGCTCATCGTTCTAATCGAGGTTAATCAAACTGAGCGTTACTTTGTAGGAAGCCACCAGTGGTTGATATCGTGTGTTTTTAAATGTTGCCTTTGTTTTTGCTTTAGTTGTATTATTTTTCAAAGTCTTGCCATTATGACACATGAACGAGTAGGGTGGTCACACTGCACCGAGTACTCATTTTAAGCCAAGTCAACCTTGAAAACCCCATACCAGATTTGGTCGTGAGGAACTGATGTCAGGAGTTGAACTCTGGGCTGTTGTTAACTTGTGCGGCGTGTTCAAACAACTGCCTTCGTGAATACTCACAAAGAGGCATCGCTGCCTTTTGAGAAGCCAATTGTAAATTCTAAGAAAATAACACATTTTCGCGTGGGCAAGCAGCATCATCGTCCAACTTTTGAGTTAAAACATGTTTTTTATTGAAATTGTCTTATAAGAAAAACAGGACCCGACATCCATCAGTCGGAACAGGGCCAAAATCGCCAACGGGCATTTGACACTCAGTGAAAATGTGATATTGGCATTTTAATTACGGGCACGGAATTGGCTGGGAAAACAGCCACCAGGCAAACTCCGCATGTGCCTCGTCAATTGCCACCTTCATGGCTATTGCTCTACCTTTAACATGGGCCGTGTCAAATGTTTTGTTCGCCTTGGCAAGTGTTCAAACAACTTGTCTCAACGAGGCATTGGTGAAAGAAACCCACATTCCCATGGTAGGCGCTAGTCTGTAGATGCAACAACTACCAATGGCATCCCACAGTGATAACTCATTTCATCAAGCCCATGGTGAAAATGGGTCGGGTTGAACTCCAACCAGAATTTCAAATTGTAACCCTCCAATTCTGAGGTTAAGCACTCTTACGAAAGCACTACCTGGACAAATCAACAGCTGGTAGTGCAAATAAACAGGGTGCTTCAATAAAATGTTAACTTATATGGGACTCATATTCGTGGTTCTTTCGGTAAAGTCACGTAGATAGACAACGTAGGAAAGCTTTAAACATTTTTGATTCATTCACTACTGTAAAGTGTACTAGTTGTGGTTGTTGCAGTGACGTTTTTTGCATTTAATTTTGATTTGTTTTCCATCTTTGTGACTTTACCCAAAGAACCAAGAATATGTAAGTTTTAAGTCTAAATTATATGGGACTATCGATTTTAATGGGAAAACAACGGATAAGACACTGTAACATGATAACAAATGTATGTTAATCGCTTTAAAAAGTCAAGAGTCTCCACTTGTTCGCCATCGTTGTCAACACGAGCCTGGAATTTTCTCCAGGTGGTCTCCAGAGCCTGGAGGCAGATTTATTGCGTTATTGTCGCAAGTTCTCAAAAGTGTTCACATGTTTTTGAAGCACTCTGCATATATTCGAACTTGTGGCTTTAGGATCCCTTTGCGAATCGGCGCGTACCACTATGAGCACGGTGGTTAGCGAACGTTGACACTGTCCTTTGGCTCCGGATGTGTGGAATTGAAATCGCTGGTTCAGGGTCGCCAACACAAGAGACGCCCATGTCCTTTTGAGACGCTGCGACGTCAACGCTTGACGTGGCAGACGTCCCAAGGGGACCGAGCCAGCGATTGGTCAACAGGAAGGATGGTTCTAAATAGCGCATGCAAGTCTCAGTGCTTTTGTTTCACGTGTAGCCATTAACTTTGTGCCTTTCACACCAAACGTATATGATTGATGTGCGAGTGTAAGAGTGACTTTTCAATTTGCTCCAGTATTATTATTCTGTGGTGGTTAGCAATTCATAGATTGTCGGTTTAATAATTTATGCTGTACTTTTCCTGTCCCATAAGTTTACATTGAACGGTTACTGACCGGACCGACAGCCTTTTAACCTCATTCTCATGTAAGGTCTTTCCCGTACAAAAGCTTTAAATATGTTTTTATTCATTCACTACTGTATAGTTTACTAGTTGTGGTTGTTGCAGTGATGTTTTTTGAAGTACAATATTTTTGCAGTTTAAAACTCTTGTCTCTGATTTCTTTAATACAAACGTACCCTATGACTCCAATTACTTGGACGGTGCAATCAGGAGAGGTGGTGGTGCTGGGTGGGGCACGTGTGCAGGGTGGAGGACGACAGATCACCGAGACAGGCAATGGAGTGACCCTCAGTGGTCAGGGACCAATGGGAAGATCTCAAGTCAGACGGCAGCGGCTTTGGCGACAAGTGAAAGCATGGCAGCTAGGGAGTCAGGGGATCGACCACAACAGCGGCCGACCACTACGGAGGTCGACCAGAGCAGGCGCCGATCCCGTAGAAGCGCTGGTGACGTGGTGATGTGGTGTGGTGGGATCAACAGCATCCACTTTGATGACCTCTCGACGTTGACCAGGACTCCGGGGATTCCTTCACTCATTTTTGGAGGGGGCCACTTTCGCCGATAAGACATCGTCAGTGTGAGAGCCGCCACACCGCCTGCAAGAGGTGTCGTCATTCTGTGTGTCGGGGGCCGCAATGAAGGCCACCAGGGGCCGCCAGTGGCCCGCGGGCCTTGCAATGAAGAACGCCGCCTTAGAACAAGTCGGGTATTACCTGGACTTGAGCAGTCGTATTTAATGTGAAAACCCATTCTATGTTGGAGGTCATTGCCAAGGAATATATTACCCAATCAGTGCATGGTAACCTATCCCTAACGAACATGTGCCAGCTGCTAACTGATAAAAGATTAATATGGAGTCACTTGGTTTAATAGGAGTCACAGTGATACACATACAGGATGCCGAATTTGGATGACTAACCTGATCAAGAAAAATAAATGCACAAGATTGTACGGAATTGCCCAACGTCAACTATTACTGGACAGGCCTTTGCACGTGCCGAGCAGTGCCATTTCTTATTTATCAAACGACTTTGTCCTCCATGGGGGTTACCTTCATTTCTCGAGCCTTAAACCAGATGAGGACCGCATGCCAATAACCTCGACCGAGATGTAGCAGTGGAATGTTTTGATTCTTTCATTTAACTTTTGGGGCATTTGGCACGAGCGTCAAATGTGCTCGTGTTAAACACGTGGGGCGAGTGCCGACCGAGCTATTCGGAGCTACGGACCCGAGCGAACAGAGTTTGGATTCCCGGCCACCGTTTGCATCAGTGGCGAGCGATATCCGAACCGGTTCTTGGGTCCTGGCCTTTACCAAGCCGCACTCGCCAGCGCGATGCTGCATGGTCAATCAACCCCCCCACGATCAATACGGCACGAGGGAGCCTGCAAGTGACCTGCCGACAGAGCCGCGGGCTTGACATTAAATAAACAACACAGGCACCCGAGGCTGAATTGTGGGACTTCCCTTGCCGAAGAGGAGCTCTGGGACGGACGGACAGACTCGCAACGCACCAAGAAAACAGAACGCAAGGCAGCCCCGTCACGTTGTTTTTTCCTGTCCATGTTCATCATCTCATAAAACACAGCACAGTGCTAATATTGCGCAAGACGAGCAGTACAATCGGCGGTCCCTAAGAGACCTTGGTCCACGCTGCTTATGCTAATTAACACTGCCGCCACGCCGCCGCCGCCGCCACCACCACCGCGCTTTACCCCAAGGAAACTTCATTTCAAAAGCTGTCGCTGAATAAAAACCCACGCCGACCGGGGCCTGAGTGGACGCTTGCCGCCAGCCGTCCCCGACAGCCGCAAATGCCGACGGCACAGCGGCAACGTCGCCCTAATTTAGACCATCTCGACATTTACGTGATCGACTACAGTTTTATTTTCTCAACGCTGTCAAAAGCATTTATTCTAAATGTTCACAATCGTTTTATTATATTTCTATCACATCTTCATTCGTCAACCAATAAACCAAGGTATTTGGAGGTAAATAAAATTTGGCTTACGGTTGCTGGACACACAGCTACTGAGTAGACATAAAATCATCTTGTGATGTCCGTGTGTGGGTGCACGTGTGCGTACACATGCGTGTGCATGCGCGAGTGTGCCTATCTGTGTACACGTGAAAACACATGTTAACACCTGTGCCAGCGTACACACGTGCATGCACGCTGTTGAGTGCGTGTGTGTGGGGTGCAAGAGTGTAGTGGTTGGTGCACTGCGCTACGAACTCAGCGACCCACGTTTTATTCCTACTTTTATTTTTGCAGGTAAGGCCCACAGAGCTGTATAGCTCTTTTTAAGAAGTGACCCGGGTTACAAATGATAGCTCAACAAATTGGCTTATCGTGTGAAAAATTATAATAGCCAAATACTCTTAAACGCATGTTTCTAAATGTGGAGGGAAAATCCGGAGGACCCGGAGAAAAATCTATGCGACCACTGGGGAGAGACATGCAAACTCCAAATATAAAAGTGTCAAGAGTCGGGATCGAACCCACGACCTCCTGCATACCAGGCGAGGGAGTTAACATCTCCTAACCACCGCAGTGCTGCGGTGGCTAGTTACCAGGGCACCATGGCTAACATTGGTGATTATCTGAATAGACATGGCCTCCCCCTAAGTCGACTCAGCCTTATGTTAGTACCTAGTGCGATGTGTAAATATCGCCACTCAGGAGACGCATGCGGCCGGGCGTGGTGCTGGCCACCCGCCCCCTCGTCCGCAGTGTCGGCCTTCAGATGTGCTACTCGCTAACAGCACTTGCCCCAACAGTCTGTTGAGGCTATACGTGGGGTCTTTGTCTTTGTGTGTGTATGTGTGTGTATGTGTGTATGTGTATGTGTGTATGTGTGTGTGTATGTGTGTGTGTATGTGTGTGTGTGTATGTGGAGTGCAATTGGGTTTTTGTCTACCACCACCTAATTGCACACTGGAGTCGGGGAGTGACGACGAGGAATGCTGGGCAATTGGGGAGAAAGCAACTGGGTGTGACGGGAGGGAGGCAGGGAGGGGAGGGAGGCAGGGAGGGGAGGGAGGGAGGGAGGCAGGGAGGGAGGGAGCGATGAACAGAGGCTGCTCTCATCAGCAGCCAGCCACGTGGATCTCTGCCAAGCTGGCCACGAGACAGACCGCAGCCAGACAAGCGGCACTCACAAGGTGACAGCCGGGCAAGGCAACTACTCGTGCAGAGAAAAAAGAACTAAAATGACCAACATTATTTTCCACCAGGTGAGGTGGTGCCTGTCTGCTCCAACCGCTGACTGCCATTACACCAAACGCTGCCGTGCACGAGGGTGGAATCAAGAACACCGTCCGTTTACCCGCAATGGTAGATTTCATAAATATAAGCGTTTCTTTTTTTTAATGTACACGTGAAAGTTTGGTAACTTGAATGCAAAGATGTTGGCCTTGATCACACAGCTGCTAGCCCCACCGTAATGGTGATGGCCTACACTGCTCGTCGAGCTGGTTAGAGGCACTGAAACTGGCCACGTGGAACTTGAGCAGGTCCGGGACTGGTGTGGAGGAGATTAAAAAACCAAATGAGCTGGCCGCAAACTGGTCAGACCTTCGCAGATAACTCGTTCCAAGCAGGCGGTGAGAGCAGACACCGACATGGCTAAACTGTTGCAAAACCAACCGCACGCACACAGGCACGCACACAGGCACGCACACAGGCACGCACACAGGCACGCACACAGGCACGCACACAGGCACGCACACAGGCACGCACAAACTACGACAGCCGTAAAGACTACCGCACGCCGGTCACACGCACGTTGAGCAGATACCGAGACGGTCGGGCTACGTTGTTCTGGCCACAGATGGGAGCGAGCGGCAGCGACCTCCCGGCTAGGATCGGGGAGAGCGTTGAGACCCGGCCTGGTGGGCGAGGCCGTGGGGGGGGGGGCCCCCGATCCTCTGGCGTCCCCCCCAAGGCCGCCTAAATGTTGAGCTTGCCGGCGATGGTCACGACGACCTTGAGCACGGGCATGAAGGCGGAGATCTCGCTGAAGTTGCTGCTGCTCACCACCTGCGTGTGCACGGCCAGGCCCTGCGGGTAGTCGCGCGCCTCCACGCGCCGCGCGATCTCGTGCAGGCCCGCCAGGATGTGCGGGGACAGCTGTGGCGAGACCACGCGGGGATGGGGGGGGGCAAAGATGGACGTATTAGAATACGCGGGCGCCACGGTGGCGAGATGTTAACTACCTCGCCTGAAATACAGTCTTCGGCAAGTTCACTCAGCTCCACATCCTCCCGTACCAAATCAGTCCATTTCTTCTCCAGTCTGTGTCGTGTCCGTATAGCCCCCTAAATCTGGGCGCTGCGGTGGCGAGGAGGTCGTGGGTTCGATCCCGACTGATGCCTGTTGTGTAATTGGAGTTTGCGTGTCTCTCCGTGGTCACGTGGATTTTTATCCGGGTCCTTCAGTTTTTCCCTCAATATTTAGAAACGTGCATTTACAGTATTTGGCAGCGATAAATTTCCACACAATAAGCCACTTCATAGGGCTATCATTTGCGGTCAGGTCATTTCTGAAAAAGAGCTTTATAGTAGCTCAGTGGGCCTTACTTGGTGAAATAAAATAGTTTATTTTTGAATAGTATAAACACACACACACACAGGAGTAACATCTGGCATCTGCACGAGACTCCACGACCCCCATCACCCTGCCTCCCCTGGCTAGAGATTTTAGTTTGTAGAATGGAGGATTGTTAGAGGTGGCCGGCCGTTTCAAGGAGGTCGGAGCGCTGAGCGGCCACCGTTGAGAAAACCTTGGTTCGAATCCAGGCAGCCGCCCACCATTCTCAAGTGCAGCCTGACCACAGCCTCAGCGCCCCAGTCGCCGATGACTTCACCACCACAACCACATCCCCGTGGGGTTTCAACCCCTTTGTAGAAAATAATTGCTCTATGGAAAGAAAAGTCCCTGCCGTAAGCACGTGGAATTTCACGCACCGTACGGGATGAAGGTCTGAGGGGGGGGGGGGGTCAAGACGAACAATTGACTGGCGGCCAAAGGAGGGAACACGCCCTTGAGAACTTTTGACTTAAAACTTTCGTGACTGCAGGAATTAATGTTCTTGGTTCTTTCGGTAAAGTCACGTAGATAGAAAATAAAAATAAAAAATAATTAAAGCAAAAAACCCACGACGCTTCGGTTGCACCACGCAGCTCTCCTCCTCCCAGCTCTCGTCCCCCGCCCACTCACTTGGGAAACCCGTACACAAGCAGCTGCATGTGCAGGCTTCCCCCCCTCTTTTCTCTCTGCCTGATGAAGACCGCTCGTGTCGCGATTGAAACGTCGTGGGATTTTTTATTTTATTATTTTAAATGCATTATTATAATTTTTATTTTATTATTTTATTTTCTATCTACGTGCCCTAGAGAACGTTCACTGGGGAGATGGTGATATGAAATGAGCTCATGTGCAGGTGCAAGGTTGATTGTTTGCGAGACCGTAAAGAGATAGTTACAGCTCGGGGAGAAATAATTCACGAGTGGAGAAGATGATGGGCTGGTGATGTATCCTACAACTGCAGCTTCCAACTCGCACAAAGACAAAAACCCCCATGTAGCCTTAACAGAATGTTGGGGCAAGTGCTGTTAAGCGAGCACCTATGAAAGCCGGCACAGCACAAGAGGGGGTGAATGGCCAGCACTACGCTCGGCCGCCTTTGTCTCCCTAGTAGGGATATTTACGTACCGCACCAGGTACTCATTTGAGCCCGAGTCGACCTCGGCGAGGCCCAGGACAGGTTCCGATAATAGTCACTGGTGTCAGCCGTGAGCAGGAATCGAACACGGACCGCCGAGTTTGTAGCGCAGCGCGCTAACTGCGACACTCCCGCTCCCCAACTCGCGTGCACAGACACACACACACAGCGGGGGTTGGGAACACGCACCGTCTGTTCTCGGAGTTTGTCGTACAAGTACTCCAGCCGCTTCGTCGCGTCGTCCAGCTTCCTCTTCGTTTGCTGTGGGCAAAAGTCGTCGTGGCATTGCGCGTCAGACGCAACCAATTAGGCTGGAATCCGACTCCCGGGCCATCGTCCCCCCCAGAGCTGAGAACCACGAGCACCACTTTGTTGGAAATGAACAGTGGCCGCCAAATGTAGAAACTGTACAAGTAACCACCGGTTCAGATGAGCTCAGCCACACACCCATTTGAGCAGTTAGCCATTGGCATTAACTCTTTGTGACCCTGACGATGCCCGTTGCATGTTTGGAGTTCGCATGTTCTCTCTCCCCGTACTGGTCGTGTTGATTTATCTCCGGGTTCCTCTGTGTTTGGCCTCCACATTTAAAAAACGTGCGTTTAGATTATTTAGCTGCTGCTATAAATCCCCACGTATTTTCTAAGCCACTTTAATGAGCTATGATCACCTGTAAAAGTCCGAATAGCTTAGTGGGGCTTTACCTGATCAATAAATGTGGTTCTGTGGCCGTCTGGAATGCTCTTCCTTCCGAAAAATAATCGAAAGCCAATGGAGCTATGCACTTCTAAATCTAAATTGAAAGCTCATTTCTTTACAATTGCTTTTGTGTTAAGTTTGTTGTCCTTCCACACCTCCAATTAGCACGGTTAGCAACGTACGGTGCGATAGACGTTCAACATACAGTACATACATACAAAAATCAAGTTGGGTGGAGTGGTTAGAGTACTGCACTTCAAACACCACCTTGATTAACCCGGCGATCCGAGTTTGAATACCGGCCTGCAAAGATCAGTGACATCTGAATTGGTCCTTTGTTCCCCTACCCCATGTAACCAACCCGCACTGACCAGCACAGTGAAGTATGATCAAACAACCACATGACCGACAAGGCACGGGGGAGGCCTTCATCCATCAGTGGACCGATAAAAGGTTGCAAATCATTACAATTATCACGCAGGCAATTCAATACATTATGTTGGCGTTATAAGCATCTCATTCCAAAACAAGTCAACACACCTCTGCAGCAGCAGACCAAGAGTAACGTTTTGTTCAGCTCTTGTTAACCCTTTCCCACTCTACTGACGTACGTGTACGTCATCAGTTTTTCTTACAAAATAAAATAACTTTATCTGTACGTCTACAGGTCGAAGATGTACCGAGGCTCCCACAAGGCCGTGCGGGAGGGCGTGTGACACAGTTTGGTGCCCAGCTATCCTAGAATGTGGTCGTGTTGCTACAGTTCTCTGCGGTGAGCCTCTCTAAATAAAATGAACGCCGACCACTTGCGCGTTCCGAGATTCAGCGGTGAACGGGACCCCACCCTGCAACTCGCAGACGTCTTGGAACGGCAAAAGGGCGATAACACGCGCAGGTTTGCCAGTGCCCGCGCACATGACGCATGCGAGCGCACGCATGCTGGGCGGTGCGGGCGTGCGGGAGAGCGCCCCACGAGGTGTGCAGGAACGTGCGGAACTCACGGGGTCGGTGGAAGCGGACAGGCAGCGCTGCACGAGGCCGTCAAACACCACCTTGAGCACCCCGTGCTCCTCGGGGATGGGTTTCTTCACGATCTTCTCCGCAGGCAGCGACTGCAGCGGCTGCGCACAAGGGAGGGTGCGGGCAGTGATATTTGTTCGCCGTTAAGACGGTCTCTCACCAGCACGTTCACCGGTTCTTGCCGTCAAATGCAACGCCCGTTTCGAGATCGCGGAGCCAGCAAGCACTGCCGCTGATAGCGCGGTGGCCGAATGCAGGGCCATGAAGGGATAACAAAGAACTGCGAGGTGGCCAGGACATGGACAGTAGAGCGGGTGGGCACGTGACACGTCAGGTGCAGACATTTGAGCGTTTTCCACTCGTATGCCCATCACCAATCCGGGGGAGCGAGTCATTGTGATTGCAGAGTGATCCTTATAAACATACACATCGGTGTACAGAATTTCCATTAACTCAAGGGCAGCAGTGGACGTGAGCCATAACCCCTTGAAGATTTGAGCAAGGAGGTACTCTTGGGCCAGATTCACATCTGGAAAAAGCGTTAAAAAACACTCTCATTATATCGGTATAACTCTGCAAAATTTCAGAAGCAAATAACACTCAAGCGCCCCTTGACTCAACGTAGACACCGCTCCACCTGACAACTTGGTAGCTACCCAAAAACACCACGAAGCCTGCTTCATTGTATACTCGTCAGCCTCTTAATGAAGTAACTTCACATCGACGCGTAAAAGTTTTGCCTTCAGCAATGTATTTTCCATGACAATCGCATGCAATGACAAGCTATATTACTTGATTTACAGCTTCATTACGTAAATGTTTAGAGTTGACGGCGACTGCCAAGCCGGCAAGCGCTGGTGCCCTACCTGCACAGAGGCCTCAGTGGGGGCCCCTGGCGGGCCCTGGCTCGGCTCGTGGGCGTGAGACGCCTGGGCCGCGCCGCCCTGGGGCTCCAGTGGGGCCACGCCGAACACGGGTGCTGTGATGGGCGCCGGCGGCACGTAGTTCTCCGGCAGCTGCGGCACAAAAAAACCACGGGGGGCACAGACGGCGAATGCTCGAAACGTCAAATGTGAAACATCGGAAGAAAAAAAAGAGTTAAAAAGCTAACTCGTCAATGTAACTTCTCAGCTGTACTCTTTGGTTATTTCGGTAAAGTCACGTATAAAGAGAAATAATACATTAAATACTTATTTTCTCTCTTTATACGTGACTTTACCGAAAGAATCAAAGAGTAATTCCTGCAGTCACGAAAGCTCCAAATTATGTTTTCTCAGCTGTAGCAAATTACTTTCATAGCATACACTATTATAATAGTCCAGTCTGTTCTATAACGCGTGTTTTCATAACGCGAATTGGATATAACGCGGTGAATGTATTAGGGAACACATTTTTTATAATGCGGATGCAAATTGGATATGACGCAATTGAAGTCGTACCGCTGCCTCGGCGCAGCATCACACAAAGCGGGATGCTGCTGGATGCTTCTAGACGCAACCCACACTCCTCAGCCTGAGTACGCATCTCACGCGTTATTGTGGACTGTGCTTTACCCTATATTATCTATTTATTATCACGAAATTTTTTGATAGTGCGGTGTTCTTCAGAAACGTAACTACTACCGCGTCATAGAAGAACAGACCGTATCAAGTTTCCCCTTCGTGAAACTACCCATGAGGGATGCATAGGTGGCGGACAAATATATTCTTCGTTTCAACAACGTTTGAATTTTTCGTGAAAACCAACGTACAAAAGGAGGGGAGCGCACGGTTACCACAAGCAGAGCACAAGCCCCGAGGGGGACGGGTTCACCAACTTCGTCAGTCTACCGCATGCTCTGCGGTTTGAGGGGGGGGGGGTGGAGGGCCTAAGCCCTGGTTAGCCCTAGCCACCTGCCCGAGATTATTTCCACGCATCACCTGCCCATTCATGAAACCAAATCAATTAAAAAAGGGGCCCCCCACACACACACACACACCTTGTTGCGGCGGCCGCCTTGCCTCACGCAGGGCGGAGGATCGTTCCAGCCGTCCTGTACGCCTGCTAGTTGGGGAGGAAAGCGCACGCGGACCAGTGGAAAAACAACGCAAGTCCTCATCCTCAAAAAGGGAGTTATAAAACCACACCAGCGGAGACACAGGTCCCACTGTTTATCCTAACAGAGTGCAAGGCAATAGAGAACGTAAGCGCGGTGAGAAAGCGCGGGCGCACAGAAGGGTGGCACTGCCCCTTGAGCGTGTGGCGAGGCCAGCACTCAGCCCAGCTGCCTCGGTCTCTCCTCTCGACACCACCGCTTCCATTGGAACCGTGAACATTTTCAATGATGACATCATCATCATCATCAATGGGACTGAAACACTAAGGCAGCATTAGCAAGAGAGAACTGCCATTAGGTTAGTGTGGCCAGAGAGCATTTACGATTCCTCTAATAGTCTTGTGGATGAAACCTTAAAGCACTTACACCTTGGACCTTTAAGAGCTGGTAGCCAAAAATGGGAAACGTGTCCACACACACCCTGCTGAGCTTGAATGGTGCAAGGGTACTTACGATGCTACAGCATCTCAAAGTGACTGACAAATACGTAGGGAATGGGTTTATCTCACAATGCTCTGTGGCCCACACATTTATCACCGTAGCGTGATTTTTAAACTGTGGATGTTAACAAATTCCATCAACAGCAGCACAATTATCTTGGTCTCCAACACCACACTACCAAACACCAAGACACCCACCACCACTATAACAATGACTACAGCAATGCACCCACCACCCCCATCACCACTATAATAAAATTTTACCATCACCAGCTGTGATTAAACAAAACAACCTAACAATGCTAACCTTTGGGCTTTATATTTTATGACATTCAATAAAATAATACTGCAAGTCTTACTGTTTTACATCAGTCAATTGAAAATATACATTTGCTGTTTTATAGCAAGTTCCATTACAACTCCGCCATGAGCCAAATGATATAATACGTCACGTGTACATAGGTTATGTCAAACGACATAGCGAAGTCAACGTCTGTACAAGTGACCACTAACATGTACTTCTGGCCTCCTGGTCTCTCACCTCTCTTGTTGATCTTACTTTCATCTCACTAATCTTGATCTCTTATCAATGGCTCTCTCATCTCTGTGGGTGGCAGGGTGGCACGGTGGAAACACTCGCACGCCACAGGAAGAAGGACCTGGGTTCGATCCCTGATTCAGGTGCCTTTCTGTGCGGGGGTTTGTATGTTCTCCCTCTGTTCTGCATGGTTTGTATGTTCTCCCCCTGTTCTGCATGGTTTGTATGTTCTCCCCCTGTTCTGCATGGGTTTGTATGTTCTCCCCATTGTGTGTGGGTTTCCTCCGGGTTCTCGCATATCCTCACATAGCGTAAATAAATAAAAACATACAACGGATCTTGTTTTGACCAAAGAAACATCCCAAACCTGAAAAATGACCAGCAAATCACTCAATTGGGATGGTGCACAGCAACATCGCTCCCCGGCTGTCAAAACTTTGCGGGAACCTCCTGAACAAGTCTTGAGACTCGGTGAGGCTTTCCTATATAAACGAGCATAATAATAATCTCTTGTTTAATCACTATTTTGTCTCAATAATCTGTATCATCCCTGTCATTGCTTCAGTCAGTCATATGTCTCCGTGGGCCAGTCAGATTTACAACGTCTCTATTTGTGTAATTACGTGCTTGTCATGCACCCTTGCAAATCAGACGTCTCCCATTTCAAGGGCTTTTCCAGGTGAAATATTCCAACAAATCAACAAACCATTCGGTAGTAAACACTCTTAAAGAGTCTTTGTGGGTCAGAAGCGTGCCGCTGGCCACCAGTTCAAGAGCCCTGCTTTATTAGATTTATATAGCAATGAACGGCGGTTGGCGGAGCAATGCGACGCCAAACCCGGCAGCACTGCAGGCTTGCACTTGACAAGAGCCTGCAACAGCACGCTCTGGCGGTTACCGTGCGTTAGTAGCAAAAGCACTCGACGACTCGGCAGCCATACCTGTGTGCTGCGAAGTAGCGGCAGCAGCAGCAGGAGGAGGTGGAACAGGGGCCATGCTAGAGTAGGGAGCTCCTGGAGTGAAAATCTGGCCTGGGTGCCCAGGGAAGCCGTGCTGCTGCTGGGGGCCTGCCGCGGCGCCGGGAGCGGCACCGGCGGGCAGGTGGTGGGCGTGCATCGCGCCACCGGCATGGGGGTCCGACGGCACGGCCGGGGGGTAGGAGGACGGGGGGCCGAGGGGGGGTGCCGGCGCGGGGGCCGGGTGGTACGACGGGCCGGGGAAGTGGGGGATGCCGTGCGGTGATGGCCCCGGCATTGGCGCCGGCAGCGGTTGCTGCTGCATCGGCTGCTGGAAGCCTGGGGAGGTTTGCGCGAGCGGCGTCGGGGGGAAGGGGGGAGGGACGAGCCCAAAGAGGGGAGTATGGGACGCGCACGCGACGGACAAGAGGGGGGTGGAGGGGGGGGGTCAGGGGACGCAGAGGAGTGCGGGGGTTAGCGTGCAAACGGGTAGACGGGTGGCCCTTCTCTCAATCCACTGCCGCCCCCACCCCATGCTGTGGCGGGGTCGGTCGGGGTTATGTGGTCAGTGCGGTTTGGTAAAGGTGGGCCAGCATAGATGCGAGAGCATAGAAGTACAGTACAGCAATGGATTTTGCTCAACTGCCCTCCGTTGCCCTACACGTAGCCGCACGGCTCTAGAGCCACCTGCAATAACCTGGCGTGCGCGGAGGTCGCCCCGTCCAAGAAATATCCATGCTCAAGTCCGCTTAGCTTGCGAGTTCTGATGAGATCGGGCACATTCCGGCTGGTTTCGTAACAGGCAGCATGCAAAATGCTCGGGATGGAACGACCGACCCGCCCCACAATTTGATAACATCGTCAATGAGCGGTCACGATCCGATTCTGGAATCAACTGGTTTTCCCTTGCGGTACGAGTACAGTATCATACTGTAAATAATGTAATCAATCGGCTCTCATACACGTGACTCAATGCATTTACCACCAGCATAAGGATCAATTTTAATTGAGTTTTTCAACTCGTCGTTTCATCCCTACAACAGAGGCAAGGGTCAGACTTGCTTCGCAGTGATTTGGTCATAGGCATATAATGACCGAGATTAATAACAAGGGGCTGTGTCAGCGACTTTGAGAGGTGCAGAGAGACCACACGAGAGCATTTGACAGCCAGAAAGAAGCAGGCAGACAGAGCGAGGAAGAAACATTCTGTGAGCGACAATTCGAGGCAAAGGTACAAAGACGGAAAGACAAAAAGCTTAAAGACGGTCACTGCATCGCGCGCTTTCAGATGCACTTCTGCAGGCCGTCTGGAACGCTCTTCCTTCTGATATTAGGAAGCCACTGGAGCTGTGCACTTTTAAATCATCATCTCGATTGAAAACTTATTTCTGCTTTTTGTGTTTTGTTTGTTGTCCTTCCCCCGCACCTCCATTAACAGTTGCCTACGTATGGTGCGAAAGAAGTTCAACATACATACATACAGTAACCAGACAGACAGAGAGAGTGCAAGATCGATAAAGAGGCTAACGAAGACAGTGCCAGGAAGTCACAGAGAGAGGGAGCGCTGTGCACGACGCAACACTTCACCGGTTATGGTGGGGTGTGGCGGGTACGCCTGGTTGGGCCCGGCGGCACGCGAGTACGCGTTGGGCCCTGCCCCAGGCCCCACGGCAGATGACAGTGGCGGCGGCTGCATGGGCCCCGCGGCCGGCAGTGGCGCGGAAATCGGAGTGAACAAGCCTGGGCCCGGCGGATTTGGGGCCACGGAGGCCATGCCGGGACCTGGAGTGGGGGAAACCTCCAGTGAACGGACTGGACACACAGTCATGCTACCAGCGAGAGTTACGTCAACAAGTACAAGTACCCATTAAGTACTTGCTAGTCCAAGGGCAATACCGGGCTGCTAACAAAACGTGACTTTAATTGTTAAAAGTTTAATTGAATGCAAGATAAAATGTTCCGCCCGTTGATAATATTATTTTGAACATATATTCGGGAACGTATTTTTCCGCTCCATTAAAAGTCCGAAGCAGTAAACCCCAGGCCAACCCGTGAAGCAAAACGGCCCGGAAGATACGAGACTCCATCCTGCAAATAATAAAACAATATCTAACAAACGCAATCGCGGGACAAATACTGGAGTTGAAACTCGAGTTGTGTAGTTCGTAGAAACTAAGAAGCACTGTCTCCCTTCTCAAAAGAACGTGGTGCTTATTTTGTATTTGCAACACTGAGTCCGTGGTAGAAATTACAAAATTCCTATGGCACGGAGTAACCTATGACTTTCCACACAGACCCCTCCCCATAGCAAGTTAATTAAATGCAACAATGTTTTAAGTGACATCACCTCTGGCACCAGTCATTTCTCTTATCACTGCTATCTGATACAACACCATCAAGGTGTCAGCCAGCTCTTGCAACGTTCTGCTAGGAGCCAATGCAGTAGACAAAAGAGCTTACCGGCCTGCATTCCTGGCATTCCTGGGCCAGCATGTGGGGCCAAATGGCCAGCGTAGCCTTGGCCAGACGGTTGCACCTGCATGCAAAGCGAGAGAGACAGAGACAGAGGAGGCACTCTCAGCTCGGCTCACTTGCTCCCCACCACAATGCTGCGCCGGCCACACACAGGCAAAAACTGCGGGAATGCAGCGGGAACGCAATATGCTCTCGACCATTGTGAGCCTTCTTGCTTTGTATCCGTTGAGAACTCAAGAAACCCGGATAACCTTATTTTCAAGAGTGACTTGGGTAAACTCCCCATATGGCGGACAGTTGATCAGCAACGTTTTTATATATGTTCATGTTGATATTGGTGCGTGAGCGAATGAATGGCTGCAGGGTTAACCTGCTGAAAGTCTGAAATGCTGCCAGGGAATGATCCAAATTGGGCGGTGGTGTGACTATGTGGTCGATGACTTGTCATATGTAACACTTTGCTGCCGCTGTTGTCTACTGGCCAAGTCGCACGCAAAAAAATATCTGCAAGACTGAACGGAATTCACTCGGTAAATAAACTTCTTTAAACTTTTCTGGTTAGAGATTGGTGACCGCAGCCGCACTCTGGGCAACACTTAACTGTCCGTTAGTTTCGTAGGAGGCAGCCGCATCGGCTGTGTGATGTTCCCGTTCGTGCGAGGGCTGGAGAAAAACTAAACTATGTTATAGGTATGGAGCGACCTCCCTACCTGCGGATGGTAGTGGTGTTTCATAGCTGGCTGCGGCTGGTGCTGCTGCTGATGCTGCTGCTGGTGCTGCTGATGATGATGCTGTTGCTGCAGCTGTGGCTGCTGCAGCTGCTGCAGTTGCTGCTGCTGCTGCGGCTGTTGAACCCCAGGCTGGACATGCTGCTGCTGTTGCTGTGGCTTGGTCAGCTCGGCACGGGTGTAAGGGAATGGCGGCGCCGCCTGGGCACCGGCCACCTCCTGCTGGGCGTGGTACAGCCGGTCCCGCAGCGCCACCACTTGGCTCTGATGTCGACGACACGGCAGATGGGCACACGCGGCAATCACATTCGAGGAAGTTCTCATCTGCTCGTGCACGAAGTCAATAAGCGGACGATATAACTCCTCACATGTGAAAGTATTGGCGTCACACCGGTGCGCAGTATAAAAAAAAAGCACGTTTTTCTCAATCATTACTTATTTTCCAACAATTCGCAACCCCCGGTCAAAATTAGTTCTCGTGATGTCGAAGCAGTCGGAAAACAAATGTTTAAAGCAGCTGAACACGAAGCTTCACGGTCTGTCGTGTATGGAAACCCAACCCTGATGGCCATTGGCTCCGTGTTCCAAAGGTAGATTTGACCCATGCCCTAGAATTGGTCGGACGATTCCTGATGGAAAGTCTGCAGCTCACTAAAGGGCAACAGCGACATTGTCAAGACTGTTTTACGAGGACCGGTGTGTTACACTGCACCGGTGTACCGCCAATACGTTCAGCTCCCGACACGACGTCGAAACATCTCAATTGGAATAAAATCGGTGGTTCAAGGCGAAACGGGCACAGCTCGTACAACCGGGCGACACAACTGCCCCGCGTGGGGCTCGTGACCTTTGCGAGGGGTCGAGCGGCGGAGCGAGCGGCGGCTCACGCACCTCGGTGGCGCTCTCGGGCAGGTAGCTCATGGCAGCGGCGAGGCTGCCCTGCGCCGCCAGCAGGCCCGCGTAGTGCGCCAGCTTGTCGGCGAGCGCCTGTCCCGTGGCCGCCTCGCGAGTGCCGCACGCCTCCATCGACTGCCGCATCACCATCACCTTCTCGATCAGGTCCTGGGTGACGCCACGCACGCAGACCAGGACACACCGCCGCGCACGCTTAACGACATGTGCCGGGCGACACGGGGTGGGGGATGGATCGCTTAAAGATGCGAGCAGTTGAGTTTTCTGTTATACTCTGCAGTGTTGTATGCAGTGGCATAGGAGTTGCCCAAAAAAACTGTTGTGCCATTTTCATTAGTATTTTATTTTGTGTGTGGAAGCAAATTTGATTATAAAAGCCAGGCGTTCCGTTTGTACGTCAGATAAATGATAAGAGCCTGAATAAAAAAAGTTGTAGAAAATGGACCCCTCCCCCCCCAGATGTGGGAGTAAAAAGTTGATCCAACAGGTTTACAACAATTGTCAACACCCCCCCTCCCCCCCCCAAAAAACGAATGTATTTTGTAGGCATATATGCCTACACACCCTACATATTTTGTAGGCAGAAACCTTCAGAAGGCCGGCGAAATTCAAGTCAAATAAACGACCAACAAGTATGTGTGCTTTATAGTCAATACAATGCTGGATGAGGACCTCCCCACGCTGGTCAGTGCGAGTTGGTCACAGCCGGCAACCCCAAGATGTGGGCTCACACAAGTACAGCACAAGCACTTTTGTTGCACGGTCCTCCGCTGTCTACAATGTAGCCCGAGGCCAAATCACGCAGAATGCGTCCGATCTCGTGAGATCTTCGCAGCCAAGCGGGGATTTGAGAGCCTGTAGAGTGCTTGGTGGTTGACCACCATAGACGCCCTTGTGATATTGGCCGCTGCAGCCTGTTAGTGGATATTGTCGGGAGCACGGGGGCAGGAGGGGGGGGCGCCGGGCACCTGAAGGGCCAGCCCAGAGCTGGTGTCGTGGGTCCGGTCCCAGCACGCCACCAGCTTCTCCACGTTGCCGGCGCAGATGTAGCACAGGCAGGCCTGGGCGCACAGCGTCTCGTCGCCTTCCTGCTCCATACGCGAGCCCAGCGTGTCTGTCGCACGCACAAAGACAAAGACCCCCCCCCACCGCATAGCCTTAATGGACTGTTGGGGCAAGTGCTGTTAGCGAGCACCTACGAAAGCCGGCACGGGGCACGCGGGGGTGGTTGGCCAACACCCAGCGGCAATGTAAACACACCGCACCAGGTACTTATTTGAGGCCGAGTAGACCTAGGGGAGGTGCAGAAACAGTTAAGATAATCGTCACTTGTGCTGGCCACGTGCGTGAATACAACTCGGGTCGCCGGGTTCGTCGCACAAAGCACGCCGACCGCTACACTACCACTTCCCGCACGCACACACACGCACGCACACACGCACGCACACATGAGGTGGTGTAATAACCATGGCAGTGGTTCCCAAGCTGTGCTCTGCGGGCCACTGGTGCTTCCCGCGAGGCCACGGGAAGACGTCCGCGGAACAGCAGCAGATGCTACGATTCAGAGTTTTGAGAAATGCGTGGTGGTCCATCAACATGTTTTGAGGGTTGAAAGTCGCCGGTGGGTAGAGAAAGATTGGGCACCACTGAGCAACGACGTACGGACCGCAACAATTAAAACGGAATAAAAGCTGAAAAGTGTGCAAAATGAAAAAATATCGCAGGCATGGATTCTGCAATCCTTACCAACATGAGCCGTCCTTGGGAGTGTTTAATTAGCATTGACGATATTGCCTCCCCAGTGTCTAAAGAAGATGACGCCATACGTGACGATTTGGTGGAAAGGCGAGGCAACGCATATGGTATGCGACGTTATAGCCTCGGCCAAAAAGCATTATGTCTTTAACGCCGGTTTGATTTATCGCCACGTTTTGGGCAACACTTTGATTAAACCATTTAATTTTCTATAGGGCAAGCCTCTAAATCGCAACACCATTTTTAACTAAACTTTAATTTACAGTGGATTATATTTTTGAGATGCACTCCGCTGCTGCGGACACGGTTACCTGGCTTGACCGCCTGAATGTGAAATTGCAATTGCTGTTTTGCATCTACATCGCCTCGTCACCCTTCTGCTCCATACGCAAGCCCAGCTAACCATCGAGCAATGACCATCACCGCATCGCGCGCTTTCAGATGCGCTTCTGCGGCCGTCTGGAACGCTCTTCTGTCCGATTTCTATGAAGCCACTAGAGCAGTGCACTTTTAAATCGAGATTGAAAACTTACCCGCACCTCTGCTTAGCACGGCTGGCAACGTATGTTGCGAAAGAAGTTCAACATACATACATACGTAGTTAAAGCCTCAGTTGGAAGGCATTACAAATCACAGAAACGGAATGAACAATAACGACGGCAAACTTGGCACTGACCACACAAGGCCGGGAACTCGTGCGGTTTGGCATAGGTGAGCAGAGCAGCCAAGGCCTCCTTCCAGTTGTCAAGGTCGCATGAGCGAGCAATGTCCTCCCAGTCGCGCGACACCACCGCAGACACCAGCTACGCGCACACACGCACACACACAGCACCCCACTTAGCTCTGTAGCCTGTTGGGTGTTGTCAGCAAGCACCTATTTAGGTCAAGGCATAAAGTAAACTGTTAAAACATGTTTTTTTTTTCCAGGTAAGGCTCACCGAGCTGTAGAGTTTCTTTTTAAGAAGTGACCTCGCCACAAATGATAGCTCAACGAGAAGTGGCTTATCATGTCGAAATGTATAGCAGCCAAATGGTCTAAATGCGTGTTTGATTCTAAATGGAGGTAAAACCCGGAGAAAAATCCACGTGACCACAAGGAGAACATGAAAACTCCAAATATACAGGCGTCATGGTCAGCATCGAAGCCACGACCTCCTGTATACTGGGCGAGGTAGTTAACATCTCCTAGCCACCGTGGCAGTGTGATCACTTTGGAGCACAAGCGGCCACCTCCTTTCTCCCCAAAGTTCCAACGAACGAGGACACACAGGACCAAGTACACATTTTAGGCTTAAGTCCACCTAGGAGAGGTCCAGCACACCAGTTCAGAAGCGTAATGTCACCGACACTGTGCATGCACAGCAATCAAACCAGGTTAACGTTCATCGCTGTGCACATAACAAACACAAAAACACAATGCTTTGCTCCAGTGGCCATGCTTTGAGTAGGGGCCCAGCAATGCGATATATTCAAATCAACGCTTAAACTGTCATGATGAGCATGGGTAACAATATTTTTATATACTCGTGAAAATGATACGCACAAATTTGCCAACCTTACATTCAGACTCATGCTAAACTGTATGAGACACACGTAGAGACACCACGCAAACGAGTGAGACAACGAGGATTCGATTCTTGAATCGCGGACCTACACACGGCCCCCCAAGGGAATCTCACGTGCCCAGGCTGAGCCACGCCTTACAAAGTGCGATGAAGGGATGCCATCTAGCGTCCACTAAGAGTATTGGGATTAAATGACACGACATGTAGTCATCAAAAACTTGGTGCGTCTCCATGCATTTTCCGACCATTTTTTCCCGATTATATTAAGGGTGTCACATCAGAAGATGAAAAATCCACTCGGAACTTTTGCGCCCCCCCCACCCCATGCAATAAAACGGTCAGAGGAGAGCCACTTCTGAATTCCCACCAGAGTAGCCCGGCTCTCGCACAATGTCCGTGATGCAGTCATCTTTAGTCTGTTGATGGTCGGCGATGCGGCAATCGACTCATCTCGACCAGCTGTACACGATGCACCACTACGGCGCGTACCGCGAGCGTTCAGGGTTTCAGCGCAATCGTCCTCTCTGCGTTTCGACATCGCGGAGTGGCACTGATTTCGGATTGATTGGTACCCCAGCCGCGGAGTTACATACACCCCAGAAAAAAATTGTGTCCCAAAAATAAAATATTTCATTGCCTCGGCCATTTTGTATTATTTGGTACCCCGGGGTACCGCCATGAGAATCAGATCATCGTTCACCCTCACGCCAGGGGGCAGCACAAGTCCCATCCGCCCTGCTACTAAGCATAAGGTTCGTCGCATGCGAGTTTAACCCATATTTAGAATTCTTAAGAGCTAAGATTGAGCGAAATTAAGCGCAGAACCAAATACAATGTGATTGATGTTTTTGTCTCGTCACGAGTGACCGGACTGAGACCATTAAACTCTGGGTAAGTCACAGGCAGTTGTCTGCCTGGATTCAAATGCAGAAGGATTTCAGCGATGCCAGCTCAGCGGGGGGGGGGGGGGGGGAGAGGCAACCTCACGGCCATCAAAAACACGACACAAAATAACGGATGGACGCAAGCTTCGCTCTCACCCGAGAGATCTTGTTCTGGCTGCGTGCAAAGTATTTCTTCTGGGTGCTGGCGAGCAGCTCGGAGCCGCCGGAGATGGACAGGATGACGGCGTCCGCCATGCGCCCGTCGTGCAGGCACAGCTCCACCGCTCGCTCAAAGTTTCCCAGCAGCAGCGCCTGACTGATGAGGCCGTCCACGTCTGCGCGAAAGCACCGCAGCGTTAAACGTGATCGGCGACAAAGTGCATCGTACTCGGGCCGGAAAAAAAATCACACCCATTGTTTTGTTAGGAGGTCGTATGCATGGAAGCAACCCCACCACCACCATCATTATCATCTCGATCCATGGGCCGATACAGCCCGGAGGATGGTCCACTGCACATTTCGTCATTTGTTTCCACTTTCCTCTGTCTTGTGCCAATATGCCCAGGTTAGCGAACGTCTTTCTGGCACCAATTTCTGATGTCGTCGTCTGATCTTCCTCTCTTTCCGGTTCCTTCCGTGTTTCCCCAAACAACACGCTTTTAATTTCCCTGTCATTGTCCACCTTACACGTGTGTCCAAATAGTGCCAAACCCACCACAAGAATGCACAATTCACATCGTTAGTGCACAGCTGTAAAGAGGAGAGGAGCACCGCCACACACTCAATCGAGCAAAAACCTACTTCGATTACTGCCTTTGAAAGTTTAGTCACAGGCAACCGCTTGCGATAACCTCAGCCAACCGGTTTCGGTCAACGCAATTGGCGCTGGCACGCGTCTGTGCCACCCACCGGCCGTGGTGGAGACTTTGAAGGAGCCATCGCTGGTGGTGGTGGTGGCGGTGGCCTCTTGGGGCGCAGCTGGAATGCCTGGGGGAAAGCTCTCCACCTCGTCCTCCTTGTCGAGGGCCTCGTCCTCCTCATCGTCCACGCTCTGCAAGGCGGCACCGCGCACACTCGTCAGCCTCGCCCACCTCGCCAGCCCGATGCGCTCAGCGCACTGCAGCATCGCACCCGCTGGTCGCGGAGGGCGATGCGTGCCAGCCAATGAAGATGCTCCGGTTCGTTCACGTGCCTTATTGGCTAACCATCGAACAAAGACTGTTACCGCTTCGCGCGCTTTGAGATGCGCTTCTGCGGCCATCTGGAACTCTTCCTTCCGATATTCGGAAATCACTGGGGATATGCACTTTTAAATCATCTAGATTGAAAATGCATTTCTTTAGAACTGCTTAATGTGTTTAGTTTGTTGTCCTTCCCCCGCACCTCCGATTAGCACGGTTGGCTGAGTATGGTGCGAAAGGTCAATAGACATACCTGCATCAACCTGTGACCTTCAATAGGCCTCTCTGAGAAACAAACACCTGTGATAAACATCCCCATGACATTCTCACGCGCCCGAACTCGTCAGATGTATGAGAAGCTAAGCAGGCTTGAGCCTGGGTGATGACCGTACACAAATTGGTTATCAGGAGGGTGTGGATGGCTACATAATGGCTCGTACAGGTCGGTGCACCCAAATCCATTGTTATACTGTACTTCGATACCCCCACGTCTATGCTCCCCGCATTCACCAAACCGCATTAACCAGCATGGTAAAGTATGGTGAAATAAATCGCCATGTCCCACAGGGTGTGCAGGGCACACATCCAGCAGTGGATAGATGAGGGTCCCCCCCCCACTTCATTTGTGGCCAGGCTACTTCTGAAACAGAAGCTAATAGCTCAGTCGGCTGTGCCCGGTAAGATAAAATAAGAGTTTAGTTTTATTTGTATATTTTTTGTTGAAGTGATTTGTTTACCTTTCCCATACTTTTGCATTCCTCTCGTGTTTGTGTTTTGTTTATTGTTGTAACGTTCCGACCTGGATATCTGTCCACAAAAGAGCTTTATAGCTCACCGGATTCCTCCAGTCTAAATACTTATTCAGATTCTGAGTGACCGTGGACTGACAAAGCGCTGTTCATGTACAAGTTACAGCAACACAGACACAAGTTGATGCATTATGCATAGGTCTCCCTGTGATGGGTCGTGTGTGACTGGAGCCGATTACCTCGGGGGGGGGGGGGGGGGGGGGGGGGGGGGGGCCACTCGGTACGTACCTTGACGCTACCTTCCATTGCATTCTGGTCAGGATCGGGGCTCGTCTCCTCTCTCAGGATCGCCGAAATCTGTCACAAGCCACCATCGGGTGAACCCCTTCAGTACAGCCCTCGCACATTCACATATATATTTATATTTGACTGTACCTCCAACACACAAGAGACAAAGGAACGCAATGGGCTCTCACGGAATGAGATCAGTGCCACGGTGAAGCTGGGTATGAGCACAACCTCTTGGGAGCAAGCCCAGGAGTGCATCTATTTAGAGTATTAGAGTGGCGTGCTATGCATCAGAAGTTGATCTTTGCCTTCCCCGCGCCAATTTAGTATCAGCACGTGTTGCTTATACCAGTCTAATGTGATGTGTCGCTTATATCAGTCGAATGTGATTATAATGTGTTGATATACCAGTGGAAGGTAAGTATGTGTTGCTTATACCAGTGTAATTTAAGGATATGTTGCTTGTACCAGAACTGTGCTCATGTGCGGCTTCTACTCTATTGATGAACAATGTTGGAGTGAAGTGCCAGGCGTAGGTGTGGACTGTGCACCTTGGCGTTGAGCTCATCCGCACTGTACCCCAGCAGCTTCAGGCAGTGCGTGCGTGGCTCCTGCTCAAAGTTCACCTGAACAACAACAACAAAACACAAACATCACTGTTGGGATTCACCCACCAATCCGGCTGTGCGCTTTACCACCAATATCCAAGTCGCGAGCCAAAGTCGGTCGTCCTATCGGGAGCACTCTCTCCTTCGGTTGCCACGTGGTCACCAGTCGAGTCCACCCGACACCAAAGCCTTCTGGTGACGTCCCCCCCCTCAAGCCCGCTTCCTGTACTTCACCTCTTTCCCGTTCAGTTTTTCTTCTGATTCAGGAAGTAAAAGGGACAGGCGGGGAGGGCTGGTGGCAGTTTGGCGCCAGCTTTCATAGAGTGCGGTCGTGTCGCTGCGGTTCTCCGCGGTGAGTACAACGTCTTTAAAAACAGCGGCGCTACGCCGCCTCTCCCAAGTAAAATGTGTGAGACGCTTGCGCCGTTCCGAGATTCGGCGATGAATGGGACCCACTCTGCAACTTGCAGACGTCTCGAAACGGGAAAGGGTTCTCAGTCAATCATCTCTCGTGAGATTCTTCTCTGAACCACACATCTCTCTCTGTCTCTAGAATGCATTTCCCAGCAAGCAATGTTATTCTGAATGCAATAACTCCATACTACTTTGAATACTTTTCAGACTGTGTTCATTAGCCAGAACCTATGTTTTTTAATTAATATGCCATGATAGGTACCACACACTGAAAACTTAGTTCCAAAATAAAAAAAATCACATTCGTTAATAACACCGTGAGCATGAAAGTAGCAAGATATAATATGCGACATTTCGGGAAATGGGCCTTCTTCATAGGATGCGGTGCGCTATGAAGAATTGGAAATTGCCTGAAATGTCGATTACATATTTTCTGTTCTTTAAAGGCCATGGTGTTCTTGAATAAAGTGTTGAATATTTCTGTTCATTGTGCTTGCGAGCACCACTTCCAATGCAGCATCACCGAATAATTTGTTCCAAAATCAACTATGCTGCCCGGCTTTTAACCAATATAAACAAGAAAACAGATTCTAAATTTACACTGCCAATCCCCATTACAACAAACTTGTTTTATCGAGCATCATTCATGCAAACTGCATCTCAAAACACTGCATAATTTTTAACGAGCGCAGTTTTCCTACAATACAAGAAGGAAGTCGGCCCGAACACTCGTCAATAATTTCCCCAAACTCTGGGGGTGGGGGGGGGGTCCTATCAAGCGACGTTTGGCCAAACCCCAAAGGAAGCCGGCGGCGGGGCTCCGGCGAGCACCTTGAGGAAATTCCAGACGCTCCTCTCAAAGTCGTTGTGCGCTGCGGCGGCGCGCGCCACGCAGTAGTCGAGGCAGCGGCCGGAGCGCAGCGCCCCCTGCAGCTCGTCGGAGCGGCGCAGCAGAGCCGTCTCGGTCACCACCTGCGCACGCGGCCGGGGACAGCCAGGAGGGGGGGGGGCATCCGTGAAAACGAAAACGAGCGTGGCGTCACTGGCGAGCTGTGCATATCCCATGCTGACGTGATCTGCCATCAACCCATCAGCAAAAGGCATCTGATGAACGATGCCACTGTCATGGACGACAAGGTGCCAACACGAACATAGGAAAAATGCATTTTACTTCCTTCTGACCATTAATTCCTCTCTCCTGCGTACACTCATCTCGATTTGCTCTCCGTTATCCACACCTTGACCAGGTAAAGCCACTGTCTGGCTGGACCACAAAGCCCCCATCTCACCTGGCTGACAAACACCTGCCGTGGCCCAGCCACGCTCCCGGCCGGAGCCGCCTTCTCGCTGCCGAACGTGACGAGCTTTCCCCCAAACTGCGAGGGGAGAGGAAGAGAACACAAACGAACATTCAGGAGGCCACGTGAGCACCGTCGCATCACCCGGCCACCTCTTTCAACCGAGGCTGTCAATCCACCCGCTGGGGAAGACCTTCCCAAAAGCGCCCGTTGTTAGCCAACGCCCTCGTCGCACACCGTCCGATAGTATTCGCGAAGGTGTTACCCCGCACCTCTCCCATTGGCATGTTACGGTGCGAAAGAAGCTCAATGTACACACGTACCACGTGCAGTCGTAATGCGGAAGAACAAAATCGAACGTGAACGATCGCTCATTCGCAGGGGCAGTGGCGCCCGGAGAAGCAGCGGAGAAACTCACGGCGAAGCAGGCACCAACAGGGCGGCGGATCCAACGCGGGGGCCTCTTGAGCGGCGGGATGAAGGTGCTCTGCGTCGTCGGAGACTGCGGCGGCAGCTGCAGCGGCGGCAGCGGTTGCCCCGTGCCAAACGGATCCAGGTTCCCAAACGACGACGAGATCTGGTTTCGTGCGCGTGTTCACGGACAGGGAAGACGGAGGCGGTTAGTTGAAGGTTTACAGATAAACGGGGGTGGCGACTCGCCGGGTGGCTTTGGAGATCGGAGTGTTCAGCTGGTATCGCTTCGACGTCTTCTTTCGGTACGGCTGATGCAGAACGACAACTACAATTTCACATTCACGTCAGGAGCAGCGGAATGTATCGCTGTCATGTCTCCTCCGTATGTGGATCGGGCATTGCGTCATTATACGTTGCATGGTCTGCTGGCATCGCCGAAATCCTGGGCGCGGAGCGGCCGCCTGTGATTAAGTGGGATGGCGGAGGTGGTGGCCCGTTCAGGCCGCATCAGAGCGATGAGCCGGACACAAGCGGGACGCAAGTAGTCAAGGCAGGGACGGCGAGACAGAAAACAATACAGAATTTTAAAATATCAGGCACGAATAACCAAACTAGTGGCAATCGTGAATATATTTTCGAATCTAATAAAGCAGACAAATATGGAAGTGGTTACAAATTCAATAATAGAAATGTAAAAATGTACTTTCATTTTAAATCCATTGCATTATAATTAGTTTCACAGGTACAACTCCGCAGCTCACAACACCTGTTACGCCCGCTTTGTGCCCATCCAAACGCTATCCAAGACCAACCCCGCTTTGGCGCCGACACTCCAAAGCAGCAGGCGATAAATTGTGCCCACCGGCTGAGCGACCGAGGTTTACCTTGTCTGCCTGGCTCTGTGTCTGGGCGGCCATGCTGCCGCCCATCACCGAGTAGATGCCGATGCGGCCGTCGAAGGAGGCGGCCGACAGCAGGGCGGGGTTGCGCGGACACCACTGGATGTCGAAGCACCACTGCGTGCTGGTGGGCAGCTCGTACACCACCTGCGTTGAGACACGGCAGGGGTCAACGACGACAACGCCAACAACCGCCGTTCGCCGCTAAGTGGCGGCGACGTGACCAGGGCGCTCGTGCCACGCCAGGTGCGCTTTGAGGCCACGTGAAGTGTCGGAGGCTCGCTGGCAGGTCGTCACGGAACAGACCCAGGTGCCGTGGGTTGACTGAAATGGTTGGCAGATGCACCAACTGTGCTCCCCACTGTGCCAATTCTCTGCGCTTTAGCTGCCAGGCACTCTGCTCGTTGTTGAGAGCGTTGCTCCTTTGCCCCCCGTTGTTGTTGGAGAGCGACTGCTTCCAACTCCCCAACAGCATCCTTCACGAACCTCCTCCACAGAAGCCGATCTTGACACTGCTGGTACCAGTCACTGGGAAGTTCAATCAACTCCACAACCTTCTGTACCACATCAGGCTATATATTCTGCAGCTGCTGCGCCCGTTTAGCCCCATCTATCCGGCCGAACAGAAGCTCCTTGAGCATGCGGTGGCTGGGAATGTAGGCTACATGACCCAGCCAGCGCAGTGTGACAAAGTCATCGGTCATGATCCAAATAAATTTGATATAATGGTGAAAGACTGGGTGAAATCAGCTCACGTGTTCGATGCAACAATCCATCTAGCTGCTAGATGCGAGTTAATATCATTGCTTCATCTCCTCAATGGACGCGTTCTCAGACATGTCAGCTGGAGGAAGCAGTTGCATGAAAGAGAGGCCGCAGAGGAATGCTCTCCCAAAGCGAATCAACTGGAAGCTGTAAGAGTGTGCAACTTCACGTGTGTCAGCAACACGCCACCATCCTGGCCCTCTGCCAGCAGCTCACCTCCACCGCACCTTCCCACCTTCCCGTTCCAAACCTCAGAACCCCTCCCACCTTCTCCTTTTTATATCCCTCCCAATTACCTGCCCCTATTGTGCTTCCCCACCTGGTACTTCTCTGCTAATTATTGACATATTTCCATCCAGTTCCTATCTATCCCATCTGCCTAACATTGTGTTTAAGTTTAGTTTTAGTTTACTCACACTCACCCCTATTAATATCAGTCGCTACACCACTACAGCACCACCAAACCAGTCAGCTGAGAGTGGCTCCGGTGAAGTGGCGGTGAATGTGTGGTTGCTCACCTCGCCGGTGTTGGGGTTCCAGCACAGGATGCGGTTGTCTTTGGCGCAGCTGAGCAGCAGCTCCGGGTCCGCCTGGCACCACGCGATGGCCAGAATTCCCCTGCGTGCGGACACGACACACGCTGCTGCGCTTGTACAAACGACCGAGGGGGCGGCTGGAAGCGAAGGCCAGGCCAAGATGGGTGGCACTGTCAAAGCATCGGGAACCAGCGTGCACAGCTAAACCCCCGGGCTAGCCGGACTAACAGTAGGGAGCGAGATGAAAAATCCCACTAGCCGCGATTTCAATCAAAATCAACGTGAAAGCCAACAACATCCCCCCGTGTACCGCACAGTACCCGTGTACCTATGCAAGACATCTTTTCGCATGTGTAGTGTGTGCGGAGTATAAAACACAACGCAGGTGTGTTGTGTGCTGGACAGGAGTATGTCAGTCAGCCCCCACCATCCCCCCAACGCCCCTCCCCCATTGCCCCTCCAGGCCACTAACGTATTACCGCAAGTGCACTAAATAGATACATTTTACAAATAACATCTAATTAAATGCGTTCTAGTGCATTTGAGTATACGTTGCATTCCATCGTCGAATCTAAATAATATAGTATGCAAATGTGAAATCCGTCTGGCCGGGATGCAGCTAGCCAGGGGTTTCACTGCATTAGCTGCAGGCACAACCCAGTCACACGAGTAGCCCTCAACGTAGACATGGACTTGAGGAAATCCCATCACCAGACGACAAAACCTACGAAGCTCTGCCAGCAGGACACTTTGCGCAATGGGATGCAAAGACGCAGAGTTGTACGTATGTAGAACTTTTTTCCCACCGTACGTAGCCAGCCATGCTAATTGGAGGTGCGGGGAAGGACAATAAACTAAACACAAAAAGCAGTTCTAAAGAAATGAGTGTTCAATCTGGATGATGATTTAAAAGTGCACCACAGCTCCAGTGCCTTCCTAATATCGGAAGAAAGAGCGTTCGAGACGGCCGCAGAAGGGCATCTGCAAGCGCGCGATGAAGTGACCGCCTTTGTTCGAATTATCTGCTTTGGATGTGTAACAAGGAAGGGAGGCCATGGGTGACCTTGCGATGCCACGTGGCAGGAGCGAGGAGGATTGACGACACCAAGGCAGAGTTAAAGGAGAAATGCACATGCCTACGTGAAGCGATTGTCAAGACCAAAGGAGTGGAAGACGTTTGTGCGGAAGAGGGTGACGGAAGAAGGGGAGACCTCCGGACACACATTTACACGTGGCGGGAGATTGACTCGGCTGAACGGGCAGCGGGTGCCAGTGAGGGCGGCGGGGCGCGTGCCGTCGCGTACCTGGAGTGGCTCTCGAGCACCTTGAGGGGCGACGTGGCGAAGCGCAGATCCCACATTTGGATGACCGGCATGCGGTCGTCCTCGGAGGACACCACGAGTTGCGTCGCCACATCCGGGTGCCACGCCATGCCCGAGCAGCGCATCTGCGGCACGGGGGAGGTGGGGGGGATAAGGAGCGAAAGCCGGTGGCGTGAGTGCGGTGCATGGGCAGGCAGACGAGCCGCACAATAATCTACATAGCGCCTGCACGCCAGAGGATTTCATCATCATCATGATGGCTGCTGACTCAATGTAGATGTACAGTCCATTTGTAAATCCACTGCATCCCATCACCGTGCGGTTTATGGGGTTATTTGCAATTCACCGTGATGTACAGTGCGAGTTTGGCGAGGTTTCCTTGCCAACGCCGTTACTATTCAAGTATGAAAGTATCGAGCTATTCAAGAAAAGCTATTGGGAGGTGCTCCCAATAGCTTTTCTTGAATGATAGCAAAACTGCCATCTCCACTCAAGACTTCAACTCGGCAATTCCACATTAACACGCGCTAGCGATCGAGCACCAAAACAACCCCACGAGGGCATCAGCACGCCGATATCAACCGCACACCCAGAGGAAGCCCCGGGCTTGCTCCGCCACCCTCACTCACGCGGTTGCTGTGGTCGCTGACTTTGATGATGGGCTCGTTCTTGCGCAGGTCCCATACCACCGCCTTGCCGCTGGGGCTGGCTGACGCCAGGATGTGCTGCACCTGCCGGTTCCACGCCACGCACACCACATCCTCGGCCGGCTACACGCGCGCACACAGACACACACACACATTGAGGATCTACAGTCCAGCTTGCGCACAGTCCACACACACGCACAATGACAATAATTCCCCCCACCTCCTCCGTGAAACTATCGTAGAGCACCTATGAAGGCCAGAACAAGAGGAGCCATTATTTTCGAATTCGGTTAAGAAGCTCCATATTTAAAGAGCCGCAATCCATGTCAATAGGAGATGGTGGTGCTTAATAAATAACATCGTGAAGTAGTCCTTAAAGAACCGCATGCGGCTACGGAGCCGCAGGTTGCCATCCCCTGGTCTACCCGGTACCGCTGTTTACACACCACACACCAGACTCGTTCAAAAGCCAAGGAGACCTAGGAGGGGCTGAAGACCAGGTCGGTATTTCCCACCAAGACAGGCACGGGCACGGCACTGAAACATCGGCAACAAAGGGTTAAGACCCCGAGCCAGATTGGGGACTACTGTAAGAGCAGACCTTGCTTGACAGATTTTGGCCTGGAACGAAGCGAATGTGAACTTCACCCCATCGTAGCACCCCGACAGTTCTCAACTGGGCATGGCAGGACGATGAGCCTTGAGGGTGAACGACATCTCTCTCCAGTAATGCAGAATGCCCATAACGGCTTTCTACATGATCTGCCAGCCAAAGGTTTCAGGTGTAATAAGTAAACGTTTAAATCTTAAATCTTTTTTTTTATTTTGTGAGCGCTTAGCACTTACAACTTTCATCAAAGTAGCATGAACACTGGCGGAGCCAGTGGGGGGGGGGTGGCACGTGCCCCCCCCCAATGATCCGATAGAAATCCCTAATTTCGATCAGATCATTGGGGTTTATTAGTAATAAATCGGCATTTTGCGACCCCCACTGCCACTGTGTAGCATATTATTACGTGCCAGGGACTATGAGATGATGGGACAATAGTCTGAGTCCATAATTGGAAATAAGTAACGGCAAAGCAGTTCTAAGTGACTCAGAATTGTGCGCAGTTGTGTATACAGCACACGACTTCCCTGAAGGCAAACACCTTCAGCGAGCGCGATGCCGATCACACAACGCGGTTCGAATTCAACCCTCGATCGATGGCTGCACCATCGCCGCACACGCGTCGAATAAAAAGCAAGGGACAAGTCCTTACTTACTAACAACTCCTCTATCATTTTGCATTGCTGGAGGGGTTGCCCCCCCAACTGAAAATCTTGGCTCCGCCATTGAGCATGGCACACAAAACACATTCATACCCCGTACACATCATGTACGAAGGAAAAACGTGAAAAATATATATTCACATTGACAAGTGATGACAAAGTCTGGCTACCCACCTCCGAGTTCCCGATCGAACATTAAGTCCGATTCGCGAAACATATTCCCGTTATAAATTGTTTATTATTATTAATTATACAGTTCAGGATTAGTTCCTAAATTAGACCATCTGAGCCCCTTAAAGAAACAGTTAAAATCCATATGGACACATAAAGACAAAAGTCTTCCATTGAACCTTGCAAACTGTCAGGGCAAGTGATGTTAGTACCGAGTCGTGCGAGCACAACACACAAGGACACAAGAGGCAGTGGCGCCACTACCACGCAGCCTAGGCCACCTATGTCCCATCCGTGTTGATACTGAAGGGTGCCCATGCGGGTGAAATAAGTCAAACAGGTTTACAGCTCCAAGCAATTGGCCGAAATTGCATCGCTATGGCGTGGGAGTCTATCCACAGAACGAAAGACAGATGACATCCCACAAAGCAGAACCTGTTTAATTGACCTCAAGGGGATGAAGGGCTGAGTCAGGCCCTAACCAGGATTATAACTCACAACCTTGTGATTGAGAGCTGCACGCTGTAAACCACATTGCCACACAGCTGAATAAGTCAAATTGAATGACGGGGCAATATATAATTTACTTCTTCAGCGGGCGATGTGCATAGTCACGGACAGAACACAGGTCGCCAGCAGTGTCGAGCAGTGCATAACTCATGACAACGCTCCGCAAACCTCGCCACGCACAATTAATACGGTCATTTTTAAGCAGCAGAGGTGAGCGCCCACTGCCAAAGGCGTCGTGTACACAAGAAGACAGGGGAACGACAGGCCTCGGGATGTTAGTAACAAGGAGGAAAAGCAGAAAATAATCACGAGAAAAAAGCGTCCGCGTCTTACCTCTCGCATCTATGAACGAGCGTCGGCGAGAAAGAGAAAGATCGTCAATTATTACATCACCAAAGCAAATAATTTCAGGAACAAGCATTTACAAATGCGCATTAGTATTATTTGAAATGCATTTGGTGTTATACTAAACTCTGCATATGTAGTTTAAGGATGCAGCAATTATTTTTATATTTACAAAAAAATATTAGTGAATTGTTTTGATCATTCATGCAAAGCATTTGATTATAGGAAAAGTTGTACAATAGAAGTTTAACAGAGCTATGGAATAGAGTTTTGTGACACCAAAGAGTGCATTATTAAACATCTAAAATGCAACCATGGCAGACAATTAATTAAAAGGCCCTCAACCAATTTCTTATTTGAATTTCCCTGCAGGAATAGCGCAGACATCACCAATCACAATAAACATAGAAGATTTATACATTTACACGTGATTTTCAATTCAAGGGGGAAGCATCAATGATTAAGCATAAATGTTCCAAAGAGAGAGTCGCAAAATATATCCTTCACGTGTCACCCTTCTTTATACACGACGTTTTAGTAAGGTGCCAGAGAACACGCCTCACCTGTGACTTGGAGCCAGGGGTCATGGGAGTGCCAAAGTTGTTGAGGTCCCAGATGTAGATTTCAGAGTCATTTGCGCCAGAGGCCAGGAGGTTGGCCTGCAAAGAAAATACGCGGTCCGTACAGTTCGAAGGCGAACAGCAAAGACATGAGATCACGGAACAGGACAAGAATGTATTTTTCCGGCACTGCTCTATGCTTGGCCAAACACAACCCCGCCAAGTTTCCGAAATATTATAAAATTGGGCACATTCTGGTGTCAATTTGGTCACAAGCTGGATTGTAACTGGGGATAACAAAGCGTGGTTATGCATGGTGGTCACTCATTCAAGCACTATCCAGGCTCAACACAACTTCTTCTTTGTACAATTGCTGTAGATGCAGAGCAAACAATAATCATTTTACATTGAGGGGGTTGAGCCAGAACATTTGCATCAGCAGTAGTGGAGTGGCGAATGGCTGCGGCAATGCCTCCTTCGTGTTTGTGAATTGGGCACCGAGTCGTGTTCCATGGTCTGTTCTGGGTGACCAGTCGCACACCGGAGAGTTTTTAGCCATGGTCTGTACAGACGCAGTGTTTGGGGTTTTTGTTTTACTTGGCTAACCATCGAACAAAGATGGTCATCGCATCGCACGTTTTCAGATGCGTTTCTGTGGCAGTCTGGAACGCTCTTCCTTCCGATATTAGGAAGCCACTAGAGCTATGCACCTTTAAATCTAGATTGAAAACTCATTTCTTGAGAACTGCTCGTGTTTAGTTTGTTGTCCTTTCCCCTCACCTCCGATTAGCACGGTTGGCTACGTACGGTGTGAAAAAAGTTCAACATACATACATGGTTTGTGCCCATTCCCTTTGATGACGATCGAAGCCAGAGATCGAGTCTTTCGCAAGGTGTTCATTTGTTAATTATTCAACTCTGCCGAGCTCTGTCAAGATCTGGCTCATTCTAGTGCGTTTGTCCACGGGCAGAACATAACTGTGGACAAACAAGCACGTTGAGAACAACCGTCCGCTAGCACCGAGGGCGCTCTCCGGCCACGCTACCTGGAAGGGGTTGAAGTCGAGGGCACGCACGGGCCCCGTGTGCCGGTCGTTCTCCCCGATGATTGCGTCGGCGTCGCCGCTCAGCACCTTGTCGGCCGCGTAGAGGATGAGCGCACCGTTGTCGCTGCCGCCCACCACCACGCCGGCGCCCTCCTCGCCCGGCAGGGGTGCCCCCCACACCAGCTTGTGGTACCTGCGCATACGTCGCGCGTGCGCACACACGTAATTTACAGGTAGTCCCCGAGTTACGATGGTCAGACTTACGATATTTCGATCTTACGATGGCGATAGCGATACGACAAAATTGCCATCAACAATCTAACATCGTTCAAGTATACAGACGACAGACAGAATCTTGGCGAGTACAGGACAATATGATACGTTATGATACATTCAATGCATGTATGATACGTAGCTTTAACGATTTAATTTTAGGATTACCACGATACGATACGTTCAATGCATGTTAAAAGTTTTTATAGCAGATAGGATTGTTTCCTGAAAAAACTTTCTATTAAATTGCAGTTCATATACGTAGGCTAAGAATTTACCTTGTTTTTTTACTGTACATTTTACTGTGCAATACAGTATTGTAATTAATAAATACACACAGTATATAGTTTATACAGTACGGTATTGTAAATTGCTTTGTTTTGCTAAATTATCACCATTCTTTAAGACTCCTGGGTAGGCTAGGCCATCTTCGACTTACGATATTTTCGACTTACGATGGGGTCGTCGTAACGCAACTCCATCGTAAGCAGAGTTCAACAAAAATTACAAAGATCCCCCGTATAGCCTCAACAGACTGTCAGGGAAAATGCTGTGAGCGAGCAACTATCCACTGGTGGACGAGAGCCTACACAAGCCGGGTGGGTAGAACGTGTTACTTGACTATACTTCACCACGCTGGTCAGTGCAAGTGGGTGATGGGGGGGGAACAAAACCGGTTGAGATATTTCTCACCACTGATGTTGGAGTGGCCAGACATCGAACTCCGTTTGCCAGGTTCGTAGCGCAGCGCACGCAAAACTGTGCCGCCCCTGCTCCGCCCCGTTTCAATTAGCTTACTTACTCAGGAAATTGTCAACGGGCCTCGGCACTCTTTGTTAGGAGGGTCCTGCATTGGGACATTTTTGGTCAATTCAATTTGTGCTTGGCTTCATGTGGGAGGAGACCGGAGTACCCGGAGAAACCCATTGCATGAACAGCGACATACCACACACACAGCTCCCACAAAGATGGATCAAATGCATTACTGCACTGCAAGCTCCTGGTCAGTCGCAGTCCACGCCAACAACACCCAATATTTCCAAACAGGTACTGACCAGCCTCGAACCTACTTAGCTTATGAGATCAGATGAACCTAGATGCATGTATTCATAGTTTAAAGCCGCCAAAATAGATTTAGACAACCCCATTATTAAGCAGGGAGACACTTAAGACTTTTTATTACATTTACGCCTTCAAGTGTGAAGTCTAAAATTAAATTTCAAATTTTTTTTGCCGGTATGAATTTTGACCAATTCAGAAGTGGCACGTGTCAAAGTGACTCTGCCGATGGCCTTACACATCCGTGCACATGCCAGTCAATGAAGAGCCTTCTCAGGGCTGGGCACACACACACCCATCCTCCAACTCAAGTGGGTTTCACTGAAGAGCTGTTAAAAAGTGCAGAGCACAGAACCACATTGAAGCTTGTACGTTCCAGGAAGCCGGGTGTCGGGACACATATCGGGCAAATAAGGAGGTGGCTGAAACTCACAGATTAAGCAATTAAAAATATAAAATTAAATAACATTCTGGGTTCTGATCTAGACGGCTAGCCATTATTAGCACGTTTGGCTACGTACGGTGTGAAATAAGTTCAACATACATCCAAACATAATCAACAAAAAGGGAGTCCTTTTTTGGTTTGGACATGGAAGCGAACAAATTACCGTCAATGTCCTTTCACTGCCACGTGGAACGATCAAGAAGTGAGGCCATCCATCCAAGAGGTATATTCCCAGTGTAAGGAAGGGGACTTAAAGGAGAAACATGCAGTCTACAGGAAGCAATCACCATGACGAGAGAAAGGAAGGCGTGTTAGAAGTTCGCCCAGCCTCATCATCAGCCGCCATGCGACGACCGACGGAAGAGAAGGCAGAGAGTCCGCTCCCGGGGTACTGCCGTCGCTGTGCGATACCTGTTCTCCGTGGTGAGCGTTCCGCGCAGCTTCAGATCCGTGGACGAGTCCGCCAGGTCCAGCTCAAAGATCTCAAGAGCTGCATTGGTGCTGAAAGTGGCGTCGAGCTGCTGTGCCGAGGTTCCTGCACGCGGCAAGCGCGGCACCGCGGCGTCAGCGCAATGCCGGCAGCGTCAAACCAAACGCGCGCGCGACCACGGCATTTCCACCAAACGCAAAGCCAGCTCTCACGGTCTGGGAACTTTGCGTAGCGATGAGGTGCGAGCGTGTTTACCTGTGGCCAGGTAGATGGGGTGCTGGGCCGCAGGGCTCCACGCCTGGTTGGCCGTCCTGTCGATCTCCTTCAGCTTCATTGTGGAGAATGGAGAAAACTGAAAAACATTAAAATGCACACACCGACCTGAGTAACATACCCCAACTAAGGGCACTTCACCCTGAATTTGCATTAGAATCCTTTATCTGTTAAACTTTGACCTCCAACTGCATCCCAATTGTGCGAGCGCCATCGTGTGTCATTGAGACGATGTGGCCATTCGAATATATTACGCAGGAGAACAGCCCACAGAAGCAGAGATCACAGATCTACCTCTGAGATCCCTTTAAGTGAGGCAAAGGAGGCACGAAACTTGAAATTTCACTCATTTTAACTCACAAATGGCTGCACGACTGTTTGCACAACTGGTCAAACAGTGGAGTATCACAGCAGCCCCTCCTACGGCGACAATGCACGCTGCTGCCACCGATACGTGGACTTGTGTGCATTTTGATTTCAACAGACTTTTCATCAACGCCCTGAGCAGAAATTCCAAGAGTGGCTCTGGCAAGTCTGTGCAATTCCTGAGCAAAGGCCACATGTGGTTGAGCATGTTTTGGGTCGCCTTCTCCTGCACTAGACGTGCAAAGCAGAGTCACACGTGTGGCTTCATTTTGAACTCAACACAAAGCAGATGGCGCCTCTTTCTGAAGTTGCATGTGGATGGCACTATGGATCCAGTCGACCCCTAGGAAGACCACTTTTGGGTCCTGGAGGGATAACAGTTTAGGTTGTCCCCTACCCACGATTTGAACTCACAACCGTCAAATTGATACAAGCGCTGTAACCACCAGGCCTGATTTTACAGAAATATTTAACGTGCATAAAAAACTTTAACGGATAACATAGATTAACAAATATATAAAAATAAACACGTAAAAGTACATCAGTATATTAAAATAATGGGTTGTCCATTGATAGGTGTGTCTAACTGCCTATACTGTACACGTTAAGGTGAAGAGGCAAACTTGTCATGGGGTGCATTACAAAAACGCCACTTTTAAAAAACACTGGGTGTGCTCGCGCTAGCTTGCGAGAAAACCCGGATCTGTGATTCACCGCTCGGGAGGCGAGGTCTTGGGGTGGAGTACGTGGACCATGACATTTCACAGTAAGTCTTTCCAGCGCGTATGCATAGACATATAATTATAATGACCCTACAGGTCACGGCTGTACCTAGTGATTCATTGTTTCATTGACTTGAACTCAGTTGTAGTCAACAGTGAATATATTACTTTCCAACAAAACAGAATGACATTTCATCATTAGTGGCACGTGTGTGTGCATGTTTACAGGCCAGGTCAGTCTGTTCCCCTGCTTCAAACAGACAATGGGAAGTGTTCACCTCCTAATGTCGTTCTCTCTCTTCCAGAGCGAGCGAATACACTGCACGTGACAAGCCGAAATTATTATTGTGTGCTTAATATTCCACCCTTTGTAAGCATGCATATATGCCTAATTAAACCACCACTCACTGAATGCCTACTTTTCCCGTACATTTCTATTTAACTTTTTCTCAACTTAAATCTGGAGAGTTAAATCCGACATTAGGAAGCCACCGGAGCTTTGCACTTTTAAATCTAAATTAAAAACTACTTTCTTTAGAACTTGTTTTTCATCCTTTCCCGCACCTCTGATTAGTGTGGTTGTCTACGTACAGTGCGAAAGAAGTTCAACATACATACAAGGGATCGTGTGCTAACCAAGACGGCTGCTGTAACAGCCGCCTCTTGAAATATTCAGCAATGATAATGCATTGCTGTATAAAAGTCCAAATGGTATTGCTTTGACAATCAGTTGTACGGAATTGATTGAGCTGCCACTGCCAGGGTCCGCTTCCAACAGACCACGTCAGCACACTGCACTCACAAAACTGTTGGAAAGGCGAACGGAGAAAAACGCACACGCATACCACGGCAAGGAATTCACACTCCATTTAGGACGAGTGTCGAGGGTAGGTTTGAAGTTTGGAACAGTTGTGAAAGGTGTTAGTTATTTCGTTGGTTATAGTTAAGGATGTATTGAATGGTAAAGTTACAAGGGTTAGGAACAGCTGTACAAACATACTGGGTCAAATTGAAAAAAGCAGCTTTTTCACAAGTGCAAATCCTATACAACGTTACACGTAGGTGAAATAAAAATGGTAATCTTGTTGAGGTATTTAAAACTACGCCTTTAAGTTCAAGTCACTCGCCGCAATTCGCACTTTGGAAACCACATGTCAGTGTCTCGTGAGTGTAAGTGACCTGCACTGTTAATTAAACAGTGCTGCAAGTACTACTATCATTACACCCACGATAATGAAACAGCGCTGCAAAGCACAGTAATATGAGTATTACATTGCATAAAGGTAATCGTAATACCCAATCCATAGTTCATAGTGATAGGAGCAATGCAATACCAAGAACGTAGAGTTTTGGCTTCATGAAAACAGATTTATAAAATAAATATCTGGAACTAAAAATACACACTACATTCAGCAATGTTTGAACAAAGTAAACAATACGCTATTGAAACTAACACGTGCGTTGTTAATGCAATACACTACAACTAAACAATGTTTATTTTACTAGGTAAGGCCCTACTGAGCTATGCATCTCGTTTTCAGGAGCGACTTGGCCACAATTGATAGCTCAACGAAGTGGCTCATCATCATCTCGTGGCAATGTAGAGCAGCCACAGACTCCAAACGCGTCGTGTTGATTCTAAATGTGGAGGGGGGAAACCGGAGAAAATCCACGAAGAGAGAGGCATGCAAGCTCCGAGTATACAGGCGTCAGGGTCGGGATCGAACCCACGACGCGACCTTCTGTATACCTGGCGATGTAGTTAACATCTCGCCACCGCCGTGGCGAGATGTTAGCTACACAGAGCGGTGACCCCCAAACAGCGCGGCAATCAGGAGCAGGGTGCCTCGGTAAATCCGTTTCCTTAACACAACACCGTTCTTTCCATGAGGACCACCACGTTCAGCCCATTTCATTTGTACCGACACATTAATAATGAACACGATGAAGTCAAAGTCTCTCTATCTATGAATGGCCTTTGGCCGGTGTTCATCCTCCCTGGCTGCATTCATCCAGTGTGGTAAAACTGCCACATTCTCGTGACGGGGAAAAGTCCATCTGGAGCACCACGACTTGTGACAGGCGACAACTCGCACACCTCAGCCACTCCGCTCTCGAATCTTCCTCCTGGCTGGCAGGCACTCTACGTTCCTAAGATGGTGGACAGTCCATCCACAGGATGCCACGAATGTAAAAGCCCAGCCAGCCATCAATAACCATCAGCCGCGACCGATCGACTGCTGGATGAAGTCACACCACAACGCGCCGCGACTACTCACCAAACGCTGCCACGCATCTGGGCGTCACCGGCGCCCACAATAATAACGACCCTCTACACGCTAAAATACTATTGTTGTTGTTGTAATTGTGGTAGTAATTGAGATCAACATCGCCGCCACTTCCCCGTCGAGCCGGGCCTTGCCCCGAGAGGCCCGGGCGGCCACAGGGAGCTCGCCCGGCACCGCGGGCGGAGCCACTCACCCGCACGGAGGAGAGACTCCCTGCCCGCTCGTCAGCTCATCCACAGCGACCACGACGACGAGGATGAGGGTGGTGGTGGTGATGAGGAAGAGGACGAGGGGTGACAAGGAGAGGAAGAGGAGGAGGAGGTGACGAGGGGCGACCCCGTCAGCTGGGCCCTAGGCAACGTGGCAACCGCATCCCGGCACGCACCGCGCGGCCTTAAAGGCGCACCCCCCGACGACCACCCACGCCCCGCTCAACGGAAGGCGCCGGGGTTTCGGTGACCCCACCAAAACTCGGCGCCAGCTCCCCCCATCCATGAGAGTTGGTGCCATTGTGGCCATGCAACTGCAAGCCACAGAGATACAGAGACTCATAGAGATACATAGAGACTCATAGAGATTCATAGAGACTCATAGAGACCCAACTAGACTCGTAGAGATACATAGAGACTCATAGAGATACACAGAGACTCATAGAGATACAGAGATACATAGAGACTCATAGAGATACATAGAGACTCATAGAGATACATAGAGACTCATAGAGATACATAGAGATGCATAGAGACTCATAGAGATACATAGAGACCCAAATAGACTCGTAGAGATACATAGAAACTCATAGAGACCCAACTAGACTCGTAGAGATACATAGAGACTCATAGAGATACACAGAGACTCATAGAGATACAGAGATACATAAAGACTCATAGAGATACATAGAGATGCATAGAGACTCATAGAGATACATAGAGACTTATAGAGATACATAGAGACTCATAGAGATACATAGAGACCCAAATAGACTCGTAGAGATACATAGAAACTTGTAGAGACCCAAAGAGACTAATATAGACCCAAAGAGACTCATAGAGGATATATTAAAGAGATACATTTCCCGCACCTCCGATGAGTACGGCTGGCTACTACGTACGGTGCAAAAGAAGTGCAACATGCATACAAAGACAAACCACAGTAGCACGATTTGTGGCCATGCAACTCAAACCACGGACTACACAATAAACTCATAGAGATGCGTAGAGGCGCACAGAGACTCAAGAGATACATATGTAGTGGATTCAACTGAGTCGCAGATGTACTCTTTGGAGCCAACACATTTATTAACACCAACACAAGGGGTAACTGCCCCTTTACTAGATAACAACCTGTGGTGGTGACCACCGGGCTAACTACACTAATTACACCGTAACTAGCTAAAACGGATCGGACCACAGCTTGGGTCCTGGTCCACGTGTTGGAGACTCATAGAACATAGAACTTAGATTCTTCAGGATGAACAACAGCAGCCGGTCCCTCTCGGGGAGCCGGCTTTTATTCTCTGTGGCGTGGCTGGCTCCGCCCTTAGCCACGACCACCTTCTGGAATCCTCAAGCAGGATCTCGGCCCTGACACGTGACCACCCCTAGCCCCCACCTGGGGTCACGTGTCCTCTGAGGTCAACCAGAGTGCCACGGCCTGCCTATAGTAACCCCATTCCCTGTGGCCGACACTCTCACACCCTATCCTGTAGGGGTCGGCACTGCACGCAGAGCGTGGTGCCATCCAGCGCTGCCAGTCAGTGCTCACCGAGCCCCTCCAGGGCCGGTACTGCACCCACACCACGTGGTGCCCGCGATGTCGCTACACCGCACGCCGTGCCTCTCTAGGGCCAGCATTACACAGTGACATCCACGATTTCACTACATCCCCCCCCCCTTCCTAGCTCTCAGCCGTCCCGGCTGCCAACTCCCCCTTTTAAAATGAACAAGGTGATGAGCAATATAAAGTGAACAAAGCGAGTAAAACCCCTATGTGTACCTCAACAATAACAAATACATACCCAAGCCCACCTATACAATACATACACTATCTACAAATGTACAGTAACGAACGGGAAAAAGGGTGGAAGTACAGAACAAGAACCACGAAAAAAAAGCAGTAAAACGCGAACGCTCGGAACCCCGTCCATCACCAACATCTCCCACCCTCCCCGTGTGACAATACCCGCCAGCACAATACAGGCGAGGTTCAGCCAATGACCGATACGGCCTGCCGAGTGCGACAACCAACTGACGGTATGGGAGCGTGTGTGTATGGGGATCACGAAAACCGAAGAGTCTTTGATCGAGTCAGTTGGTTGTCGCACTCGGCAGGTGGGCTCACTCTCCCTGGAGGTCCCAGGAGGAATATGCAAATGTCCCGTCGAACCCGGCTCCTCAGGAAGAGCAATCGGCCGGGTGGACGGGTTCTCCTCTCCCGAGTCCAGAGGCTCGGGGGACGTTAGGTGCACGGCACCTGAGGACGGGATCACACGACTTCGCTGAGGACCAACCTCAGTGGGAACACACTTCAGCTCGCCGGACACATCTGACACTCGGCCCCTGCGGTGTGGAGATGGAACAAACTCACGCGGAGCGATGAAAGGCTTGAGGCGTGAGGGATGTACAAACCAACTCCGCCGCCCCAAGCAGATCTGGACACACTATGGTCAAACGACCTGAATCACATCAACCGGCCCCCTCCAGGGTTTAGACGTATACACCGGTACCTGTGGACAGTGCAACCAGGCTCTGTCCCCTGGCGCCCATGTGCAGAAGTACGGGAACCCTTCAGCCGCTCATTTGGCAATTGGCATGAATTGCAATTTCCCCTGGAAGCCTCCCGCGCTTCGGAAAGCTTTTGAAGTGTAAAGCGCACGGAGTCAGAAATTTTAGATTTAGCCTTGTTGGGTGCGGCTCGGAACTGGACATCAATCGGGAGGTCGTGTTCTCTTCTGTACATAAAAAAACGGTGAGTAGCCAGTGGATGCGTGAGGGGCCATTCTACATGCAGATATGACTCCGGGAATATGCAAATCCCAGTCGAGTTGGGACTCGCTGACCTGATGGTTCAACATGGAGCTCAGAGTCCTGTGCAGCCGCTCAATCATGCCATCCATTTGCGGGTGGTACGGTGACGTGCATACTTTCTTTGTTCCCAACAAATCGCACACCTCTCGCAACAATTTTGAAAAAATATTGTTACCCTGATCGGTCAGAAGACGTTCAGGAGGAACCTTGTCCATTACGTAGCCATTGAGGATGCCTCAGTGATGGTCACCGCCGACTGGTTGGGGAGAGGCCAGGCCACAGGCCATCGTGAAAAATACTCGACTCCCACCAGCAAGTACTTAATCCCACGAGGGGTAGTGGGAAATGGACCAATGGTGTCCAGAGCAACTAGTTCATTTACGCGGGAAACTTGAATCGATTGCAACGGTGGACAACAAGGTTTTGCTGGTGACTTCCGCCGTGCGCACTGCACACACCCCTTCAACAAATTAGCGACATCCTCAGCCATGCCAGGCCAAAAGTCCAACTTAAGTGTGGCCAACGTCTTATGCACACCCAGGTGCAACAGGCGCTCCTGTACCGCCTAAATGACCTTGCCCCGCAGGGCAGTGGGCACCACAATGTTATAATTGCGCAACCCTCCGTCCCAATGCATGAGTAATCTGCCTCTAAGGATGACAGAGGCGACACCCCGGCGATCCTCGCCCACATCAGTCTCTCTGACACGGCGTCACAATTTGAGCAGGGAAGAATCCTCAACCTGGAGGCGCCCCCATTCTTCGTGATCCAACCCAATGACGGCGTTACGCACCACCGGACCCTCGGCCACCTCAGATGTTACAACCTCGGCCGACACTGCAAGGGGAGGGGGCGAGAACTCGTTGGGCGGCTCACAGCGCCCGGAGCCCGAAAGCACGCGCACCCGCCGCTCGTTGGTAATCGCGACAGGGCGTCAGCGTTCGTGTGAAGGGAGCCTTTGCGATATGTAACCTTAAAAGAGTAGTCCTAGAGGACCTCCAACCAGCGTGGAAGTTGGCCAGACGGCTGATCAAAAGGCAGCGCGTACTGTAGCCCTGTGTGGTCAGAGTGTACCTCAAAGTGTCCACCGTACAAATAGGGGCGATACTGTTGCACAAAAACCACAAGAGCTAACAGTTCCTGGCATGAGACACAATACAGTTGTTAGCCGGAGACAGCACTCTGCTTCCGTATGCAACAACACTCTCGACGCCATTGACAACTTGGGGCAGAACAACTCCAATTCCGGTGTTACTAGTGTCTGTATCAAGGACGAACGGCAAGGAAAAGTCGGGGTAGCGGAGGGGAGGGGCGTTCACCAAGCCATCCCGGAGCGCAACAAATGCGGCCTCCTCCTCCTCCCCCCAATGGAATTTATGACCCTTTGCCATTAAGACATGAAGAGGTTTAGTGATGGTGGCGAACCTGGCGACAAAACGGCGGTAATAGGACACGAATCCTATGAAACTGCGCACCTCCCCCACCGACGTGGGAGTCAGCCAAGTTCGAACACACGCGGTTTTGTCTGGATCAGTCACACTACCCAATTCACTTACTATGTGACCAAGATACCGAACCGATTTCTGGAGGAAGTGACACTTCTGTGGTGTAAATTTCAGGTTGGCCGCACGCATTCTTAGAAAGACAGCACGTAGCCGTTTCAGGTGTTCGTTAAACGTATGGCTGAAAACGATAACATCGTCGAGATATATCAAACATGAGTCCCACTGGAGACCAGCCAGAACCAGTTCCATTAATCGCTGGAACGTAGCCGGCGTGGAATGAAGACCCATCGGAAGCCGTTTTAATTCGAACAAGCCTTGTGGTGTACGAAAAGCTGTTTTGGGCTTAGAGGCTTCGTCTAGCGGCAATTGCCAGAACCCGGATAGGAGATCAAGAGTGGAAGAAAACTGCGCTCCTGCTAGAGCATCCAGTGAGTCATCCATTCGAGGTAGAGGGTACGCTTCAGCAACAGAGACCTTATTAAGCTTACGGAAGTCAACACAAAAGCGGAAGCTACCATCGTGATTTTAACAAGGACAATTGTGGCTCCCTATGGGCTGGTGGACGGTGTATTATGTACGCGTCTAACATTTCGTCAACCGCCAGCCAAACGTATTTTTTTCCCCTAGGGCTTAGCCGGTAGGGATTCTGCCGGATGGGAGCGGCGTCACCCGTATCAATGTGATGACTCAAAAGCGTAGTGCGACCAATATCAAATTTCCCTTGCATCTGCTGAAAGCCACTCTCAGTCTGTTTAGGCTCCGCCACGTGAGCCATTTTGAATTGGGAACCAGGCGCGAGCTCCTGTGGTGCCACAGCGACGGGGCCGCTCTGCCGAGCCAGGGAGCCGCCCGGCTTCCACCACCGCACTGCCCCCCATCACCCCCTCCACATAAGCACGCACCCGCACCCACGTAGGGCCTCGTGGTCGGGTCACCTACCCTGAGTTTTTACCCGAGGGCCCCCTCGGGGGGTTACCCCACGGTTTCTCAGGGCCAGGGAATTGGACAGGACCCTTCCCAGGCCAAGTAACACTGCGGCGCCGTGGGCGGATTTGAGATCGCACGACCACGGCGAGCTCAGAGAGCCCCGCAGTTAGAAACGCATACAAACACAAACACGGGTCAGCAGGGCAGATAGCTGGGATCAGGACCCGGGGCGACTGATTGGTCGAAAGGTCAAAGGCCGGTGGGATCGCAAAAGAGCGGGAAATCCTAGGCTCAGGATTGGTCGAGAGACCAAGGCGGTCGGGACGGGGGCGCCTAGCCTTTGATGTGAATAGTTTAAAAGAAAACGCAGGGGCAGTAGGGAACTCTCTTCTTCTGGAGTTTTGACACGGAGTCAGCGACGAAGGAGTCATCGGGCGAGCCGCTAAATTGTCTGCAGGACGATCTGAGCGCCGCAAGGTCACCAAGGTCTACAGACGGTATCGTATTACGCGCCTTACAACACCTCAGAGCGGAGAGTAGGATCCGTAGGAGAGGGTTAGTTCGGGGTAAGGACGAGAGGAAAGCGGTTTAACAGAGAGCGCAGCATAGAATAGGGCTGCACGCCACCAGAGTGTGGGTTAGAAGCGCCTTGCTGGCCCGCACACACACACGGGTGGCTCGGTTGGTTAACAAGGGCTAATAAAATCTGGAGCGTAGTAATAAAACCATGTTGTTGGGTATTTTTGCACGTGGTATTAGCGTGCACTGCATTCGCGGGTGTGTTGTCGTTGTATGCGTAAAGGCCGTGGTCTCTGTACGATGGTGCGGGTACGGAGGTGTGTGTGTTAACGCCCGGGGAGCGCACAGTGTATTTGTATAAACGCGCGGCCGCGCAAGAGGGGGGTTTTACGTGCTCTCGCTCGAGCGTGGGCGTCGCTCGCGTGTGTGCACGCCGCGCTCGGTAAAACCCGCAAGCCGCACACGGTGAACCCGCGAGCCGCGGCGCCGGAGCGCGCTGTGATCGCACGGCCGGGGGGAGCGAGAAGAGGAGGAGGGAGAGTACTTTTGTGTGTTTGCGTGCCTACGCAGCCGTGTGAGAGGAGAATCGTCCTTGTACGATACTTGTGTTGACGTACACGCGCGAGTGCGGGAGGGGACGAGTCGTTGTGTCGGCGTGTGCCCCGCTCGCGAGTGCGAAACCGCTGTGCGCATTGAAGTTGTTAGCTTTGTGCTATCGCGCGCGTGCTCGTTACCTGCGTAAAGTGCGGCGCGGTGGTGGGCCCCTGATCCCCAACCCCGCGGCTCGAGCGCGTAATCGGCTGCGCATTGTTGTACGGTATATCTCGCGCGCACGGCGGCGGCAACTTGAGTCGTTGTGTCGCGTGTGCCCCGCTTGCGTGTGCTCGTTACTTGCGTAAGTGCGGCGCGGTGGTGGGCCCCTGACCCCCAACCCCGCGGCTCGAGCGCGTAATCGGCTGCGCATTGCTGTACTGTTTATCTCGCGCGCACGGCGGCGGCAACTTGCGCTCCGCGGCCAACCTCAGCGCAGGGGGAGCATGCACACACGATCCGCAGCACTCACGGGGGTACAGGATAGGGAGCAGATGGGGGACGAAAGTCCGGACCCCACCAGACAGCCAGGGGGTAATGATACGGAGGGGACGATGGAGACAGAGGCGAGCAGCCTCCACACTCCTCGCTAGGGGGTGATTCCTCGCCGGGCTCCATTGAGCAGCTGTGTCGCTAGATTTTTCCCATTCTTTTTTGCCAGAGGGAAGTTCCGTGGCAGATTCCGGTGATGTGGTGCAGTGGTACAGTGGAGCACAAGAAGCTATTTCTCGATGAGAGACGATGACGGTGGTGCTGGCCGATGGCCACGTAACGGATGGCGAACGTCCCACTCTAGGACTTGCCGGTCGTGGTCACCTGCTACTCTCCTCCCGATGTTAGGGGGCGCTATGCCAGAAAGTGCATATAGGAAAAAACATGGGTGGCTCTCAGGCACCTGTTACGATTCTGCATGTGTCGTTTCGGGCGGTGTTGACATGTTTACTGTGGGTTAAGCGTCCCCAGGTGGAGCACGCATATTCAGCCACAGGGAAACAAAGTGCGTAGAGTGGACGGATGTGCTCCCCACTTTGAATTTGCGAGCTTTGGCAGAAAATGTTGACCTTGGATTTGTGATTTAAAGTGTGCTTTTTGTAACCAAGTTTACGATCCGGCAAGGTACACCGGGTGACTGGTTTTCGAGGCTGGGGTTTTCCCCGGTTACATTCAGGTGTCGCTCTGCATCCCAGTTTTCAGGTGCAGGGAACAGATTTGGGTTTCACTCGGGTTGGGTTTGAGATGATTATGTAGGTAGTATCTTGACATCTCGTCCAGTGCCCTCTCCAGGATCTTCTCTGTGTCCTCAACATTCATCTTCTGTGTAGTGATACAGAGATCGTCAGCGTGGATGAACCGCTGACATTCAGCAGGAAGTGGCTGAGCATTGGTGTAGATATTGAATAAAAGTGGGGCGAGCACACTGCCTTACCATCTACTTTTCTGTCCGTTTAGTTCCACGGAAAAGCGTCTCTTCTCTAGGAGGCTACGAATGGTCTGGCTAAGGTCTAGGTCGCCAGTCCATGAGATGCAGTTTGTGACTCAAGGTGCGGTGCTGATAGATCAACAAATGCTGCGCGGGTGATCAACTTCTGTTGGAAGCCACCTTCGATGTGCTCTGTCTGAGGTTTAGTAGTTGGCGTGCACAGCATCGGCCGGGTCTGAAGCTCGCTTGGTCTCGTATGAGTTTGAGGGCCTTCACTGACGAGGCGTGATGAATGAATCAGCCACTGGCCTTCTGGCAGTGCACATTATTGCAGCAGCGTTGCTAAAACCGAGACGTGACGGAGTCTTTTTGTCCTCTTATTATTTAATTACGAATATTGTACACAACACGCCGGTGATTATTTTGTATCCGTACACAGCAAAGGTGCAGCCCTGCAATTCTCTGCTCATACCCCTGCTGGCAAAAGGTCCTCCACGAGAGGGAGCTCTAGAGAGCCCCTTTCTTCCACGCGGGCCAAAACTCCCTCTAAGAGGGGAGATCTCTAGCTGGCTAGACTTCTTGAAAGAGGTGCTAAGTGGCCCACACTTTACCCCACCACACGCTAAATGGCAATGGTCTATCTGTGGTGTACCCATTTATAATTGCTGCCCAGAGTCCAGGGGTCAGCAACCTGCGGCTCCGAAGCCGCATGCGCCTCTTTTAAGGACTGCTTCATGACCGTTATTTATCCAGGACCGCCGTCTCGTATTGCCGACCCCCTGGGCTCGACAAAGGTGGTATGGGAATTAGTAAACAAAAAAACATGCCCCATTGTTTCAACTGCTGTGCCGGGTTTATGGGGGAAGAGCCTTTCTGGTTATGGGGTCTCTGGCGCGCAGCAACTTGAATATTACATTAATAAAAAAGGAAGTTCGTTTGAATAATATAACTTTAATCATAAACCACATACTATTTTTATTTTACCAGGCAAGGCCCACTGAGCTACATAGATATTCTGCAGAAACGACCTGGCCCACAATTGGCTTATTATGACGTGAACATTTATAACAGGCAAATCATCTAAACGCATGTTGATTACAAATGTGGAGGGAAAAAACCGGAGGACCCGGAGAAAAATCCACGCGACCACTGGGAGAGAGACACGCAAACTCCAAATATACCTGAGTCAGAGTCAGGGTCGAACCCACGACCTTCCTGTATACCAGACGAGGTAGTTAACATCTCGCCACCCTGGCGCGCTTGGGCAAACATCAATAAGCCACTCTCCGAACTCTTCCCTCTCATCTCGCTCCCCTCGCCCTCCCCATTTCCTCCGCTCCAGCAGCCGAGGTACCCTCTGCCCAAACCCCAGAGGAGCTCGGCCCAATGGGAGATCGCTCTTTCTCATCCTCCTCCTCCTCTGCTGCTGCTACTACTGCCCTCTGTGTTCGGAACTCCGTCTCCCCCACCGTCCACACTGCCAGCACCCTTCCTCCCCCTGTTTCAGGTCCAGACTCGAGCTCTTTCCTCTCCTCCTTTGCCTGCGAGTCTCTCTGTGACGTGACTTCTTTCCATGTCCGACCTACAGACCCTCCTGACCCATCTCTCTCCTCCCGTGAAAACGAGCTCTGCTGCTCTGCCCCTCGCTCCCAGGGCAGCCACGCCGCCCCGTGTCTCTCTGAAGCCCCTGGAGAAATGCAGTCGCCACCCGACAGGAGGAGCCGCGTGATTCCGCGATGCGTTGCTGCGAGTGTCGCCCTCTATCGGCACGGGAGATGCAAGCCCCCGAGTTGACCCTGGATGGTTTGGACGCCGATTGTATTCTTGAGGATGATTGGCAGCCAGCAGTGCCGGATTAAGCTCGTGCGGGGCCTGTAGCATCTATTATAAAGGGGCCATAAACAAATAAACAAGTCAATATTAAAACACCATTTTTTTTTACTTGCATAGTAAATTGTATTTTTTCATTTGCTATACTGCCAGATAACACGAAAAATCACTAACCTTAAACACCCAGTCGTTCGTAAAAGTTTAAGGCAGTATAGTACTATAGTAATAGAGCAAGTGCAGGATCAATGAACCGGAATTGATAGCTTGAAAGCATTTAGCGCGGGGCCCTTGAAAGTGCGGAGCCCGTAGTGTATGCAGCTACTTGTGCTACTGGGAGAATCCCGCACTAGGTGCAGCAATATGTTCAGGAGCCAATGTCGAGGTGCGAGAGAGTTCATGCAGTTTTGCAATTTCTCCATTGAAGACCACGGTGGGTTTGCTGCACGGTCCGTCGTGTGGGCTGCGTGGCCACAACTGCACTACTGTGCCTCGTCTTCAATGTATCTCCATGGATCTCCATGCGTCTCTATGCATCTCTGTGTCTGTCTATGGGCTTACTTTGTGGGCCATAGTTTGGATTGCATGGCTGCAGTCGCACTACTGTGGCTTGTGTCATTCATTTTACATTTACGAAGGAGATGCGGCGCATCGGCCCGGTGATGTTCTGACGCGGTTGACGGTGACACCGCCGGCGTCTTCGAGGAGTTTGGGTCTTGAATGAGGCGTTCATTCTGAACGTCAGCGTTGTTCCACTCCGTTCGCCAGCAGCGTTATTCTGGATCTGATCGCGATTCTAAGATGGTGTATGAATGTTGAACTTCTTTCGCACCGTACGTAGCCAACCGTGCTAATCGGAGGTGACACCAGCAGCGCGACCCCACAGGGGGGGGGGGGGGGGGAGATCTGGACCCGGGACCCTGCTGCACAGTGCCTCTCGCCCGTGTCTGCCCGCCCGCCTGCCTCGAGATGCCGCGTGTCGCCTGCTTGTGGAAATAAAGCCAGGCTGTGGTCACCCGAGTCACCGCTCTCGTCTGCCCTTGCAATGCAGAGGTTCTCTCGATTGCAGGCGCCGCTCGCAATCTGCGCGGGGGACTTCGTCGCGGAAAGTGCGCGGCGGCGCAGCTGTCTAGGGGCAGTGAAGCCAAGTACATTGTGCATCTATTGTTCCGTACATCTATGCTCCCTGCCTTCATCAGCCCGCACTGATCGGCGTGGTGAAGTATGGTCAAACAATGCCCATTGGATGTATCATGACTGGAAGAGCGGGAAGGAGATGGTCCCCCTTCTTGGGGGTCTATTCCACACGACACCGTTGGCCGGAGACGAGCCATTGGATGCGGGCCACCGTGGCCTGGCACCATGATTCTCCAAGGTGCTAACGCCGTGGAGCGTGCTGGAACCAAAGTTCCTCCAAACAGAGGGGACCTGCGACCATTCACGTACAAGGCTCACCGAGTCCTCAATTGTGCCCCTGGCCCCTCGTGGTCGCCTCAGCCCGAAGTGACCCGGCAGCAGCGACGGCACCACCACCGCACCGACCCCGCCAGTTGAACACCATTTTAACAGGTAAGGACAACTCAGCTATATTGCACTTTTTCAGAAGCGACCTGGCCACAAACGATAGTTCAACGAAGCGGCGTATATCATGTGGAAAATACATTGCAGCGATAAACTCGAAACGCCTGATGTTGATTGTAAATGTGGAAGGGAACACATTTTTTTAAAACACACTTTAATGAAATGTACCCTACTAGTAATGGAAGAACTCCACGACTCCAGGAAGTGGCCCCGAAGCTTGCCAGAACGTAAGGGGTCGTGGTGATTTACAGCCAGCGTCAGTTGAGCGTGGACAATTAGACCCAAGCCGAAACATAGCATATAAAAAAGATGGTTTAATTTTTTTTAATGCTAGAACATAGTCTTGTCGTCAGTATGACATAAGTATACCAAGTTTGCAGTCGATACCACATTGGGAAGTGGGTTAAAATTGAGTTACAAGATTTGAGGATACGACAACAACAGACAGACAGAGTGAGTTAAATAAAAGCGTGTAAAAACCGGAGGACCGGGAGAAAACTCCACGCGGCCACGGAGAGCGAGAGACGCAAGCTCCAAATATACAGCAGCAGGCGTCAGCGTCGGGATCGTCCGCAACTGCTTTGTCCGCACCAGAGCTACCAGTTGCGCAACGAGGGAACTAAACAGCTCTGTATTCCTGATTCTAACGACCAATCAATTGCCGTAGTTTTAGGCTGGTCAGACTCAGAGTCTCAAGAGACTTTTTCTATTTTGAAATAAAAATGTTTTGCAATTTTTATTTTACCAGCTCAGGGCTCACGGAGCTATGGAACTCCTTTTCAGAGGGGACCTGGCTACAAATGATAGCTCAACGAAGTGGCTCATCACGTGGACATTTAAAGCAGCCAAATAATCTAAATGCATGTTGATTGTAAACGTGGAACAAAAAAACCGGAGGACCCGGAGAAAAATCCACGCGACCACGGGGAGAACACACACATATTCTCAGGTTTTTTCGGTAAAGTCACGTAGGTAAAACATTAAAAGTAATGAAAGTAAAATAAAACAAAACAAAAATAAAAATAAAATTCACGACGTTTCGGAGGCAACACAAGTCTCCGTCATCAGGTGGGACCGTCACAGCCAGATTAGCTGCATCAAGTGAAGCAATGATTCAAAATGTAATCCCTTATAAGCAAGTTGAAGGGGGGGAGGAGAGGGGGGGGGGGAGTTCATCAGAATGTGGTAGCCAATGAATGGAACGTATCGGGAGGGAGGGGGGTGGGGAGGGGGAGGGAGCCAACAAAACATTTGGCGACGGCTTGGACGCGGCTGCTGCGCACGCCAACACAATGGGCAGAAAGGGGGGAGGGGAGGTCTGATACACATGATAGAACAAAGGAACGAAAATGCCCATGTTTATACCAATGCAGGCTGAAAAATGAAGAGAGTACTGTTAAAAATAACTGGGGATGTTAACACTCGGTGAAGTAAATTAAAATAGTGCCTGTCAGATAAGATGGTCCAAAAAGTGTAATTAAGTCTTTTTTGCGTGGTTAATAACATCTTTCCAGTGATTACTGAGTTTGTACCCATCATCACGGTTGAAATTATGTCTGTGTTTGTATATTTGTATGGCTTCGTGTACAAACCTTTGATGGTAGCCAGGAGGCTTGCAGAGAACCTTCTCTGCAAGCCTCCTGGCTACCATCAAAGAACCTTCTCTGCAAGCCTCCTGGCTACCATCAAAGGTTTGTACACGAAGCCATACAAATATACAAACACAGACATAATTTCAACCGTGATGATGGGTACAAACTCAGTAATCACTGGAAAGATGTTATTAACCACGCAAAAAAGACTTAATTACACTTTTTGGACCATCTTATCTGACAGGCACTATTTTAATTTACTTCACCGAGTGTTAACATCCCCAGTTATTTTTAACAGTACTCTCTTCATTTTTCAGCCTGCATTGGTATAAACATGGGCATTTTCGTTCCTTTGTTCTATCATGTGTATCAGACCTCCCCTCCCCCCTTTCTGCCCATTGTGTTGGCGTGCGCAGCAGCCGCGTCCAAGCCGTCGCCAAATGTTTTGTTGGCTCCCTCCCCCTCCCACCCCCCTCCCTCCCGATACGTTCCATTCATTGGCTACCACATTCTGATGAACTCCCCCCCCCCCTCTCCTCCCCCCCTTCAACTTGCTTATAAGGGATTACATTTTGAATCATTGCTTCACTTGATGCAGCTAATCTGGCTGTGACGGTCCCACCTGATGACGGAGACTTGTGTTGCCTCCGAAACGTCGTGAATTTTATTTTTATTTTTGTTTTGTTTTATTTTACTTTCATTACTTTTAATGTTTTACCTACGTGACTTTACCGAAAAAACCTGAGAATATGAATCATTGCAGTCACGAAAGCTTCAAATCTAGAATTAAGAACACACACACTCCAAATATACAGCAGGCGTCAGGTTCGGGATCGAACCCACGACCTCCTGTATACCAGGCGAGGTAGTTAACATCTCGCCACCGCGGTGACGCCCCAACCTTATTCTTTCGACGGCACACAACTTCCACCTTGCTCCACCACCGCTTGCCCAAACTGCGCACGCGATCGCGCGAGTTGAGAGGCCCGGGGTGGGCTCTGACGGCCGCTTGCTGCCCTACCGGGCATCCATAACCAATGGGATTTGAAGTCCTAACCTTGCTGTCCACGCACGCCAAAACTTCCTCTGATGGTGGTGGTGGTGCCCCATGGCCTGCTCCGCCTTCGCCCTCCACCTTGCCGGGAATTTCACTGCAAAACCGAAAGCTCGCATCTTCAACCTTTCCGTCCTGGATGGATCCATCCCTTCCTGAACGGAAAACCTCCCGTGCCGAACCATTACCGTTACCGCCCGATCTAAATCCTCTCATAAAGATCTTTGAGAAGATCTCAAAATCACACATTTTCATCTCAGAACATGCCCTCTTCCATCCTAAACCGTCTGGCTTCCGAGACAACTACAGTGCAGCCTCTGCGGGACTCTCTCGTCTTGACTGTATCTCCAACAGTCTCGAGTCTCGTCGTTATTGCGCCATCCCATTCCTTCGACACTGTGGATCCCGCCGTGACCTTGTTTCTGTTCTTGAGGGAGTGTGGACGTACGCATAGGTGGACTATCCATGCCATGCCGCATGTGCCTTGAACGGGGGAGTATTCTGCCCCCATACGCATCAAGGGCTGGATGTAACCGTGTGTTGCGCTGCTTTCGGCACCGCACGGAGCCAACCGTGCCAATCCGGAGGGGCATCACCCCCGAGGTGGGGTGGGTGTTCACTGGCCGTCCAACTCTCGTCTTGGCTACGGGAGCCTCGTCGCTGTTGGTGCCGAGGCATTCCTGCCGACATCGCCGATACCAACCGGGCTGGACAGCTGCTGACCAGCGGGAGCTGCCTCACAGCAATTTGAGGAGTGATGTTTCCCTCGCGTGACTACGTTTCAATTTACATACTTGTGGGTCTCCTGTCCAACACATCGGTGGGCTGAAGTGATCACGAATTGTCACGTTCTGTTTACGCGACAAGCCTCACTAATTGGCCATGTCGGGTGGTGGTGGGTTTTAACGACGCATTTATATTTACGTGATCTAACCAAGAAAAACCTTTTATATCGGTCGTGAAAGGCCACTGCGTGTTAAACTCACTCACTATTGGTGTAATTGTCCCAATATCCCCCATGTAGCAGGACCTTCCTGCAAGTCTTTGAGACTCCGTGGGGCCTTCCTGAGTAATTGTCATGGACTTGTACCGACACCCTCGAAAGTCTGGTGGCTGTGCCTTTTCAACGTTTCATTCTCACTCGCCAAGTTGAAACCGGCGTCAGACAGCGAACGGCACAGTCCGTGGCAATGTTTTGAGAGTTGCGTCCCAAGCCGTCGGAACTCGTTAATCCAATGGCAAACGGACATCATTAAAGACGAGTTGCTGCTCGCTTCTCAGGCCAATTGCACACTCCGATAAGCACGGTTGGCAACGTAGGGTGCGAATGACGTTCACATACAGTAAGAACAAACCAACAGCGTTGCTGAACAATGGAAATGTAATCTACAGCCCTTTGCCAATCCACCGCGAGATGAAGGCCTCTTCTCGTTGGGGTTGATTGAACATCCACGACTTCACCACGCTGGTCCCTGCGGGTTCGTGAAGGAGCCCAGGATCTGTTTTGATATACTGTAACTCGCCACCGATGCGAGCCGTGGCCGGGAATCGAACAGAGGTCGCCGGTGTGAACCCTTTCTGAACACGTGTTCAGTTTATCCTTCCCCCGCACCTCCAATGAGCACGTTCGGCTACGTACAGTGCGAAAGACGTTCAAAACATACATGGCAAAGGTACCATGGGCCTTAATAAATGGTTCTGATCTTTAAGACCACGAGTCCATCTCATAGATGTTTCAAACTTTTATGTGTAGGTAGTTCTTAGATACCAGTGGAAGCCAACAGATACCAGTGGAAGCCAAGTGGCCATCCAAGTCCCCCACCATGAGAATGTGGAATTCTCATCGAGGGTTCAAATCCTCCAATGGAGATGAGCAATGACCCGATACTTAAGAGAAATAGTGGACGTCGGCGGTGATGCACAATGTGTCTACTCTTTGCGACTCATCCCACAGGGTCGTTAGCGTCCACAATAATAGCAGACTGCAGCATTTATGTTGCAGTTTCCTTCAGAAACTACCAAGCAAACGTTACAAGAACGAACCAGTCAAGGATGTACAAAAATGGTTAATCGGCAAGTGTTTCAAGCAGTAGGCTAACTAGTTCAACAGGTGGCAATGGGTTTGTATTGCAATGCGTCAGTGGCTCACGCAAGACGCACGTCTTGAGGTCCCATTAACGACGTCTCGAAGCGAGCTGCGTCTCACTCGCTGATCACACGTGAATGCGTCCTCACATTTGTCTTTACTTACCATGGCATCAGTCCGGATTGTAAGCACCCTGCCACGGTCCCAAGCACAATGTGACTTTGCTCGTTCTATACATCCAAACCAGCTCAAGACTCACGTAAACCACGTGGTTTGCATGTGGCCACCCCTCCTCAGAATACCTCACCCCGCCCACTGTGAAAACAGACGCTGCTCCATGCAGCAGCAGAGGTTCTCATGTATCCTCTTCCTCCCGATCTATCCTAACCAATTGCTCCCGTTTTTACTTTCCTTGTTCTGTTGTCATTCCCTCTTCCCTTTCCCCACACAATATCCTTGCCTTTTACCACCGCCCTTCCCATGGTGTATGTACGCCGAACTTCTTTCGCTCAGTACGTACCCAACCGTATTAATCGGAGGTGTACCGCGGGTAAATAGCTGCGAGTAATAAGACGAGGTCAATCCCAAGTCAGGGTCCTTAAAGTCTGCAATCACAAGTATCCAAAACAACCACCACCATCGCAGGTACTAGCGTGTTGATGACATTGAGTACACTTGTGGGAGGTCAACAGTGGTTGTTCGTTGGAGATAGTCCACTGCCATAGCAATGTGGAATTGACATTTGTTTAAAACATTATCATTTCTTACTGAACGTGATTCGCAAAACTCTGCACCCAGAGAAGCACGGATGTTGAGCTGCTTCCTTTGGGAGAGTGCACATGGCCTATCCCACAAGGTTAGGGTGCAACCAAGGATATGGTGATACTATAAATAAGCTGTTGCTACTCACAAAAATGTCAACATTTATGACTGCCCCGTATTTATTTATATTGCTCATCCAAGTTGTATGTAGAACTTCTTGTGCACCGTACGGAGCCAACCGTGCTAATCGGAGGTGGAAAGTGTCCAGTGGACCTCCACAGTTGCTGCATCTTTCGCCACAATCTGGTGAGCATAAGTTTGCAAAGAGAAGTAAACCACGAATGGGTTAAAGCACACAATAAATTGTATTAGTGAGAAATATTGTAGAGGTTTTAATACAACCCGTTTGTCCACATCATGAATGAACAAGTAAAAAAAAGCATTCGACAGTCAAATCCACACGTGCTTGCTTTCACTGGGACAAGGCTTCCTCAAAGTGAATTCAAGTGTCCCAATCAATTACGAGATTACAAACGTATTACTTTTCCATTTTATTTTCCCTTCATTCTTTTTCAAGACTTCAAATAAAATGGCAGCTCCCCTCCCCCCCTCAAACAAAATAGATTGGCGCAGAAATAGAATTGCACACAAAAACATGGCAAGCTTGCGGAGAAAACCGGACGGAAGGCGAGATGGCACGGACGCAAGGGATAAACGGAACGGTAGAGAACACACAATGTTTATTAGGAGGGAAAAAAAACTGGTCAAAATGTACATTAAAGGCAAAACATTTTCAGAAGTAAAAACTGCACCACAGAAAATTTAACAAAAAAATCTAACCTTCAACTCCTTGGGCCATTTCAAAGTTTTCGCACGATTAACATCGTTAGCATCCTTTTATCATACGCAGGCATCTCGTTAAAATTACGCGCGGAGAATGTACGCAGATCTGGTGCCCTGGTGACCATCAAGATGGGAACGCCGCACAGAGCGCTGTGTGACATCTGTTCGTACTCACAAAAAGGTTAGATTTTCCTTTTTTTGTTACCCCTTGTATTACTCTCCGTTGGTATTTTAATTCTCTTAACAGTCTGGGAGACGTGTTATCACTTTGCTCGATGCAATATACAATAGCAATGGCTTGATTTTCTACACTAGGCAGGATATGAAATGGGCAGGTAGAACATCCCTGGAAGCCTTTTGGGTTTTCTCAACAGCGAAAACCCAGCTGAAATTCGCCGCAGCAAATGCGGAAACTGAGCGTTTAAAACAAAACGACTACACACTTGCCTATAATAAAACTGGCAAGGTTGCTTTATTTGTTGCTCCAAAAGCTAGTGGTACACAAGCATGTTGGGTCTGTTGCAGGTTTGGGCTTCCGCGGATTTCTAACGGCCCCCATTATGATGAGACAAGCACCAATGTAAAATACTGTGCATGATAAACAAACGTGGGGCGCGGTGATGCCATTTAAACCCAGGCTGCACCGAAGCCCGGGAAATATCGACCGTAGCAAAACAACAGCGATGAGTGACAGACCACAGAGCTCAGAATAAAATTGCCGATGGTTGCACGCATTTTTCTTTTAAAATAGAAAATACATATTTTTTTTCTCTCTTAGTTAAAATATGTTACTACACTGACTTGTTTTCCGCGACAAAAAGACAATTTTTTTTGCTTTGCCACTTGCTGGTGATTTTATTGCACCAATAGTTTATTTCCCCGTATCGTGCTTTATTTGTTTTACTTCGTTTTCGTCTAGCTCGTTTGGCCAAACACACTGCTGCCTATTGAACCTGTGCGTCACACCATTTACGAAACCAACAAAAAAATTGAACACAAATTTGTAACAAACATTGTCCTAAACAAATAAAATGTAAAAACAATGTCACTTTTTTAAATATTAATTGCAAGTTGAGATGGCCGGATGGCTCAAAAGGTCTGATGCTAAATCTGTGTGGGAGCATTGAGCCAGCACCGCTGAGAACCTGGGTTCAAATCCCTGGCTCTCACCTGAGATTAAACCAAATTCTCAAGTGCAGTAAGTTTGATGGTTTCAACCCGGTCACCGATGACTGCACAAGAGGAAAACCATTTGGTTTTTGTCATCGACTCGGTCACGCCCAACTAAATAACATTGCCGGCATAAAGTGAACTGCTCGCATAACTGCACTGATGTAGTACAGACTACATACTGTGGCAACAGAGACCTTGTGAGAGTGCCAGGCTAAGGAGGCCTGTAGTAATGCCGCTTCTGGGTCGATTCCCAGCGCAGTGTGGAGTTAAACCAAGACTGCAGGCCCTCCCAGAGCACAACAAGCTTGTGCCTGGAGAACCTACAGAAACAAGTGGGAATAACAATAACAAAATATTGAAAAAACAAAAGTGTTGGGGGAAAAAAATCCTTCGAAAAAAAATACGTACAAAACATTTAGTTTTAAACGGTTGTACGGATAACATGTGACTGAGGGCGAGACAGCGCCGTGATGGTTTAAACGTGGTCGGTTGTGAGTGGCGATCGCAGGGCACTTTCTAGACAATCCTGGGGTCCGTGGCCCGCCAACAGACCCCAGGGCAGCGCCGGTGACACAGCAGCGCGATCGCCCACACACCCGCGGCCACAGTTGGGAGATGAACCAAATCTAGCAGCGGAGCCACGATGCAGCAAGGGTGATGGAGCGTACACGAGTTGTCGATGGGAAACGTTGATCGTCGTCTTCACGTCTCTGGTAAATCGATTCTCTGGAATTAATTTGCCATTGGAACGGAAATGCATGGGACAGCCTACACACATCTGATGGTGAACACCAATAATTAATCTAATGAGTGCCTAGGTCAACGCCTCTGAGATTATACAATGAACTGTAAAAGCTATAGCAGCACAGGGAGACTAAATAATTATTATGCTCATAAATAAAGAGTTGATACGAGTAATAAAGCTCATAGCTCAAACCATAGTTATGAATTTACTTATTCCATCATTCCTCCGAGACTAGGACACATTACACTGAGAAGTGAAGTGAACAGTGGCTTTCCGATGTACCAACCACCCTTTGCTTTATGAATGTGGAATTTCCAACACTGGCTCAGCTCAGCCTAAATGATAAACAAAATCTCAGATTCGCTTTAGCATACAACTTATTACAGTAAAATGACAAATTCACAGTCACTTTTTTTTATCAGGGAACAGAGGATTCACTCAAAAGATGGAAACTCTCACATCAAACTGAAGCAATCAGTAGTTGTTCAAGTGGAAAGCCCTATTTTTACTCTCCGGAGCGCGTTCTTGCGCAGAGACATGACACCCATTTTCTGAATGAGGCAGGGCAGTGTGTAATCTATGCAGCGTTCAACTTTAGATCTTTCGCCTCTACATTAAACAAATAATCTGTGATGTTCTTTGTTTACCTCCGCTCATATTACTTGCGTTAAACAGTGACTCTGAACTCCAACTAATACATTTTTACTGCAAGTGAGATTAAAAACAATTACCGGCCAAGAGTAAATGCTGCTGGTCAAAAATCAAGAGGAAGCCCTCCTGCCAATGAAATAGGAGAATTCCCAACTTTCCTAAACACCGATATCTGTTTTAGGATCTGAAATCTAAACACGCATCTCCAAAGTGAACGACATCCACAGTGGCAAAACGATTCAGGGAATCATTTCTGAAATACGTGGAGACGACGACCGCCTCCGATGCGCTGCGCATACCTCCACCCCGTCACTCCTACGCACCGTGACAAAACATTGGTGGGGGGGGGGGGAAATAACCACAAGGCGTTGAGAATAATGAAGCACCGCCACCACATCCCCGGGCGAGGGGGGGCGGCGGTGTGCACCGTTATCCGCTCCGGGTAGCACGCAACACGAACGAAATAAAAACGACCACGACGACTGCGAAAAGAACAGGATAATATCTGTACACTATGCCCAACCCCAATACCCGAGCCCTCCCCTCCGAGCGCCCAGCCCAACCCGCGCACTGCCAAACCCACCCCGACTCCAGCCCCACACCCCTCTTCCTCCGCAACGACTCGCACAGCCTCAATGACGAACCACGCTCCACACCCCCGACGACACCGAATCGAACTCCCCAGGCGCAGCCAGTCACAGAATCGGCCAGTATATTGTCGGACATGATTCTAGCTGGTTATGGGTTCTCTTGTTACCAAATCTCAACCTTTTGCTTATTTTTTTTGTCCTTTAGTTTATTGGTTTTTTTCTTCAAACATTCAGGAATGCTCTTTAATTAAAGGCTGGGTTACAAGTAACGACTGGAGAGAAACAAAATCACCTTCAACATTTTTAACATTAATCTCCAGATCAAGAAACAAGTGGCAAAATATCCTGTACATTTGCGACAGGGGGTGCTTGATAACGCAGGGAAAAGAAAAATATAAAGAAACTCGCGCACGCACGTGTCCTCATCACTACCGTGTCACGTCAGCTGAGCAAGGGTTATGCACAATGCACGACAGTTCAATAACGCTCAGCGGGATGACACGCGGATGCTCGAGTGAGGACGGAACCCAAACAATCCCCGACATGAACACGTCACTGCCCACAATTGTCTCGTCCCACAAAGGCAATGACGATGATGATGTCTCAAAGAGGGGGGAAAATACCAAACAAGCTCTCTCTGCCTGAAGGCAGTGTATGATTTTCGTCGCTTCCTCGGTTACAAAAAAAGCGCTTCAGTTAACACAAGTGCATCTTTTTTTTTTAAAGCGGGTAAATATCGCAGATAATCACGCCCTACGAGGTGTACACACGTACACACGCACACGGATATATACACAGACGTGCATCTGTCTGCCGGAGGGCGCTCACTCAAGTTTTGGGAACGAGGGGGTCAGCACCTCTAAATGTATGTCCAAGATTAACAACTTTCACTTAACTTTTTTCCTACTGATTAGCCCCACCCTCCCCCCACCGCTATCGACAACTATCGTGGTTCAACGGAAAGGCATCTAAAGAGGCGACACCCTATTGAGGTACATGACGTTCTTCAAGGGAAGGACGACGATTAAAGACGAGGCTCTAAAATAAGCCCGACATGAGAAAGGTGTTCTGCACATCTCATTTGCCAAAACGTTGATGACCGCCCTTTGCATACACTGTACACACGCACACCACCGGTAAATTTGAAACGGGCTAGTTTTAAGCAGCTCTTAATGCTTAAGTCAACACGTGTGACTAATGGGTGATCGTTATTGCAAGAGGTTTTTTTTCTCCATTGTAAACCAGTTTTTATCAAATATCAACTGAAAAAAGTGCCAATCTATGCTTGTGTGTGCATATGTAAAGCACCGTATATATATCTACATTATACACGCACATTGTGTACGCATAAAGTACACGCACACAGTGTGTGTGTATATAGCTGTGCGCAATACATGTAGCCTGCGTTCAAAGCAAACACAGGCGCACACACACATGTACACCGTATACACACATATATACACACAATATAGACATTAGTTTTATCACACATCATTTTTACAGTAGGGCACATAGGTATTTCATATATTCAATATTTTAATTAAATCACTATATATTTTTTGAATGGGCAGAAAGAAAAATGACACAAAGCGCATTGATGTTAGTATAGCTATTAGGCATGTAACGACTCATAGATTTAAATCGGCTATCGGACTCGCGACGCGCAATGAATCGTCGCCGCGGCGATTATTTACAACGCAAATTATATCCTGTAACACGCAACGGTACCGAAACAAAGGAGACGGAACAACACCATGGAGGTGAAAATGAGACGGTGCACCACTCTTGAATCCAAATGGCGTCCCTTGAATCGTGACAAATTGGCGAATTGATGGTGGGGCTGTAGATCGTTACATGCCTAACAAGTATAGGACAGCACAAGGACTCTCTCAGGAGAGCCCATGGCAAGCACCACAGCCTGAGGCATCCTCCGAGTCTTAAATACGCATAGCATTTGATAATTAGGTTCAACGGAACCCTTGCATACAAATTCTACATCTCTTATCTATAGTTCAACAAATGTATAAAACATAATTTCATACATTACTATCATCGTCATCAACAGTACTTTTAAAAAAGGTGACCATTGTGGTTTTCTCAAATAAAAATAACGTTCTCGGCCTCCAACGCTTGCGACGAATGCCCACCAAAGTCAGTGCTTTAAAAGCGAAGATATTTTTCCCCCTTAAAAACGAGCCGTTTGTGAAAAAGCCACAATTTGGAGGGCGGTCCTGTGCACCGGTGAGGAGACCTAAAGGGGTCCCCCCCCCGCCCCACACTCCCCGCATGCTAGCTATGCTCATTCACGACCGAGATGCCCGTGGGTGACAGTGGCGCCTGGAAATGCCGAGACACTGTAGCTTCACCAACGTCTGAGCGAGGGTGGGAAGGTATGGGGCGAGCAGTCTCGGCCAAAAGTTGCATGGAAGAAAACCCGTTAACCATGGAGTTCCGCAATAGTCCTTTAATTTCTGGTCACCACCTGCCAAGATCCAGCTTACGGGGATGTCAGAATCTGGACAGATATGATTGTGGCATGTCGAGATTCAGATATAGAATGTTGAGATCTGGCTACAACATGGTTCGGATCTGGCCATGTAATTGGTAACATTCGAGATCCAGCTGGAGCATTTGCTGCATCTGGCCATGTGCTCACGATCCAGCTGCTCCACGATGAGATCTGGCACTCGTAGAATCCAGCCATCGCATCGAGAAGCGACTAACACGTCAAGGTCTGAGACGATTGCACGTCGAAATCCAGTTTTGGGCACGTCAAGGTTCGGCTATGGGATGTAAAAGTTGCGCTGGGAATAAGGGGTTAGGCACAGTTGGTTCGTAGAAACAAGCATGAGGAACAGGTGGCAAGAACGCACGGCGACGGCAGAGCAACGGGAACGTCAATGTGCAACTCGACGCGCGATCGCCCAAATTGCGACGTGCACCCGTCAAGATCCTGGACAAGGTGGGTGGGACGGAACTTAAGTAGGCCACGGCCGGGAACTAGACGCGTAACCACTTTTCGCCACACTTCTGGCGTAAACTGCTCATCCACGGGCGGGACGCCACGCCGCTATAAATCTACGCGAGGACCCCAACGACGGCGACGCTCTTCTACCGGGGGACGCTCTTTGCGTGTGACAAGACCGCCAAACAGTGCACTAAAAACAGCAGAGAGAGCTTGCGGGTATTTTTCAACGAGAGAGAAAAGGTAATCCTATCCAATAGCCTTCTATTTATTGTTTTAGTTTTTTTCTTAAAGTATTATTATTTATACTTACACACCGAATGTTCAAAGTTGATTCAAATAACGTTACATATTAACAGCATTGTTTAAAAACCATTTGGATCCCCGTTAAAACAAAACAAAAATAAACACCCCCTTTATAAAACCTCCCAATACTCCTGACGATATATATAGCATATCTCTTAGGGCTGCAAAGGCTTGAGTTAGTGAGATCTATGTACATTTCCAGAGAAAAAACAGGTTTATTTTCTGTTTCTTTGTTTTTTTAAAAAGGACAAAAATTCTACTTTTTACATTTTGGTTGTGGAGATATGGTTTGGGGTAAACGAAAATAATAATGAAAAACAACAACAATAGTAAAGGAGAGGATTTGGTCAACTCCGCGAATGCCAGCGCTGCTCATAAGTGCATTCATGACACATGGCAGTCCTTTCAGAGTGCCTGGGACGAACCCCCACACTCGAGTGCAGTTTGTGTCCATTAAATACATTAAATAATTCCACGAGTTTGCCTTGGCCTCTCCCGACCAAAAGAGCAGACACCTTGTTCGGCAATAGAAAGCATTGTCATAGCAAACCCGCAAGTCTAAGCGTGTAATCGTTATCATCGTTAATGTTTAGCTTCTTTTTTAATAGACACGATCTCTGACCTAAGTTGGGTGAACGTTTGAAAGTTATCCGTTGCACATGTACGTACGTGTTTGGTGAGCGAGTGCGTGCGCGTCTCTAAGAGGTAACGCATACAGGAATACGTGCTGGCATATTTAATGAGGGTGTCTGTGCAGGTTAAAACATTGCAGGTGTCCATATTGGAGTGCAAACGACTGTATAAAAACCTGTACGCACACATTAACAAATGTATGCATGTCTGAATGCGTATGAATGTATGTATGTGTGCACTGCTTGCGTACATGTTAATGAGTACTGAATGGCTGTACATTTCTAACGTGTTAATGTGTGAACTACTGAACGTTCGTGTGAAAGTGGGTACTGAAACGCAAGTATGCCTGAGAACGAGAAAGCGGGGGGGGGGGGGGGCGAGAGCAAGTGGGCGTGCGTGCGTCGCTTCAAAGCGTCACCAAAAGCCAAGGCAGCAAAGGAATTGGTGGTTTGGTTACCGAGAGAAAACGTAGAGAGTTAAAATGGCAAGGCTGGGGCACGAGGGCTGACCAAACACCGCCTGTGCTGTTGCTCGCAGGCACCAAGAATTGACCGTCGCCAGGGGGAGACTACAACACGTGAGGGGATAACGGATTTTACAGGTGTTTACACTCGCGAATCGCGCCCAACTCAAAGCACGCCTGGAAGGTCAGCGGGTATCATTTTTTCTTGTTCAATCCTGACGTTCTATTTTTTTCCCCAGCTCTCCTTTCTCTTCCCTTTTACAGACTCTCCACATGCGCCTGAAAAAAAACTATTCCTGTGCAAGCTGGACTTGGACAAAAACACCGACGCCTCAAAAGACGCTTACAATTTGTTTGTTTTTTGCGCAAACGTAATCATTCTAAAAACTTTGGTTGGTTGCAACTATTTTGTCATCATTTTACTCGTTAGTCAATCAATCCACTAATTATATTTTCTCGTGTACGTGCGACCGATATTGTTTTAAACATGACCGACTGTGTGCTAGCTGCCAAAATGTTAGGAATACAAATGCAAAAAAAAAACCAAATTTTTGAAAAAATATACCTTTACACAAAAACAAGTTCGTCTTCGTTACTTTTTTTTGGCTTTTCTTGTTTTTTTTTACGAAAACTTTTTCTTTTAAAAACCACCAACAAATGCAGTAAAAACTTGTGCTGTGTAGGCTTTTGCATTGACAAGACGACGGGCATGTACAGTAGTACAGTGAGCGGCTGGCTGTCAGGTTCATGTACAATCTGCTGTCAAACTTGAGGAAGTACACACCACGTAACCACACATTCAACATGCTTTCGCCCTGAGACTTGGATAAAATTGCAGGAAATTAACCAAATCAACAAACATGCATTCGTTAGCACATTTCATATTCCCAGTCTGGAGTTCAACCTTTTGCACATTAATATTATCCATATATATTTATTTAATTTTAAAGTATCAATCCAAAGGAACTCACTTAATCGTATCACGTAAAAAAATTAAAGAAATAAACTAAAATAATTAAAAAATCTTTTATTACTTCAGCTAGTTCCCTGGTTAGCCCATGCCACTGTGCTTGTAATGCACACCGAGCTGTTGATTCATCTGCCAATGAAAGCGAAATGTTTATATAAGATCCGATAAAACTACACGCAACTTCCTGGAGAAACAAAACGAGAAAATTATTTCAGGAAATGCACAAGCGCACACGCGGAGGTGAGAAGAGAAACCGGCCTGTTGAAAACGCTTCCGTGCACAACCCTGTGGAGCGTGATGGCGCAATCATGTTTTTAGTCCAGCCTGCGCAAGAACGCTTACGTCATTGTGGCGAGCTAAGAAAAACAGAAAGGAAATACGAACAAAAAAATAACAACATCCGCCCTTTACATATATTATTACTATTACACAGAGTCAATGAATGAATGAAAAAAAATAAGGGCCAAACAAGAACCGAGGAGGAAACATTTAAAATAGGGGGGCAAGCGCCGGCTGTGCCACGACGGCGTGAGGCACGGGGGGCGCTCGCGCCACTGGGGCAGCGGAGTCATCGCGTCGTTGAAGGGGGGGGGGCATACAGAGCGGTGACCGAGGAGGAGGAGGAGGAGGCGGCGGTGGCACCAGTGGCCGGCGCCCCCGTGCACTACCTGCGCCCCCCCGTGAAGTGGATGCCGTTGGGCAGCGGCGACGGGGAGGCGTGCGGCGGCGGCGCCATCGCAGACAGCTGCGACGGCGTCAGCGGCGGCAGCAGCTCAAGCTCTACGAGCAGGGAGAAGTGGTCAGAGGGGATGCTGGGGTGCGGGCAGCCGGTCACGTTGTTCTCGTCCAGCCAGTGCGTGTCCAGCGGGCCCAGCACGCCCAGCAGGTTCAGGTGCAGCTTCGAGTAGAAGATGTAGTCGATGACGCCCTGGGGATGGTGCGGCACAGGAGAGCGACATGAACCCCATGATACGACGCCGAGCTCCACCCGTGCATTTTCAAATTTTAAGGATATCATTTTTAGTCGCTCCCCATGTGACTTGGGGCGCCAATGTTTACAACACCACTGAACATTGCGCAATGTCTTCTGTAAATAAATTGGTACGGCTGACATGCGAAATGTTTTTTTTTAATGAGTGCCAAAGCGCCCCAAGTCTTACAAAAATATAAGAGAGAAAAAATATAGAATTCAAAAGGAAGAAAACTCAAGTGCTCTGCCACGGGAGCACGTCACTCGCCCAAGAGCAATAAAGGAAAGTGGTGTGCGCATGTGCAACCCCGGGTGACCCTGCTGTGATGCAATCCAGTCGGGGGGGGGGGGGTTGCATTTTTGCAATTAAATATATTTAACCTTCCTTTATTGTAATTAAACTTTGGGTAATTTTACAATTATTCGGTCATAGATATGTATCTAAAAACTATTTTCTGTGGAGCACCGCCATCTGTCGGATCACTCTCCCAACCACATCTGAAATAAAGTTTTTTAATAAACTGTTTCTATTGCAGAAACAGGTCGGGCTTCGCTCGGTGTGAAATTCGCCTAATGTTACACGCTACGGTCCTGCCACCGCACAACACAACAAACGACGCAGGGCAGCAACAACTACTCAACGGCTTTGCGTGCGTACCTTGAAGTCGTAGGTGTAGTTGGTGTAGGGCATGATGCCGTTCTCGTAGGCGCTGCGCATCTTGAAGGAGTGCGTGATGAAACCGTTGGGTGAGCCCTTGCCGTTGCAGCTAAAGTTCATGAGACACTTGTTGTAGGCGAGCTCCTTCAGGTCCTTGTGGTTCTCAGGGACGCCGCCCGAGCTCAGGTACTCCACCACGCCTGCGGAGAGACGGCCACGGTACACACGCACGGACACATGGGCCTCATTACCTTTGAGGTGCTAGTGCTGTGGGTGCTACAGTGGTGAGATGTTAACTACCTAACCTGGTATACAGGAGGCTGTAGGTTCGATCCCAACCCTGACGCCTGTATATTTGGAGTTTACTTGTTCAACCCGTGATCACGTAGATTTGACTCCGGGTCCTCCGGTTTTTCCATCCTCATTTAGAAACATTGTGAGTATTTGGCTGCTATATTTCCACATGATATCACTTCTTTAAGCTATCATTTGAGGCCAAGACACTTCTGAAAATAGTGGGCCTTACCTGGTAAAGTAAAAAAAAGTTTCTAGTTTAGTGTGTGCGGCAGGATGGTGCCATTGTTAAGAGTGCTCGAAATGCAGCAAGATGGGGCGAGAGTTCAAATCAGTTGGGGGTCATCGATCTCAGCCCACGATGCCTCATGGGTCAAAATCATTACTACCCAATTCACGGAAAGTCGACAAGAATTTCAATTACAGGGAATATCACGTGCATGAGTTACTTCGTTATTCAAAGCACAAAGCGAGATTAAGAAATTGCATGTTTGTGGGAAATGTCGATGAACTGTTATACTCGAAAGTCAGTTACGTGAGCATTGGGTAAGAGCTCATATCCATCGAGTCCTGAAGCAGCAGTAAAAAAAGAATATATTATCAGGGCAGGGACTAATGTATCCATAGCACACATGCATATCACCCAGTAAACTCCCTCATCAATAACAGTGTGGCATTAAAAAGAAAAAATATATAATATGCGACGCTTTGGGCACTGGCCCTTCTCATAGTAAATAGAGGCCAGAAAGAAGGAGTGAATAAGAGTTGGATGCACGATTCACCATGCTTAACAAAGATTACATTTATAAAGTGTTTTCGGATGAACAGTTTTAAATAAGCAGCCAAATTACTCGAAACTAATGTTTCTATACTTTTTGGTTATTTCGGTAAAGTCACGTAGGTATAAAAGAAATCACTCAAATCAAGCGATTCATTTTATTTTATACCTACGTGACTTTACCGAAGGAACCAAAGAGTATGGATTCCTGCAGTCACGAAAGCTTCAAATCTAGAATGTTTCTAATTGTGGAAGGAAAAAACAAGAGGACCTCTAGACCATGCAAAGTCCAAATATACAGCAGGCATCAAGGGTTTGGATTGAACCCACGACCTCCTACGAATAAAAATAAAAACAGTGGTAACCAAAGCTGGAGCTCGTTACCGGAGTCGGGCAGCGAGTTCAGGTCGGCGCACAGCAGCAGCGGGATGGTGCTGCAATCGCCCTTGGTGGAGGGGCCGCCGCCGCTGGACTTGGCGAGCGCGCGGCTCGCCTCCTCGGCGATGCTGCGGAGCTCCGACAGGAACATCATGGTCTGGATCAGCTTGACGTCCGAGAACTCGGGGTCCCAGTGGATGTGCGCGTTGGCCACGAGCAGGGTCTGCTTGATGTCGTTACCTGTGAGCAACGCTGGAAGAGGTACCGCAAACAATTTCATCAACATCGTGATTACACCATAATTTATTTATACCACGTCTTCCATGAAGTACTTCGACAAGCACAGGAAGCAGCACTTGTGTTTGTACCACTGAGAAAATCACAAGATGAAAATATCCCCCCTGCTTATTCTAATACAGAATACAAGGATCAATTGCTGTGAGCACCCATTCAGACCAGAAGGGCACATGAGATAAGGTGGTGTGGCCAGCATAACACTTAACTGCTTTAGTACCAAGTAATGAAGTTGATCTGGTCCATTAGCAAGAGCCGTCAACTAATTAATAACGAATTAATAATAAACAGAGGCCCCTAGCTCTCAACCTAATCCCAACGTTAGCACGAGCCCACGCCTTCCTACACATCAGTGCGAACACTCGGCCTCTCTATCCATCATCCCATATATCCATCCGCACCTGCCGATTAGTACGGTTGGTGAAGAATGGTGCAAAAGAACTTCAACATACATACATGCCGCCCACGACTTCCTACGCAAAAACAAAGATCCCCTTATAATCTTAACAACCTGTTGGGGCAAGAGTTGTTAAGCGAGCACCTACGAAAGCCGACACGGCACATGAGGCAGTAGGTGGCCAACACCACGCCCGGCCACATGTTTCTTCCCAGTGCTGATGTTCACACACCACACCAGGTATTCATTTATTGCCGAGTCGACTTAAGGGAGATTCAGGACCATTCAGATATTTGTTACCGATGTTGGCTAAGAGCAGGAATTGAACTCAGTGGTGGCCTGGTTTTTAGCACAGCGCTCTTAACCTTTCCCCATTCCGATGATGTACGTGTACTTTATCGGAACGAAGATGTACCGAGGCTTCCACAAGGCCATGCGGGAGGGCGTGCGGCAGTTTGGCACCAGCTATCATAGTGCAGTCGTATCGTTAAAAACAATGGCGCTGTGCTTTTAAACAAAATGAACGCCGAATCCCTTATGCATTCCGAGATTCAGCAGTGAACGGGACAACCACCCTGAAACTCGCAGACGTTTCTGAACAGGAAAGGGTTAACTGCTACACCACCGCTCCACAAGGGAGATAAAGACAGTGTATTACACACACACATGCAACTCACAGGAGCCTTGGAAGTTCACATCCTTGACCTCTAGCAACACAGCCACCCCGATGTTGTCCTTGGTCATGACACGGTTCAGCATAGCCTCTGAGCCCTCCGAGTTGGCCATTGCCAGCTGGTTAAACTCCACCAGGTGCTCTTTGATCAGTGTGAACCTTAATGGGGTGGTGGTGGGGGGGGGGGAGGCAGGAACAGATGGGGAAAAGGATAGGGAAAAGTACACGAGGGAAAAGGGAACCCACACTTGCAGATCAAAATGTGACATATCCTACACATCAGCATGTTAAGGCCTGATGCCAATACTACACATTTAGTAGGTGTCATGAAAGTATTCCTAAGCTCATGGGACGTATTTGAATATGTTCAACGATGCCTTAATATATTCACATGACGTGTTTTGACAATAATTATATGTTAATCAGTCGCCAGTCATCACGAATAGCCGCCAAAACCGTTTTCTATTTACATATGTAGTCGCCCAAATCCTCATAAATCTTACAGCTGGGTAACTAGGAAGGCAACATTTATTCAGCTCACAGAGGTCACAGGATCAACCAAGAATGTGTGCTCTGGAGACCAATCATTGTTAATCAACCTTCAAACTTTGTTTTCAATACATGGACGGAACTCCATCACTTCATGCTTTCGCAATACTGCGTTTCCATCGTTGGTAAATGCATTATTGGTAATGACCCCCTTAAAATTGCCCCCTCATGTGTCACGGCCTTAAGCAAGAGGATGAGTAGACGCTGGGCGGGCACTGCTACTCGCATTCACTCACTTGTCGCTCTTGAAGAAGACGGCGCAGCCATCGACGAATTTGCGCTCCTGCTCGGACATAGTGCGCGCGCGCGACTTGGAGCTGAAGATGCCGCTGTAGCCCTGTAACTTGAGCTCTGGAAGGAAGAAGTTCCAGTACTGGTCCGTCTCTACCTCCTGCACGCACGCACGCGGTGGCCAGGGGTGAGAGATGTTAAATTGTCACCGGTGTTAAACAAATCAAAGCTGCACGGACTGCATACAAGATCCTTTTGGCACTCGACGTTTTGCCCTGCCTACCAACTTAACTAAATAGTCTTCTTTAGCATACAAACTGATGGATTGCAACATCACACATCTTGGTATTTGACCTACACAGGTTCTATTTTGCAAAATACACATGCCATCCTCTCAGAGGATTGCTCACCTGGTCTTAAATATATAATATGATTGATGTGCACTGTATCCGTCTGCTCGTTGGTTGGTTGACTAGCAGGTCACGCTATTTACATTGTGCAAAAGTGCATATTTTAGACAATTAGATGTCATACATACTCTTTGGTTCTTTCGGTAAAGTCACATAGGTAAAGAAAAAATAGATCACGACGTTTCGATCGCAACACAAGCAACCATCATCAGGTGTGAAACAAACACAGCAGGAGGACTGCTGTCGTAGGAGAAAGAGCTGCTGCAACAAGAGTTTATATAGGATTTTGGTGGGCTCAACCCAAAGGTAAGTGGGCGGGGCTAGAGAAGAAATTTGTACGTAAATGTAAATGTGAGAGATTAGCATGTCAATGGGAGACAGCCCAGTCACCGGAGGCGTGCCAATGAGAAGATTAGCGTGTCAATGTCAGAGCTGGGCAACAGGAACAAAAAACCCCTAAGAGCAAGAGGTACACATGATGACAGGGAGACAGAGAGAGAGACACACACAGAGTTGGATATAACAGCTGACATAGGTAGGATGGAAACATCACAGTCAGTTAAGACTTTACTTGGTAAATAACGTCCTTCCAATGATTGCTCAGTTTGTACCCATCTTCTTACTTTGCCATACATAGCAGGGGTTACCAAAAAGAGCTCCAAAATCATAAACAAAACACAAGATCCAGGTTCATTTCAACACAGTACACAAAATCCGTGATTTGATCCGGGTATTGACATGCAATACCCTGGTGTCTACAAACTAAGTTATGGCTGCGGCAGCAGTTACATTAGGGAAACGAAACGACACGTTTCGGACCGAGTTCGCGAACACAAGGCTGAAACACGGTAGGACCAATACCTCTGCCGTTGCTGATCATTGTTATAATGCTGTGGGCTCAGACGAAATAGATTTTTCCAAGATGAAGGTACTCTGCAAACCCACTGGCTATCATCAGAGATTTGTTCATGAAGCCATCCAGATAAAAAAAACAGACAACTTCAACCGAGAAGATGGGTACAAACTGAGCAATCATTGGAAGGACGTTATTAACCAAGTAAAGTCTTAACTGACTGTGATGTTTCCACCCTACCTACCTGTCAGCTGTTATTTCCGACTCTCTGTGTGTGTGTCTCTCTCTCTCTCTGTATCCCTCTCATCATGTGTACCTCTTGCTCTTAGGGTTTTTTTGTTCCTGTTGCACGGCTCTCTGACATTGACATGCTAATCTCTCACATTCACATACAAATTTCTTCTCTAGCTCCGCCCACTTACCCTTGGGTTGGGCCCACCAAAATCCTATATAAACTCTTGTTGCAGCAGCTCTGTCTCCTACGACAGCAGTCCTCCTGCTGTGTTTGTTTCACACCTGATAACAGTTGCTTGTGTTGCGATTGAAACGTCGTGATCCATTATTATTTCTACCTACGTGACTTTACAGAAAGAACCAAAGAGTATGGATTCCTGCAGTCACGAAAGTTTCAAATCAAAAATTAAATGTCACTCCCTTGGGTGTGACATGGACTCAGGGGTCACTAAATCCAGATTGTGAGCCAGACATGTCTCATCTCCCTTTCCCCACTTTGTCCTGCCATACCTGGCCGCTTCTGTCCATCCCTATGCTTTCTTCCCACCCATAAACAATCAAATGCTGCCCTTGCCTACCCCTCCTTGACATCCTAGTGTTTTATATAATCGCCACCCTCCCTGTCCAATAACCTATCTCTGCTCTACTCAACTACTCTTGCTTGGACTGAACTGGTCTTCCCCTACACTCAACTACCCAAGACTTGACTAAACAATTTTCCTCAACTAAAATGCCTTTTCCCTTTATGCAACTATCCTTTATTTTACAGCAATTTCCTTATCTACACACAACCTTTACTTATACTACATTATCCTTTCCCATACTTACCCCTTCCCAGTTCTCTACTGCCCTTCCCAATACAATACTGCCCTTCTCCTGAACTCAACGTTCATTCATAGTTTGTTGTCCTTCCCCCGCATCTGCGATATGGACGGTTGGCTATGTACAGTGCGAAAGAAGCTCAACATGCACACAATTGTACTTTTCTATGTTTTCCCACCCTTTCCAACCATGTGTTGCCCTTCCACACCTCCCCCGGCCACCTCATCTACGCGCATCCACGTTCTCCCTCCCTCGTCTCTCGCCTCACTCACCTGCAGGCTAATGATGTCGGCGCTGTACTGCATGATCTCCTGCATGATGCCCTTCTTGCGGTACTCCCACGCAAGCGCCCACGTCGGGCAGTAGCCGTACAGTTGCCGCGTGGCGTACTTGTCGCACAGTACGTTGTAACACATGACCGTGATTATGGCTGTGCCGCACACACACACACAGAACCCGCATATGGTATTTTACAGACTGTTGGGCTGAGTGCTTTCGGCAAGCACCTAGAAAGGCTGGGAGAGTGGCATACAAGGGTGTGGTGTGGCAAGCAGTATGCCATGCTGCCTTTGATTCCCCAATGCTGATGTTTACACACTGCATCAGGTACTCATTTAAGGATGAGTTGATCTAAGCAAGGCCCTGTTCATATATTCATCAGCGATGTTAGCCGTAAGTGGCCCTCATACTCTAGTGGCTGGGTTACTAGTGCAGTGCGCGAACCAAAATACCACCACTCCCACGAACAAACACGTAAACACATTTGGTCAGTCGTGCTCAGACAAATTACTTCGCATACGTGTTCAGAGCACAACCCAATCGTATCAACTCATTATTAGTATGCATAATAATGATTAATTATATCTCCTTGTAAACCCACTGCTGGTTGAAGGCATTACCACCCACACCTATGTTGCGTGGGTGCATTTTGCAGTTGAACAAATTGCCAAGTATAAGAAGATGTTTTATTACAAGCATTAAATGCCATTCAGTGAGCATGTGCAATCTGTGTAAGTCACTTCATATTTGCACTGGGATGTGAGGCACAGGCTATATATAGTCAGGTGTTTTAAATAATATAATTGGTGGCCAAAGCTGCACAACTGAAGGCTCCAGCAAGTTTAGATGAACAGTTACATGAGCTTAGTGACCCATCAAGACGTGGAAAAAATTGCTAAATCATTTCATTGTAGTCTTATAAAATAGCTTTCAGTACACAAAGGCATTTAGATGACCCGCATGTCCATGTGTATGTGCACAGCCAGTTTAGTCACTGCTGGACTAGATAGAAGGCTGCCCATTGCCATGCAGGTCATGTGGGTTATGTAGCCATAGTAAAACACGCCAAACAATATGGGTAGTGCTGGGAAGAGTGCAGAACAGTGGATTTCACTGCACTGCCCTCAAATGCCCACATGACCTATTGCAACTATCTTCTGCCCAAGCACTATCAGGGCTCCGCCCTGCTTAGCTTCCAATATTTAACCAAGACCATCCAAGCTGCCTAAGGCAAGACACAAATATAAGAGAGCATCCTGAGCTATGACCCTAATCCAAATCCCAGTACTAGCACCATCCTTATAAGCCACTCTATTCATGCAAATCGTGAATCAATAACATTTTTCACGAACTGAGAACCTAAGTGGGTATTGCTTCGAATCGTATTGTCTGTTGGCGGAGAAAGAATCGCGAGTCCTCACCGGGTGGCCGCGCTCGGTCTGGGTTTGCGAGCTGGATCCACGGCCGAGGGGGCGGCTGGTCCGGCTGCACAGAAGCTGAAGGACACATGGGCAGACAAAGCACATGGCTCTCATCACCAGGCACCGCCACCACGACCGCCAAAGCTACGTATGGAAACCCAAGTGTGCAAGCTTACATACAAAGAAAGAAAAACGTCACAACTGTTCATGGATAAAACAAGCGCACAAGCAGACAGCTCGTACACTCCTCACACAGCTGATTCTAAAGACCCGGAACATTGGCAAAAAATAGCAATCGCTGACCAGCTATTTAAGAACACATGCACAAAGCCAAAAACATGATCACAACACAGCTATTTAAGCATACATAGGCAGGATTGAATGACCTCTATAAAAACTGGACCATCTCAAGCTTTAAATAGACAACATCCAACCAGACACTGTCTGCATCTCTGAAACGTGTCAAGAAATAATAACTTGATAACTTCAGCTCCTTCAATATACACAAACAAGAATAGGTTTTACCCTTTTGGGAAATAAAACAGGTGTAAGATGTTTAAACACCAAATATAAAAAAAATTCAGGGAACCAACTCCTTCAGACTCGACAGACCTTATCTACATACGTCGTGACATTGCATGTTTCCTCTCTCCATTCAACCATGGATCAGATTAACTGATGAGATCTTTCCTCCGCAACCAACATATCATAGTTTTGGGCTCTAACCGGCCACCAAAAAGTCATGGTTATAAATTGCTGCAAGTTCTTTGGAATGCCATTTCCGCTGTATCTGAAGGGGAGCTGATTATCACAGGTTACTTAAACTGGGTCAATCCTCCGATTGAGGCTCTTGCCTTCAGAGATTAATTCAGCCCATCTCAGCTCACCTGTTCGCTTTACGTGTCTTAAAAAGCCTTCATCACTCATCAACCATTTATGTCTTTACGTCAAAATAATACAGAAAAGTTTGTAAAAGTGAGTGTGCTGGGAAATCATCTGAGTGACCACTCAATGATATTTGGCATTCAACATATGAAACTCTTAAGTTCAACATTAGATCATATTTAAATTCTCTTTAAAATTATTTGACCACCAGGTCGTCATACACGACATTACAAATTGCTTTATATCTGTAAGTTTCTTTTCAAAGACCTTCCTTTCTATTGTTGACAAGCACACCCCCCCCCCCCTTGCTTCAACCCAAAAATTGACCAGCTCACCCACTCCTTAAGCACAGCTTGGAAATTTGCTAAGCAAACGGGTTTGGACTCAAACTGGAACAAATATAGAGTCCTAAGGAAATACTGCACTAAATTAATCTAGCAAAGCAACTACTATCATTTTCAGGATACCCTCTTGGATCAAAAAATGACCTCACATCTTTTCTGGAAAGCCATGAAGACCCTTGAAGCTAAAACGCCCGAATATGGAGTACCGCCAAAGATGTTGCTCAATGGCTGTTACCTTTCTGGTCAAACTGCAATAATAAATTGGTTTAACTCTCACTTTGCATCTGCAGGCCACATCTTTAACAACACCGATATCCAGCGCCTTGTGATACCACCATCCACCCACCTCTTGACCTACCGGCCCCTCTCCTCACCCCCCATAGTCAGCAATTTAATTTCCTCCCCATGTCGGAATTTGAAGTCCTAACCATGCTCTCCATGCTAAACACTTCCTCTGGTGATGGCACCGATGGCCTACCCACCTTTGCCCTCCACCTTTTGGGGAACTTCAATGCAAAACAAGTAACTCACATATTAAACCTTTCCATTACAAAGCCATCCATCCGTTCTGAATGGAGCACCGCTCTCGTGTGCCTTGGTCATAAAGGCGGCGCTACAGATGACACAAACAATTAACGCCCCATCTCTCCCCTCTCCCCTCTCAACAACACCCTTAAGATGATCTTAAAATCATAAATTTCATCTCAGAACGTGCTTCTATTTTATCTTAAGCTATCTGGCTTTCGAGAAAAATGCAGCACAGCCTCTGCGGTACTCGGTACTATTGGCTATCTTAAAACAGTCGAGATTCACTGTGTATAATTATCTACGTAATATTTTATTGCCATACTCCATTCTGAACTTTGAAAATGCTTACTCTACTCTGCCAAACAATTAAAACAGCTTGAAACTTCAGGTTTAGGTGCTTTAAATAAAAAGCAAGAGTAAAAAACTTAAAAATAAAAACCACCAACCTGCCAGGTTGTCCAGCATGAAGGCGAGCAGTTTGCGAGTGCCGTCCGACTCGTGATAAACTTGCATAATGTCGGGGGGAAGAGGATTGCCTGCACAGCATAGTCACAAGCATTATACCGTGCCGTCCCTGGTGTGTGCCTGCAAGTTATTTAAAGAATAAACAATTAAGAAAACCGTCGCAGAAAAAAGATGCGCTGTACTTGTATAATCGGACCTATCACCCCCCATCCTTGCTCTTGAGGCTGCATTGGCTATCAGTTCAGATGTGGAATTATTTCAAGTCTTGTTATATGCATCACACTTATAGTCTCCTCGGTTCCTGGGTGGCTCAGGGTGGGAGAGAACTTGGCTCTGGGGCCCAGCCTTGTTGCCAGCACGAGTCACAGTCTGCACAAATGAGTCGTCCCTGACTGGCGCTCACCTTTAAGGCCCAGCTTCTGCAGCTGAAAGAGCTTCCCCAGCTCGAAAGGCAAATTCCGGAGAAGGTTGTGGTTTAAATGTAGTTCCCTGAAAGCAGATGCAAATTCCACACAATTCAGTGAAGGATGCTCTAAGTTTGAGTCTCATCAAAAAAATCTCCATGTGTGGTGGCTCACGCTTGTAAATCCAGTGCTCTGTAGGCGAGGATGGTGAATCATGCGGTTATTACGTGTGCTCCAAAATGTGGCCAAGAAATATCAATTTACAAGTGGATTCCTGACAAATCTGTGTGGATTTTACATTATCACTTCATGTGCATGGATTGTCTCGATAGCCTGGTTTCCACCCACATGCAAAACACTGGTTTTAAATGTAATTGGCAAAACATCTGCCATGCAGGAACCTCCTGAAAGTAACTTTCGTCTCACCAAGAATTTAATAAACAAAATGAGGATCTTACACCGTAATTAGTTTTATCCTGGAACAATTCATGTAAGCCTTAAAAAACCTCTGCTGGCGATATTTTACCAATTCCTTTTGCAAGTATTTGCATGTGTGTGTATGTCAGAGGAAACAGTAATGCCCAGATAACAGCCACTCATACAAGATGAGAGCACTGCAGAGGTGTCTGAATTCATTAATATGGTGTTTCCTACAACAGCATTCCAGATTAACACTTCTTAATTCTCATGGGCCAATCAAAGAAAAACATGGAACCTTCAATGGCTCACAATAGTGTCTACATTACATTATGGAATCATGAACGAGACCAGAAACATGAACGAAACCAGAAACAGATAGGCAGAGCAATGATCTAGCGGGCAATAAGCCCGCTTTCCATGAGCTCCCCAGGACAGAGCAATGAGCAAGCACCACCGAGGTCTTGGGTTTTAATCATGCTTAATCCAGATTCTCAAAAGTTCAAATTCGATGGGCTCACTGCAGTAACTAATGAATGCACAAAATAAATGTGGGTTTCAATTAATTCAGCCTAGATCAGCCTCTGAAACATAACATACATAGTATGCAATATATTCGGGTAGAAAAATGGTTGAAGCATTACATTATAAATCTGGGCACCTGAGTTTGATCCCAGCCGTGGCCTACATCAGTAGCACATTATATCTAAACTAGGCACCCCTCATTATTAACCTATTGTGACCAACAGTTTACTGTGGTCAAACAACCCCTATAAGTGGCATGAGATGTGGATGGATAAAAGTCTGGAAATGATTGTCTTATTATCAAATATATATTTATTTGCCCAGAAAAGCCTCATCTCCTGGCCACTTAGCTGCGTGGGTTTGGCAGTTGCACAAACATAAAAAAATTCACCAACACTCGTTTCCAAAATACTGCATTACAGGTGTGCAATAACATGCCTGGCAAAGCCGTTCTGTGCAGTCACACCAGGGAAGACGCCCAACATCGCGTGATGCTCTGCTGAATGAGGGTGTTGAGGAAGGATGTTTTATTGCTTTGTGACATTACAACTGGGACTGAGAATTAGGTTTTGTACCTTAGTCAAAACTGTTTTTTTGATGGTTGGTGTCACGATCCACTGGACTCTTCTTTTTATTATTAACATTTATTTGTAACATTTTTGGCCACACACATTTCGTGGCCAAAAAGGCAAAATGTTAAGAATAAAGCAGAGTCCACTGGACGGCGACACTGACGATCAAAAATCACCAGCCGGTGAAAAGGCACACAGTTGCGAGGGTGGCACGCTCACCTGAGAGAGACCATGGTGCCGATCTCGGCGGGCAGGCTGCGCAGCTTGTTGGCCGACAGGTCCAGGTAGAGCAGATTATGCAGGCGGGCGATGTCGGGCGGGATTCGCGAAAGGTTGTTGTCGTTAAGGTGCAGGGCGGTAAGGTGCGTCAGCGACCAAAGAGAAGTGCTCAAACTCTTGACTCTCCCTGGGTGGGGGGAGGGAAAGAGACTATTTTAAGAAAGCAGTCCAACTTATCCTCTTTGGTCCGCACTTAATTTGGGTAAATTCCTCCAATGGACATTTCTGTCAGTGGCTAAGAGAAAGGAAATTAAATACAAATGATGCATTCCAGTGTTACGTAATAAAAATGGTTTTGTACCTTGGTCAAATGTTGTTGAGTCAATCCCACCGTGACAAGACTTTACATCCATTTAGCACCTTCCCCAAGGGCCACGAATGTGCGTAAAGAAGGCTTTTAAGGTAGGTACTAAGTGCCTGCCCGAAACTATGTCACCTACCTGCTCTCTACCTACAGACCTTAACTCATTTTTAGTACAGCGCAATTTTAAGACAGGGAATTGTAAATATGAAAAACGAGATTGTGTACCTTGGTAAAAACTTGTTTGTCTAGTCCATACTGCCAGTCACCGGTTCAATGTTATTCTTAACATTCAGCAGTTCCCCTTGGGCCACGGAACGTGCTGCTGATAAGGTTGAGGGTGGGCACTAAATGCCCTCCCTGGCCAGTCACACTTCCCCACTCCCTAACCATATGCCTTACTACTGATAGCAAAGCACAACGAACTTAACACCCTCTTTTCCACGGACACAAAGGCCATGTGAAGAAGAGGGGAGTAGAAGGGAGAAGTCTGACATTGAACAGAACAGAAGCAGAGGCCCCCCACCCTGACGTGATGTGTGTAGATTCGGACCATTGCAAATTAATAGCCTACGTCTTCTCTCCAATTTATCAAAATGGATAATTGTACCGACTGTGGTAATCTCCCGATGATCAATGCCAAGACACGTAAAACAACATGTGCGAGTCGGCACTCAACATTTCCAAAACACACTTACAGCGTCTCGGTGAACGTTTAGGCACCATGTTGGTAAAGGCATTAACAACAATATTTCATTAAGCTGCATGTTGACTATCATACATTTTAACAAATATCAACGTGGATGAGAAACCAAACTCCAAGAGAGAAGAAAGAACATGGTTTGTTTGTTTGAGGCTCGAGCAATGTGAAAAAGGTGTACATTTTTAACTCTTAACTGGGATGGCTCTAGCAGTAACTGCAACTCGTCCCGTGATGCAGAAAGAAGAGGGTTATGGGTAGAGGGCTGGGAAGTGTGACGATGATCGGGGTTATCTGCAGCACGGCCCAAGGGGAATTGCTGAATGCTTAAAAAAAACATCGGATCAGTGGCCGGCAGTATAGAATTAAGAGAAAATTCCTCCTCTGAAACCACAAGTGGAAAAGGCTTGGAGGGTGAAAACAGAGGAGGGTCCCTGATACTCTGAGGGAAACATCGTGAAGAACTTTGCAGGGAAAAGTAGAAAAACAAATCCTCTAAACATGCCTTCCATCCAACATTGCAACATGATACTGTCAGCAAGTTCCCTTAAATATTCAGAATCAAAAACGTAATTAATCCTGGATGAGCTATTAATCTCTTTTTCACAGCTGTCTAGTATGGGCGGGTCAGAAAGTTACAATACAAAAAATTATAACAAATCTTATAATACATCTTGGCAGTCAAAGTATATTCAACATTAAAGGAATATGAAAACAATTCAGATAACAGTATATTTTGTGGAACTTGTCTCTTACGAAACAAATGGAGAAGACTTAACATATTAATATTTATACACCTTGAGTTGATGTTTCATATCTATTTTTCAAGCCTTAAAAAATACGAATAAAAAAGGCATTGGGGTAGAATGTTCAGTCAACGCAAATGTTAACATTCCATGTGAATGCTAACTTCATTGCCACAGATAGGAAAAGAAGCCCGTCGCAGGAATGGATGGGTGGGCAGTCCTGTGGATGGTAGCATTGACTCGAAAAAAAAGTTTTTCCAAGGTAAAGAAACAAAACTTTATACGCAAGAGGCACAGTCCAGAGGACTTTCGTTCATTCTTTCATTGAGCAAATGCTGCAAAGCTGGAATGCGAGAGGAGGGACAGGCCTCTGCTAAACAGCCGCCGACAGAACTGCAAGGTGACGGTGTCCAGTTTATAATGTCTGGCAAAGGTACGAGGCAACTTCCATGTCTCCACCATGCATATTATATCTGTAGTGAGTCCAACCGAGTCGCAGATGTTGTCTTGGGAGCAACACTATTACATCAACTCAACACAACATAATGTAACCTACACTCGGGTGTTGAACGCCCATCTAACCACGCTACGGCAGAACTAGACACGGTCCCGCTATCTCGGTCTGGACCACGAGCTGGGTTCCGAACCGCGTGGATAGAGGCTTCTTCAACCCGACGTGGATCTTCACTCACCAACAGTCAAGAACCCCAAGCCCCACACGGGGCCTCGTTATATCGGCCCGGGCTGGGGCTGGCTCCGCCCCTCGCTCCGCCCACCTTCTAGATCTCTCGAGCTCTTTCCTGAAGGCTCCCGAGAGCTCCTCGAGACCACGTGACCACTCAGCGGCCCCCGTCCACCAGTGGCCCCCCTCCAATATCATACGGTCAGGTGTCGGCAGGTCAACCAGCGTATTATGCCCCAACGTAACCCTGGCTGGCTGACACTCTCTCCCGTTCCCTCACCGGGAGCCCGCACCGCACACTGTACGTGGTGCCTCTGCGCTAACCAGGGCTCACCCAAGCCCCGCTAGGGCTGGCACTATGCCCAGTAGCTGGGCTGCACATAATGACATTATCTGCCGTGGCCTGGCAAGCCCGGCACCACACAGTGACATTCAGTCACTACACATCCAACGGGATTGGAGGCCCTGGCCCAGGACGTGGCGACCGATTAGGTGGAATGTACCCGAGAATTTCATGGGGGTGCTTCACCGTTTAGCAGTGGGTAAGTCTCTTGGAGCCAGACAGACCTCACCTAGGGAGGCCAAATTTTCCCCTGAACACCTTCCCAAACAATACAAAGAGTTGTTGAATAGGACCAGACCACCAATCTGCGGTCCATTCTCGGTAAAACACTTGCATTCCGGCCATGTCCAATGTGTGCAGTGCCCTCTCTTTCGGACAGAAATAGTGGTGGGTACAATGTCAGAACTTGTAATTGCTGATGTAGATTGAATGTAGACACCACCTTGTAAAGGAAAGGAGGCAATATTCTCAGTATGACCATGGCCAGTTGGAAGACTACGAAGGGAGGGTAAAACCAGCAGCACCTAGAGCTGCCCTATCCATGTGTTGAGGAGTGGAGTGCTGACGTCAGGTCACACTCGCCTCGGGGGAATGCCGTCAGGGTAAAGTGACGTCATGGCCCCCGGGGTATTTGAGGGGGGACCCGTGACGTGGACGGGGTCTTCGCCAAGAGTCAGAGGAGTGAATGGTTAGGAAGTAGGGGGCTCCGGGATAGAGGGATTGAGAGCCAGGCTAAGGGTCTACTTTTCCCGGCTGGCCGAGTTGGATGAACCCTCGGTCAGTGCTGTGGGAAGAGCCCGATAGCCTGGTGGGGTGTAGGGAACTCCCAGTACCATTCCCCTGGGGAGCTTAGTTAATAACCCTCGTGTTAACCCCTTCCCCCGAGTTAGGCGTAAGCCCTAAATAAACGTTTGGCGTCAGCCCCTACACGACCGGCTTCAGCGTCCTTTTCTACCACGCAACACATGTAGCCAATATGGTGGCTACGGAGAAGAGTATTGGGCATCAAGAAGAGCTCTAACGTTGTGGCCAAGGGCATGAATGGAATGGCTGTCACGTGAGTGCATCTAGAACCAACCAAAGGTGCCAAGGTGAGATGGAATCTGGCTGGTGCCGCCTCTCCAGGGACAAAGCTCTAAGAAGCCTGGGAAGCACGAGAGCAGAGCCAACAGACATACTGTTCATATGAACGTGAAACTGCCAATAAGCGCACATTGACCAAAGCAGTTGCGTGACCACCTTCAAACTCCTAATGGAGTTAGTCTGCTACAGCCTTGGAAGGTACACATAAGTGGGTCCAGAACCGCCTGAACACATCAGGACATTAACATGCTCCACTGGCTGAAGTAGACTGCCCATGGATGGGAGCCTCGACTTCAGAACTAAGTGTCTCACCCTCTGAACATCCATGCAGGCAGCTGAAAATGGCTAACGTCTAGCAACAGCAGGCCCCGTTGTTGTAACAGATTATCCCGGACTGGTAATGTCCATGCAGTTAACACAGAAGTTCATGGATGACAAACCACCAGCGGCTCCGAGGCCAGTGTGGGGTGATCAGCAGGGTGTCCTGGCAAGAACTGGGAGACCTAAGTGCATCAAAATAAGGACCTGGAGAAAACTGTGTCTCCGCAGTCTAGTGTGGCGCACCACCATTTTCCGCATAACCTTTAGGAAGGAGCCCTTGCCCACTACGTTTGGATCTTCTGCTGCAGGAATTGCAGAAGGGGCAGCGAGGGATGCTTGACTAGCTTTTCCATTGCGAAGAGGGTGTTATTGACCCTGGTGTCCTGAGGCTCTTGCTCAGAAAAGCGTAGCCTCTGGCGGGTCCATTTCCTCAGTGAGGACAAGACTTCCTGTGCGAGTTCCGAGTGTATGACTCGTCCCTGATCAAACAAGTCCTTTGAATCGGAGGCTGATGGGGAGTCATGCTCAGCGCATCTTTTGCTGGACGGCTTGCCGATATGACACATTTTGCTCTCCACTGCCTCTTGCATGATAGACCTGTGGACGTCGGCAACAATATGGAAAAACTAAGTACTTTACCTACAAGGTGAAGCTCTGGTGGTCATTGTGGGTATATTTCCCAAAATGTCACTAGATCTAAACTTTACACCTCAGCATGCACTGCTGTTTATTATCTGGATTATTTTTCATATTCGATGGGGATTTAAATCGGCTGCAAAGGATTTAACTTCACACGCTATGAATTAACTGATAAATGCAAAATCAAAAAGAAAATGTGCCTCCCTGCTAAAAAAAATAATAAGGCAGTATTCAGCTCCAGTGATGGCCCTAAACCAGGGGAATAAATTCGGAATTTTCATTTTGGAGTCCAATCTCTCCATATAATGATGTTATTTGTTACAAAGAACTGAAAATCAAAGCTCCTGTTTGAATGAAGCCAACACTCCACTTAACAGAACACCATCATTATGAGAACATATGGCAGGAGATTGAGGCAGGTTGGAACTTAACAATAACACCCAAAGAGATCTGAACCTCCTGACACTGACAAACAATGTTAAGAATAGACAGCAAGAACCTTCCGAGTGTCACCGATACGGTGGCAACATCTAAATGCGGTAAAGGGGGGGCGGCACAGAGGGGGGTGGGGTCCTGGAGCTCAGGTTTTTGCCCACTCCATCATATATTACACCTATCCATGGCTAATTTGACAGGCCCTCTATCCACGTGCAAACCACAAGCTACAATGTACAGGCGCCACTCTATTGTCTAAAAACTAAACTATTTGTACCTACTGGGCTACAAGCTCTTTTTCAGAGACCTGGCCACAAATAATAGCTCAACGAAGTGGCGTACCATTTGAAAATTGATAGCAGGCAAATACTCTAAACGCATGTTGAGTCTAAATATGGAGGGGAAAACCGGAGGACCCAGAGAAAAATCCCAACAACCACGAGGAGAAAAACATGCAAACTCAAAATTTACAGCAGGCATCAGGGACAGGATCGAACCCACAACCTCCTGCATACCAGATAGTTAACATCTTGCCACCGTGGCACATCCTGCATTGCATTGTCAATACACTACCCATGCCTTGTGGGTCATGGCGGTAATGTTACCATACATCACCACGCTGATCATTGTGGGTTGGAGGCAGAGAACATAGATGAGGGAGCGTGAAGTATAGTACAACAAAGGATTTTACTGCACTGTCCCCCGCTGCCCACCACGAAGCCCATGCTTTATAGATGGAACTTGTGCAAACTGAGAAAACCCCAGGTTGGCTTGTTTGTCGCACACATGGATTAATGGTTAAATCCTGTGCTCAGTATTTATGTTTCAAAAATCTGAGTGCATACGGCTTTACAGGCAAAGCTCATTATATTGCATATAAACCATTGTAAAATTAAACTCATTGCATTTTATCACCGTATAGTGGTGTTATTTTTTCATAAACAATACATAAAATATCATCATCCAGTGATGTTTTCACAAGCACTTGCAAATTGCATAGTTATTCTTGATTTAAAAAATTAAATGCAAACTGTGAGTGTTGTGTTCAGATTTCATCAGTTATAGCCTTGACGTGTCCGTATGCTTGAATGCATAGAAAAATATTAATTAAATGTGATTAATCAACCTTCAACTACTCATAAAATAATCACCCGAGCAGAATCCCTTTTCCGGGAAGAAGCCTGGCAGTAAATATTTGTTTGCTTGACAAAACCAAACTCTCAGCAGTTGTTTTTTTTCCCCACAAGGGATCCTGCTTTCAGATTCTCTGGTCACTTCTTGCAGAAAATTCACAATTCGAATCCGGTAGGTCGCTCTGGTTATGACTGCATGTATATCAACCATAAATGTGACATCTATTCATAAAGATCCTCAGACGTCAATCAAAATGAGTAGGTCGTTGTGTGTCATGTCACAGCCCATATTTTCCACAAAAAAAAATACTTGCAACTTACTCAATTGGTATTGCATACAGAAATCAGCAGTCCCTAGTGGCAGAATGCCTATTTGCATGCTCGTGCCAAGTCATCTTGTGCCACGTAGGGACAGCTAAAACTGAAGCATTTAAAGCAAGCGCCATATGAATCTTAGGATTATTGTCATTATGTATTTTCCAGAATCTTTTAATTTTGTTGGGCAGGAGCATAAGAAGACGTAACCATACAAGGGAACAACACATTTTCATTTCTACATTTGCAAATGATGAACATGACCAAGAATTCACCCTGCGCTGCTATCATCACTGCGCCATTAAGGTTTGCATGCTCCACGGTGGGATGAGCATTTGTTGGGCACGTGCTTTGCGCCAATTTGCATTAATAACAATCCGAGAGAGTTCGCGGCCAGTTCGCAGCAACACAGGGCTGGAGGCTATGGCAGAAAGCAGGGAACATTTTTATCAGGGGTGAAAGAACCAATATGGGGCATGGTGATGTGAGTGATAATCATGCCTAAGACCAATATTACATTCTATGTCATGTTAAAATGATTGGTGTTGTAATCAACATCATCTCTCTGGGGTTGTTGTAGAAATAACTTCTATTTTGTATAAAGTCAGTTCTGATAGCACTATAGATCTAATGGCCCCTGCAATTCTGCCACTGATTTAAGGTTATGAGCATGGAGTCACCAACTTGAAGCCATTTTTGTAGAATCAAAATGCGACTTTTTATTACAAAGCCAGAAACGTTTCAGTCAGTGATGTTTTAAAATTAATTTGGCGTTTACTCGATAAGTGCTAATGAAAAATGATAAATATCACCTGCATGGTAATAATAGCAATCTATCCTTGTAGTGTAATTATAAAAAAAAACAATAACAGCTAAGATATGGGAGGGATCGCGTGGTCACGTGACACGTGCCACTATCAATTGCGTCATCCTCTCTGGCGATGGTGGCTACCTGTTTCAGAGCAAGTAGACGATGATACAAGTAATGCAATTTTAAAGTGAATATGTGGCTTTGCTTGAGCAAAGATTTGAGTCTAAAGTACCACGTGTAATGAGGATTCCATTTACAGCTGGAGCAGTCACGTTACAACATCAATACAGACTTCTGTCAGTTTAGACAGCGCATCTCTCATGGCACATCCAGATAAAAGTTTTGTTCATGTCCTTATGTGCTGTTAGCACATATCTGTGGTGCATTACGTAGCGCTCGGCTATCTTTTCTGTCCACATTTATGCATTGGTCCATTAAGGGTTGCTTAAAGTATTCAAACATTTAATAAATATGCCTGTTATGCATGCATACATTCGTGTGTTTAAGAATGAATTATTTATAATGTATTGATATGATATTTTTAATATATGCAAATGTAATATTTAAGCCCAAATTTTTTATACATTTGTACAAAAGACACAAAACTATAAAGAAACAAAAAAATTTCGTGGTAAAAATCTGATTATTTTTTCAATCACACACACATCCTCTATGTAACTATGAGAAGCCAGTGACTTACAGCAATCAAGGGAGAGGCAACCTGGCCTTCACGCAAGGACTGGTAAAGCGGGACGCAGGGCGTTTTACACAGTAATGGGCAAGGCAACTATGTGGAGGATCAACAATTGTAAGAATTGATAAAATGCAACTGATCAAGTATGCACACATGGATGACTATCCTTACAAATCAGGTTTTGTGAAGGCTAAGGCTGGCCACAAGATACAGACGGGTGGGTTTGGTCGAGTCACCCAACAGAGACTAATGACCATCTTGCTAAGACAACGAATGGCTGAGTTGCCAACGAAGATCAGCGCTAGCTCACTGGTCATTTAAGCAGAGAAACACAACACTTTTTCCTGCACATTCTGATAAGGCAACTGAATTGCTTGGAAATGGAGCCAGCCAGTCTCACCCCCCTGGCTGAGGGGGTGGGTTACTTCCCTATCTGCTGCCTCAGGCTTCACTCTTTCCCTTGCTCCCAAGGCACTGCTATTTGTGCAGCATCCTCACATTGAGATGCTATAGAAATCCCAAATGCAACTTATTAAGGCAGTGCTAGGAAACAGCCCACAGTGGAGACTGGTGACAGTGGTGCATTCAAGGGACTCACCGCTGATTTCAAGCTCAGCCCACTGGGATTTTTTCCCGTTTGCCTGGTCGTCCGGAGACATTATTGTGTGCATCCTTCGTGGGTCTGGTGGCTCATATTTCTCCTTTGGCATCCCTGGCGGTCTGGAAGGAAGGATTAACACAAAATAAGGCCTGTTCATGACGAGTATAATACATGCCTACATACCTACAGTGCACAATACACCAAAGATGCATGCAAATACACTAAAGCTATAACAAGCAATTGTGTGGTCTATTAATCGGTGCTTCGACCACCAAATGAGAAGGCTGGCCGAATGAGGAAAAGGAAAGAATTTTATGGGACAATGACGGATTCATAGAGAAAGGATAGTGATTCAGATCTTGGATCATGAAAGGCAATGGAAGAGAATCTTAAAATTGTATTTTAATGACAGGGGTGCCACGGTGGCAAGATATGAACTGCCTTGCCTGGTATACAGGAGGTAGTGGGTTCGATCTCGACCCTGACGCCTGTATATTTGGAGTTTACACGTTCTCTGGGTGGACGCGTTAATTTTTCTCCGGATCCTCCGGTCTTTCCCTCCACATTTAGAATCAAGCGTTTAGATTATTTGGCTGCTGTAAATTTCCACATCATAAGCCTCTTCGTTGAGCTATGATTTGTGGCCAAGTTGCCTGTGAAAAAGAGCTTATAGCTCAGTGGACTTTCCTTGGTAAAATAAAAAAATATCTAAAACATAAAAACATATAATATATAATGACAGAACAATGTCAACTAAATGCAATCTGATTGAATTTGATTGCAAGCTGTCAGTGCAGATGAATGCTACCAAATTTGTCATCCCAGTTAGGCAATTCATTGGCTTTTCGACTATACTATTTTACTATTTTTATTTTACCAGGTAATGCCCACTGAGCTATTTAGCTACTTTTCAGAAGAGACCTGGCTACAATTGATAGCTCGACAGAGTGGCTCATCACGTGTAAATTTATAGCAGCCAAATACTCTGCTATTTAGACACAAGTGTTCATAATATTAGGCCGTTGATATGAACGACATGCAATGAAGAATACATCAAAAAAGCAATCCAGCAAAACTTCCCTTCTCTACCACCCAACATTTTACATGCAAGTAGACATTCATAGTTGGCAAGGGAAGTGGCCTGGGATTTGCCTTATGTGAACTGGAGGTAAGAATGTGTTGTAGATGTGGCCTTGGGCTATACAACTTGTACCTTTCTCCACTTGGCCAGTTTTCTCACTCAAAGGACGTGTGAAATACTGCCACAGAGACCGAGCGCTTCCACGGATTTATACCTTGAGTCTGTGGGGGGGGGAGACATGATGCATGGAAAGGTTACATTAAGAAAAAGTGACAACACGCAATGCCAGTCTATTTAAGTGCGAGTTTTAGCAATTCAGCAAGACATTAATAGTGCATCAACATTATTATAAGCATGCAAATTGGTGCCTAACCAAGGGGATGGAGCTCATTTACAAAAAATATGTTATACGAGTTGTTTTTATAAGAGGGTTTTGCATATTCTATAATTATGATCCAGAATTTGAGGATAAATTCCCATTCATGGGTAATGAGTCAGCACCTATGGGAGACATGGGTCCCAAGTCTTTTTTGGGGAAAGACATTTTTTAAAGGCAAATCGCTATGGCCTTCCCAAGGTCAAAAAGGTCAATAATAGACATACCAGCAATGTCATTACAATAAAAATTATTCCGGAACAAACTTTTCTTTACCAATGACAACAGCAGCACACGGACATACACTGAAAAATACCAGGCACTGCCTTAAAATGTTTTTTGGGGTGCATTGCCGTGACACAAGCCTGAGGACATGACCTGAGAGAATGGAATAGAAGCCTAAGAGTGAATGGGATAAGATGGAGATGGGTGAGGGGCGCTAAGGGTCAACGAGCAGGGGTCAGAGAAGGTACTGGAATAAGCCAGGATGGGAAATGCCTATCCATCAGTTGATGGGACCCGTGATATTAACCAGATAAGGCAGGATGATCAATAATGCTTTCCTGTCAGCTGTGCGACCATGAGCCCACTACATAAAATGCACTGCTCTTGCAGCACATATCCATATGCACATACCAACATTCAGCTCCAAAACCAATTAGCATCAGCATCGCTTCGTTGATTAAAATGTATTGTAACTCTCCCAATACATGCATCAAACCATCCATGTAATAAATAAGGATTACTAATTCAGGCCCTGATCACCAGTGGATTGACATTATGACACTGCCCATATGAGCAGGAGCGAACACAAGGGCATTACGTCATACAAGGCTGTTTAGCTACATAAATGGACGTACAATGCTTAAGTGTTACATCACTATAATCTGACACTGCCCAGTAAGAGCACGAGCAGCAATGGACCATGACATTACAATTACAGTGCTCTTTATCTCAATGGTGCCGCAATGCGAACATCACCACCTTCTGACCAACATGATCAAGGTCAACACCAGCCTGCCACCTACGTCTCAACTGGCAGAAGAGAAGAGCGTTTGATTTGACATTGAGACACCTCGTCACGATTTGCAAAGGGCACTTGCCAACACAATCGGCCTTCCCAGCTCTCCAGCTATGCGTTTGGGTTCAATTAAACGCCGTCAGCCTGCTTCCCATACAGCCGCGCCACTGGAACTGTCCATTTCGTGGTAAACAACTGTATAACGTGCCACTCCAAACTGTGCAATATACCGTAGATCGCTTCACTGTAAACAAGCCCTGGGGACATGGCTGCCAAGAGAACAGAGAAAGAGAGGCAGATGCAGAGCACCTGAACTGAAAAAAATGTGCAGACAGGTAAGCGATGCACATGATAACATGTTTTACTCAGTGAAGAGCTAGAGTTGGGAAAATAGTGATGCATATAACTTGACAAATAGATTACCAAGAAAGACATCGGCAAAGACAGCTATATTGTTATTACCATATTAGTCCCAGGTGGTTCAGCGGCAGAGTAAGCAGCTGGCAATCAGGTTGGGAGTTCTATTTCTTGTTGTGGGTTGACTCAGTCCATCTGCCCTTATGCACACCACTGTTGCGGATAGGCTCACCCCCATCATAGGTAGATGTAATTTTCACCACTGGTGCAGAACTGAAAAGTAGCGATGAGCATTGCCTCAGGCAATTTGAGCAGGAAATAAGTCTGACTCTTAACTCCACTAAACGGTCAAAGCTGATAGCATCGTAATGAATATTTCTATTGAATAAATCTAAACCAAAGGCATGGACTAGGGTAAATTTTCATGGAACAGAAATATGCAAAAAAAAATGTGTTAATACGTCTCCATGAAAGTGAATGAAGAATGGCTAGATCACAACAAATTAGTTGACTTTTATAGCACCACTGTGGTCGTATATGAATCTGCACGTCTCCCACAGATTTACTGGCGTGCCAAGCCACTCGCAATAACCACTTCTTTGTTTACCTACAAAAATCTCATCAGGTCTCAAAGACCCGTTTTTCAGGAGAACCAAGCTTTGGAATGTTTGCCAAATTCTTTAATGTGTAATATTTTTGTTTTGTGTTGGAAGAAACCAGAGCATCCAGGAAAAAGCCAGGCACATGAGGTTTTCTTTCAAGCTCTGTGCAAATGAGACGAAAACCTACTTGCCGTACTGCCACATACAAGCACTTTCTATGTCAGTCGGTGGCATAATCCGTCAAAACCCTGTATCCAGGTGGTTTGTTTAAACGCATAAAAAAACTATTTACGATATATTAACACAACCAATATTAGTTATTTATCCGTTTATCTCGTTCTTTATTTGTGATGAGATTCCTCACTTTTCTGAAGGAATTGTTTTTAGGAGTTTGTAAAAAATATTTGTTCTAAGCATCATCTCCAGTCTCAATCCTATATGGCTGATAATGTCGGAGTAGTCTGAGCCCAGCTCAGATTGGCTAGAGTTGGAGTGACACTGTGGAGAAAAATTTCATTTTCGGCCATTACATGCTTGTCATTTGAATTTGAATGGCAGGCAGGCAATCCACTGGATGGCTTCCTTGCTGTAGTATTTTCCGCAAGTCACTTACCACAACTAAAATAACATGTTCTTTATAAACACTGCTGCGCAGAACTGAAACAAGCTACTGGAATCAAAAGCAGCCGATGTGCATTCTAATTAACGAAGGTATTCACAAAGCTCATGTTGTGCGAGTGAACAAGTAATCTGATGCTGATTGCACACCCACACACTCATGGGCCAGGTGTGTTCTCACAGCCGAGGTAAACACACCCACCATATGGCTGAGGCTCAGGGGATTAATGTCTGCATCAGCACCGAGCCTGTACTGATTCAACACCATAGGTGTGAATTTTGGAGATCACCTGTAATTAAACTAGTTTTCTAATACAGTGACTCGATGTTCTCAGAACCATCACAATAATGAAACAACTATTTAAAATGTGGTGCATTACTTAAGTCAGTGTAGCCCAGTCTAGCAATTAAAATAAAATGAGTTTATTCATAGCTTAAAATATAAGTTTATGCTCATGATAATGCATCAAATTAGGCATGGAAGACATTTTGTTATTATTTATGCAAGTTGCGTGCAAATAGAACAGATGAGACAAAATGAGATCGTATACAAACTAAACAAAAAACATTCCATTCTTGAATAGGGAAGGGTTGTGGATCATTAAATGCCGGTAAAATGTGTAGAAACTTTACACTCTTTACACAGCGTAATCACGAGCAGTGGGTTTGTGCTGTAATCATCCAAGGGCATTCATGCCCACCCTGCTGCCGCCTGAAATATTCTAGAAGTTTCCTGAGGGGCTTCGAGAAGGACATCTGACATGAACTTGATGGCACGATTTGGATATATTTTAAAAACCTAGAGTAAAAAGCCCAGTGACAATGTATGGAATTGCAAGACTAAGTCGGTATGCCAGACAGAACGTTTCACCACTTACTAGGTATGCCACAATAAATTGCTAAACACTCACGACGCTCAAGAAAAATCTATTGAATCACTCATTGAATCATGTATACCTGGTTTTGCAACAAACACAAGACAGAGGAGATAAAATGCAAACAGGATAGTAAAAAGAGGCAAATGTTTATTAATTATTATTTGATTATTTGGTCTTTTCCTCCAGGTGTTTCCCACTGTACTATCGTCATCATGCCACGAGATGGTGAATCCATTCAGAAATCTCACAAGCAGCACACCCAAAATCTCATAAGAGCTGTGCAAGACTTTTTTCCCAGGACTTGTCCCAACTTTTTTTTGGAAGTAGCCAAATTTTTTTTACACTTAAATCAAACTGAATTATAAATGCATTGAATTATGACGGTGAACATTTGCACAGGACTGCTGCTTAAAGTAGCACAATCCTGTGAAGCATTTAATACAGAAGCTCATCGATTATTCAGTGGTACCAAATTTTCAAAAACGCTGGATAATCACATAATTATTTAAAATAGCTTAGTTTTGCACATTCTTGTACAACATTATGTTTTTAGGTTTATTCGTTTTTTAAAAGTGTTTACTATATGACATTGGCATAAACATACAAATAGACAAAAATAAATATCCTACTTTAAAAAGTTACACCAATCTCGAAGATTCTGCATGGGGTGATGTATATACATGCAGTATTTTCATTGTTTAAGTTGTATGTAGTCTATCATGTACTGTATAAAATATTTAACACTAATCAAGAATAGCTACTTTTTTGTTACGCACATGGCGCCGATCGCCAGACTGGTTACAGCCTTTTTGGAGCGGTTCTGCCGGATTGGCCCAGGACTGCCGGATAATGTTAGAAGCCGGAAAATTGATGTCTACCATGTGAAAAATGGAAAATGATTGACAGAACCAAGCAACATGTTAACTTGTCAACATTTATGCTAGCCGAGAGCAGTTATATAAAGCTGACCTACTTAAGAAACTTATAATCAACGTAAAATTAATGTGTGCAAACATAACATCGGATTGCAGTTAAATACTTTATACATCACCTGTCATTTAAATGACATTATTAGTCATAAAACGCAAAAGCCCTACTTTATGTAACGTGGCTTTTAAATGTAAACATGCCAAGCTTTGTGTTGGCTTCATGTGACTGATGTCTTTTGTTGAACCAGGTGAGGGCAATTGCCTCTGTACAAAGAAAATCATGAGGGCAGCAGCAACTATTTGGAATTATTTTACAACTTATTTTCTATGTGCTGATACATCGTATGGTCAATGGTGAATCCTGTTTTTTACAGTTATTAATAGGTCATGGTTAGCGGTATTAGTTAAAATAATGTCTTAATAAGGTACACATGCCAGAAATATAAAAAGCAGACTTGGGAAAATGTTTGATTTATTTTAGTTTATTAAATCTATCTATTGCACCATTGTGCACTATGAACCTGGCGACCAGCTCAATTATCTGCCACAGCGGACATCAATGGGAGGGTAATATCTCAGAATCTGTATTTATTTGATCAGAATCTTTATTTAGACTGGAAGAATGCGATGACTTGTGAAGCTCTTTTTCACAGATGGTCCTGGGCCCCCCTCCACCAACTCACACTGACAAATATTGTGAAACGAGGTCAAATAACCCCATGACACACTGTTCGGGGAGACCATCAACCAGCAGTGGATTGAAACGTGCCCCTAGTGGACATCTGTGAAAAAAATCTTCTCCAGGATAAATATTCTGGTTCTGATTGAGCCGAATTTCACCATGGGTAGGTGCCTACATGTGAATCCTGGTCTATGTGATATTTGCTGCGGATGTGTAATTATTTAGTCTCTGAGCTACCTAGTTGTTAATAAAATATTACATTAAATATGTATATAAACTATTTAAATGTTAAAAACACAAGCCAGTAAAACAATTCCTTGCTATGGAAACCGCAATATGAATTACAGGGGTTTAGTACTCGCGTACAACCCAGTGTTCATAGTTGGTCACAGATATGCTCAAATCACGTACAACTCAACAGTCCTGCACTGGGTACCCAGAAACACATTTATGAATAATTTAAATATTAGCGCTGGGGCTCTGCCACTTCCCACGTGATCCCTCCAACGCTATTTCCCCAGTGATATATAACCAAACAAATCATGAAGGGCACGTGACAATTTTTTCATCTGGGAGTAATATAGGTCTGAAAATAACCAAACAAATTAACAATAGCAACTCAACACAACCACGAAGTACACAACTGTGCAATTAATTAACCGAACACCACACCATATGCACATTCACGTTTCCCTCAAGACAAAAGCTTTCAGCAGTGATGGCGGAAGGGATGCAGTGTGACGGTGACCAACTATAACTGCTGGAAATCTGTGAAAAAAAGCATCATAGCTCATCAGATTTCTCCAGGATAAATAAAGATTCTGATTCTATAAACATCGTGTGTAACAGAAATATTCAAACGCTGTTTCTTCGTATATTGGTCACGGACACGCTCCGATAGATACTAATGCACCCATGACAATAGTTTAGCCAGAGGCAGGGAAAAGGTTATTGGGCACAGGTGCCGAGAGGACAGCATTCATATAGCACCTTGTGAACACACTGTGAACACACTGTATGCGGGGAGATACACCCAGCCGCCTTGCAGATGTTGGCCAGGAGCACGCCTGTCCTGATGGCCCATGATACCGCCATAACTCTGGTCAACTCGGGATTACACCTCTCCACTCTACCATACCATTTCAACTCATATGCTTATAGGATGCACTCCCACACCCAGGTAATCACTCTGCATAGGCAATGCCTCACCTCTCTTCTGCTGCCCATCTATATATAAAAGGGAAAATTGTGAATGTGTGTCTGTTCGAATTGTTTAGCATACTTCCCAACATGCAACAAACTTGAAATTTGGCATGTGGGTAGTTTCCAGACTGTACACAATGCAGAAAGTATAAAAATAGACTCGTGTATTTGGGGGGGGGGGGCACAATAATGGATATAATATATTGCACGGCAAGTGAGCGGTGACGTCGCATCTGCATGTCACCCGCATGCGGAAGCGTTACGCAGTGTGCCTGCTGACGTCACGCATCCCCCCCTCCCCACCCTCCGCGTAGGCCGTGTATAATCCAAGACAAGAATCCAAGTCCCGGGCGAAGCCGGGTAGTAAAGCTAGTACCAGCATGAACACAACTCCAATCCTTTGACTTCTCCAGGTAAAATCGCAATGCTCTTTCGGGGTTCAACTTATGGAGCCTAGCCTTGACCAGAGTCCTGAATGTTGGCAGGCAGGTCCCAGCATGCCAACCTCCTCATGGAATGCTTGGATTGCCAAAGTCTGGACCTTTTGGGCGACAAGGAACAGCCCCTTGTTAAAGGCTTCCACCAGAGCTCCTCGAGGTGCCCTGGAAATTGCCCACGTTAATGGTACAGCTAGCCATGTTCACTCTTACCATGGCCCCCTCCAGAAGGTTCAGTATGTCAAACATTTGACCACCCAGACCACTCAACAGGGTCCTTTCTTGGACTTGTCTGATGACCTCCTCTGTCATCCCCCCCCCCCCCCAATATTCAAATATGCTAAAAATGTCCCCCCCAATATATTGATATAAAAAAATATACAAAATAATGCCGTCCGAAAATAATCATTAGCAAATGTAATCATAATCATAACTACACTTAACAAATTTCAATTATTACTACTCCCAGTTCTAGTATTACGGTATACTGCAGTTCTGCGTGTGGTTTGTCCAAGTGTTGTTGCCGTACACCAGCAGAAGCCGTTGCTCGACTGCTGTGGGGAGGTACAATCAATGTCAAACACTGTACTGTCTCTCCATTTCATTACTTTCAAATTAATAAAAAATAGGAAAACTAGAATGTAATAATATCAGTATTATGAATGGCTATATCACTGTCGAGTGTAAACAATCATTTTGTGAAAACGGGGCCGATTTGCGATTGCTAAACAATCAACCATCACTAACGTTAGCTTTAATAGCTAAATAAGTTACTTGGAAAGTTAATTAGCCACACATTCACCAAGTGACCAACAACGGCGCTCACGGGCGTATTCACCTAACGTTAATGTCTTTATTACACATGCGCTGCATGTGTAATATTTGTCCACAGTAGTAACTTTCATTTATTGCATATTCGTATAGTATAGTGTATAGCTGCACTTGCTTATGATAAATAGCATTATTAATGTTTCTTTGATTAAAGTGCAAGCAGTTTTATTAGTCAGCTTTCATTCACCGTGAGTGTCATCATGAGCAAGAGGAAGGGTGGCAGTGACATTCGTCAGTTTTTTGGGCAGCCTCAGAAAAGAAGAACAGTAAGTTGAGAGCAGTGAGAAAATGAGTACCAGTAAGATGATGGAAGTTTACAGTAGTACAAGAGATGAGTCAATGTTTCTCGAAAAAATAATAATTGCCATTCAGATCAGAAATGGTTATTAATCCATTCCTGAACATCATGGCAAGAAACACACACCACTGGTGCATTCAGAGTAAAGAGGGAGAGCATGAAGATGCCGACAGGGCAGGGAGAGCAGGTGACATGGAGGTGAGTGAGAAAAAGAGCAAATATTGATGGCTAAGACCGAATAATGGACATCACAACAGTCTAATCCTAATGTTAATTCAAGCTGAGATATTCTAAGTATGGTTTCTCACGTGTATTACAGATAATACAATCAAACCGGGAGAGTGAGTTTGAGACAATGACAGAGAGAGAGAGAGCAGACAGGCAAGTGAAGATGAAGGTGCAGGAGAGGGAGTGGAGGAGCTTGGACCTCGCCCAAATCAGCCAAATGTTAATGTCAAACCTAGTCAAACCCTATAAAATAGGAGACTACTTTCAGGAGAAATGGTTTAAAGAGTATAATTGGCTCCATGACAACCCCTGCTTAAAGGGGGTCCTCTGTTTCTATTGTGCTAAATACTTTGCAACACGAAAGTCTAAGCTTGCCTCAAAAGCAGATTCAGCTTTACTAAAGACTGGCTTTCAAAATTGGAAGAAGGCACTGGAGAAATTTAGTGCACATAAAGACAAGTGTCACAAATTAGCTGCAATGACTCAGATTCAGGAGCCAAACCCTGTTAATGTGCAACTTTCACGTGAGCTTGAAAGACAGCAGCAACAAGCTAGGAGAAATCTTATGAAGATTGTTGGGGGTGTGAAGTACTCGGGCACGTCAAGGTCTGGCATTTCGAGGCGATGATAAGGAGAGTGGGAATATCAACCAGCTGCTAAAGTACAAGGCAGAGGGCAATGGCAGAGCTGACCACCTGGCTGAAAGGTCACTTTGATTTCACCAGTCCCCAAATTTAAAGCGACATTTTGAAGCTGGTGGGCAATACAATCGTCCAATAAATTGTGCCAGAAATAACATCAATGCCAGTGGTCCAGTACGCACTTACCATTAATGGCACCCAGGATAGATCAGGAGTTGAGCAGGAGCCAATATGTTTGCGCTTTGTAGATGCAGATCTCCAACCAAAGTAATAATTCCTGGGACTCTACGAAGTGTCATCAACGACAAGGCAAAATATAGCCAAGATTGCATGTGATGTGATGATACGTCTCGGCCTTCCTCTGTCCCAACTTCGAGGACAAACCTATGACGGTGCCGCAAATATGGCTGGACGATTGCAGGGGGTGCAAGCCATTTTAAGGAAAAAACAACCACTGGCTATGTATTGTCACTGTGGTCCACACTGCGTGAACTTAGTTACACAGGCTGCCTGTGTAGCCTCTCCTCTAGTAAGATCATTAATGGGTCTGGCGCATTAATTGGGGGGCTTCTTTAATCAATCTGGCAAGTTCAAGGTGATTTTCCAGGAAATCGCTAAATCAGAGCATGGTTTCACCTCGTTGAAACCTTTCTGTCCCACCAGGTGGACTGTTCGCACCCCTGCCATCTGCTCAGTTCTCAGCCAGTATGAGTCAGTGCTGACAGCCCTTAAAGAAATGGCATCATGCAGCTCATCTGATACTTCAACTAAGGCCAATGGTCTTCATGGAACATTTCTAAAAGGGAACTGTGCTCGGCCTTGTAATGGCTGAAGACCTGATGGGGGATTTGGAGTGCCTGAACACCTCCCTGCAGCTTAGGAAACAGACTATTTCAGGCATACTGGAGGCTGTGGACCATGTCAAAACAAGCATGCAGGACAAGCGGAGGAGCACTTTAATGTCTTGTTCGAAAAAGCAACTGCTATGGCAACAAAGTTGAACCTACAACCTATTAAGATGCCTCATATCCGCAAACCAACAAAGCATTACACCGGTAAGGCTGCAGCCCATATCCATCCGGATCGCAGAGTGTTTGTACAGAGCCCAATTCTATAAGGCCTTGGACACATTGAATACACAATTCATAGAGAGGTTTGATCAAGCTGGCTTCCACAAGCTGCAGCAGCTTGAAAATGGACAAAGTGGTAGACGAGTCTCCTGAATTGAATTCAAGACTACTGCAGGTGCAGCTGGCCATGTCTGGGGCTAATAACACAGATCAAACGAGCTAACATGTTGCTAGCATTATTAGGGAAATGGTGCCAGAGGTGAGAGGTCTCCTTCAGTAAGGTGGAAGCTTTAGTAAGACTTCTCTGCTGGTCATCCCTGCCTCCTCTGTCGGGGCTGAGAGGAGTTTTAGTGCCCCGAGGAAGCTTAAGACATGGCTTAGATCTTCGATGAGGCAAACAAGGCTGAATTATGTGGCCATGTGTCACGTGCACCAGGATAAACTGGACAGACTGGGCCTTGAAGGAATATGCCAGGCTTTTATCGGTGTCAACGATAAGCGCAAACAGGCCATTGGATCCTTTGCTTGAAGAATGGCAAGTCAAAACACTCGTCATTGCCTGGAGAGATGAGATGAGAGCAGAGGAAAGGAGCAGAAACTATTGCAGAGCAGGGGAGAGGAAAAGAGATGACTGGAGAAGAGAGAAGAATATAGGACCAGTGGAGAGGAGGAGAGACGGCTGGAGAGGAGAATATAGGAGGGGAAAGCAGAGCAGAGTAAACGTCCCGGCTGCCCACCCAAGTTTACTTGTAAATATGTGAAAAACAACAATTTTCTAAACCTTGGCCACAATATCTGGGCTTCCCTTCATATAACAATGCATACATTTCTGTTTATATGGTTGTGGTTATGGTTGTACTTTATTAATCCATAATCTCTGCCATTACATACAATGAAACAAGAAAAAGGTAAAAAACAGAGCAATGTAATACAATACACTATTAGGCATCATTGTAAAAAATAAAAAAAAGTCCATCCCATGTGTTAGTGAATTTTTTGTTTTATTTTTAGCAGGAAATTAGTTTTAAAATTTAGATTTTTTTTTCTGGGGGGGGGGACCCCCAGACCCCCTGGAAGATTTGATTCCCGTCAATGTTGACTCCATAGCTATGGCCTTGATTTGGCCGTCCTGCCCGGTGAAAAATCCTATTCCTAACATACTTGCCAATGGGAAAATACGAGTAAGAGCTACGAAAACGAATAATCATGTTTTAGCCTATGCCCAAACTCAAAACACTGCAGAAATAATGGATGCGGGGTCAAGTGGTGGGGGATGGGGCTCTGCCCCTCCCACCTATGGGAGAGGGGTGGAACACTCCTCCACACTAATAATTTAATTATTAATCAACCAGTACGTTTCTGGGTTCTGTATTTACCGTATCACGGGGTCCAAAAAAATGTTGGAATGCTGGACAACATCCAGGTGTGAATTCTCTTCAATAAAAAAAATGTGTATGTGAACTTTATTGAGTGTTTGGAACCCAAAGTCTGGCCTGGGCGCACGTGTGTGGCTACCGATTACATTAGTGTGCTTGGTATTTTCACAACCTCAGCTCTCACCCACACCTGGGGGCAAATGGTGGCGTCATGTTTTTCATACACGCCTAAATACTCATTTTATTGTGCTTCTCCATGAACTGTGTGAAACCGTGCATTTTCCTACCAAGACGTCGATGGCTGCAGGAGTCTCTGTCTTCGTCAAGTTTTCTGACTCATATTGGAGGCAGAGAACGTGACCTTTAATTATGCATTCAACTATTCATTTTGTGATATATCCCTCATTTCTTTAACAAGTCAAGCAATGGCTTCTAGTTTCTAACTTAAGGCCTTTCGACCTAACATTCTTCCTTCAACAGCAAGCCCTCACCTCTTGACAATTTACCTAGGCCAGATGTGTTTTGCCTGCTCTGAATTGATATATCAGACTTCTCTCGTCATGAACCCAGTCCAGACAGACTTCCTCATTATTCTCTTTTTTAATGTTCTTCTATTTGGCACGGATCCAAATCTCGATTTTCCTGTTATTTAATGTCTTCAGAACTGAAAGAGCGCCATGCGTTCCTGGCGCGAGTCACAACGACAAAAGGCTGTGGCATGCCGTGCAGCATCCTGGCACACCACCACCACTGCCAAACAACATGTTCGATTTGCCAGCACCGGACAATGCAACATGTCAGTAAGGACCCAACAACACTTCCCATGGTCATTTACTTTAATTATTGCTTTTATTGGGTGCATGTACAAAGCGTGTGCCATGGTGATAGCTCACATTCTAAATTGCCACAACATTTTCACTATCTGCAGCTTCCATACAACAGAAGCCGACTCAAAGCAATGTTAACTCTGCTGAATAGATGGCCCAGCAATCTGCACTCTCCATTGTGCCAAGAGTCTATAACAGTTCAAGTCTTCGCTGTGCCAAGAGTGGACAGTTCATGTCCTACTCAGATTATCTGCTAACATCTGCAGGACGTTATTACCAAAGTACACTGCGATCTGTGAAGTGGACATTACAAATCGTGTCACACTTCTCACAAGAGCAGGCGGTATTGTACTGAAAACAACGATTATGTACAATATTAAAAACACACATGTCCCTGTGCAAGCCTCAAACCAGCGTCTCCCTTGAGTGAGTTCATCTCAATGGGCGATTGTTTAGTCAAAGGACATTTGATTTAATTGGGAGCTATTCCTCTTTGACCAAAAGGCAGTGGGGGAGCTTGAAGCAGTGGATAAAGTGTGAACGTGTACACCACGATTCAATCAGACTTAAGAGCACTTTAAGCTGCAGCTCCTCTCCAGAAGTCACGCACCACTGACACACTGCTGTTGTCATATGGCCTAAGAGCAAGACAAGTTTACTTGCTGTCAGTTTAAGCAAAGCTGCATAAATAACAAGTATGTACATACCCAAAAAACCTCAATGCATCGCAATACTGTTTTAGCAGGCTCCTGTCTATGTTGGACCAATTCCTTTTTGACCATTTTTAGCATGTGCGATCAAATGGAAGTGTACGGAGAAAACCTACGTAAACAACCTGTTTGTATCTTCACAAAACGGTGGCATTTTCAAGAGTGTAAGTTAGCCTATTACGTAATGAACCAGAGTACTAAATAATTAATTACATCACTTGTGTAAACCGCCTAAAACACTGCTGCAATTTCGTTGTTCCAATGGAGGTAATTTCCGCTTCCAAAGGGAAAAAATGCGTTCACTGTCCATAATAACAATGCACTTTTACAGACTATAGTATTGCTAAATGTGCAACCTTCATGTTATTAAACACCAGCATTTGTTTAAACAAATGATTATTTCTTCCTAAAGGCTTTTACCACTTACTTTCTAAAGCTTGGCAGTGGTTGTTTAGGGTCATTCCAGGACACGACATTTGTAGCACTGCTAATGGAATGATTGTGCCCACTGAAGTACAGTTCCACGTGCTGTGTGAAGTGTGTCTGTGCGTACAGTTCACTGCATTGTGATCCTGACGGCAACAGAATCGCTTACCTGACCTGCACTTGTCATTGGTGCGGATTGTAAATTTGAATCCTATTTAATTCCCACTTGCAAATTGTGAGCTCTTCGCAAAATGTGTTTTCCTGCAAACATTGGCCCTTTAGATTAATGCATGACTGCACAGTAGCTAATGCCAGGTTCTTTTTAATTGGCATCTTTCCACAATATTATTTTGTAGTCGTTGATGCCCAGCAGGTATGCTACATAACCATGACAATGGCACATCATTACTCCGTCGTCAATTCAGGACCAATTAATAAAAGCTTGGAAGCACTGACGACTGACGCTCGATTGTGTAGCCAGTATGACTGCCTCAAACTGGCCACCAATGATCGTACAACGAAGCTGACCTAAGTAAATTTGGATTCATATTTAACTTGGCCACACTAAGTTCTGATACCCAAAATATACAATGATAACGTTGCTTGGAATGGAGCTTATTTCTGATCCCAGTGATAGAAATGGCACTCCTATTGCGATTGCCAGTTTACACAGACAAGTGATACTTATTTTAACGACCCTGGAGAAGTATTAGACACGGCCATATGGGATATAAGGGAGTGATAATATTTGTAATACTTTTTTTAAAGCTTGCCACAAGAGAAAAAACTAAAGAAACGTGAAATCTAGGATTGCAACATAAAGCAATAAATAATAAGAAAATGTCACTCGTGTTATTTGCATACAGCCAAAGGTCGTTTACTTGATCATTTCATATAACTCAATGGTAAGTTCTACACACAGTGCCCATGTCCGAGCATGAATAGAACCTCTTCAATTCAAGGGGCATTTAGCAAGATATTTCAACATTGGACTCTTTATTGACCTATCACTTTTGCTTGTAGACAAAATTGCAAGACCAGGCCTTTCTTCATTCACCTTCACAGTAAGACCTCACTCTGCATTTAATACTCACAAATATGTCTAGATGGTAGGTCATAATAGGAGCATGCGGTTTTATTATTCTGGGAAATATAAAAAAGCACGCTCTTAAAATACTGCCGTGGGATTCACATGGTCCGGATTGCCACAATCGGTCTCCTGGGGACAACTGCCTGGTATGCATGCCTCATGAGGACAGTGAAAATGATTCTCATGACTGGTGCCATCCCCATGCAGCAGTTCCATGCTAGCAACAGTGCAGCCAATGTGTGATGCATGCACCGACACCACACAACATAGGGCAGTTTCCCTCGCCAGACAATTGCTCTCCACATGACCAGAGCTGGTATGAGGTTTGGTATGGAAGCTTTTGCACTAAGTTTAAGGAGCAGTGGATCCAGTTTCCATTGTTCACAGAAATGTGAAAAGGCTGCAGAGACATTGGCCAATTTGGTGGAATATTGTTATGCTGCAGATGTCTTGCACATGGGCAAAATGGCTTACAGACAGCTCTCCACAGCGCTCAAAATTGTGTTTATGGCTCTGAGGCAGTGACGGCTTGAAGGATAGTTCCGATCTATGTTTCTATATTATATACAGTAATACCTCGCCACTTCACGGTTCAAGATTCGCGGCCTCAGTGCATCGCGGATTTTTCGAACTGATTTAAAGGCCTCATTATACCTGTGCAGTAACACCATCATCATCATCCATCATCACATTCATCGAACTGCACAGGTCTGTCATCGTCGTCATTGTCATCGTCATCGTCGTCATTACTGGAGTCAAGTCTCAGGATACTACTGTCATTGGTGAGTGTAGAACACCATAATACATATCGTATGAGAGAGAGAGCGTGAATGTATAATATTAAGGTTTTACAATTAAATAGATTTAAGTAAATATATATATATATAAAGTATAAATATACATATTTTAAACATTCTGGTACCCACACACACATATACGGAAATTCCTAGGGGGCCAATCCTACTTCGCGGATTTTCACCTATCGCGAGGGGTTCCGGTCCCTATAAACCGCGATAAACGAGGGATCATTGTATAGCATAAACACTGTTAAAGTGACATACTAGTTTGACAATAATTCATGCATACGAGCTGTGGTTAGCGTACTCGTTTCACAATCGGAAGGTTGCAAGTTCACATCAAAGCAAACTGTCCAGCATTCCTCTGGGATAGATGCAGTAACCATCACTGTGAAGTCAACAGTGGTCATCCTGTGGGCAGACTGGCCCCCTCCATTGCAATATCGTCTTTCAGCCATTGAATATACAAGTGCTGCACAATGAACTTTGAGAAGGGAGACACGTTGACTTTTACCAGTGGTTATATAGTACTGTCTTTCATACATTCTCTGAAAATTGCATACTAAGAACAGAACACAGCTGACTTGTGAATTGCGTGAATGTCCAAATTGCTGCAGTGACGAGATGTTAACTACTTTGCCTGGTATACAGGAGTTCGTGGGTTCATTCCAGACCCTGACACCTGCTGTATATTTGGAGTTTGGATGTTCTCCCCGTGGTCGCATGGATTTTTCTCCAGGTCCTCCGGTTTTTCCCTCCACATTTAGAAACAAGTGCTTAAATTTCCACATGATGGACCACTTCGTTGAGCTATGATTTGTGGACAGGTCACTTCTGAAAAATAGCTATATAGTTCAGTGGGCCTAACCTGATAAAATAAAAAGTGAATAGTTTAGTTTACATGGAATAAAGTTTTTTCCCTAATTTTAGACTCCATGAAATGCAAATAATGTATTATGCATGTTGAACGTCTTTTACACCGTACATAGGCAACCATGCTAATCGGAGGTGTGGAATGACATGCTCATCACAGGGCCTCGCTTTTATTAATTTGCTTGTAAGACTAGGCCACAGTTTCATGAAAATAAGTGCATAGGGGAATTTGTTTAAAATTTCTGAAATAGATAAACATGTTATCCATCAGGTTATGGGCCACACAGTTGAATATGTTATATTCACTTGTTAAAATATGACATGTAACTCGTATCATTTGCAAAGTGGAGCGTGTTAAACCAGCACGAGAATGTAAAGTTAAGGGCAAGAGCCACCAACCATGCACAACACCAAGGTCAGAAAAACTGACACTCAACGATGTTGATGCCACCACTTCTTGGAGGTGCTTCTTTCTGCTAGATTCTGCAAGTCCTCCAGCCAAGAACTGACCTAAGGTCTGTTCTAGCAGTCCACCCATCTTGCTTCATATCTCTCCATTTTCCCCTTTACAACTCACAGCAATATGTAACATAGTACTGAGCCAGCGCTGCTGAAATGAAGGAATACATTCTCAAGTTTTAGCACATATGCAATGGGGCGGTGAGGTTCGCATGGGCCCTGGCACAAGGAATGGAATGGAGTCCCCTGATCCCTTTTTCTATTCCCACGCCTGGAGTCCCACAGCCCGTGGGACCACGATGGACACTGGACAGATGCCACTGCATCCATTTTTGAAATTACGTCAATAAATGTCCTTTGTCATGCAGTTCAGCACATTGAAGTTCTGGAGGATTAAAACTTTAAGTTGCATCTCTCTCTGCCTGAATGCCAACACTGCAGATATATATTTGGGGCCAAATATAAAAAAGAAAGAATAAAACAAATGTGTTGATTTAAAATAGTAGAGACACACTGGCAAGTCAATATAACACCACAATTGTCAGACAACTGCATTCAAGCCGTGAGGGGTGCTGTTTGCTAATTACTACCATAATGTGTGTGTGTAATGCTCGTGATGTCACTCCACATGCCGCACCCCCCCCCCCCCCGTCATTAATATTCATGAGCGGGTAGATTTTTACACTCACGTGAAGGTCGAGCGAAAATAAATTATTTTTTCGCAAATTCGCTTTAAGTTTGACGTTTCTTTATTGAAAGTGAATCTAATCAATAATTCTACGCAGCACCAAAGTGGATTTGGTGTCTTAGTTTATTTCTTCAGCACTTCAGACAACAGGTAAGTCTAATTTATGCTTCTACATTTAGATAAAATAGACATTTCTCAATGATTTTCCAGATATTGTATCGATTTCCAATTTATTTCAACCCCAGCGACCGAAAGCAGAAGAGGATGGTATCAGAGCACTGCATTTGAACAAATTTAAGGTGAGTTATATACAGTGCTACAGTGACATGAAGTGAGGTGTTTTTTGCAAGAATCACTGCCATTAATAGTGCTACAGTGAACTTCAGTGAAGTGTTGTATGACTTCGTTTTGTGCCAGATTCACTGCCATTACAGTGCTACAGTGAAATACAGTAAAGTGTTTGATGACATACTTTTGTGCAAGATTCACTACCATTCAATTTACACAAGATACAATTATACTCTGCTCAATTTTTTCCTAAATATTACAGCTTCCGTCCTAGGACGGGCAAACAAGCTAGTTAAAAATAAAAGTCACGTGCATCCAGCAATGCCTAAAGGGATTCTCAAGTTGGCGAACCTGCACACTCGTCAGGGATGACCCAAGAGCAACAACTACAATTTCACATTCAGGTGGTCAAGCCAAATAACCGGGTCAGGAGCAGCGGAGTATATCACTGTGATGTCTCCTTTTTACTTGTGGATCGGGCATTGCGTCGTTATGTGTTGCATGGTCTGTTCTGGATGACCACAGTCGCACACTAGAGACTTTTCCATTTGCCATTTATACATCAGGTATCCGTATCTGCCATGGTTTGTGTGGATGAGATTTAGGGTGGACGCTGAGCTTCGTGGAATATCAAAACACGGGGATCTTCTCCGTTGGGTCTTTCGCAAGGTGTTTGTTTGCGTTTTCTTTTGAACTCCATTGAGCTCTCCAGGCTTCATAGAGGTTGAATTAACATTGTTTAAGGTTAAGCACATGGGTCTAAACGGGCTTGCGTGACTTTAAGCGATGATGAAGGATGTTGAGGTCCTGATGAATGAGAAGACCGTTTTCCTCGATTCGCAAGACTTCCCGGAGGGTTGCAGCTTTGCAGCGGATGAGTGAGAGAGGTGTGTGACAGCACTGGCAACCATGGTGTTGGGGTCGACTTGAGGGTTCCAGTGATACACCACATTGCAGTGTTCAGTGGGACATCAACAAGTCGAGTGACTACTTCTGGTCCATACTGGTGCACAGTATTTGGCTACGGACTACAGAAGGGTCATCGTTGATGTCTGTAGCACTGATGCCAATGCTCCCCAGCTTGTGCTTGGCAGTTTTTGGACCAGGTTGACCCTTGTTTTGGTCTTAGTGGCTATCTTTTACAGGTAGTCATGGAAGGTTAACATATAGTCCAGCTTCACTCTGAGATAGGTTGTCAACATGCGTACCTGTTGAAATGGCGCAGGGAGGCAGAGCTCATCTCCGTTGGTGTGCCTGTTTCAATGGTGAGGGTTCAGTCTTTCCATGGGACTACTGTTGTAATGTAATACCCATTTTAAAACTCTGCATATTCATATTAGCATGTAGCCCTATGGTTTGTGTACTCAGCTCAGCGGTTGCAGGGAAGAATCCTACCTCATACAGAGGATGATTAAACAAGTCTTGCAGGCCATGAAACCATGTGTATAACATACTTTTCTCTCCGCCTGATGAAGGCCGCTTGTGTTGCGATTGAAAGGTCGTGGGTTTTTTGCTTTTATTATTTTCCATTAATTATTTGTATTTTATTTTATTATTTTAATTATAATTTTATCTTATTATTTTTATTTTATTTTTATATTTTTTTCTATTTACGTGACTTTACCGAAAGAACCAAGAATACATAACAGACCATGTTTCAACATTGCTCTGAGTAAGATCCTGTGCAATACGCAGAGCTTAAATATGGAGTGAAACTCAAGGATTCAATTACCAGCTTACGCTGCCTTCACAACTTGCCAGGACCAGGCAATGTGGCAGCGTATTTAGCTGGTGAGCAGTGTTTCTGAGGTTAAGTACTGTGATGCAACGTGGCCTAGGGATAATGAGAGCAGGATGCTGTACAAACAAATATGTAGTGTTTCCAGGCCAACACAAGAATTTGTAAACATGTACAGTAAAAAAATATCACCACATTTTTAACCGCTTGTTAAACTGAAAGTCAAGACGCATTGTTACAGCCAAGACTTTTCCGAAAACAGACTTATGATATGCTAATTGATCACTTTCATAGGTGAGTGGGGGGATACAGGCTGAAAGGTGTCAGCTGCTTTTTCCATATATTTACAGCATGTTCCAGTTAAATCCACCCATCCCATCTGGTTGAGGATGTAAGTATATTATAAGCAGGTCTAAACTGGCAATGCAAACAAGGCATGTCGCCTATCTAACGCTTTCAAACTAACAGTGTACAGTGCATTCTAGTTCAGGCATTGGCAAGCAACGTTAAGACAAGACAGGAAAGCATGTTTATAAGTACGGCAAACTGCTCTAGAATGAGCAAAGGTTCATTTAAATTTGTTCTGTAATTTCTGAGGTGTAAAATTCACATGAGGTTTAGTCCATTGCTTAATTAAAAGGCAAACGGTACCTGGAAATGTATATCACGTAGTCAGAATTAATTGAAGGTGTCTACCCGCTCATATGAGTTAAAGGGGTGTTGCTCCTCCACTGGCAGCTTTAACCAGTGGTGGATATTCCACATTTTTACAGCAGGGTCCAGTTTCTTCATATGATTACTAGTGATAATTACCATAACGCTGTCATATCTTAGTGACTTAGAAGGGATAGGCGTATTAAACACTGGACCGGGATTTGAATTTGCAACACTTCAAATTGCTCTCACCACATGATCACGTGGCCAGATAAAATTACAGACAACACACATCTATATATATGTGTGTATACATAATTTCAAATGTCCTTATACATCTCTATATGTGAGGGCTAATGCTGTGTGTGGTACTTTCCAAGCCAAATTATGTGAAACGATTAGGCAAGTTGAAGCATGCCCCTTCTACCCGAATAAGTAAGCCACGGCGAGACATCCAAATGTGAACAGGTTCTGCCTTATGTACACACGCAGACCCACGTGCCCTTACAGCAAATGTAAAGAATAAGGTCCATGCATGCAATTTTACTTTCCCAGTTACCACATTAGGTCCTGTTATAGTCACATATGTTGGGTAAAAATATCATACAAGACAAATGGATCTGGTTCACTTAGTAATGCTGGCTCACCCGGGCAAATGGGTGTCCACTTCCTCGGCAAGGCCAAACTATCGGCATGCACTGACTAGTTGACCTATTACTCTATAATTGTGCAGCACTGTGGTTGGAAAATGTTACTCGCAAATATGAGGCAAGCAAGTTTAAATGCGAGTCGGGGGTGGTTGCCTTGATCCATTATTCAGCCAGTGTAGGACGTGTGTACTGTTGTATTGAAAGTCAATAGCAGTTGACCATTTTGAGAGCCACTCACCTGCCATAGGAATGTGGAATTTCCCCTGCCAGTTAAGAGCCATTTATGGCCACGACCCAAGGCTTGTTTGTTAAGCAAGGTGATAAAAATAACTCTCGATTACTCTTCAAGTAGTGTACCACCCCATTAAACCTTTGCCCTTTGTGGCATCAACTCACAAATATGAAAAAAGAAACAAGATTCGACAGCATTCCACATGCATCGCATGCCCTTGAAAATAGAACTTACCACACAAATAATTTAACAATGCAGTGTTACATTACTTCGTAATGTTACATTTTACGTGATTTTATCTGCACAATATCTTAAGATACATTTTGTATTAAAATACCACGAACAATTTTTATTTTCCTTCATATGTACACAATGTGCACCCTGGGTACAATGCTAAGGCCACATGCACTCGCCATATGGGTTAGCCAAGGTGAGACAGGCACACGACACACTCCATACAGCAAGGACAAGCTTCTTAGATCAGCAAGTCCATTTCACAAAGGTGGTGAGAAAAGGCTGCCGCAATTAAGAAAGCTGTTTGAGAGGGGTAAACTGTTTCAAAGCACTGAGCTGGCACAACTAAGATCCTGAGTTCAAATCCAGGTTTCAAATAGCTATAAATCAAATTAGGTTCTCAAGGATGGTAAGTTGAAGGTTTATGCACAGTTTCTAATGACTTTTATGAATATTAAAATAATCTTGGATTGTCACTTAATTTGGCAAATGCCTTATGTGAGGACTGTATAATTTTATTTGATGGAAATTGTGATGAATGCTTTTTGCAGAACATATAAGTGTGAACAAGAGCTTCTTGAATGAAAGGATTATAAATGTGGTTCTATGTTGTCTTCTAATGGGAACAAATATTCTCACATGTTACATGGCTCACCATAAAAGTTAAGAAAAAACTCTTTATTGCATGACATGGTACCAGTAGCAAAAAGTAAACTGGGAAAAGCTGCCCAATTAGAACTAAATACCTCTGATAAAGCACAGATATGGATTCATATTACCTAACATCAGTGGCAACGTAAGGCATCGCTTTGCAGAGGGTTGCATGCCACTTAACTGCTACAATGGTGCATCTACAGATGCCCTGCACAGCTTTATTCATCACTTACCCCACCGCTCATGTCACGTACCCTCTTAGCTCAGTGCTCGAAGAGGGCTCTCTCAAAGCCCAGAAACCACGAATAACGATGAATAGTGAAAAGCAGGGAGGTGTTGTATTCCATTTGTGCTGCTGGCATCATTTTATGAGATTAAGATATTTTCATTCATAAATGCAGTGAGCAGTACATCACCTTGTGTCAGAGTAGAGCCCCATAAGATTATCACAAAACCACTTATTAATTCACTGGAATAGGCCTCTTTAATGCACAGTTTATGCACCTTTATACATGTTCTACAGGGTTTTTGTGTCACGTCAACCAAACAGAAAAATAATTATAAGAACTAAATTATGCCGAATTAAGTGAAAACTAAATTTGAATGTAATGTTGTTTGTGTAATTATTGGTAACTAGGCTGAGGGCATTGACCTGCATACAGTATTTGTGAATCCAGTTTAAATTACAGGTGGCTGAAAACCGGACTCGAACCCAGGCCTTCGGCAGTGCTGGCCTCGTGACCCCTGAACCATCTGACCATCTCTAGCTTTTTAGCTGAAGGTTTCTTTACAAATTCACACTCGATGAAAATGTCGTGATTAATCCACTTGCATAAATCATCACATGGAGACAGAAATTACGTGGCACATGCAAAAACACGAGATTTACACAAGCAATCTAATTTGCTCTGCTACACCAGCATGTTAAATCATTCGCTCAAATCAGATTAAGAGCTTTCTTGCCTGTCTACATGCACACTAACTACAACCAATCACTTTCAATCTCTTAAGGGGGGGAGAACAATAAACACAACAATACAAAAGTTAGTGCACTGCCTCACATGCGTAGGTGTTTATCCGTTGATGGTCCTTGTGGAAATTCCACAGTTTTATGACAGGCACAAGTCTATAGAGTCACCACCAATAAGAAGCTGCAGCAGGTGGTAACAATCCCATAGATGATGGGCTGGGTTGATAATAGCCCTCTTTTACACACGACCGATTTTTACGAGGCACCAATCACTCAAATGTTTGAGTGAATTTGCTTTATTATCCTTTTGTTTTATATACTCCTAGTGCTTTATATTCTGCCAGAAATTTGACATTTCTAATCAATTATGTCTCTACAGGTCACCTACTGTCAAATTCCCACAGTAATTCTCATTTATCAACGCAGAAGGATGATGGGCTGAGTAAACTAGAAATTGAGAAACCTGTTCCTCGACACTAGCGAAAACTCCGTCATACTTGTCAGGTGGCTATGCCAACAATACAGCATTAAGTGAAGGAAATGTAGGTTAAATGGAGTTTAAATGGGCCCTTCGATATGAAATGACCTTTACGTTATTCGCCATCTGTGAATATGATAAAACTGTGTGGGCCTCACACTGACATTGATCTATGCTAAAGGTCTATTAATAAAGCTCTTATTGCGTCATCATGATACATGTCAGTGAAAGCCAAACCGGGACGTAATTTCGCTTTCAAATACAGTGTACATGTTCTGCTGCATTCAAACCCACCACTACTGCACATGGTGTGTATTTTGGTCACATTTGACTACAGCCATATAAGTATTGATACCCTTTTGTAATTATATATCAATGATGAATGTTGCTGCACTAAACCTTTAATTTAAGATATAAAACAAATGTGACAAGATATCCATTTCAGGGACTTGGCAGAAGTGTAAATGCAAAGATTGAAAAGTATTTACCAACACCATCATAACCATTTACAAACATTGCCTTATATGCTATAAAACAATCGGTAATTGGTTGTTTTGATAAATGGTCCTCCAAAGGAGGGTCACAGCTTCATTGCATGGAATGTTAACATCTCCAGAGTATAGTTTTCTGTCAAAATGTCTCTGCCGAAACAAAGGAGGAGCTGTGCTCATCTCTAAGCAATAAAAAAAATCAATATTTCTGACAGGGTTCAATGACTACATAGGACACACACTGTTGACTCACCACATATGGGAATTAATTTTACAATACTTTGGGAGTAGTTTTAATGAATGCAATAATATAGACAGTTGATAGTTATTTCACAGCTCCGCCTCGAGCCACAGCACTATTTTTTAGGTTATGGAAACTACAGATAGCAAGTTGTGGGAAAGAGGCCAGTTTCATGCGAGTCTCATCTGCCTCGCTTAAACCCGTTAACCATGGCTTCACCTATCCACTTTTGTCAAGTGCAGATAAGATACTATTATGGTTCATCACAACAGTAGTTACACCATCATCATCTCTGAACTGTTTTGGTGATATCCCCATCACACACTACTCACTGACATGGTGAGTTTGTGGTGGATAGGTAGATTACTGCACTCGTTTAACTCTCTTATCTAAACTTAGTCATACTTGAGCAACCACCATTATGTTTAGTACATTAGCATGGCGGTGGTTAAACAGTGTATCGTTACGATTATTATATTTGTTTACCTAGGAAATGTGAGACTCATGACTCGTTTTCAGGAGGGTACTACCAATTTTTTCAGTCGGGGACAATGGCTACTATTTAAAATCTCATTTGAGTAATTTCAGGGTAATTTTCTCATTTGGATCATGACACCAGCACTACAATGGCATACTCTTGCAGATGATACCACTGGATATTTAAGGCCCATGACTGCAGGTGTATTGTAAACATATGCACGTTTACAATACACCTGCAGTAATGACCAGAACGGTTGTTTGATTCAAACCTTGAACCTCTGCAATGAGCGGGTGAATGCACTACAGCTGGGCCACGTCACCACCTACATTAGTTGGATAATTATCATCTCTAACGGTCGTAAGACCACAGGACTACCTCTCACCCACATGAACACTTCAAGTCCTTGGTGTCACTTTAGCTACACACAGCTTGACCTACAAAGTGAGAGTTCTTAAATTCATCTCTAAGAACTAGTATGATTTTTTTTGGAGACAGTAATATTTTATTATCATTGTCTCTAGATATAAAGCAGACACTAGCTTTTCTAGGTAAAATTTGCTTTTATAATTAACTTTGCAGGCTTATGCAGCCTATTGTTCCAGAGTACTCAGTGGAGGGGGACAGTGTATGGTGGTGGTTAAGCAAGTTATCATCTCCATTTCAGTTTATAAATGACGACACCTCAGGCCACGACCGCTAGCCAAGTTGTCAAACATGTTTATCATTACACATTTTATAAGGTCGTGCTCATTACAGAAAAAGTGCTTGCCATAAATGAACCACAATACCTTGCCGATTTTGTGAAGGAACATAAACCATCACACAAACTACGGTCAACCATAGAGAAAAGACTCACTGCATCGCGCTTTTCCTTCGAATATTAGGAAGCTACATGAGCTATGCACTTTAAAATTAAAAAAGTAATTTCTTTAGAGCTGCTTTTTGTTTTTAGTCCGTTGTCCCAACCCCGTGAAAGAAGTTAAACATCAATACATTTCAAAGTGGTGACACTGGTTAAAATGTTTGACTCGCAATCACAAAGGCTGAATTTTCCTCTCTGAGGCAGTTGCCAACGTAGCCTGCCATTCTCCTGGTGTAAAAAAAGTACAGTATCAATTTGTGGAAATTTAACGATGGTCATCCTGTGAAGAACAAGGACCCTGCCACAGCAAATTTGAGTTTCTAGCACTGGCTCAGTGCCATAAAAAGTGCACCGCCTTCCCCCCCCCTCGATCATAGAGATATATTGACTTTTGTTGACTTGAGATTGCACAGCGGCCCCATCACCAGTATCACGACCGGGTGCCCCTTTCCAAATAGGGCCCCTTTTGCTCAAGCGTTTGAGATATTTACCAACGGCAAAGCAACTCCCGGGTCTTACATCACCCAAGCAGTCGTGCGATAGCGGTCTTTCTTGGGACGCGAAACAAAGAGTTGTATTCATCTGATTATGTTGATGGGGGACTATAGAATTAAAACGTGCTGGGTCAGTTTTTTTTGTGTAATTTTCCTTGGCGTGCAGGCGCGAAACGAAACAATGGTTCCCTTGATATCACGCCTCTTAAAAAGGTAAGATATTGGCGTCTCGTAGACATGGAAGGCGCCAAAATTAATTATCATGAAACGAAAAGCTTATTTTGCTTGAATACGTGCTGGTTCAACGCTATTCGTGGTCATTGATGAAGGTCTCCCCACGCGGTTACCATCCCTCATTATATGCGATTTGAACAGTTTTTTTTTAAACACAAGATTCTTAAATATATATCCTACACAAAACGCGGACAAACATTTACACAAGCCCCACACGTGTTCCATGAAACGCAGTGCCTTTAATTGAAAAAAACGGCGTTTGGGAGCAAGGCAACCGACTCAACGCGTCTTCCCACAAAGAGGTGGAGTCGCCTCGCCACGTGGTGCTAATCTTACCGATCCTGGAGCAACGATGATAATATACAACGACGGCAGAGCTAACCGTCAGCGGAATATAACTGAAGTACTTTACACGAGAAGGCATGCTGCTATACTTATAGCCAAAACACACCGGTTATATTGAACACGTTAGATTCAGGTACCCGAGTCTCCACGCTCAAATGAGCAACAGGGTGGCATGTAAGTCTGTGGGATGCCAAAATGTTGGATAGTTATATGAAAGTGTTGCTTATTTTATCGACCACAAATATATCATGGGTTGAGCCAACAGTGATCGGAACATGCAGGTCATTCAGGTTAGGTCACAGTGTCTCCCTTCTCAAATGAACGATGTGGGAAACCCTTCGCAACAGCAACCGAACTCAGCTCCAGCTACATAAGCCAGAGACGTTGCCAAAAACAATAATCACACAGTGGACAGCACTATTAATACTATTAATATCGGCAAACAGAATCGGGCCCAAGTTCACCCAAAAGCAGCACCACCACCAACAATGTATTATTCATCAAAGGGCGTTCATCATTTCAACACGGGGATCCAGGATGGCCTTCAGACACACGACGCCGTGCCAAGCAATCGACACCACCGTGGTCAACTGAATAAACGGCTGGGGACGACCACCACGACGGGAGACCCGCGCCTCTCTCCGTCCATCTCCTCCACCAGGCCGCAGCCTCATCCTGCGCCTCGCCTAGCCCCTATCACCTAACACAGGAGCCCAGAGCGGCGGGGGGAGGGGTGGTGGGGGGGGAGGTTGGTGGTTTCTGAGGGGGGAAAAATCGTCATGTTCTCAAAGCCATGTTGCAACCGGGGCTTCCCTGCGCGTTCCGCTGGTCCCTTACCTGCATCCACACGCAGGCGGAGGCGCGCTCCAAGCGAGCGGGAGCCGTGAGGACGCGGAGCGGCACGCAGCCTCTCGCAATATGGCGGTTGCTGTCGCTGGGCTGCGGGACTACCTGCCAGCATCCCGCACTCCGATTGGCCGAGCCCCGCGTGACGACGCGCGGCTATTGGTCGAAGGCGGGACGCGAGGCTCGGTCGCACATTGGCTGAGGCGCGCGTAAGGGGGCGGGTGATCGCTGATTGGCTGACGAGGAGGCGTATGCAAATGACCCGCCCCTTTGTAAACAAACCCCGTGGTAAACAGTGGATTGGATCGATTCGTCGATTCCGATTGATAAATTCAATAGCTGACGATACATGCGTACAATAACATGTGGGGAAACGATAATCATCGATACTTAGATTCACTTGTACTAAAACGATTAAACTATTTACCACTGAAGCAAGCGAAAAGGGCCTTCGTCATCTAGCAGTGGATTGATCAAGGCCGATGGCTCCGAAGCAAACCTTGACGCTAAATGGGAGGATGATGGCACGGACACGAGCCGATAAGAAAAGAGTCAAAATTAAGTGACTTCAAAATCTAATTAAATGTTAAGAGCGCTCGGATGGTGATAATGTACTCCAGTAGCTAATGTGTGAGCCCAGTGAGTGAGTTCAAGCTTACAGACAGTATCAATTACAGGATAGGCAATACTCTAAACAATGTCAATACATTCGGCAATAACTGCCTGAAAAATGAAGAAGGCCCATTGCCCGAAACATCGCCTTTTGTATAAATATACTATTGTATAAATATATAAATATACAATAGGCGATGTTTCGGGCAATGGGCCTTCTTCATAGTAAATGTCAACGCAGTACATATAATTGTATGCAGACACTAAAATGATATCAGTATAGTACCACCATCAAGTGTGCAGTGATGGTGGAGATTTTAAGAACGTAACCAAATACACATGGACGTGCTATGAGGCCCATTCCCCGAAACGTCGCCTAGTTTTATTAATTTTAAAGCCGCAGTGTTATTGACGAATGGACCGATGTATTTTTTTGTTCAACTTCATGGAGAGTCCACTGCTATGCCACCATCCTTCACAATCCATGCCGTACATATCTTGTAATAAAGAATCTTCAACAATGTTGACAATCTGAAGTGATACCTACCTACTTACCTATATTGTCAACTATATGTTTGCCTATCTGCCTGCCTAAATACCTGCATACTCATTAACTACCTACCTACATACTCTGTGGATCTTTCGGTAAAGTCACAGAGGTCGAAAAATAATAGATCACGACATTTCGATCGCAACACAAGCAATCGTAATCAGGTGGGACAACCACAGCAAGACAGAACTTCTGAAGTAGGCGAGAGATCTGCCGTGGCACGAGGTTATATAGTGTAGTGTATAGTGTAGTGTATAGTAGGCCTCGGCAGTAGGGGGGGGAGAGAAGGGGGGGGGGAGGAGGCGGGGCAGAAAGTGGACCCCGCAGCTGCACCCGGGTCACTGGAGTGGAGATCGGAGAGAGATGCACAGAGAGAGAGAAAAAAAGACAGAGAGTCGGAAATAACAGCTGACATAGTCAGGTAGGATGGAAACATCACAGTCAGTTAAGACTTTATCTGGTTAATAACGTCCTTCCAATGATTGCTCAGTTTGTACCCATCTTCTCAGGTGAAGTTGTGTCTGTGTTTATATATCTGGATGGCTTCATTAACAAATCTCTGATAATAGCCGGTGGGTTTGCAGAGTACCTTCGTCTTGGAAAAGTCAATTTCGTGTGAGCCCACTGCGTTAAAACAATGATCAGCAACGGCAGAGGTATTGGTCCTACCGTGTTTCAGATCTGCCTTGTGTTTGCTAACGCGGTCCGAGACATGTCGTTTCGTTTTCCCAGATGGTTGTCTTCCCATGGCTGGGGAGACAACCATCTGAGGATCCAACCAATACCATCACTTTGCCATACATAGCAGGGGTTACCAAAAAGATTTCCAAAATCCTAAACAAACACAAGATCCAGGTTCGTTTCAACACAGTACACAATCTGTGATTTGATCCCATCTGTAAAGGATGTGATTCCTGATATGCAATACCCTGGTGTCTACAAACTAAGTTGTGGCTGCGGCAGCAGTTACAGTGGGGAAACGAAACGACATGTCTCGGACCGCGTTTGCAAACACAAGGCAGATCTGAAACACCGTAGGACCAATACCTCTGCCGTTGCTGATCATTGTTAAAACGCAATGGGCTCACACGAACTTAACTTTTCCAAGACGAAGGTACTCTGCAAACCCACCGGCTATTATCATAGATTTGTTCATGAAGCCATCCAGATATACACAGCCATCCAGATATACACATAAACACAGACACAACTTCAACCGAGAAGATGGGTACAAACTGAGCAATCATTGGAAGGACGTTATTAACCAGGTAAAGTCTTAACTGACTGTGATGTTTCCATCCTACCTGACTATGTCAGCTGTTATTTCCGACTCTCTGTGTCTTTCTCTTTCTCTCTGTGCATCTCTGTCCGATCTCTACTCCAGTGACCCGGGTGCTGCTGCGGGGTCCACTTTCTACCCCACCTCCCCCCCCTTCTCTCTCCCCCCTACTGCGAGGCCTATATAACCTCGTGTCATGGAAGATCTCTCACCTACTTCAGCAGTTGTTTTTTGCTGTGGTTGTCCCACCTGATGACGATTGCTTGTGTTGCGATCGAAACGTCGTGATCTATTATTTTTCTACCTACGTGACTTTACCGAAAGAACCAAAGAGTATGGATTCCTGCAGTCACGAAAGCTTCAAATCTAGATTTTACCGACGTATAGTATTACCTATTTACAACTACCATACGTATCCCATAATAGGCCACATAACCCACCCCTGCTATTGCTGAATGGACAATATAAAGTAAACTATGAACTAAACTAATTTGTATATTCTTATATTCTTATAATATTTATAACATTCCTACACATTTATATTAAAAAAAGAATTCTTACCAGTTATGAAGCTCTTTTTCAGAAGCGACATGGCCACAAATCATAGCTCAACGAAGTGGCTTATCGTGCTTAAATGTAAAGCAGCCAAATACTCTAAATGTGTGTTTCTAAATGTAGAGAGAAATACCAGAGGATCCGGAGAAAAATCCACGCGACCACAAGAACATACAAACAGTAGCAGATTAATGTAGAGGGGCACATTAAAAAAAGCAGTCATTGTAGCAGGACATTGATAAAACTCACGTGTTGTTTCCACCAATGAGGAAATGGATCCCACATGCTCACAAAGTCATCAGAGGACAGCTGTGCGATGAACACATTTAAATGCCCTGTTCAAATTTATCATCTCAATGTGAACTTAGCATGTCTCCTTCACACGTCGCCAGTCGTGTACGCAAATGTCATCGTTTCGTTTGCGCGTTGATTGTCGCGGTCGAGGATTGTTCAACTGAGTGGCTCCCTTTCCGTGTTGGCTTGAGAGCCAAGTGAACGGCGCGCCGAGTGGGACCGATGTGCTGAGAAGTGCCGTGTTCGTGACGAGTGTTGCCAGCAGCAATCAATGTCCCTTATGTAATCTCGCAAGAGGTCATCGAGATTTTATGACGCTCACACACCAAAAAGAAACGCGTAACCAATCGATTATCTATGGGTATGATTCAGCATTGTTTAAAAGTCGGGAAATGTCAGGGCAGTGTTGCTCATCTGCATTGGCAGCCGTTCAGCCAAATGCACACATTTCACATTACCATGGCAGGGACCGGTCTCTCTATCAGACAACTGCTGTCGATTCCCATCCAAGAAGTGGTGCTCATTGTATTGACCCCGCACAAAAAAACGGGGCTGAGTTGAGTGCTCGAACCACCACCATCTGGATATCTCTGAAGACCCCCGGCGATATCAGTTAAATGCAGTGGTTTGGGAACCGAACGGATACATCGTTGTCCAGCTATCTTGTGTATTAAATGTTTTGTTATAAATATATTACAGACCAAGGAATTACACACATTAGAGACAAATGGACTGTTAAGACAACTGTGCTTCGACAGGATATGTCGATAGTTGGGATTAATTGAACGACGATGTCGTACACCTGAGATCTAGGAGACGGAGCGATGAAATCGCCTCTTGTGCAGGTGCCAGATGGATCGTCACATCGCAGGACCCGTTCGGATTGCAAGTGAAGGGGGTGTTACCCAGGATAGCTTGAGATGTCAATCGTAAATTATGTTTGCCACAGCCAGGATTCGAACTCAGCTGAGCTGGGTTCGTAGCACAGTGTGCTAACCACTACGACACCGCTGCACCCCACGTGTATATTACAATTTGCAATAACAATCACACAGAGTCATTGTTGAACGAGAGCTGGCCCTTTATACACGCTTTGCTGTCGAATATGCTTTATTGCTCAAGTGTCTTTTTTAAAGTGGAGCTAAAATCTCGAAGTAGCGGAGGCTTTGTCTGATATAATGCTCTGTTAACTCTATATCCAGGACCTATTGTTTGTGTCGTGACATCGGGGTTGTCACTGTATGGTGCCGGCCTGGAAGGGCCGTGACGTGCGATGCATTGCCATCGCGTACACCCCGTGGTGGGTGTAGTACCAGCCCTAGCGGAGCTTAGTGAGCGCTGGGATAGCGCAGGCACGACGCATAGCGTGCAGTGCGGTCTCCCACAAGGGAAAGCGGGAGAGTGTCAGCCCAAGGACAGGGTTGCCTCGGGCCATGGCACTCTGGTTGACCCTGCAGACACGTGATCCGGAGTGTCCACAGAGAGGCCCCCAGGTGGGGGGACTAGGGGGTGATCACGTGTCCGGGGAGAGCTCTCGAGAGGGATCGAGGGGGAGCTAGAAGGCTCAAGAAGGCGGACGGGGCCAGGGGCGGAGCGGCCCCGACCCGTGGGGGGATATAAGGCGGGTCCCTGAGAGGGACCAGGGTCGCTGCATTCTACAAGCTGGAAGCTCAACAGCTACAAGCTGGAAGCTCTACGTCCTACGAGGCAACCATGTGGTCGCGAACCCGAGTGAGGGCCCCACCCTTCGTAGCAGTAACTCCTCTGTATAGGGTAGTTAGCTGGGTGGTCACCACCCTAGGCTGTATCTGGTGAAGGGGCAGTTACCCGTTTGTGTTACAAATAAAAGTGTTGCCTCTAAAAGGAACAACGTCTGCGACTCAGTTGGACTCACTACATTTGGAAAATGTCAACTTTTCATGAGCACAAACATCACCCGATGCCCAAGCAGGCTCGACAGCTGTGATTAGCGCCGTGGTGTAGCCGGCATTTGCTATTCACGCTCTGCCAGCTTTTAAACACTAACACGTGCCACTCAATACTGCAATTATTCTTTGTAATAAAATGTTAGCCTTCATTTAATGCAGTCGAGTGCCAGACTTCTTGAGCGGAATTTATGCTGAGTTCAACCACATCACAATATTACGTGCGCATGCTTAACTATGCTTACATGATCCGCTGCTGGATGAAAGCCTACCTACACCGTCGCTATCCCACAATGCGTCCCTCCCCCCCCTTGCACATGGGCCAAACTCATCGCTACATCTCTGTGGGGGTTGTCCTCTCAGGCGCGTTCTGTCCTTTGGCTGTTATTCCATCACCACTCTTGTCCGCCTGCCATCAATCATTCTCGGGATGTGTCGTGCCCAAGCTAACTTACTTCTCTCAACAGTTAATATGACGGCTTTCCTATGCCATGTCAATTGTAGATTGTTCACCACACTGATGAATGCGTGTTGATGACGGGGTGCTGGCTAAAGTAGCCACTCGAGACACCCTATTGGGTGACTTTAATGCCCGAGTGGGTCATGACGCAAACAACTGGGCCGGAGTGATTGTAAGGCATGGGCCAAATCAGCTAAAAATAACGAGTTCAAGGAAAAACATCTGCTGGACTACATAGTGATAGAACAGCTGATGGGGGGCCATGTACTTGACACCAGGAACTACCGTGGAGCTGATCTGCCATCTGTAAGATGACAAGCTTGTCATTCTTCCACTGCGGCGGTGGACGTCCACATAGGACCATAATACAACTCACAATAGCCTGGTCTCAGCTAGCTGACGAATGTTGCAAGTGAGAATTTCATCATCGCTTGCAGCTGGGGTTGGGATCGTCCCCCCTCCTCCTGATGGCGAGGGGAAATGGGTGAGATTACGGACTGTGGCTCATTCTGTTGCAATGGTTACATTGGGTACGCAGTCCACACCTCCCCAGAGACCATGGTTGATAAAGGTGTTCCAGCGAGTTCAGAGAAAGCGACAGGCCCACTCCCACCGTCTACAACATCCCAAGTCGGAGAATGAGGAGGCTTACCGCAGCCTTCGCTCGGAGGTAAGGAGAGCTGTGCGGCGCTGCAGAGATGAGTGTTGATAAGATGGAATCTGCCTCGGTAGCCCGCGATCACTCTTTAATTTCATCAAAAAAGTAACTTGCAGTGCCACACCTATCACCATCTTGAAGGGACAAAAGGACGATCCGATCTCCAACCCCCAGGAACAGGTGTGCAGATTTGCAGATCATTTCTGTGAGTTCTTGGGGAAGGGGAAATCCCTCAGCTTAGATAACACCATGGGGCAAGGTGGAAACAACCATGCTGGAACTGCCGTGCCTCAATATTGGAAAAAGTAACCACCCCGTGATTGGCTGGCTGAGGTGCCATCTGTTGAGGAAGTAGGAGGGGTGATCAAAAGTATGAGACCAGAAAAATCACCGGGCAATGATAATCTCCCAAGCAAACTGCTGAGGGTGGATGGCATCTATGTGCAGACCACCCTATATGACATCATCACAACTGCCTGGATGACAGGACGGGATTCGCAGAGATTGGATGATGTCCTTGTGGTCCCCCTCTTTAAGAGGGGGGTCGTACGGATTGTAACAATTAAAAGGGCATCTCCCTCCTCAGTGTGCCAGGATATGTCCTGGCAAGGATTATTCAACATCGCCTTGCCAGGCACGCTGAGGAGAGAGAGGCTTGCATAGTCCAGGGCGGTTCTGCACAGTTGCCATATTCTCTGTATGTCTGTTACAGCAGAGGTGTAAGGCATTTTAACGGACCTACATCTCTGCTTTATTGACCTGGTAAAAGCCTATGATACCATCAGTAGGCCCAGGGCTCTGTGTTTTTCTTCGTGCTTTCGGGGTCCCTAACTCTTTGTTCAGAATCATTAAGGACCTTCATGGTGGTGGGCAGGCCCAAGTAAAGTTGCATGGCCGGGAATCAGACCCATTCACTTTTCACCTTTGGGTGCGACAGGGATATTCTCTGACTCTCACATTATTTTACATATATTTCGACCACGCAGTTTGAGAAGTTTTCCATGGCTGAACCAGAGGAATTTATATCTGGTACAGATACAATGGGAGCCTGATCGGCCCCTTAGTCACCGACGATTCTCGCGCACAATATTTTGGACGATTTTTTACCCCCCATCGTCACACGGCGTCACAAAAAGTCAGACCCCCCCTCAAATATGACGTCACAAAGCTCTGCCCCTCCCCAAAAAACATAAAACATGCTTCAAATCGCTTTAAACTATTGTCATTGTAGTGCGTATTTAATGTGTCGCTGCACTCTGATGTTGTAGGAGAAAACATTTATTAAAAAGTCTATTTAATTACGTAGAACGTGTTGTCTATATTTATTTAAAGTTGCGCATTTTGATGTGACGTCACATTTCTCACCCCCCCCTCGTCACACATCGTCACAAACGTCTGACCCCCCCCCCCCCGAGGTGCATGACGTCATTTATGGACGGCCCCTAATTTCACGTGTTTACAAATCACTTCACGTAACCCCCGGGACATTGCCACGGACCCCCTCCCCTGGGTTGAGAGCCACTGCCTCTCGGCTGGCCCTCAACGCAGGCGGAGGCGCCAACCGAGTAAGTTGACGGGGTCAGTGACGCAAGGCAGTCGCGATAGAAACACGGCGACTGGGAGATGGTGGCCGCGTGGCAGCTGGCTTCGTAGAGCAGTGGTTACGCCAAGTGGAAAGAGGGTTCAAAACAGATGTACTTCTTTCGCACCGTACATAGGCAACGGCTAAATATCCGAGATGCGGATGTGCGGTCTCCACGCTCATACCTTAAAATAAAACTACTTTTGGTATCTTCATTAGGGGTAATTATTAAGCCTCCAACATCCCCCCTGTGACATCGCCGCAATGGTACAGCCCAACCCGGAGGGGGGGGGGGCCGTGACATCGCCACAATGGTACACCCCAACCCGGGGGGGGAGAGGCTCCGAGACATCGCCACAATGGTACACCCCAACCCGGGGGGGGGGGAGGCCCCGTGACATCGCCACAATGGTACACCCCAACCCGGGGGGGAGGGGGAGGCCCCGTGACATCGCCACAATGGTACACCCCAACCCGGGGGGGGGGGGGGCTCCGAGACATCGCCACAATGGTACACCCCAACCCGGGGGGGGGGAGGCCCCGTGACATCGCCACAATGGTACACCCCAACCCTAGGGGTGGGGGGGATGCCCCGTGACATCGCCACAATGGTACAGCCCAACCCGGGGGAGGGGAGGCCCCGTGACATCGCCACAATGGTACACCCCAACCCGGGGGGGGGGCCGTGACATCGCCACAATGGTACAGCCCAACCCGGGGGGGAAGGGGGAACCCCGCGGAACCCCTCGCGCGTGACGTCATCGCAAAGCTTTGACGTCACGCGCCAGCATGGCGGCCTACATGCGCAACGTGATCCGAGGTCAGCAGTCCGCGTGCGGATCGCGTGAACAAAAACGAACCAACAAACAAACAGACGAACGCGAAACAAACAACACGGGCCCGCCGCCTGCTTACAGCGTCGTGCGGCAGCGTACCAAACTGTAATGCGCGATTGCCACCGTCCCGGTGACCTATGCGGTGTAGGCCTTGGGACTGCTAGCCGTGCGACACTCGCAGCTTGCAGTCCGTGCGGCAGTCCCCTGCTGGATGGAGGCCTCTTCACGCTGCGTTGAGGGGGGGGGGGTGTTATTTGACCATAAGAAAGGCGCGGCTATGCCGGGTATTTTGACGGTCCACAATAATAGCGGAGTGGCAACCAAGGAGTTGGGACGTGTCCTGGAGGACGTGCACCGAGGAGATGGAGCGATGATTTCGTGTGCAGGTGCTCGGTGGTTTGATTGCATCGCAGGATCATGAGAAGTGGCGGTAGCCACGGTGGCGAGATGTTAACTACCTCGCCCGGTATACAGGAGGTCGACGGGGTCGACACCGACGCCTGCTGCTGTGTACTTGGAGTTTGTGTGTCTCTCTCCTCGTGGTCGCGTGGATTTTTCTCCGGGTCCTCCGGTTATTTCCCCTCCACATTTCGAATGAACATCACGCGTTTAGAGTAACTGGCTGCTATGCATCTCCACATGATAAGCTACTTCGTGGAGCTATCATTTGTGGCCATATCGCTTTTGAAAATGAGCTATATAGCTTAACGGGCCTTACCTGGTAAAATAAAAAAATACCTCGCGTTTTTAACTGCTTTCTTAGCTTGAGAAGGCCTTCATCCAACGGTGGATCGATCATGGCTGGTGATTTGCATGCATATGTGCAGACTGTGTGCAATGCGGGAGCAGTGTGGCACAGTTATATGAGATCACTTCACCATTCTACCCGCGACACCTGGGTTCAATCCTTGGTCACGGTCTCCCCTCTTTTAACGATCTGAACCTGGCCTTAGGCCGTCTCCCCTAAGTCGACTGGTAAATTGGCTGCTCGGATACCCGCTGTGTTGTACTGATGTAACACGCGGGCGTCGTGTCCTGCATAATCCCAGGTACACCACGAGACATCGCCAGGAACATTGTGACGGCGATACTGACTGACTGACGGATTTTATGATCGACACCCCTTGGGAAGTGCTGCTCCCTACTGTGTGGACCAGAGGTCGCTTCAAGGGATCTTTGATGTAGCTCTGTGTTATCCGCTTCCGTGGACACTCTTCTCAACACACTTTCCCACTGTCGACAGACACACTGGGACACGCACCCCAGGCTCGTGTCGATAAGTTGATGTCAGTTTGTTATTTTGTCCGCATCTTCCTCGAAGAGCCACGTTTGCAGGGCAGCTTCGTGACCACCGTGCGTCTGTCTCCTGCGTGCAGCGCTGCAGACTGGCGGATTGCGGCTGCTGCCGCTGCAGGGGGAGCTGCTGGCGCCGTCGCGGGCTCAGGCTGCGCCGTGTCGCCTGGCTCGCACGTCCGCAGCTGCCATCACACAGGACCAAACGTAGAGTCGCACTCAACCTGTACACTCTATACGGCTAACACGTGTCTCACTGGAATTTGAGTTGTATTGCATTGCTGTAAACCCTCAATTAAGACCCAAACATGTACGTATGTATGTTGAACTTCTTTCGCGCCGTACGTAGCCAACCGTGCTAATCGGAGGTGCGGAGGAAGGACAACAATCTAAGCACAAAAAGCAGTTCTAAAGAAATTAGTTTTCAATTTAGATGATTGAAAAGTGCATAGCTCCAGTGGCTTCTGAATATCGGAAGGAAGAGCATTCCAGATGGCTGCAGAAGCGCATCAACATCACACACACACATACCTCCTGGCTTTAATAATCCTCCTCGAAGACACTGGTGTAGCCATGAACCACATCAGAGCCACAGGCCGATGTGCACATCTCCTCCGTAAATAGAAAATTAATGCCAATCCACAGTGGTAGGAATGTGGCCGTGCAACCCAAACTATGGACTACATAGTAAACCACTGTAGTCTGCGCTCATTCAAGAGAGGAATAGCAAACTACACTCTCTTGAAGCTCTCTTGTGGTGAGCTCACCTCGATGCCAGCATTTGGCTCTCCAAAATATTTCCACCATACGCAAGGATATAATTACTGTAAACAAATTCTAACACTCTTAAGGTTGGAAAATAGAAAAAGCAAATGGCATGATTAGTGGCCATCGGCCAATTGTGCTTAGCAGCCAATTTAAAATAATAAAAATGATACCGTGGAGTTTCTGTACCCCCTCCCTGTGTCGCAGTTTGTGCTCTGTACTGGGCTCTTATTGAAATATAATAATACAAAATACAAATTTTGACTATATTATTATAAGACAACAGTCGGCAATGATGATTGTACTGTACTAGTGATTCCTAAGAGGGATGAAATCCCAATCCTAACACCAACCCTATCCGTAACATAAACCACAACCCTTAACAACAACTCGAACCCACAACCCCGAATCCTAACCTCGACCACTAATCCAAACCTTGCTCCCTGCACGCACACGCACCCACGCACGCACCCACGCCTGCACGCGTCTGCTGCCGGCTCTGCAGGCAGCGCGACGCGCGGCTCAAGAAGCGCCAGGCAGAGGAGGAGGAGAAGCGCGTGCGGCGGCGGAACAAGCGTGAGCTGTGGGGCGCGGGGCGCAGCTCGTTGCCCGTGGACGACGTCTTCCTGCTGCGCATGTACGCGCGTCCCCGGCAGGACGCGCGTGCCGCCCTCGCTGCGCTGCGCCGCTACGCGCTGCTCGACTACGCGGACCCCGCGCAGGGCGTGCACGTGCGCCTGGGGCTGAACCTCTCCCTTGACAAGAACGTAGGTGGCGGCGGCGTGCGTGTGGTGTGGTGTGAGTGCGACGGCAGTATTGGTGACTCGGTGATGGTGATGCCGATCGATGGGCATGCGCGAGACTGGTGACGGCGATGTTGAGGGGTGTGTGTGAGACAGAGATGGTGCTGGTGGTGAGTAATGCTGATGGGCGTGGTGGGGTGTGAAATTGCCATGTGTGATGGTGACGGTGCCGTGTGTGACGGTGCTGTGCCGTGTGTCACGGTGACCATGCCGTGTGTGACTGTGACGGTGCCATCAGTGGCGTCACTCAGTGCGGTAACTCACGGTGTCACCCCCCCATGGACCTCCTCCCGTACCAGACCACACAGAATCCTTAGTCATGTGTTTTGTACTAATGTTACTCGTAAATCGTAATTCCCGTATATCACTGAATGCAATGGAAATAGTAGTGACATAAACAACTAGCAAAATAAAAATTACACCTTTAAATTACAATATCATACGTACAGCCTAAATGTATTTACTTTTACATGTTTCAGGTGGTTAAAGTGAAAATTCAGTAAGAAACTAAAAAAACGTAACATTTAAGAACATTATGGGACCTCCTTTGCCAACTTTTAAGGATTACATTAAAATCAGATATATATTTGTAAGACAGTGATGGGAGCCAAGACCAAAATAAAATGAATTTAAGATTTAATATTTCTAAACATGTATCAAGAAACATAGCATTTCCCCCCACTTCGTGTTTTAAATTGTCAATTTCTTTATTTAGTTATCAAAGAGTTATATCATCAATAATTGTTCTACATGTAAGTTTATTATCAATTTTAATCATAGAATAATATGTGATATAGTTGTAAATTGCTTAAATGTAATATTTCTTAGATTATATGAATACTAGCAAAAAATGTGTTTTGTAAAAGCTTTCTACATTGAATTACAACATTATTAGTTACAACATTATTAGTAACCGAGCAGAAGCCTTTTTAGATTTTTCTCCTTTTCCTTTAATTACTGTTTCATTATCAAAAAAGTTATTGATATAGGTTCACAAATACTAATTACCACAATATTGTAGCTAAAACTCAAGAAAATTTGACAAAATCAGCGACTATAAAAACACGAGCAGCAACTAAAACAACAGCACGTGCTGTTGTTTTAGCGTCACTGTAATTTGGGTAACAATGACAGCTCTGACCGGAGTGCATTAGAAGGTTAAAAAAGTAAATTAGCACAGAGTTTTAGCCTTGTAGGTATATTGATACAGTACATGTAAGCTGGGCTTACGAAATATATTTTTGCTGTTATAACTAACTACTGAGATGTTTTTATAAAAAATAATACATTTTTACTGAAACACTGCGCAAAGATGTTCTAGACAGTCATTTTGTTGTCACCCCCTCTGATGGTGTCACCCGGTGCGGTCCGCACGCCACTGGGTGCCATGTGTGATGGTGACAGTTTCGTGTGACATTGATGATGTCGTGTGTGACTGACGGTGCTGTGTGTGATGGTGACTGTACCGTGTGTGATGGGGACGGTGCCGTATGTGACATTGATAATGTCGTGTGTGATGGTAACTACCGTGTGTGAAGGTGCCGTGTATAAAGGTGACGTGTGAAGGTGCCGTGTATAAAGGTGACGTGTGTGATGGTGCCGTGTGTGACGGTGCCGTGTGTGATGGTGCCGTGTGTGACGGTGACGGTGCCGTGTGTCACGGTGACGGGGTTGTGTGTGTCGGTGGCGGTGTTGTGTGTGTCGGTGGCGGTGTTGTGCGTGATGGTGCCGTGTGTGACGGTGACGGTGCCGTGTGTCACGGTGACGGTGTTGTGTGTGCCGGTGTTGTGCGTGATGGTGCCGTGTGTGACGGTGACGGTGCCGTGTGTCACGGTGACGGTGTTGTGTGTGACGGTGCCGTGTGTCTGTGCCTCGCACAGAAAAAAGTGGAGGCGTTCCGGAGCTACTTCCAGTACCCGAACCCCCTCGTTGCTCCTCCCAATGGCGTTCTCGTCTTCACGTCGGTACGTATTGAAGAGGCCCTCACTCGCTTGCAACTCTGCGATGACGATCGTCGTGATTGTGATGAGATAGTGATGCCGAGGGACGTGCGTGAGACAGATGATGATCGATGGTGGTGGTGAGGCAGTCATGCTGTTGGGCATGGTGGAGCGTGTAATTGCGCGAGAGACGGTGATGATGGTGACGTGACGATAGCGAGGTAGTGATGGTGATAGTGAGATGGTGGTGAGTGTGGTGGAGCACCTTATCTTATTGTACGTCGATTTATATCGCGCCTTAATCCAAGGAACTTTACAACGACAAATATAAAATTGTACATTAGATGATAGTGGTTAAAATAAGGAGTGAGGTTGTTATTAAAAGTAGTGGTGTAGTTATGGTGACAGGAGAACACTAGATAGGGTTTGGGATAGTGATCGTGATAGGAGTAGTGATAGGGGTAGTGATAGGAGTTGGGCTAGGCCTGGTCGTAGTTGGTGGGCCAGGCAGGGAGTAGCAGGAGGATGGGCTAGGGGAGAAGAGACGGGGGTTTTTTCAAGGGGAGGAGCGGAAGCTGCAGGTTGTTGTGATGGTGAAGATGGTTGTTGTTGTGATGGTGAAGATGGTTGTTGTGATGGTGAAGCTGCAGGTTGTTGTTGTGATGGTGAAGATGGTTGTTGTTGTGATGGTGAAGATGGTTGTTGTGATGGTGAAGCTGCAGGTTGTTGTTGTTGCGATGGTGAAGATGGTTGTTGTGATGGTGAAGATGGTTGTTGTTGTTGTGATGGTGAAGATGGTTGTTGTGTGTTTGCGATGGTGAAGATGCAGGTTGTTGTGATGGTGAAGATGCAGGTTGTTGTTGTGATGGTGAAGATGGTTGTTGTGATGGTGAAGATGGTTGTTGTGATGGTGAAGATGGTTGCTCCGTGTGCTGCAGTGGGAGTTGGTGAAGGGGAGCGAGAAGGGAGACGGAGCGAGACTGGGCGCAGCAGGGCGAGGGAGGCACAGGGAGGGACGGTGGAGATTGGGAGCATCGAGGGCGGGATGGGACAGAGCAGTCGAGAGACGAGAGAAGCGAGATCTGGTGGTGGGGCAAGGCCGTGGAGGGAGTAATGGACTCGAGTGATGAATTTAAACGGACAGCGATAAGTAGACAGGGGGACAGTGGAATTTGTACAAAGTAGAGCAGAAGTGTGGCAATCGTGCGGGGAGGTTAAAAATGATCCGGGCCGAGGCGTTTTGTGTCTGCTGTTGGAGAGGAGTGAAGGCGTGGTCAGGAAGGCCGAGAAGAAGAGAGGTGCAGGAGTCAATCTGAGTGCAAACGAAGGGCGCGAGCCGGGAGTTTAGCGGCAGAGAGTGAGACGAGAGCATGGATGTTGCGAACATTGAATAGTGGTGGGCGTGGGAAGTGGCAGAGGTGTGGTTGGAGAGGGAGGCGTAGAAGATGACCCCGAGGTTGCGAGCAAAGGAGGCAGGAGGAGTGGGGGAGAATGGAGGAAGTGAGATGGTAGGACAGGGCGGAGGGGAGCGGGAAGAAGGGAGGAAAAGGTTTACAGTTTTAGAAGGATTGATGGAGAGGTAGTGACGTGACATCCATAATTGGACGGTGGTTAAAGAGTTGGAAATGTGGGAGCCAAGGTCAAGGGGTAAAGGCAGGAAAGGCGGCGGTGATGGCTCTGCTCCGAGTTCCGCAGCGCAAGTCGCGCTTCCGTGGCCGTGGGATTCACCTTCCTGTCTCCGCGTGTCCGAGCAGACGCCCGAGGAGACCCAGACGGCCCTGCAACACGGGGCGAGGCTGGCCGGCGGAGACGAGCTCGTGCAGCAGGTGTGAGGGGGCGGGGGGCGCGGGAGGTGGAGGTGGGGGGGGCTCTGTCCCGTCCGATGCCACCCTTGACACGGGCGTCGGGCAGGGCCGGTGCATGCGTCAGGCCGGCCACAGAGGAGGCTCATCTCCCTCGGTTGTGAAACGTGTGTTATGAATTAAATAATTATTATAATCATAATCTTTAATTCAACTGTAAGAATCTGACAAGCTATGAAGCTCTTTCTCACAGATAAACTAAAACTATTTTGTATTTTACCAGGCAAGGTCCACTGAGCTGTGTAGCTCTTTTCAGAAGTGACCTGGCCACAGATGATGGGTCAATAAAGCGGCTGATGTCACGTGGACATTTATAGCAGCTAAATACTCTTAAACACATGTTTCTAAATGTGGAGGGAAAACTGGAGGACCTGGAGAAAAATCCACGCGACCACGGAGAGAGAGAGACACGCAAACTCCAAATTTTCCACTAAGCGTCACGATTGGGATCGAACCCACGACCTCCTGTATACCAGGCGAGGTCATTAGCATCTCTCCACCATGGCTCCCGAGTAGGGGTGGGTCAGAAAGTTACAGCAACAAACAATACAAAAACCGATAGGAGTGCAAATTATAGGAAAGCTAAGCAAGTCGCTAAATATGAATGAAAATGAATAAAATATATTAATTGTCTTTGTGCTGTTCGCCTTTAGGCGTCCTCTGGTCTAACACTGTTTTGTTTGCATGTTCACCACAAGTACGTGTGGTTAATGCGGTGACAGGATTCTTTGCAAAAGGATTCTGTTTGGTGTTTTCACATCTTAACACAACAACTGTTTTATTGCCAGAAAGGGTCAAACCTATTCTTATATTTTGATACTGGCAAGAAAGGTCCCATATAAAAATAAATAGTTAATAGTTTTTAATAGTTTATAGTTTTCTTTCGCACCGTGCGTAGCCAACGGGGCTAATTGGGGATGCGCTGTTCACACCAAGCTGGCTCTGAGCAGTGCTGCCCGGATGCTGTTCACATACCGGCACAATGTTCGCCCCATGTCTGTTTCGTGTCTCTGTAACTTCATCGCCATTGAGGTGTGATCGGTCTAAAAGATTATTTGCCCGAGCCAACTTACGTTACGGGGAATTTCTTATTTAAAATTGACTTATTTTCCCCCGGTATTTTCAATTTGCTCGTATCGACAGTTGTGTTGGCTCCGATTTATATTTGATTGAGTGCCGAATTCGGTTTAATTCGCTCGGCTTTTATCATTTTGGGGAACCAGGTCACGCTTGGAGAATGAGACTCATCCTGGTCTCTTTACTTCTCCCAGCGGGGTAAACAAAATCAACTCGAAAACTGTAAACTCGCGCCCCCTCCCAGGTGCTGCAGGACCAGGTGGACCAGGTGAGCTTCTACGTGAGCGTCCCCGGCGCGCTGCCCAAGCTCGTGCCGCTCAGGAACGTTCTCCGCAACAACTTCCCCAGGGCCAGGAACGGTGCGTCCACGGTGAAGCGTCCACGATGATATGTCCGCGGTAAAACCCACGCGGTGAAGTGTCCGTGGTGAAACATCCACGGTGAAATGTCTGCGGTGAAACCCACGCGGTGAAACCCACGCGGTGAAACGTCCGTGGTGAAGCGTCCGCGGTGAAACGTCCATGGTGAAATGTCCGTGGTGAAGCGTCCATAGTGAAATGTCCGCGGTTAAACATTTGTGGTGAAGCGTCCGCGGTTAAACGTCCGCGGTGAAAACGCCCGTGGTGAAACGTTGACATCGTTCCATCAGTCAGGTGAACTTTACATTTTTTAAAGCAGCTGTCTAAAAACCAAGACCCCTGTACATGAATTATTCTCTTCCATGAAAACTTTTAACACCATGCAGTTAAAGTGGTAAGTCGATTCAGGCTTTCCTTTATAAATGCCAGACTAAAGAGGTCACGCTTTACAACTCTGGATGGCCAGGCCAGTCCCTTGTCCGACGGGGAAGGGAATTCCACAGGATGGGAGCCGCGTAATGCGCAGGCCCCAGATTGGTTGTAGTCACACCCAGGGGACGTCGCAGAGTGAAGCGGTCATGAGGGAGCAGTAGGGGGGGGGGGGTCCCTGGTCCTCCAAAAAGACAAACGCAAAGACCCCGTATAGCCTGACCAGACTGTTGGGGCAAGTGCTGCTAGCGAGCACCTCTGAAGGCCGTCACAGCACACGAGGGCAGTGGGTGGCCAGCACCACGCCCGCCCGGCCTTTTTTGTTTCCCGAGTGGCGATGTTTACACATCGCACCAGGTACCCATTTGAGTCGACCTAGGGAAGGCCCCAGGACCGGTTCAGATAATCGTCACTGGTGTTCGCCGGCAATTAAACTCGGGTCCCCGGGTTCGTAGCGCGCTACGCTAACCGCTGCACCACCGCTCTCCTGGTCCTTCAAGGGCTTTATAGGTCACGCTGGCAGCCAGTGCAGTCCTCGGAGCCACAGGAGCTATAGGACCGGTCCTGAATGTACCGGTAACTATCATGGCAGTCTGGCCGAGTAGTACCACTCGCGTCACAATCGTAAGATTGCGGGTTCAAATTCCCGTGTATTTTAATACGTTTCCATTATCGTAATCATGGTCCTCGTACCAGCACTCGTAATGCATTGACGGATCTGTTTTGTGTCCTCCTGCTTTCATCTCGAGAATCTAAAACCAACTATGGGTCCCTCTGTATACAGCCATGGTGGTGGTGGTTGTGTGTATACCTTTTAGATAGGGAGAAAGAACGCACACCTTCGACATAGACGCCGCTGTCGCCAGGCCGAATACATTCCCCCCTCCAGTACGCGATCAGTGCGGCTAAGACGCTCGCGGTGACGGGCGAATGTGCTTGTTTTTTACCGGCTGTTGCGAAGTGGCAGGCCTCGTGCGGCGACGGCCACGCCGAGCGAAGGGTCGCGAGCCGCAGGGTTCCCCACGCCGCTTCGGCATCGTCGGCGGGCCCAGCGCGGTTCCGGCGTCGGTGCCTCGTCGCTACGTCCCCTGGCTCACGCTGTCCGCCCTCCCCCACCCCGAGCAGGCTCCGTGGCGGCGGACATCCCCAAGATGCTGGAGTACTTCACGACGTGCCACGAGTACAGCGTGCTGCCCAACGGCAGCTGCGTCACGCGCATCGGCACGGTAAATCAATAACAACATCGGCACTGTAAACAACAACAACATCGGCACTGTAAACAACAGTAACAACATCAGCACGGTAAATAACAACATCGGCACTGTAAACAACAACAACATTGGCACTGTAAACAGCCATAACAACAACGGCACTGTAAACAATAATAGCAACATCGGCACAGGTAAACAATGTGATTCAATTTGCGTAGCAAATGCAATCACGTCTCCGATCGATTTGATCGTCAGCAACAGCACGAGCAGCAGCCGTGGTCAATCCACCGCTGCATGAAGGCCTCCCCAAAGCCTCTCACGAGCTTGCACCCCCTGCCGATGCCATGGGGTTGGTCCAGAGCTGGGGGCCGTGGTCGAGGTGTGTCGGTCATGAGGGGGGCAGGGCGGGAGGGATTGGACCATACTTCACCACGCTGGTCATTGCCAGGCATTGATGAAAGGGAGGTCGATTTGTCTCGCCTGTCTCTCCGTCCCTCTCTATGTGGCTCCCCCCCCCCCACCCCGCAGATGGACATGACGGACGAGCAGCTGCTGGTGAACCTGGAGACGCTGCTCGCCGACGTGTGCTCGCGCCGCACCGCCAGCTCTGGTATGACGCCGCGTCCCCGCTCGTGCACAGAGAGGCCCGTAGACTCGCACGGAGACCCATCGGTCGAGAGGCCTGTAGACTTACATGGAGACCCATAGGTTTAGAGGCCTGTAGACTTACATGGAGACCCATAGGATTAGAGGCCTGTAGACTTACACGGAGACTCATAGGTTCACAGAGTCCCCGCGACTCACACAGATATCCATAGATTTGCAAAACAGACATTATTTTGTATGGTGTTTGAAAAAAGCAGCAGGCTACAATTGTATTTTTAATGTTGTGGGCCATTCCACAGCATCCAGGGTGATAGCTGAGTGGAGTCCACTTGCTCCACAAGATTGCGCTCGTTGTAATGGGGCAGTCGTGATTAGTGCCTGGTGGTTTGTACCTCACCGCATCGGTGGAGTCCCCTGATCGTTCCATCGATGGAGGAAAATATCCCACACACCTCCTTCCTCCATCACGTGCCGTTGTCGTTGGGAGCGGTCCCCCACTCACTAGCGGAGCCAGTGGGGGGGGTGGGGTGGCACGTGCCCCCCCAATGATCCGATCGAAATTAGGGATTTCGATCGGATCATTGGGGTTTATTAGTAATAAATCGGCATTTTGCGACCCCCACTGCCACTGTGTAGCATATTACTGTGTGCCAGGGTCTCTATGAGATGATAGGACAATAGTCTGAGTCCATAATTGGCAATAAGTAACGGCAAAGCAGTTATAAGTGACTCACAGAATTGTGCGCAGTTGCGTATACAGCACACGACTTCACCTTCAGCGGGCGCGATGCCGATCACACACGGCTTGAATTGGACCCTCGATCGATGGCTGCGCCATCGCCGCACACGCGTCGAATAAAAAGCAAGGGACAAGTCCTTACTCACAACTCCTCTATCATTTCTCATTGCTGGAGGGGTTGCCCCCCTACCTGAAAATCCTGCATTGCCCCCACTGTCGTCGGGGCTGCAGAGAGAACCCGGGGCCGCTCCTTGGTCGGGTCTTCACTCGCCGACCTCTCTCTCTATAAAATGCGCCCAGCTCTTCCCGTGCGGCGTCTTGAGACGGCGGCCGCGTTTGGGTCGCCGCTGCGTGGCTCCGCGTTTGTCTTCCCGCGAGCCGTACCCACCGAGGACTCCCGGCTGTGCGCGCGTCTCTCGCGAGCAGGCGGCTTCGTGACGGACGCCCACATCAACACGGCCACCAGCGAGGAGCTGCCCTTCCACTTCGAGCCGTTCCTGCCGCCGCCGCCCAAATCCAAGAGAGAGGCCAAGCAGCGGGCGCCGACAGCGCCGGTGGCGCCGGCAGCGCTGGCAGCGCCGGCAGAGGAGGCCGCCACCGCCAACGCGAAGGAGTGACGCGGAGCGGCGTCCGCTTCCCGGGCTGCTGCAGCTGCTCCTCCACTCCGAGCCAACCGACTTCACGGCTCTCGCGTCGCTCGCGGCATCGCAACAATCCACACGCGCACACGCGCCCCTTCCCGAGATTCGGTGGACCATCGCGGCCCAGCGTCACAGTTCCACGGAGGGTTTCCGTGACCCTGCGGGAGCGTGTAAACCCCTTTCGTGACTCTGTGGCTTCTAATAACCAATCACGTCGTCGTCGTCATCCTGTGTCTACTGCTGGATGAAGGTCTGCTCAGACCGTCGCCATCGCTCGCGGTCTCGCGATGTCACAATTCATTTAGCTTCTGTGCACTCGTGATAACCTAAACAAATTTATTTTTTACCAGGTAAGGCCCACTGAGCTATGTAGCTCCTTTTTCAGAAGCGACCTTATAGCTCAACAAAGTGGCTTGTAACGTGGACATTTATAGCAGGCAAATACTCTTTCTATGTATGTATGTTAAACTTCTTTTGCTCCGTACATAAACAACGGCGTTAATCGGCGAGGAGCGAGTTCAACGCATGTTGATTATTAATGTAGAGGAATAAACCGGATGACCCGGAGAAAAATCTACGGGGAGAACACGCAAACTCCAAATATACAGGCATTAGCATCAAACCCACGACCTCCTGTGTACCAGGCGAGGGAGTTAACATCTCACCACCGCGGCGCCTCATTGCACACGAGCCGACCTCATCGCTTCCATCTCCATGGTGGTCGTTCCTCTCGGGCGAGTTTTCTTCCGTTGGCTGCCATTCCATGGTTAGTCTCGACCACCGGCCACCATCGTCATCGTCATCCTCTCCTGTGACGCGTCCTGCGCAAGCCTCTTAATTGCTCTTGATGCCTCTTGATGCTTGCATCTCGAGCGTGAGAATCGACGCGAGTCGATGGCTCGCCGTCACGTTGCCGACTGGGCATTCTGATCGGGCCTCCTCTGACGACGGTGCTGCGTGCGTGTTCACGGTGACCGACCCTCGCCCAGTGAACAAGGGAGATGGGTTCGGCGCTCAACGCTTTGACCGCTGCGACCGTGGTCACCGCACAGTTTAATCGCTGTTCGCCGGTGCGGGAAGTTAAACCGCCGATTGCCGCGCGCCCTTCGCAGCGAAGCTTTACAAGGTCCCACGAATTCGTCTCGAAGCAGAGTCGGCCATTGTGTGCAGCCGTCACAGTCCCAACGTTCGAACAAAAAACGACACTGCAAGTTACTGGCCGACTCTGCTTTGAATTAATTTCACTGTGAAGCGAAGGGTGCGTAATATTCCGCGGTCTTACTTCCCTCACTTGGCGGTCGGAGATTAAACTGTGCGTTTAATACGGTTGCTTAGTTTGTTGTCCTTTCCCCGTGCCTCCGACTAGCACGGTTGGCTACATACGATGCCAAAGAAGTTCGACGTACATACAGACTGAGTTGAGAAGCGAGTGGCAGATTGTCGGCCTCGATTGCGACAACTTGGCAGGACCCTCCTGAAAAAGTGCCTCGAGACTCGGGCTTTTCCTGGCTGAACAAGCGTCGTTATAATAATGAAGTGGGTCCTGCAGAATGACCGCTTCCCAATTTGCGATGCAACCACGAGGACCGGTTTCGGCTGCGCTGAAAAATGCGGCATCCGGCCTGCGGAAGGAGACGCGAGTTCCCGGAGAAAAGCAACCGGCGAGAGAGGGGGGGGGGGGAGTCCTCGTCGTGAACGCGACCGGCGCTGGCCGTTGTCGTGGACTCCGTCTGATGCGACCGTTGCCCTCCAGGGGTCGCGTCGTTCGTTCCCGTTGCGTCGTTAACGCTCATCTTGTGTTCACGTCCATTAAGTGAACGTCTATGGAGTCGATCTCACTTTTTATCATTGTCAAGGGCAACGGAATTCTATATTTGTCTCCCGTGTAAAATCATCAACCTCGCACAAGGGGGCGCCACGGTGGCGAGAAGTTAACTCCCACGCCTGCTGTTAAAGGAGGTTGTGGGTTCGATCACGAGTTCACGACCCTGAACCCTGCTGCTGTATATTTGGAGTTTGGGTGTCTCTCCCCGTGGGCGCGTGGATTTTTCTCCGGGTCCTCCGGTTTTTCCCTCCACATGCAGAATCAACATGACCAGTTGAGAGTGTTTGGCTGCAATAAATGCCCACGTGATAAGCCACTTCATTGAGCGTATCGTTTGTGGCCGGGCAGCTTCTGAAAAAGAGCTATATAGCTCAGTGGGCCTTACCTGGGAAAATAATAAATTAAATAGTTTATAGTTTACAATTCGGTTGAGGGGTTTAAACGAATGTTGCTTTTGAACGAATATTGACTGTGTCTCGCTTGCACCCGAAGGCTGCGAGGGATGGCGGTGATGTGGGGAGGGGGGGTTGCAACAGTGGATAGATCATGGCTGCTGATGATGACCAATCCACAAATCTCTCGCACGCAACACCCACAGAACTGGTCAACCCCCCTCCCCTCCAAGCCCCGTAAGAAGCATATCCCCCCGGCCACTGCTATCTCGTAAGAAGTGTCCGTAGGCCCAAACATCGCGCCTCCCTCCTGGCTTTGACATCGCTGCCGCAAATCCACCCGGTGGAACCGTCGACCACGTCGGAGCACCGTCATGCAGGCCGATGCGCCACATCTTCGTGAATGGACAATTGAAGGCAAGCCACAGTTGTGCGATTGTGGGTCCGCAACCCCATCTGTGGACCATTTCGTAGACCCACAGAGACCCATAGAGACACATTGAGATACATTGAGATACATTAAAGACAAACCACGGTCGTGTAATTGGCGCCATGTAGGAGAGCCAGAGACCCATAGAGATACACTGGTGACCAGCCACAGAGGCTGTGGCCATGCAAGCCGAGCTATGAACCCAAATCGTAAACCCAGTGGAGTCTGCGCTGCTTCACCAGAGGGGGAGGAGCAGCCAAACGACACGAACTCTCCCCAGAAGCCCCCACTCGTGGTGGCCAGCAGCAGCAGCAGACCCCGACCATTGGCGTCTGGCTTCTGGACATCGTGAACTGCTGCTGCTGCAATTGCGAAGAGAATCAGAATGTGTTGAGCCTGCAGGAGGAATGCGATGAGCTACACAGCTCAGTTTCACAGATGTCCAGTCGGGGCGGGCCTGAACGTGACAACAAACAACAACACGATAGGAGTGCAAAGGACAGTAAAGGTAAACAAAGCACTCTAATAAATTATATGCAAATATAACAACTACGTTTACCTTGCCAGGTAAAGCCCACTGAGCTATCTAGCTTTTTCAGAAGCGACCTGGCTACAAACAATAGCTCAACGAAGTGGCTTAACACGTGGACATTTACAGCAGCAAAAATAATCGAATCCGCATTGGAATCGTTGCAAAGGATTGCATCTGAGATTGCGTCCATCGCGGAGATGGAACGGCTGTTAAATCGGCGATGCCAGGTCAGTGGTCGGCAGCGACCTTTCAAAGAAGAAGAATATTGAGACTTTTTTGGGCTTTTGTCTTTGGCCAAAATCGTTCGAGAGCCGCGTCCACACCCAGAGCTACTTGCACACAAACGCAGCAGCAGGTAGCACAGCACAACACACATTCTGACTTAGATAAACAACATAGGCTATGGAATAAACTGTCTCTATTTAGTTCTCCCCCCCCCTCCCACCTTTGTTACGCTTAAACAATACAGTTTGACTGTTGTACATTTTGTTGTCACCGAGACATTCCATAGTGACCCACTCACTGCCACAATCAATTCATTGTCTCTACGTTAAACTATGTTTAAGGTGAAAGTTTTTTTTTTACCGGCTGCCCGCAAGGGGGCAGCCAGAGAGCGGCAGGTTGCTGACCCCTGTGCGAGGTGGGATCGCTGCATCGCAGGCCCACGAGTCGTGGCCTACGGGCCTTGGGGAGGCCTTCATCCAGCAGCGGATGGATCACGACCGACTACATGATCAATGATATCAGGTGATTGGATACAAGAAGGACTCGATCTCAAGCTGGCTTTGTCCTGGAAGAATATATCTGCACCCGGCACACCGCATCCAGTATTCCGCTGGGCGATGACTGGTTACCTGTCACGTGCCACCAACTTCAGCTGTTGACTTGAGAAACATTCCCTGCGAGATTTGAGACCTGGATAGGGGTGTGAAGCATCGATATTGAACCTTAGTGCCACGTGATGGCATTCAACGAGTGTCATCTTGTCCACAGTCGTACGGCAGTCACCCAGCCTCCCTCCGTATTCCTGCACCACATTGCAGACGACCAAGTCACTCGACATGTGGTTAGTGGCTGGAGCTGAGATACGGGCCGAGATGTGACGATATGTGATCGGTGGCTGAGAATTAGGTGACGGGGATGGAGGGGAGGGCAGTGGCGTCGTTCACGACACTTAGCTCAGGGGGTGTGGCGATCGGTCAGGTGAGGCCCCAATATTTGATTTGTCTCGCACGGTTGCACCCAGGCCATCACGGCTCCTCTAGCCTCATCACGCACCATTAAGCATTTTCAGAAACATAACTTTAAACCGCGTTTTAAATATGTTTTTGTTATTTTTACACTTGTTGAAAACAAATCTCATGGTGGTTGTCAAGGGGGCCACAACTCGTAGCTTTGGCCACCGGGGGAGGGGGAGGCGTACCCCCTGCCTGCCCCCAGGTTTGTCACGCTGCTGGGGGAGGGAGAGGGGTCTGTGGGGATAACAGGGCACGTTGCGGGAGGGGGGAAAGGAGAGTGCGGAGGATGGAGCTGTGGATGGTGGAGGGAGCTGTGGATGAAGGAGGGTGCTGTGGGTGGTGGAGGGAGCTGTGGATGAAGGAGGGAGCTGTGGATGAAGGAGGGAGCTGTGGATGGTGGAAGGAGCTGTGGATGAAGGAGGGTGCTGTGGGTGGTGGAGGGAGCTGTGGATGAAGGAGGGTGCTGTGGGTGGTGGAGGGAGCTGTGGATGGTGGAGGGAGCTGTGGATGAAGGAGGGTGCTGTGGGTGGTGGAGGGAGCTGTGGATGGTGGAGGGAGCTGTGGATGAAGGAGGGTGCTGTGGGTGGTGGAGGGAGCTGTGGATGGTGGAGGGAGCTGTGGATGAAGGAGGGAGCTGTGGATGGTGGAGGGAGCTGTGGATGAAGGAGGGAGCTGTGGATGGTGGAGGGAGCTGTGGATGGTGGAGGGAGCTGTGGATGAAGGAGGGAGCTGTGGATGGTGGAGGGAGCTGTGGATGAAGGAGGGAGCTGTGGATGGTGGAGGGAGCTGTGGATGAAGGAGGGAGCTGTGGATGTAGGAGGGAGCTGTGGATGAAGGAGGGAGCAGTGGATGAAGGAGGGTGCTGTGGGTGGTGGAGGGAGCTGTGGATGGTGGAGGGAGCTGTGGATGGTGGAGGGAGCTGTGGATGGTGGAAGGAGCTGTGGATGAAGGAGGGAGCAGTGGATGTAGGAGGGAGCAGTGGATGAAGGAGGGAGCTGTGGATGGTGGAGGGAGCTGTGGATGAAGGAGGGAGCTATGGATGGTGGAGGGAGCTGTGGATGGTGGAGGGAGCTGTGGATGGTGGAGGGAGCTGTGGATGAAGGAGGGAGCTGTGGATGGTGGAGGGAGCTATGGATGGTGGAGGGAGCTGTGGATGAAGGAGGGAGCTGTGGATGGTGGAGGGAGCTATGGATGGTGGAGGGAGCTGTGGATGGTGGAGGGAGCTGTGGATGGTGGAGGGAGCTGTGGATGAAGGAGGGAGCAGTGGATGTAGGAGGGAGCAGTGGATGAAGGAGGGTGCTGTGGGTGGTGGAGGGAGCTGTGGATGGTGGAGGGAGCTGTGGATGGTGGAGGGAGCTATGGATGGTGGAGGGAGCTGTGGATGGTGGAGGGAGCTGTGGATGGTGGAGGGAGCAGTGGATGTAGGAGGGAGCAGTGGATGAAGGAGGGTGCTGTGGGTGGTGGAGGGAGCTGTGGATGGTGGAGGGAGCTGTGGATGGTGGAGGGAGCTATGGATGGTGGAGGGAGCTGTGGATGGTGGAGGGAGCTGTGGATGGTGGAGGGAGCTATGGATGGTGGAGGGAGCTGTGGATGGTGGAGGGAGCTGTGGATGGTGGAGGGAGCTGTGGATGAAGGAGGGAGCTGTGGATGGTGGAGGGAGCTGTGGATGGTGGAGGGAGCTGTGGATGGTGGAGGGAGCTGTGGATGGTGGAGGGAGCTGTGGATGAAGGAGGGAGCTGTGGATGGGGGAGGGAGCTGTGGATGGTGGAGGGAGCTGTGGATGGTGGAGGGAGCTGTGGATGGGGGAGGGAGCTGTGGATGGTGGAGGGAGCTGTGGATGGTGGAGGGAGCTGTGGATGGGGGAGGGAGCTGTGGATGGGGGAGGGAGCTGTGGGTGGAGGAGGGAGCTGTGGATGGTGGAGGGAGCTGTGGATGGTGGAGGGAGCAGTGGATGGTGGAGGGAGCAGTGGATGAAGGAGGGTGCTGTGGGTGGTGGAGGGAGCTGTGGATGGTGGAGGGAGCTGTGGATGGTGGAGGGAGCTATGGATGGTGGAGGGAGCTGTGGATGGTGGAGGGAGCTGTGGATGGTGGAGGGAGCTATGGATGGTGGAGGGAGCTGTGGATGGTGGAGGGAGCTGTGGATGGTGGAGGGAGCTGTGGATGAAGGAGGGAGCTGTGGATGGTGGAGGGAGCTGTGGATGGTGGAGGGAGCTGTGGATGGTGGAGGGAGCTGTGGATGGTGGAGGGAGCTGTGGATGAAGGAGGGAGCTGTGGATGGGGGAGGGAGCTGTGGATGGTGGAGGGAGCTGTGGATGGTGGAGGGAGCTGTGGATGGGGGAGGGAGCTGTGGATGGTGGAGGGAGCTGTGGATGGTGGAGGGAGCTGTGGATGGGGGAGGGAGCTGTGGATGGGGGAGGGAGCTGTGGGTGGAGGAGGGAGCTGTGGATGGTGGAGGGAGCTGTGGATGGTGGAGGGAGCAGTGGATGGTGGAGGGAGCAGTGGATGAAGGAGGGTGCTGTGGGTGGTGGAGGGAGCTGTGGATGGTGGAGGGAGCTGTGGATGGTGGAGGGAGCTATGGATGGTGGAGGGAGCTGTGGATGGTGGAGGGAGCTGTGGATGGTGGAGGGAGCTATGGATGGTGGAGGGAGCTGTGGATGGTGGAGGGAGCTGTGGATGGTGGAGGGAGCTGTGGATGAAGGAGGGAGCTGTGGATGGTGGAGGGAGCTGTGGATGGTGGAGGGAGCTGTGGATGGTGGAGGGAGCTGTGGATGGTGGAGGGAGCTGTGGATGAAGGAGGGAGCTGTGGATGGGGGAGGGAGCTGTGGATGGTGGAGGGAGCTGTGGATGGTGGAGGGAGCTGTGGATGGGGGAGGGAGCTGTGGATGGTGGAGGGAGCTGTGGATGGTGGAGGGAGCTGTGGATGGGGGAGGGAGCTGTGGATGGGGGAGGGAGCTGTGGGTGGAGGAGGGAGCTGTGGATGAAGGAGGGAGCTGTGGATGAAGTAGGGAGCTGTGGATGGAGGAGGGAGCTGTGGATGACGGAGGGAGCTGTGGATGGAGGTGGAATAAACGAACTGGCACCCTGACCTGTCTCCTCGTGCCCGCTACAGATCAGCAAGCTGCACATGAGTGGGCTCGAGTGTGGGTACACCCAGCCCTTTCTAGACCAATGTGGAAGAGTCGAGCCGCAGGTTTTCCTTCCCCTCTAGAGCAGAAGTCAAACCCGCGGCTGCTTCGTGACGTTATTTATTATGGACCGTCTCACATTCACATGCATTGCTGCTCTTGAAATATTCCGGGTTTTTTCGCATTTAGAAAAAATGGCTCCTTGTTATTTTGGTTGCCGTCCCCTGATCCAGTCTCGAGCTCCCATTCGCAGGGGCTCCTCCTACCCGCAGGGCTGCGTTCAAGCACTTGCAGGGCTGCGCCTACGCATTTTTTTTTCAACCAACACAATAACTTAGGGCCTAACAAGACGTCCTGCACATTGCGGACCTCCGGCGAGTGTTGTGACCACCAATTGTATGGATACTGTCAATAGGACCCGGATCACCGACCCCGAGTGTTTCTAACGACCTCCCCGGGTGCACAGGAGCTCGTAGGTTCGATCCCGACCCTGATGCTTGTATATTTGGAGTGTGCGCGTCTCTCCCTGTGGTCACGTACATTTTTCTCCGAATCCTCCGGTTTTTTCCTCCACATTTAGAAACATGCGTCTTAGAGTATTTGGCTGCTACAAATTTCCACGTGATGAGCCACTTACTGGGTTGAGCTGTCATTTGTGGCCAGGTCGCTTCTTAAAAAGAGCTGTACAGCTCAATGGGCCTTGCGCCTGGTCAAATAAATAAAAGTATATTCGTGAGGTCACATTACTAGTACTGGCATGAGAAGTCACGCAACAAGGCCTTTTGGGCTCACGCGCTTCGCTTTCAACGATGCGACTTCAACCCTGATGATGATGAAGCTTGAAAAGCCGAATTGAGTTCACAAGGAGTTACAAACTTCCCGTTAAAGAATCCTGACATTTGTTAATCGCTGGCTTCGATCTCCCGCCACGAAGGTCATGGGACCACAACCCCCGAACCGTATTCAGAGCAACGTGTTCGCAATGCGACTTAAAACTTCATCAGCCTCTCTGCCCTCGCTCAACTTGGTTTTGATTGTCGTTCTGGTGACCGAAGTCACTCGTGAAAATGAAACGCGTGTCCCCGTCTCACCTGGTTACCTGCACTCTGGCAGGCCAAACGTTAGTCAAATTTCTACCTCTTTGTTATAAGCCAGAGTTAATGACATGATTATCAGAATCTTTATGCAGACTGGAGGAATCCGACGAGCTATGAAGATCTTTTACAGTCCGAGAGTTTGATACCCACATACCAATTGAATCAGTTTTTATATCTTCTGGTAGTGCCAGGCCCCAAGCCAGTACCCGTATTGCACATTCCACATTCACATGGTGGGGACCAGTCTCAAAATGGAGCAACTCCATATCACACCTACAGTAGCCAAGCACCATCGGGTGTAGTGGTGGCACAGTTGTTGGCACATTGCGCTATACTGGCCCGATTCCCAGGCCCATGGGCCAATGTTTGGCAATGAGTAATCGAAGGTCTCCCGCCCCCCCCTCCCCCTCAATTTGCTGGAAATCTCATTCGTAACACGGCACTCTGGGATTTAAGACGGTATCACTGCATTCTCACGAGCAGGGCTCAATTCCAGGCAGGGGTTGAGAGCCCTGGAAAATATTCCCCTCATTCCCGCACGTCCCTGACAGGCGGAGGGTGGGGGTTGGCGTGTCGGAAATTCAGCACGAAATATAAAGATATCAGATTTAGGGTGTGCGAGTCGCCTGGTAGTTGGTTAGACATGTGCACGGCCGCTCGGGTAAGGTCGGTCATCTCAAAGAGGTCGGGCACGGTCAGGGAAAGATTGGTGTGCACCAGGCTCTCAAGGGATCTGTGATATGACCAGGGCAGGCCACGTGGCCCAGAGGTCGGAGCACCGAGCTCGCACCGCCTGGGCTCGCATGTGGTCATCCACCCACGAGCTGACCGAGTTCTCAAGCGCAGTCGGCCGATGGCCTTAAGATCGGTCCCCAACGAGCGCACGCAAAAGGCATTGTGTAAAAAAAAAAAATGTTGCACGTAATTTAGCCAAATTCCAGCTGTGCAAATCAAAAAAATATCAAGTTTACCGTCATGCGATAATGTTGAACACGCGTCTTAACAATGAACATTGCACAGTGGGTGGGGAAAGTGGTGCTGCTTCCTAGAGGGTGTGCATCAACGACCACTTGATTTGTCCAAAAGTAGTTCTGCTATATATGCTTTTGTGAGCTCTCACACAGGGCGTTGGGTGCTTCTCTGTGAGATGGATTATTCCTAGTGACAAGACGACACCACGGGGCAATCATGATATAATTGGTGGATAAAAAACCACGTGAACCTTATGGCCACCAAGCCGCTACTCTCCTGCAACTCAAGAGTTCTCTCCTGGTGAAACTAAACGTGAATCTAGCGTGCAAGTGCAATGGCATCGTTCACTACTAAACATTCTTTTTGTTATCTCACCAGGCAAGCCCCACTGAGCTGTGCAGCTCTCTTTCAGAAGCGACCTGGCCACAAATGATGGCTCAACGAAGTGGCACAACGTGTGGGAATCTCCAGCAGCCAAATAGTCTAAACGCGTGTTTTTAAACGTGGAGGGAAACCCCTGAAGATGCGGAGAAACATCCACACGACCAGGGGAACGTGTTAACTCCAAATATAGAGGCGTCAGAGTCAGGAACGAACCCACGACATCCTGTACACCAGGCGAGGTAGTGAAACATCTCACCACCGTGGTGAAAAGTACACAGTCTGGCCAGGGACCACTCAAATGACACAACACACACACACCAAGATTTGCAACATAACCTTTAATAAAAGGCATCATAAAACTGCTTTACGTGTTTTCTGGATGGGAGTTGTACAGCAAGTACCACTCGGGAGGAGGAGGAGGAGACGCGCGTGCGTGTGTGCGTGTGTTTTGTGCTCGACTGTACATCCTCATCGCGGTGTTACCGTCGGTGTCTGGGATAAATCTTTTTTTTAATTCTCGTTTTATTTTATTTTATGAACAGTCAAACATTTTCTTTCCAAACAAAAAAAACTGGACGACTTCCGTGAACGAAAAATAAAATAAATAACTAAATAAAAAATATAGACGTAAAAGAGGGTGGGTGGGGGAAACACTTTGCATTCGGATAAAAAAAAGTTTAATCTTTCCAATATACAGCTGTGAACTTAAAACGACGATTCAGTCCAAGCAGCTTCGTTACAAAGAGCCTTTCACGAGAAATACCAAAAATATGCAGTTAACCTGCTCTCTTTTAAGCCTCTAAAATAATACAACAGCGTGGGATATATATATAGTATGTACACGTGTGGGTTACGTCTATTTACAGGAGTGATTCGTCTGTAAATAGTTTATTTAGTGAGTTTTACAAAAGGTAGTTTTTTTTTCAGGTGACGTTAGCAAGAAACAGTATAAAGGAAGGTTGATTAACCGCGTGATTCCATAAAGTACTGATAAAAAGTTATATCTAGTTTAATAGACATGCTATTGTACATTTCTTTAAACTTTCCATTTTTTTACATTATTTTTGTACGTTAAATATAATATGATACTAACAGTAATAATATTAATGCCAGCACCAAATCTTAGGTTTTCGGATCAAATGCCATTACCCGCATGCACTACACCTCGAGCTCGCTCGCAAACGATACTTTGTGTTGCATACAAACGTAGAAACATTCGTGCACGACAGATGCAGCCGTGAAAGACTAGAGAGACCTGCAGTGAAACCACGCTTTCTGTGCAATGCAATGCCCCATTGAAGGTGTAAGTACGCGCGCGCGTTATATTCACACGCCTATTAGTGTAGTGCAAGGTGACGATTAATTCATTTCATTTACAGTATTATCTCTATTATTATTGTTGTTGTTTCTGTTGTTGCTGCTGCAGTCATCTGCTCATTTAAAAGGGGGGAGGGTTGGGGAGGAGTTTTCTTGCGTGCGGGCTGCCATGCGTAAAATGCTTCGGTCTTTGAGAAGGCATTCAGGAACCGGGGGCGGCTTGGGGGGAGGGAGTAAGTGAACGAAGGGAACAACAACAGGCATCATCACCGCGGCAGCCACTCGGAGCGGCGAACTGGATTCTCGGCGACAGCGGACCGCGACGATTCGGGCTAAAGGCGGTCCCCTCCCAAGTGCGACACACGAGAGAGGGGGGCTTCGCAAGGATCACGCGTTTGGAGGGGGGGAAAAACCGAAGGGGGCGACGGGGATGAAAGTGAGGCTGACGACGATGGCAACCGACGTGGCAAATCGGGAAAAAAATAACAACAGCGACCTTTACCACCATGTGGGAATGCCACCGGGATTGAACCAGCCTATCCCGATTTGGCGTTGCGATTCGACGTTGGGGGTGGGGGGGCAGAGACGATGGTGGAATTCGCACGAGGAGTCCACGCAACTACGGTCCTAAGAACGGCGAAGGGCACGCATATATATTACACGACGTGAGCGGCATTTGCCATGCTTCGGCGATGAACAGTGAATCACTTAACCGGGGGCCTTAAGCAACTTACAGCCAACTGTACGTATATTGAAGGGAAGAACTCCTTATTGTGACATTTGGAAAATAATATTAACGGGCCATGGCGAGAAATTTTCACTTGTGGATAATGTCCTGGGATCTGTAACGTCTCCATCGTGGTTACTGATATACACTTTGATAAGTGCTTTGTCAATCCACTGCTAGATGAAGGCCTCCCCCACACCACGTCAGGCTGTTGTGCCATACTTCACCACGCTGGTCAGTGCAGGTTGGTGAATTGGGAGGCTCCGAAACTGTACAGGTATCACTTGCCACCGATGTTAGCCGTGGCACGGGAATCTAGCTCGGTTTCGCTGCGCGTTAATTAGCACACGGAAATCAAACCATTGACTGTGCGATCAGTGGGGAGTGTGCGGAACTGCTAAGTGTACAAAGCCACGCCTAAGACTACGAAAGCCACGCTGTTCATTGTGATTACAACTTCTATCTTAAGAGAAAAAAAAAATCGTAGAACAATTAAAACCCATTAATCAACTTGAAATGATTGGCGGTGAATGGTCTAGCAGAAATGGGGGGCTGCAGCTGTGAATCCAGTTCACCGCTTTGTGGCGCTTTAAGTCGGCATGCAAGCGTGCATCTCTGGGCAACCCCCACTCCACATTCTTCACGGCGACTGCAGCCCGGCTGGGAGCAGCCGCCCCTCGGCGAGGGGGGTCGCGCGAGGGGGCGGCGGTGATGGTGGTGGGGGGGGGCGGTCGGCGAGTTGGCAGCCGGGGTGGCGGTCGCCGCCGCTCGCTTGTCGCTGCTGCGCCTCTGCCGGCGCCTTAAATCACGAAGGACGGCTCCTCCACGGCGGCGGCGGTGGCCCCCACGGCGTCCTGCACGCTGCGCGCAGGCAACGCGGAACGGGAGGCAGCGGCAGGCGGCACCAGGGGTAGGGTTACTGAGGCGTCTGAATCACGGACGCGGAGGACTGTGGGAGAGGGCGAGGTAAATTAGGCCTCAAAGGGCCTACCGTGCACATGTTCCATGACTATGCAGGGGGAACACGCTAAATGTGATGAATAAGAGGACGTGTTTCGGAGCGAGCGTTTGCGAGTGTGCGTTTGCGAGCGTGCGTTTGCGAGCGGTGTGCTGCGTACCCGGCGAGAGTTTCGGCGGCAGGAGCCGGGGTGCGAGACCGGGCCCGCAGCGCCACGCTGTATGCCGGGCCCGAGTGTTGCTTGCGCCAACCGGGACTCGCTGGAACGGGGGCGGCACAGGGTGGCACGTTAAGGCGCAGCACGGCACCGGAAATCACCGGTCACCTCCCGTACAGCGGAGCCTCCTTTACAAACAGCCGGGTCAACAGTATACGAGGCCCTGTCCTGAGTGGCACGAGAGGGAAATGGAGACAAAGATCCCCCGGACAGCCTTAACAGACTGATGGGGCAAGTGCTGTTAGCGAGTAGCACCGATGAAGGTCGGCACGGCACACGAAGGGGTGAGTGGTCAACACCAACCGGGAAGGGGCAAGTGTGCCAGGCCAGGTGCACTATGAGGCTACGTGAAATGTGGAAGGCTGCCTGGCAGCTCACGGTGAGCAGGCCAACACACACGGAGACGCGATGAAACGGAGAGGGAGACGTGTGGTGGCTCTGCAGTTTGCCTCTTTCCTGTCATCTAATATCCTAGCCACCCTAAATTGCACTCACAAATATACAGAGGCAAGGGAGTTTCTTTCATCGATCGCTCGACACTTTCAGCGCAAGAAGACCCATCATAGCCTTTTCCTTCAAAGACGCCTTAGGGCAGAGAGAGCCCGTGTCGCCCTCGCCCCCCCCACCCCCCCTGGCGCGAGCGAGCGCAGCGCTGACCTGCGGAGGTGGGGGACGGATGCCGCGCTCCGTCCTGCGCCACGGCCGTCCTGCCGGCCGCCCCTCGCGGTGCCGCGCCGTGTCCGGCCTGCAGGCTGGCGCGGTACAGCGACTCCAGGTCCGACACCTCGGCCTCCGCGCCGTCCCTCCCTTCCGCCCCCGCCGACTCCCGCCGCTGCTGCGGCCGCCGCTGGCGCTGCTGCTGCTGGTGCCACGGCAGCCACGGGGAGCCCTCGCTCGCCGCCGCGACCGTGCCGAGCCGCCGGTCGTCGAGGCCGGGCTCCCCGGGCTGCTCGCACTGCGTGGCGGCGTCGGCCAGGGCTCCGCCGCAGTGAGTCCGCCGCGCGTGCGCGCCGCCCTCGCAGCAGCAGCCGCCACCGCCGCCTCCGCAGCCAACACTGCCAACGCTTCCCGCGCGCGACACCGTTTCCAAAGTCCTGCGCTCGCCATCACCGCCCATGCTCGGCTGCTGCTGTGGCGGCTGCTGCTGCTGCTGGCGCAGAAATCCCAGGCGCTGCATTGGCAGCTGCGGAGAGACGGGGCCACCCCAGCAAGCGTCCTGGAACTGCTCGATGAGCGAGCGCACGCTGGGCACGGCCGCCTCCGTCAGGCTCCGCGGGCGCTCACCCAGCGGCGGCCGCGACGCCAGCACGGGAAGGGCGGGAGGGAGGGGAGGGAGAGGAGACGTCGGGGGGGTCGGCGGATCCTTGACGTAGACCCACGCGCCGCCGTCGCCGATGCCGCCGCGGCCGCGCTCCGCGCGCCACTTGCCCGGCAGGTTCTGCGGGCAGCCGACCAGGTAGTGCACCGACTCGTAGGAGAGCCGCAGCGGCGCCCCGCGGGGGCCCAGCTTGGCTCTCCGTGGCGAGACGAGCGACTCCACCGCGTCCGACCCGCGCGCCCCCGCGCCGAAGTCCGCGGGCCGCGGCGCCGCCGCCGCGAACGGGAAGCGCCGCAGATCGTCGCCGGCGCCGCCCGCCGGCTCGGTCACCGGGAGCGAGAAGGTGATGTGCCTCTGCCGCAGGTGGGCGCCAGCGTCGGCCCAGCGCGGCTGGTACACGCTCGACGCGCTGAGCGACAGGCAGCCGTCCGTCCGGAAGCCGCCCGGCGCCAGCTCCTTCAGCGCCTGCCGCCGGTTGGCGGTGAGGTCGCTTTTGGTCCGCGCCAGGGGCGGCCGCTCCCCTCCTTCTCCGCCGCCGCCGCACGGAGAGAGGCGATCGCCGGAGAGGTGGTCGCTCGACGAGGAGATCCTGGCGTAGGAGGAGGACGAGGAGTAGGAGGAAGAGGAGCAGGAGGAGGGAGGGAGCGGGTGGTGCTCGGCCGGGGGGCCGTAGAGGAGGTAGTGAGCGCTGTAGACGGCGCCTGCGCCCCGCACGTGGCCGCACTCGTCGCAGGGCCCCGGCCCACACGTCTGCGTCGCTTGGGAGAGGCGAGCGGCGGCAGAGGCGGCCCCGGCGTGCGACACGGGGGGGCCGTCCGTCATGGGGAGGGGGGGGCCACGCTGCACTGCTACATCTGCACCTTGCGGCTGTAGCAGCGGATGATCCGCCATCCAGCTGCGGAGAGGGGCGGCACGGGGGGGGGGGGGGGGGCAGGCAGGTGCGCGTGGCAGCTCGGTTAACAGATTTCCATTTGCTCCATTGGTTGAAAAAGCGAGGGGTGTTGATTGGCTATCAATCACTGGGAAGAATGGACGTGACGCACGGGACGTAGGGGTTTGCGAGCCGCATTGGGGCGCGGCGTCGAGCATCTCTTCTCTCGAGCCTTTCGCGAGCGCACATTCCTGCGGGCACCTTTGTCCTCGGGAGTTGCCCCGCAGGAGTAGTGCGTGGCAAAAGGTTCGAGACGAGACAGACTAAATGCGCCGCACAGTTCCGTTTCCGATCATGTGTTCCAGTGGAGGGTGGACCGGTGGCAGATGTGGTTACGCTCACGTCGTCTCTCTGGCTTCACCCTCGGCATGCCAACGTCAGGACGATGGGGGCATGCCCGTGACTTTTACTGCCACGGCAAGTTCCCTTGTGCATAAACATGTAATTCCTCACGGGCACGAATTCGACAGCGGATTTCCTTCTGGCATCCGGCCAAGGGTGACTCGGCGCTGGAGCGAGCGGCTCGCAAATTGCAAGGCCGCAAGTTCAAATTCCGGTTTTGAGTTTCACCCAGCCCATAATCCCTCTGGGGGGTCGATAAAATTTAGTACCACTCTGTGGAGGAGTCAACAACTGGTTGTTCTGTGGATAGGCTCGTTCCCACCATAGGAATGTGGAATATCCACCACTGGCTCAGGGCTGCAGGCGAGAGCGGAGCACAACCTCAGTGTTGATTTGAGCAGGAACTCACTTTGACGCCTCACTTCTCCTTCGGGCAATGGAATAGAAACGGTGAAGTTGTACAAGTGTACTTGAACAGCCCTTTGCCAATCCACTGCTGGATGAGGGCCTCCCCATGTTGTGCCGGTCGTGGGGGTTTTATCCGACGTCTTTGTCCAACTTGTGACCATGACCAAGTGTTCGAGAGCTCCATGCCGGCAAAGCAAGCAGCTGGGTACTCACATGCGATGGGAGATGGTGGATAGGTTGGACGGGTGAGAGGGTGGGTAGGTGGAAAGGGTAGTTTGGTGAGCGGGTTGGTGGGCGGGTTGGTGGGCGGATTGGTAAGTGGATTTGTGGGTGGATTAATGTGGTGGTTGGTAGGTAGGTGGATGGGAAGGTGGGTGGATGGGTAGGTGGGTGGATGGGTGGGAGGATGGGTAGGTGGGTGGATGGGTGGGTGGGTGGATGGGTAGGTGGGAGGATGGGTGGGTGGGTAGGCAGGAAAATCCAGCAGGTGGAGGAGGGTACTACCTGGGGGCAGGGTGAGCGGGCCGGCCGTCTGGCCAGGAGAGGAGGGGGTCCCGCGCAGTGTCCGTGGCGCGGCCCCGAGTGTTAGGGGCGGCGAGGGGGTGGTTAGCTGGCGCGGCACGGCCATGCGAGTTAGAACGCGCACACACACGTACACACGCGCGCGTTCGCACATACACGCGCACACGCACGCGCACACACACACAAGAACATCCTCGTCGGCGTGGGTTAGAAGACCGGTTTGGGGCACAAGCGTTGGTGAGCGAGTAGCTGTTAATGCGGTTGGCACGGCACACAGGGCGCGGTGGGGACAGGGCTACGAACGCCCGGCCGCCTTTGTCTCCTCAGTGCTGGTGAGCTTACATTTTTTTAAGGCTGAGTGGATCAAGCGGAGGTCTGCACTCACTGCCAATGGATGCGCGTGGTGTGAAATTTAATTCGAATTGGTAGGATAGTGACACGTGAAAGTGCTGACCATTATGCCAACACTGCAAAAAAACACACATAAACATAAACAAAAGACAAAGACACGCATAAAACACAATCACAAACATACACACACACTGCACAAAACACACACACACAAACATGGACACAAATCCTCTTTATAGCCTTGAATATAAGTACAGTAAAACCTCGTTATTTTGGTATTGACAATTCGCAATTGGGGATAATTTGGCACGCCTGTGCTTTCGGTATGTATACGGTGTATTAGTAATTCGCCATGAGCCGATTTGCTATACCGAATAGTCCAATTTCGGCATGCACGTGGAGCAACGTCGCGCACCACGACCAAAACAACGATCAATCTGGTGGCGGTGCGCGTGGTGAGTGTCAGCGCAGACCTTGTCGCTTTGAACTTCACCTTGATTGTGCACTCTGTGCAAGCCAACCCTCTCAGACAAGTCGTCTACACCGACATCAACAAGTAATAGAAAGGGACTGAAGTATAAAGCCCTTAGTCTGCGAGACAAATCGAAGGTTTTGGACAGAATCGATGCAGGTGTGTCAATGCGAATGGTGCGTTTAAGAGTTTGGAAAACAAATTTGGATTTTTCTTTTTAATTGGGGTAGGCGGCACTGGGGAGTACACCATTGGACATAATTCAGAACATTGGATAATTTGTAAACACCAAGCCCCATATGTATCAAATTAACAAGGGTTTACTGTATCTATGTTGAACTTCTTTTGCGCCGTACGTAGCCAACCGTGCTAATCGGAGGTGCGGAAAAAATCGGAGCCTGTTGGGGCAAGTGGTGATACACACGTGCATCTCCAGATTATTGCACCCACCCCTCCCCAATAATACTAGACTTTTGCACTCACGTGAAAGCTGGTATTTGTATGTGGTAACCGACATGCTTCGGTTCAGATACCAAGTATGGATTTCTCCAGGATCAATATTCTGATTATGATTTCGAATGAATAAACCCGAACTTTGAACTTGCATTAAATCCGGTTTCCCAAGATGTTCACCACCACTCTTTGCGTCGGTATCAGATCCGGAGCATGTCGGTGACCACCAAAAGAACAACCCACAGAGAGCCGACAACATATTCAACTAAAAACTACTCAACTATTTTTTATTTTACAGGCAAGGCCCACTGAGCTCTCGAGCTCTTTTTCAGAAGCGACCTGGCCACAAATGATAGTTCAACGAAGTGGCTTTCATGTGGACATTTATAGCAGCCAAATACCCTAAATACATGTTTCTAAATGTGGAGGGAAAAATTTAAACGCCCAGAGAAAAATGCACACGACCACGGGGAGAGAGACATGCAAACTCCAAATATACAGCAGGCGTCAGGGTTAGGATCGAACCCACGACCTCCTGTACACCAGGCGACGCAGTTGATATCTCGAGCGTTCGCTGCTGCAGATACGGCAGCTGGGTCACAACTGGCAAACGATTCCAATCCTCCCGTTTGTTCGAGGTAAAATAAATTGGCACCACTGTGCACTAAGCCAACGTCGGTTGGGTTGTCGAGAGACTTCTCCCCAACCACTGAAATGTGGAATTTCCAACGCCGGCCCGGGACTACCAGCAGCAGTCAAGCGCTTCCCAATCTTCGCTTGAGCAGGGGACGCGTGTTTGCCGCTTTTTGTCACTCCGCTGCTGGATGAAGGCCTCCCCCCCCGCAGGCCGTGGAGGTTATTTGACTGCACTTGACCGTACTTGACCGCACTATTCGGTGCGTGTTAGTGAAGGTGGGCAGCATAGAATCACAGCACAACAATGCATTTTGCCGCACGGCTCTCCCCGCCATCCCAGAGCGTAGCCCTGTAGGAATATGGCTCGCCTTAACAAGAAAACAAGTCTGTTCTACTGCACCATGCTAGGAAGTTACAACAAACGAGGCGCCAAAACGTCATGCTCACGATGCAGCCTACATCGTGTAGCACCAAACACAATTTGTGCGGCGAGTTGCCATGCCAGAGGCTCGACGGAAGCGGTCGTGCCGTTTGGCGACTCGCACGGCACGCACAAGGTAAACGCCGTGCGGGTGCGTGCGGTCATCTCAGGCAGTCAAGCCACGGCACCCGGATCCGTCACATGACCGCCTGCCAGCAAGCGAGAGCCTTCCGCACTCCCACGTGACGGCCTCAAAGTGCACCGAGCCTGGCACAAGCGCCGCGGTGACGTCGCCGCGACTTGTCGCATGGTATACTCACAGGCAGGGTCCACGTACTGGTAGACAGTGATGCCGAGGCCTTCCGACGCTTCCAGCTGACCGGTCGTTTCGGTCGGACTGCCGCCTTCCTCTGCAGACTCCTCATGGCTGTCTGCTGGTAGGCCTGACGAAAATGAACAACGATAAATCAACGTTGCCGTTCAATAAGATGCGCGTCGTTAATTGGCGCGTTAAACGCTTGTCTGCATATGTCGGGTGGCGGAGGGCATTGGCCAAATTTATTGTCAGATCACTAATTTACGTAGGCTAACCCACAAATAAATTACGAATGGAGATCGTAAGGTGTTTGCACCGACAAAAGACGTACTCAGGTTGTCAAGGTCCATGAATTTCGACGGCTTGGGGTTAAACGTCATTTCCGCAGCTGCGATGTCCTCCGCTGTCGATTTCCCATCATCCTTTGCGCCAATGGCAGCCCTCCGTATCTGAGACGTCGTCCACGGGACCGTGGGCGACTCTACCCACGGGGAGACACCAGACGGCGACACAGCTGCCATGAGCGGCGGTCAACGTGCGACGACGATCGTCTCTCACCGTCCGGTAGACGTTGCTGAACATCCCATACAAGGCCGTTATCAAATTTCGTCCACTGGAACGATTGTGCGCACAAAGACAAAGCTCCCCCCGCGTAGCCACACAGACATGCTGGGGCAAGGGTTGTCAGCGAGCACCCATTAAGGGTGGCAGCATCACATGAAGGAGTGGTATCGTCAGCATCACCGCCCGGCTATCCTGCCCCCGGAGTGCTGATGCTGTACAGCATCATATCCTACACGAGAATCAAAATCTTTATTTATCCTGGAGAAATCCAATGAGCTACGAAGCTCTTTTTCACTGATGTCCAGTCGGAGCGGGTCAGAAAGTTACAACAAAATAAATAAACAATAGGGGTGCCAAGTATAGGATAGGTAAAGAAATGACGATAAATACACAAAATACAACTAAACTATTTTGATCTCACCAGGTAAAGCCCACTGAACTACACACAGCTTGCATGCGTACCAGGTATATATGTACGCACATCAACTAAAACAAAAAAAAAGTATTTATCCAGTAAGGCCCACTGAGCAATGCAGCTCCTTTTTCCGAAGCAACCAGGCCACAAGTGATACCTCAACGAAGTGGCTTATCACGTGGACATTTGTAGCAGCCACATGATCGTATACAAGGCCCAGTTGTCCTATGGGATTTCCACCACTGGTTTAGGACCGAGAGTGATGATGGGAGCCTCCCCCCATTGCTCGCTTGCAAGGCGAGAGAAGACACTTTGAGCGTGCCTGTTGGGATGATGTGTGTGTGTGTGAGCCAGCGTGTGTGTGTGTGTGCGCGTGTGTGGCCGTGTGTGTGTGTGTGTGTGAGCCAGCGTGTGTGTGTGAGCCAGAGTGTGTGTGTGAACCAGAGTGTGTGTGTGTGTCCGTGTGTGTGTGTGTGGCCGCTGTGTGTGTGTGTGTCCGTGTGTGTGTGTGTGTCCGTGTGTGTGTGGCCGCTGTGTGTGTGTGTGAGCCAGCGTGTGTGTGTGGCCGTGTGTGAGCTAGTGTGTGTGTGGCCGCTGGGTGGTGCTAGCCACACACTCGTCTCTCCGAGCTGGATAACCGCAAACGTAAAAAAAAACTAATTTCATTCACCAATGAAGGCGGGGCACTGCTGCTGCCGGTTTTTGTTCTACCTCAATGCAAACCCCACTCACACCGTTCATTAGCTCACAGTGGGTATTTAAGAGGCAACCCGAGTGAATTTCCCCGCACGTGCGGCGTGAAAGCCGTCCCTCGATCTTGTCGACTCATGTCGTTTCACCCCGTGCCCTTTCTCCATGAGCATCAGCAAGGCGCTGACCCCCGCACTATAATAGAGGACTCGTTTTAGGTTTTAATCAATCTATCAGGGGGATCCGAGAACCAGGGGCTCAGGTTTAAATACTACCGGTGTTAAGCATCATGGTCAGGGATCAAACTCTGCGTGAAACCGGTCTCTGCTGGAATGATTGTCTTTAAAACCATGTGTTTAGTCAGTCTGTTGTCCAAAGCGCCACATCAGAGTCTGGTATGTTAATCTACCGTCTGAAGACCCCACCAGAGACTTGGCAAGTCTGTCTCCACATATAGACAGCCTTCCCCCTATATATGGACAAAAAAAAGGCCAGACACACACGCATAAAGACTTGTATATGTGTGCGTGCACGAGCGTGAATAGTGAGCCAGGAATGTGGAGTGCCACAGAGACAGGAAGTGGTTGGGGAGGACACCGAGAGTGGGGTGAGGGGGTCTCCCTGAGGCCTCCCTGAGGCCCACGAGGATCAACGGGGGAGGGCGGGCATGGGGTAGGGGGGCACCCAGGCGGTTATTGACGGCGTCTGCTCCGCCCCGCTCACAGACGCCGGCGAGCTATTTTAACCTCTGACCTGTCCGACATTGGCACAGCCCGGGGGGGGGGGGGGGGCAAGGCCACGGAAATCAGTCGAATTAGGCTAAGAAGTGCATGGTGGTAACTTAGAATAACGTTGTAATTGTGAATTAAAATGTTAAGGTTACGTTGCGCTGCGAGCATCAATTCCCAGACCGGATCGGCCTCTAATCCCACCCCCCCCCCCCCTCCAGGGGAAGAATAAAACGAGTGCCACTTAACAGAAGTCATTGTGGGGAGTCAACTGTGACCGTCCTACAGAAGGTACCGGCCCGTTGAAATATGACCACAGATGTTCCACAACCTGCTCTGGGCCACTTCCTTATCCATTTGAGTCCGAATCAAAAAATTCCTCGCCCGGTTTTTACATATTTAATATCCTCGCTTTCCAAGATCAGAGTCCACCGAGATTTGTTATTGCTTTTGCAATAAAAGCCTTGGACAGCAGTACTGGCGCAGTAACAGATATTTTTAATCAACTGCTACTTTTTATCCTTAAGTTGATGTTCTAAATTGGCTTATGCTTCCGAGATATAATGGCCTGATGTCCAGCCACCGGCACGCTTTGGGTAACTCCCCGTAAGGTATCACCGGCGGCTGCGGGAAGTCAACCATTGGCTCGGCGATCGCGGCGACTACTAGGGCCACGCATTTCTCGTAACAAAACACAGCGAGACGTCCGATGACGGACAGAAGCCAGGCTCAAGAAAACCTCCGCGTTTATTCCCCCACGTCCCAAACGTCTCGCCCGTACCCTTCACAAACCCTGTTCGCCAAGACCCCGTCCGAGTTTAATTTCAAACAGTCTGATGGATCTCTGACACCAAAGCTCTCGCTGGCCAAACCGTACCAAAGCTAGCATTGCTTCCCAAGACAAAGATGCCCCCTGTATAGACTTCACAGACTGTTGGGGTAAGCGTTGTTCACGAGCACCGATGAAGGTGGCAAACACTACGCCCAGCTGCCTTTGTCTGCAAAGTGGAGATGTTTACACACCGCACCAGGTACTCATTTGAGGCTGAGTGGACCTTGGGGAGGCCCAGAACCGGTTCAGATAATCATGACTGGTGTTGACCGAGAGCAGGAATTGAACCCGGGTTGCTCGGTTCATAGCACGGCGCGCTAACCGTTTCATTACCGCTCCCCACAATATACACTGTGTGTGCACGTACATGCACACGCGCGTACATGTACACGCGCGTACATGCACACGCGCGAACATGCACATGCACGCGCGTACGCATATGCACATACACACAAGCGTGCGCACGCACACACACACGCCGGAATTTGTATTTAGACATTCCGCAAGGGTGACCTCCAACTCCAGCAGCTGTGCTGAATGGAAAAGTTTGATTCGATTCGATGTGATCCTTGCCAATGTAATGTTATTTTAACACCCGCTGCAGATAAAAATAAATAATGAGCGAGTCATCCCTGGAAGCTTTCTCTCCGGTGAATGATCCTCCTCACTTCCATTGATGTATTTAATGCAGGGCTCTTGCAGCTCAGTGGCAATTGTTGTTATTAAATTACCTTGGTTGGGCGTTAGTTTCAATCCGATGGTTGGGGTTAAAAGACGGCATTACCACATAATGGCTTCGTTTAGCAAATCGAAATTGTGGTGGTCGCGGTCAAACGTCAGCACCGGGGGGAGGGAAAGGTGGCTGAACATTTTACGCTGCTGCCCACATCGTCCCCCCCCCACCCATGCGTCGCGTGTGCCTAAAAGAGGCGCTCACAAACAGCACTCGTCTAGACGGTCCAGAATGGCGCTACGGTGGCGAGATGTTAACTACCTCGCCTGGCATACAGGAGGTCATGGGTTTGATTCATACCCTGACACCTGCTGTATATTTGGAGTTTGCGTGTCTCTCTCCTCGTGGTAACGTGGATTTTTCTCCGGGTCCTCCGGTTATTCCCTCCATATTTAGAATGAACATCACTCATTTAAGAAAATTTGGCGGCTGTAAATTTCCACGTGATAAGCGACTTCGTTGAGCTATCATTTGGGGCCAGGTCACTTCTAAAAAAGTGCTACACGGCGCAGTGGCCCTTACCTGGTAATAATAAAAAATTGTTGAGTTTCAGTTTAGTTGAAAGGGAAACTGAATTTGTGGAGTCTGCGTGTCATGAAGCGGTCTGCTGTGGGGTGACAGTGTCGTGCCACGTGGTCAGCGTGGCGCAGCGTCGCTTGCGGCGGTGCTTTACGATTTTGTACAATGCGGGATGGTGTGGGCATGGGGGGCGTACCGTAGAGTAACGCGGGGTGCAGGGTGGCACGGGATGGCATGACATCTCTATGGGTGTCTCTGTGAGTCTGAATAGGTCTCTATGGGTGTCTGAGTCTCAATGTGTTTCTCTGTGGGTCTCTGTCAGTCTCTATTGGTCTCTATGGGTGTCTCAGGGTCTCTGAGTATGGGTCTCTGTATGTTTTTGTGGGTCTGTTTTTTGTCCTTCCCCCGCACCTCCGATTAGCACGGCTGGCTACGTACAGTGCGAAAGAAGTTCAGCGTGCAAACATACATATGGCATAGCATGATTGACGCTGCGTGGCTAGATGTGTTTTTGTTTTCTCATGGCTGATGTGGAAGTACCGCAACAAACGTAATTCCATCAGGCGTAGCGGAGAGCTAAACGTGGCAGGGTCTGGCACAGTGCAGGGGAGAAGAGCCTTGAGTGATGTGCTGGATTTTAGCGCTGCATGGGACTTTGTAGCACAGTATAGGGAGGGCAGCATCGTATAGGGTGGTATGGTGTGGCACGCCGTCACGGTGCGGCACGGTGTAGCGCAGTCTGGCTCCGTGCGGTGCTGCAGGGTGGTGCTGCAGGGTGGTGCGGTGCTCTAGAACTTAGGCCTGGTGACGTACGCCGTGGTGTAGTTTGGCGAGCCGCGATTTCACGAGATTCGCAGCACAATCCGGCAGCGTGTGGTGTGCCGCTCCGTGTCGCTGGCCTGGTGTAGCATTGTGGCATGGTGTGGCATCGTTTGGCATGGTGTGGCAGTGTGGCACCATCTGGCACGGTGTGGCAGTGTGGCACGGTGGGGCAGTGTGGCACGGTGTGGCAGTGTGGTGCAGTGTGGCACCATGTGGCACGGTGTGGCAGTGTGGTGCTATGTGGCACAGTGTGGCACCACATGGCACGGTGTGGCACGGTGTGGCACGCTATGGCATAGCGTGACGTGGTGTGACGTGGTGTGGCACGGTGTGGCACGGTGAGGCACGGTGAGGCACGTTGTGGCACGGTGTGGCACGCTATGGCATAGTGTGACGTGGTGTGACGTGGTGTGACGTGGTGTGGCACGGTGTGGCGCGGTGTGGCACGGTGAGGCACAGTGTGGCGCCGACTTACTGGGCTGTGGCGTGGGCCAGGCGTGCCGCGATAGGAGGTGCGGTGAGTCCGGGTCGGACGAGGCGACGCTGTCCCCGCCGTGGTCGCCGGTGGCGTCGCCCCGAGCCCGCGGGCCCGGCCTGTGGGAGGAGGAAGCAGCCAAGCCACGGTCAAAGTCTCACATGGAGGTGTCACGGGGGGGGGGGGGGGGGGTCACGATTCGGTATTTCCACCTTTATTTTCTTAATATAAAAACAAACATTAACGTATATATTTTACGTTACTAAGCATACACATTCTAAGTGCACAGCTCCATTTCCGTTGCACCCCCCCCCCACCTCCCCTGTGGCTGCCACTCCATCCTTAAGCTCGACCGCCGTGACGTGTCCTGGCTGAGCCCGCTCAACTTATCTCGTGCAACTTTTATTCCAACCGGGAGCTCGCTCAGAATGCATGGGGGGGAGGGGGGCGATTGATTCGCGTGTTGGCATCAAACTCAATTTGCGTCAACATCTGGCACAAAATTCGTCCGAGTTGCCGCAATTTTCTGCCTCTGTGGCCGTTTCGATGCCAACCACAACAACAACGAGAAAAAATAATAATGGAAAAAAACTTTTCCGCTGCATCTCCTCCGGACGGGGGATCTGGGACACATGCACGCGTGGGGAGCGCGCGATGCGGAGCAATCACCGGTGGGCACCGCCGAGCGCGTGTCCCTGCCAGCGCACGCGTTGTCAAGGCGGTGCGTGTTCCTATGCACTGGGCCAATGTTTGCGCGTGTGTGTGTGTGTGTGTCCGTGTGTTACGGTTACGGGGAGCGGTAGAGTGTTGTGGTTAGTGCGCTGCGAGTTCGATTCCCGCACATGGCCTAAACATGTGATGATCTGAACCGGTCCCGGGCCTCCCCCAAGTCGATTCAGCCTCAAATTAGTACCTGGTGTGGTGTGCAAACATCGCCGCTGGGGAGAAATAGGCAGTCGGCCATGGTGCTGGCTACCCACCCTGTCGTGTGCTGTGCCGGTCTTCTGAGGCGCTCGCTAACAGCACTTGCCCCAACACACTGTTAAGGCTATACGGGGGATTTTTGTCTTCGTATTAAGGTTGAGTCCCTGCGTACCCCCTTTGTGAAAAGCACATGAAGGTGGGACTTGCGCGCCCCGGTGCGCGTGCGTTCCACCGACATCCAAGAGATCCACTTTGTCTATGCGTGCAGTGCATGGTCCCCCGATGCACCGAGTGTGTGAATTAAGGCTGCGACTCGGTGGATCCACCCCCCCGGCGAGAACGTCGACATCGCGGGGTCCCTCTGCACCGGCGTGAGCTAGCGTGCGTGCGTGCGTGCGTGCGAGATTAAGGCTACGTCCCCGATTCACCCCACCACCACCACTACCATGCTCCGCAATGGACTGCATCGCACGGCAGGCGCGCGGCTCGTCTGCTACGCCAAGAGACGATTGATGACGGCTCGCAGAGCGACGGCAGTCACCAATCCCTGACCGCGCACCGCAGAGTTACGCCGCTGCTCACTTAAGAGCATTCTCCGACGGTGCAATTTCAGACATTCTCCTCGAGGTGAACTCCTGAAGCCGTCCCCCCGTTGGCTCGCTCGCCAACCTCGACACAAATGTAGAAATGCCGGTCCATCAACTCCCCACCGTATGGTAGAAGACGTCCTCCCCACCCCTGCCGCCATTGCAACTGCAAGCCACCTCCTTATGACTCTTCTCTAACGACTACCACGGTGATCGTTCCCATGAATCTCACTCCTTAATTCCTCCACCCAAGTTGAGGACTGTCTGAGCAGGCCGCTTCGTCTCATCCACCCTGCACGTCACCTCACTTCTTTTTCCGCTTTCTTCACTCGGACGGCTCCACTTTGGATCCCCCGTCCAGCGTCTCCTCTCTCTCCATGTTCGCATCGTAGGGTGCCACGGTGGCGAGATGTTAACTACCTCGCCTGGTATACAGGAGGTCATGAATTCGACCCTTACCCTAAGGCCAGTAGATTTGGAGTTTGCATGTTCTCCCATGGTCGCGTGGATTGTTCTCTGGGTTCTCCGTTTTTTTCTTCCACATTTATAATCAACATCACACGTTTAGAGTATTGGGCTGCTATACACTATAAGCCACTTCATTGAGATATCCTTTGTGGCCAGGTCGCCACTGAAAAAGAGCTACCTAGCTCAATGGGCCTTACCTGGTAGAATAAAAAATAGTTTACGGTTTTAGTTTCTAGTAACCTTGCTCGATTCACCTTTCGAGACCGCCGTTTGTTGCTGGCCGCATGGCACTGCGGGCCTGCGGCCCCGGCGACCGCCATCACAAACCGAGTGCACGAGGGGGGGGGGGGGGCGCACCTGAGGGCGTCGGTGGCGGCGTGCGCGTCCCCGTGCGACCCGCCCAGCGCCAGCTCCGCCAGCGGGGAGAAGTCCAGGCTGGCCGAGCTGTTGCTGCAGCGGTCGCCGCTGTCGTAGCCGGACTCGATCCGCAGCAGAGGCCCGTTGAGCCAGTCCCGCTCCTCCTCGGCACTCTCTGCGCACGCGGGCGGGCACGGCGTTGGTCGCACGCGGTCATACGAGTGAGCGAGCGAGCGTTCACCCCCTCGCACGCACATGTTCTTTTGGTAACATGCACGCACACTCTTTTAGTAACACGCAGCAGCAGCGGTGCATGCATAAACCAACACAGCTCACGCCCGCTGCGATTGCAACGCGCATAGCAGCGACAGCTTCATTAGGGGTATTGTAAGAGTGTTGAGCGAGCAGCGAGCGAGCATCATCACCGCTCCCTCCCCCGCGTCTCTGCCACGTCACAAGGAGGGCGCACGATTGATGTCTGAATGGGAAATGTGACGCTGCACTGCACTCTCTTGTCACTCTACTGGCAACATTTCCAATGAAAACGGTGCACATGGAGCCTTGCTATCGAACGCCGTCAGCGGACATAGAACCTTGAGGCCAATTGTGTCAGCGAGCGCCTCTGAAGGCGAGTGGGCGGCACACGGGAGACCGAGTTCAAACACCAATCGCTGCAAATGGTAGCTCGATGTATGTATGCCTGGCCGGGCATTAAGCCAGGGTCACCGTTGTCTCCTCGCCACCGATGCGAGCCGTGCAGTTCACCGGGGTTCGTACTGCATTGGCGCTAATCACTATGCCGCTAATCACTGTGCCATCCGCTACCCCGCCCCCACCACCATGCCTCCCTCTCGCAAACAGAACCTGCTCCCGCCGCAGGTTACACCGGGATCGTCGTCTTCGAACAAAGACAAAGATTCCCCCTATAGCCTTAACAGACCGTTGGGGCAAGTGCTATTAGCGAACGCCTATGAAGCCCGGCACGGCACACGAGGGGGGTGGGGTGGTCGGCACCACGCCGCCTTTATCTACCCAGTGATGTTTACACAGCACACCAGGCAGAGTCAACCTAGGGGAGACCCAGGACCAATATTCACCACTGTTATTGGTCGTGAGAGGTACTCAATCTGGGGAAGGCTCAGGACCGGGTCAGATAATCACCACACCGCTGTTGTCCGTGAGCGGGAATCGAACTCGGGTCGCCGGGTTCGTAGTGAAGCGCGCTCACCGCCACGCGCGCGCATCCTTGAAAACGTACTTTCCCCCGCTTTCGGGAGCTTGCCGTCGGCGTGCGGAGCCTTCCTCGCTCTGTCCGGCTGCTCCGTCTTCCCAACCACAGCGCCGTCAGCTGGACCCCCTCCACCGCCCGCGCCACTTCCTCCTCCTCCGCCGCCGCCGCCCCCTCCGACCGAGACTCCGCTACCGCCGCCGCCGCTGCTCGCTCCGCTGCTCGCTCCACTGCTCGCTCCGCTGCTGCTGCTGCCGCTGCTTGCGGCGCCGACGGCTCCGCCGCCGCCGCCGCCGGGCCGTGCGGGACTGCCCGCGGGCGGCGCCGCTGCGCCGCCGCGCTTCTCGCGCCGCTCGCAGAACACGCTGTCCACGTTGAGCGCCTCACGGTTGGGCCGCCAGCCCCGCACGCCGCGCTGGGGCTTGGCCTCCGCCGACCCAGACCGCGACTCCGTCTTGGCGTCGCCGCCGCCGCTTCCGCGCCGCCGCGGTTCTTTGTCGGCGCAGCCCGCGGGAGGCTTTGGCGTGGAGGGCGCGGCGGTTGGCAGGGCCGACGCCGGATCTGCCGCGGTACCGGAGCGGTGGCCGCCGCTGTCTTTGCGGGGTGGCTCCTGCGGCTGCTGCTGCTGCTGCTTGGTTTCCTGCTTTGGCTTCTGTTTGGCGTCGTCCGACTTCTGCCGGGAACGCGACTTCTCCTTCAGAGCCTCCCCTGATTGCGGGAGAACGGGAGAGGTGGTAGGATGAGGACGGAGCGGTGAGCGAAGCCGAGAGCGAAATGGAGAAAATATCACCTGTTGCGAGCGGCTGAGCTTGACACTAACGGTATGGCACATGCAGGAGGCCACTGCCCCATACTCGTTTGAGTTTGCGGACCGACTTTGACTCTGGTGGTCATTATACACGAACCACTCAACAGTTGAGTCAAAGAATCTCCCTGCTCAACCCACACCGAGGTATTGCTCATCTCCATCGGTGTCCCCCTAAACCAATGCTGCAAATTCCCCACTCCCACAGTAGGGTTCACCAGCACAGGCCAAACTTGCAATCCACCGCGAGATAACCTTCGTCACGTCATGGGTGACATCACCCCGAATCTCCCGTCTACGGCAGTGGCCACCTCTCTCCGTCCGCCCCCCCGTCACCCCACCCCCCGCCATCACCCCCCCCGCACCCCCCCCCCCCCGCACCCCCCGTACCGTCACTGTGGTAGCCGGACTGTGGCGCCGGGTCACCGTCTCTGCCGACGCGCGCCGGCCTGCTCTGGCTGCGCTTCTTCTCGGCGCTGCCCCCCTTGCTGTTGCGCTGCTGCCGGTTCCGCTCGTGCGATGGGGATTCTGCACCCGGCCACAGCAGAGACCCCACGGTGCGCCTGAGCAGCTGGTACCGTACGGTAAGTTCACAACGCCGACGCGTCAGAGCGTCGCGCCGATGGTTTAGCGTGCCAATAGTTGAGGTCGATGGTTTAGAGTGACGATGGTTTAGGTCGATGGTTTAGAGTGCCGATGGTTTAGTGTGCCGATGGTTTAGAGTGCCGATGGTTTAGAGTGTCGCTGGTTTAGAGTGTCGATGATTTAGAGTGTCGATGGTTTAGAGTGCCGATGGTTTAGAGTGCCTATGGTTTAGAGTGCCGATGGTTTAGAGTGCCGATGGTTTAGAGTGCCGATGGTTTAGAGTGCCGATGGTTTAGAGTGTCGATGGTTTAGAGTGTCGATGGTTTAGAGTGTCGATGGTTTAGAGTGCCGATGGTTTAGAGTGTCGATGGTTTAGAGTGTCGATGGTTTAGAGTGTCGATGGTTTAGAGTGTCGCTGGTTTAGAGTGTCGATGGTTGAGAGTGCCGATGGTTTAGTGTGCTGATGGTTGAGGAGCATCCATGGTGCAGAATCCCGTCGGGACACAGTGCCGATGGGTAACAGTGCTCGGGTTTTACCGGCGGCCTTGCTGCTGCCGCTGCCGCTCCCGGCGGCGGCGGCGGCGCTCACGGCAGCGACGCCAGCGACGGCGTGCGGCACGTCGTGCCCCGCGTTGTGGATGACCGTGGTCTGCGAGTCGGACGAGTCCGAGTGCGGCTGCAGCAGGCACTCATTGGAGGAGTCCGTCTTGGAGTCGCTGGAGATGGACGGCTCTCGACCTGGACGGTCGCAAACGCGGAGGGGCTCAGCGCGGCGGAGCCGCTCGGTGGAGGAGCTCGCCGCCGGCACGGAGATGACCCGGCACGGGGGCGGCGCTGCCTCGCAAGAGACGGGCCACCGATTGCTAAGCTTGGAAACTATCGCGTCTGTCCATCAGGGTACACACAAGGCACGCCTTACGTAACGAGTACAGAGAGTCCGTATTTTTTCCCGCGCTCAAGCAATGCTGCTGAAACTGTGCACTCTCAGAAGGCCACGTGGCTGATGGGATGTGTAAAAAGTATGTCCGAGGGTGTCAGTACATCTGAGCGTGTCGGTAAGTTTGAGCGTGTCGGTAAGTCTGCGCGTGTCGGTAAGTCTGAGCGTGTCGGTACGTCTGAGCGTGTCGGTAAGTCTGAGCGTGTCGGTACGTCTGAGCGTGTCGGTAAGTCTGAGCGTGTCGGTACGTCTGAGCGTGTCGGTAAGTCTGAGCGTGTCGGTAAGTCTGCGCGTGTCGGTAAGTCTGAGCGTGTCGGTACGTCTGAGCGTGTCGGTAAGTCTGAGCGTGTCGGTAAGTCTGAGCGTGTCGGTAAGTGTGCGCGTGTCGGTAAGTCTGAGCGTGTCGGTAAGTCTGCGCGTGTCGGTAAGTCTGCGCGTGTCGGTAAGTCTGAGCGTGTCGGTAAGTCTGCGCGTGTCGGTAAGTCTGCGCGTGTCGGTAAGTCTGCGCGTGTCGGTAAGTCTGCGCGTGTCGGTAAGTCTGCGCGTGTCGGTAAGTCTGAGCGTGTCGGTAAGTCTGAGCGTGTCGGTAAGTCTGCGCGTGTCGGTAAGTCTGAGCGTGTCGGTAAGTCTGAGCGTGTCGGTAAGTCTGAGCGTGTCGGTAAGTCTGAGCGTGTCGGTAAGTCTGCGCGTGTCGGTAAGTCTGCGCGTGTCGGTAAGTCTGCGCGTGTCGGTAAGTCTGCGCGTGTCGGTAAGTCTGAGCGTGTCGGTAAGTCTGCGCGTGTCGGTAAGTCTGCGCGTGTCGGTAAGTCTGCGCGTGTCGGTAAGTCTGAGCGTGTCGGTAAGTCTGAGCGTGTCGGTAAGTCTGCGCGTGTCGGTAAGTCTGAGCGTGTCGGTAAGTCTGCGCGTGTCGGTAAGTCTGCGCGTGTCGGTAAGTCTGCGCGTGTCGGTAAGTCTGCGCGTGTCGGTAAGTCTGAGCGTGTCGGTAAGTCTGAGCGTGTCGGTAAGTCTGCGCGTGTCGGTAAGTCTGCGCGTGTCGGTAAGTCTGAGCGTGTCGGTAAGTCTGCGCGTGTCGGTAAGTCTGCGCGTGTCGGTAAGTCTGCGCGTGTCGGTAAGTCTGAGCGTGTCGGTAAGTCTGCGCGTGTCGGTAAGTCTGCGCGTGTCGGTAAGTCTGCGCGTGTCGGTAAGTCTGCGCGTGTCGGTAAGTCTGCGCGTGTCGGTAAGTCTGAGCGTGTCGGTAAGTCTGAGCGTGTCGGTAAGTCTGAGCGTGTCGGTAAGTCTGAGCGTGTCGGTAAGTCTGCGCGTGTCGATAAGTCTGAGCGTGTCGGTAAGTCTGCGCGTGTCGGTAAGTCTGAGCGTGTCGGTAAGTCTGAGCGTGTCGGTAAGTCTGCGCGTGTCGGTAAGTCTGAGCGTGTCGGTAAGTCTGAGCGTGTCGGTAAGTCTGCGCGTGTCGGTAAGTCTGAGCGTGTCGGTAAGTCTGCGCGTGTCGGTAAGTCTGAGCGTGTCGGTAAGTCTGAGCGTGTCGGTACGTCTGCGCGTGTCGGTACGTCTGAGCGTGTCGGTAAGTCTGCGCGTGTCGGTAAGTCTGAGCGTGTCGGTAAGTCTGCGCGTGTCAGGTAAGTCTGAGCGTGTCGGTAAGTCTGAGCGTGTCGGTAAGTCTGCGCGTGTCGGTAAGTCTGAGCGTGTCGGTAAGTCTGCGCGTGTCGGTAAGTCTGAGCGTGTCGGTAAGTCTGCGCGTGTCGGTACGTCTGAGCGTGTCGGTAAGTCTGAGCGTGTCGGTAAGTCTGCGCGTGTCGGTAAGTCTGAGCGTGTCGGTAAGTCTGAGCGTGTCGGTAAGTCTGCGCGTGTCGGTAAGTCTGCGCGTGTCGGTAAGTCTGCGCGTGTCGGTACGTCTGAGCGTGTCGGTAAGTCTGCGCGTGTCGGTAAGTCTGAGCGTGTCGGTAAGTCTGAGCGTGTCGGTAAGCCTGCGCGTGTTGGTAAGTCTGAGCGTGTCGGTAAGTCTGCGCGTGTCGGTAAGTCTGCGCGTGTCGGTAAGTCTGAGCGTGTCGGTAAGTCTGCGCGTGTCGGTAAGTCTGCGCGTGTCGGTAAGTCTGCGCGTGTCGGTAAGTCTGCGCATGTCGGTAAGTCTGCGCGTGTCGGTACGTCTGAGCGTGTCGGTAAGTCTGCGCGTGTCGGTAAGTCTGAGCGTGTCGGTAAGTCTGCGCGTGTCGGTAAGTCTGAGCGTGTCGGTAAGTCTGCGCGTGTCGGTAAGTCTGCGCGTGTCGGTAAGTCTGCGCGTGTCGGTAAGTCTGAGCGTGTCGGTAAGTCTGCGCGTGTCGGTACGTCTGCGCATGTCGGTAAGTCTGAGAGTGTCGGTAAGTCTGCGCGTGTCGGTAAGTCTGCGCGTGTCGGTAAGTCTGCGCGTGTCGGTAAGTCTGCGCGTGTCGGTAAGTCTCTAAGCGTGTCGGTAAGTCTGAGCGTGTCGGTAAGTCTGCGCGTGTCGGTAAGTCTGCGCGTTGTCGGTAAGTCTGCGCGTGTCGGTAAGTCTGAGCGTGTCGGTACGTCTGCGCGTTGTCGGTAAGTCTGCCGTTCGTAAGTCTGCGCGTGTCGGTAAGTCTGCGCGTGTCGGTAAGTCTGCGCGTGTCGGTAAGTCTGCGCGTGTTGGTAAGTCTGAGTGTGTCGGTAAGTCTGAGCGTGTCAGGTAAGTCTGAGCGTGTCGGTAAGTCTGCGCGTGTCGGTAAGTCTGCGCGTGTCGGAAAGTCTGCGCGTGTCGGTAAGTCTGCGCGTGTCGGTAAGTCTGCGCGTGTCGGTAAGTCTGAGCGTGTCGGTAAGTCTGAGCGTGTCGGTAAGTCTGCGCGTGTCGGTAAGTCTGCGCGTGTCGGTAAGTCTGCGCGTGTCGGTAAGTCTGAGCGTGTCGGTAAGTCCTGCGCGTGTCGGTAAGTCTGCGCGTGGTCGGTAAGTCTGCGCGTGTCGGTAAGTCTGAGCGTGTCGGTAAGTCTGAGCGTGTCGGTAAGTCTGCGCGTGTCGGTAAGTCTGAGCGTGTCGGTAAGTCTGAGCGTGTCGGTAAGTCTGCGCGTGTCGGTAAGTCTGAGCGTGTCGGTAAGTCTGCGCGTGTCGGTAAGTTCTGCGCGTGTCGGTAAGTCTGCGCGTGTCGGTAAGTCTGAGCGTGTCGGTAAGTCTGCGCGTGTCGGTAAGTCTGCGCGTGTCGGTAAGCTCTGCGCGTGTCGGTAAGTCTGCGCGTGTCGGTAAGTCTGCGCGTGTCGGTAAGTCTGCGCGTGTCGGTAAGTCTGAGCGTGTCGGTAAGTCTGCGCGTGTCGGTAAGTCTGAGCGTGTCGGTAAGTCTGCACGTGTCGGTAAGTCTGACGTGTCGGTAAGTCTGAGCGTGTCGGTAAGTCTGCGCGTGTCGGTAAGTCCTGAGCGTGTCGGTAAGTCTGAGCGTGTCGGTAAGTCTGCGCGTGTCGGTACGTCTGCGCGTGTCGGTAAGTCTGAGCGTGTCGGTAAGTCTGAGCGTGTCGGTAAGTCTGAGCGTGTCGGTAAGTCTGCGCGTGTCGGTAAGTCTGAGCGTGTCGGTATGCTCTGCACGTGTCGGTAAGTCTGCGCGTGTCGGTAAGTCTGCGCGTGTCGGTAAGTCTGAGCGTGTCGGTAAGTCTGAGCGTGTCGGTAAGTCTGCGCGTGTCGGTAAGTCTGCGCGTGTCGGTAAGTCTGAGCGTGTCGGTACGTCTGCGCGTGTCGGTAAGTCTGCGCGTGTCGGTAAGTCTGAGCGTGTCGGTACGTCTGCGCGTGTCGGTAAGTCTGCCCGTGTCGGTAAGTCTGCGCGTGTCGGTAAGTCTGCGCGTGTCGGTAAGTCTGAGCGTGTCGGTACGTCTGCGCGTGTCGGTAAGTCTGAGCGTGTCGGTACGTCTGCGCGTGTCGGTACGTCTGCGCGTGTCGGTAAGTCTGAGCGTGTCGGTACGTCTGTGCGTGTCGGTAAGTCTGAGCGTGTCGGTACGTCTGCGCGTGTCGGTAAGTCTGCGCGTGTCGGTACGTCTGCGCGTGTCAGTAAGTCTGAGCGTGTCCGGTACGTCTGCGCGTGTCGGTAAGTCTGAGGCGTGTCGGTACGTCTGCGCGTGTCGGTAAGTCTGAGCGTGTCGGTACGTCTGAGCGTGTCGGTAAGTCTGAGCGTGTCGGTACGTCTGCGCGTGTCGTAAGTCTGAGCGTGTCGGTAAGTCTGAGCGTGTCGGTACGTCTGCGCGTGTCGGTAAGTCTGCGCGTGTCGGTAAGTCTGAGCGTGTCGGTACGTCTGCGCGTGTCGGTAAGTCTGCGCGTGTCGGTACGTCTGCGCGTGTCGGTAAGTCTGAGCGTGTCGGTACGTCTGAGCGTGTCGGTAAGTCTGCGCGTGTCGGTAAGTCTGCGCGTGTCGGTAAGTCTGCGCGTGTCGGTAAGTCTGAGCGTGTCGGTACGTCTGCGCGTGTCGGTAAGTCTGCGCGTGTCGGTAAGTCTGCGCGTGTCGGTAAGTCTGCGCGTGTCGGTAAGTCTGCGCGTGTCGGTAAGTCTGCGCGTGTCGGTAAGTCTGAGTGTGTCGGTAAGTCTGAGCGTGTCGGTAAGTCTGAGCGTGTCGGTAAGTCTGCGCGTGTCGGTAAGTCTGCGCGTGTCGGTAAGCTCTGCGCGTGTCGGTAAGTCTGCGCGTGTCGGTAAGTCTGCGCGTGTCGGTAAGTCTGAGCGTGTCGTAAGTCTGCGCGTGTCGGTAAGTCTGAGCGTGTCGGTAAGTCTGCGCGTGTCGGTAAGTCTGAGCGTGTCGGTAAGTCTGCGCGTGTCGGTAAGTCTGCGCGTGTCGGTAAGTCTGAGCGTGTCGGTAAGTCTGCGCGTGTCGGTAAGTCTGCGCGTGTCGGTAAGTCTGAGCGTGTCGGTAAGTCTGCGCGTGTCGGTAAGTCTGCGCGTGTCGGTAAGTCTGCGCGTGTCGGTAAGTCTGAGTGTAGTCTGAGTGTGTCGGTAAGTCTGCGCGTGTCGGTAAGTCTGAGCGTGTCGGTAAGTCTGCGCGTGTCGGTAAGTCTGCACGTGTCGGTAAGTCTGAGCGTGTCGGTAAGTCTGCGCGTGTCGGTAAGTCTGAGCGTGTCGGTAAGTCTGAGCGTGTCGGTAAGTCTGAGCGTGTCGGTAAGTGTGCGCGTGTCGGTAAGTCTGAGCGTGTCGGTAAGTCTGCGCGTGTCGGTAAGTCTGCGCGTGTCGGTAAGTCTGAGCGTGTCGGTAAGTCTGCGCGTGTCGGTAAGTCTGCGCGTGTCGGTAAGTCTGCGCGTGTCGGTAAGTCTGCGCGTGTCGGTAAGTCTGCGCGTGTCGGTAAGTCTGAGCGTGTCGGTAAGTCTGAGCGTGTCGGTAAGTCTGCGCGTGTCGGTAAGTCTGAGCGTGTCGGTAAGTCTGAGCGTGTCGGTAAGTCTGAGCGTGTCGGTAAGTCTGAGCGTGTCGGTAAGTCTGCGCGTGTCGGTAAGTCTGCGCGTGTCGGTAAGTCTGCGCGTGTCGGTAAGTCTGCGCGTGTCGGTAAGTCTGAGCGTGTCGGTAAGTCTGCGCGTGTCGGTAAGTCTGCGCGTGTCGGTAAGTCTGCGCGTGTCGGTAAGTCTGAGCGTGTCGGTAAGTCTGAGCGTGTCGGTAAGTCTGCGCGTGTCGGTAAGTCTGAGCGTGTCGGTAAGTCTGCGCGTGTCGGTAAGTCTGCGCGTGTCGGTAAGTCTGCGCGTGTCGGTAAGTCTGCGCGTGTCGGTAAGTCTGAGCGTGTCGGTAAGTCTGAGCGTGTCGGTAAGTCTGCGCGTGTCGGTAAGTCTGCGCGTGTCGGTAAGTCTGAGCGTGTCGGTAAGTCTGCGCGTGTCGGTAAGTCTGCGCGTGTCGGTAAGTCTGCGCGTGTCGGTAAGTCTGAGCGTGTCGGTAAGTCTGCGCGTGTCGGTAAGTCTGCGCGTGTCGGTAAGTCTGCGCGGTGTCGGTAAGTCTGCGCGTGTCGGTAAGTCTGCGCGTGTCGGTAAGTCTGAGCGTGTCGGTAAGTCTGAGCGTGTCGGTAAGTCTGAGCGTGTCGGTAAGTCTGAGCGTGTCGGTAAGTCTGCGCGTGTCGATAAGTCTGAGCGTGTCGGTAAGTCTGCGCGTGTCGGTAAGTCTGAGCGTGTCGGTAAGTCTGAGCGTGTCGGTAAGTCTGCGCGTGTCGGTAAGTCTGAGCGTGTCGGTAAGTCTGAGCGTGTCGGTAAGTCTGCGCGTGTCGGTAAGTCTGAGCGTGTCGGTAAGTCTGCGCCTGTCGGTAAGTCTGAGCGTGTCGGTAAGTCTGAGCGTGTCGGTACGTCTGCGCGTGTCGGTACGTCTGAGCGTGTCGGTAAGTCTGCGCGTGTCGGTAAGTCTGAGCGTGTCGGTAAGTCTGCGCGTGTCAGTAAGTCTGAGCGTGTCGGTAAGTCTGAGCGTGTCGGTAAGTCTGCGCGTGTCGGTAAGTCTGAGCGTGTCGGTAAGTCTGCGCGTGTCGGTAAGTCTGAGCGTGTCGGTAAGTCTGCGTGTGTCGGTACGTCTGAGCGTGTCGGTAAGTCTGAGCGTGTCGGTAAGTCTGCGCGTGTCGGTAAGTCTGAGCGTGTCGGTAAGTCTGAGCGTGTCGGTAAGTCTGCGCGTGTCGGTAAGTCTGCGCGTGTCGGTAAGTCTGCGCGTGTCGGTACGTCTGAGCGTGTCGGTAAGTCTGCGCGTGTCGGTAAGTCTGAGCGTGTCGGTAAGTCTGAGCGTGTCGGTAAGTCTGCGCGTGTCGGTAAGTCTGCGCGTGTCGGAAAGTCTGCGCGTGTCGGTAAGTCTGCGCGTGTCGGTAAGTCTGCGCGTGTCGGTAAGTCTGAGCGTGTCGGTAAGTCTGAGCGTGTCGGTACGTCTGCGCGTGTCGGTAAGTCTGCGCGTGTCGGTAAGTCTGCGCGTGTCGGTAAGTCTGAGCGTGTCGGTAAGTCTGCGCGTGTCGGTAAGTCTGCGCGTGTCGGTAAGTCTGCGCGTGTCGGTAAGTCTGAGCGTGTCGGTAAGTCTGAGCGTGTCGGTAAGTCTGCGCGTGTCGGTAAGTCTGAGCGTGTCGGTAAGTCTGAGCGTGTCGGTAAGTCTGCGCGTGTCGGTAAGTCTGAGCGTGTCGGTAAGTCTGCGCGTGTCGGTAAGTCTGAGCGTGTCGGTAAGTCTGCGCGTGTCGGTAAGTCTGCGCGTGTCGGTAAGTCTGAGCGTGTCGGTAAGTCTGCGCGTGTCGGTAAGTCTGCGCGTGTCGGTAAGTCTGAGCGTGTCGGTAAGTCTGCGCGTGTCGGTAAGTCTGCGCGTGTCGGTAAGTCTGCGCGTGTCGGTAAGTCTGAGTGTGTCGGTAAGTCTGCGCGTGTCGGTAAGTCTGAGCGTGTCGGTAAGTCTGCGCGTGTCGGTAAGTCTGCACGTGTCGGTAAGTCTGAGCGTGTCGGTAAGTCTGCGCGTGTCGGTAAGTCTGAGCGTGTCGGTAAGTCTGAGCGTGTCGGTAAGTCTGCGCGTGTCGGTACGTCTGCGCGTGTCGGTACGTCTGAGCGTGTCGGTAAGTCTGAGCGTGTCGGTAAGTCTGAGCGTGTCGGTAAGTCTGCGCGTGTCGGTAAGTCTGAGCGTGTCGGTACGTCTGCACGTGTCGGTAAGTCTGCGCGTGTCGGTAAGTCTGCGCGTATCGGTAAGTCTGAGCGTGTCGGTAAGTCTGAGCGTGTCGGTAAGTCTGCGCGTGTCGGTAAGTCTGCGCGTGTCGGTAAGTCTGAGCGTGTCGGTACGTCTGCGCGTGTCGGTAAGTCTGCGCGTGTCGGTAAGTCTGAGCGTGTCGGTACGTCTGCGCGTGTCGGTAAGTCTGCGCGTGTCGGTAAGTCTGCGCGTGTCGGTAAGTCTGCGCGTGTCGGTAAGTCTGAGCGTGTCGGTACGTCTGCGCGTGTCGGTAAGTCTGAGCGTGTCGGTACGTCTGCGCGTGTCGGTACGTCTGCGCGTGTCGGTAAGTCTGAGCGTGTCGGTACGTCTATGCGTGTCGGTAAGTCTGAGCGTGTCGGTACGTCTGCGCGTGTCGGTAAGTCTGCGCGTGTCGGTACGTCTGCGCGTGTCAGTAAGTCTGAGCGTGTCGGTACGTCTGCGCGTGTCGGTAAGTCTGAGCGTGTCGGTACGTCTGCGCGTGTCGGTAAGTCTGAGCGTGTCGGTACGTCTGTGCGTGTCGGTAAGTCTGAGCGTGTCGGTACGTCTGCGCGTGTCGTTAAGTCTGAGCGTGTCGGTAAGTCTGAGCGTGTCGGTACGTCTGCGCGTGTCGGTAAGTCTGCGCGTGTCGGTAAGTCTGAGCGTGTCGGTACGTCTGCGCGTGTCGGTAAGTCTGCGCGTGTCGGTACGTCTGCGCGTGTCGGTAAGTCTGAGCGTGTCGGTACGTCTGAGCGTGTCGGTAAGTCTGCGCGTGTCGGTAAGTCTGCGCGTGTCGGTAAGTCTGCGCGTGTCGGTAAGTCTGAGCGTGTCGGTACGTCTGCGCGTGTCGGTAAGTCTGCGCGTGTCGGTAAGTCTGCGCGTGTCGGTAAGTCTGCGCGTGTCGGTAAGTCTGCGCGTGTCGGTAAGTCTGCGCGTGTCGGTAAGTCTGAGAGTGTCGGTAAGTCTGAGCGTGTCGGTAAGTCTGAGCGTGTCGGTAAGTCTGCGCGTGTCGGTAAGTCTGCGCGTGTCGGTAAGTCTGCGCGTGTCGGTAAGTCTGCGCGTGTCGGTAAGTCTGCGCGTGTCGGTAAGTCTGAGCGTGTCGGTAAGTCTGCGCGTGTCGGTAAGTCTGAGCGTGTCGGTAAGTCTGCGCGTGTCGGTAAGTCTGAGCGTGTCGGTAAGTCTGCGCGTGTCGGTAAGTCTGCGCGTGTCGGTAAGTCTGAGCGTGTCGGTAAGTCTGCGCGTGTCGGTAAGTCTGCGCGTGTCGGTAAGTCTGAGCGTGTCGGTAAGTCTGCGCGTGTCGGTAAGTCTGCGCGTGTCGGTAAGTCTGCGCGTGTCGGTAAGTCTGAGTGTGTCGGTAAGTCTGCGCGTGTCGGTAAGTCTGAGCGTGTCGGTAAGTCTGCGCGTGTCGGTAAGTCTGCACGTGTCGGTAAGTCTGAGCGTGTCGGTAAGTCTGCGCGTGTCGGTAAGTCTGAGCGTGTCGGTAAGTCTGAGCGTGTCGGTAAGTCTGCGCGTGTCGGTACGTCTGCGCGTGTCGGTACGTCTGAGCGTGTCGGTAAGTCTGAGCGTGTCGGTAAGTCTGAGCGTGTCGGTAAGTCTGCGCGTGTCGGTAAGTCTGAGCGTGTCGGTACGTCTGCACGTGTCGGTAAGTCTGCGCGTGTCGGTAAGTCTGCGCGTGTCGGTAAGTCTGAGCGTGTCGGTAAGTCTGAGCGTGTCGGTAAGTCTGCGCGTGTCGGTAAGTCTGCGCGTGTCGGTAAGTCTGAGCGTGTCGGTACGTCTGCGCGTGTCGGTAAGTCTGCGCGTGTCGGTAAGTCTGAGCGTGTCGGTACGTCTGCGCGTGTCGGTAAGTCTGCGCGTGTCGGTAAGTCTGCGCGTGTCGGTAAGTCTGCGCGTGTCGGTAAGTCTGAGCGTGTCGGTACGTCTGCGCGTGTCGGTAAGTCTGAGCGTGTCGGTACGTCTGCGCGTGTCGGTACGTCTGCGCGTGTCGGTAAGTCTGAGCGTGTCGGTACGTCTGTGCGTGTCGGTAAGTCTGAGCGTGTCGGTACGTCTGCGCGTGTCGGTAAGTCTGCGCGTGTCGGTACGTCTGCGCGTGTCAGTAAGTCTGAGCGTGTCGGTACGTCTGCGCGTGTCGGTAAGTCTGAGCGTGTCGGTACGTCTGCGCGTGTCGGTAAGTCTGAGCGTGTCGGTACGTCTGTGCGTGTCGGTAAGTCTGAGCGTGTCGGTACGTCTGCGCGTGTCGGTAAGTCTGAGCGTGTCGGTAAGTCTGAGCGTGTCGGTACGTCTGCGCGTGTCGGTAAGTCTGCGCGTGTCGGTAAGTCTGAGCGTGTCGGTACGTCTGCGCGTGTCGGTAAGTCTGCGCGTGTCGGTACGTCTGCGCGTGTCGGTAAGTCTGAGCGTGTCGGTACGTCTGCGCGTGTCGGTAAGTCTGCGCGTGTCGGTAAGTCTGAGCGTGTCGGTAAGTCTGAGCGTGTCGGTAAGTCTGAGCGTGTCGGTAAGTCTGAGCGTGTCGGTAAGTCTGCGCGTGTCGGTACGTCTGCGCGTGTCGGTAAGTCTGCGCGTGTCGGTACGTCTGAGCGTGTCGGTACGTCTGCGCGTGTCGGTAAGTCTGCGCGTGTCGGTACGTCTGAGCGTGTCGGTACGTCTGTGCGTGTCGGTAAGTCTGCGCGTGTCGGTACGTCTGAGCGTGTCGGTAAGTCTGCGCGTGTCGGTACGTCTGAGCGTGTCGGTACGTCTGAGCGTGTCTGTAAGTCTGCGCGTGTCGGTACGTCTGAGCGTGTCGGTACGTCTGTGCGTGTCGGTAAGTCTGAGCGTGTCGGTACGTCTGAGCGTGTCGGTACGTCTGTGCGTGTCGGTAAGTCTGAGCGTGTCGGTACGTCTGTGAGTGTCTGTACGTCTGTGCGTGTCGGTAAGTCTGCGCGTGTCGGTACGTCTGTGCGTGTCGGTAAGTCTGAGTGTGTCGATACGTCTAAACGCTCATGCAAGAGGTACACACTTGGTCCCTGAACCGAGTTGATAATCAATGGATTTGCGTTCAACTTTTGAGCCGTGGATTACTGTAAAGTCACGTAGGTAGAAAATAATAGATCACGACGTTTCGATCGCAACACAAGGGACCGTTATCAGGTGAGACAATCACAGCAGGCAAACTGCTGAAGCAGGCGAGAGAGCTGCCGTGACAAGAGGCTATATAGGTCGGGCACGTGGGCGGGGCTAGAGATGGGAGAGCGAGGGGGGGGGGCAGCAAGATCGGTGGCGGCCTGAGAGCTCGCCAGGGGGAGAGAGGGGGGGGGGCAGAGCAAGATCGGCGGCAGGGGGCGAGTGGGACAAGGGGGGAGAGGGAGCTGCCGCGACAGCAATAAGTGATCAGCGGCAGGGGGGGAGAGAGGGGGGGGGCAAAGATAATCGTTGGTAGGGGGAGAGAGAGAGAGAGGCTGTGTTAGTGAATGTGGCTCAGAGTCGAGAATAGCTGTTAACATCGGCAGGCAGGAAGGGGGACATCACCACCAGTTACGACTTCAAAAAACGGTTAATAACGTCCTTCCAATGACTGCTCAATTTGTATCCCTCTTCTCGGTTGAAATTGTGTCTGTGTTTATATATCTGGATGGCTTCATGGACAACTCTTTGAAGGTAGCCCAAAGGTTTGCAGAGTACCTTGGTCTCGGAAGAAACAATTTCGTGTGAGCCCACCGCGTTAAAACAGTGATCCGCCACGGCAAAGGTATTGATCCTGCCCTGTTTCAGATCTGCTTGTGTTCGCGGACACGGTCCGAGACATGTCGTTTCGTTTCCTCAATGTAACTGCTGCCGCAGCCACAACTTAGTTTGTAGACACCAGGGTATTGCATATCAGGAATCATATTCTTCACAGATGGGATCAAATCACGGATTTGATCCCCCCCCCCCCTCTCTCCCCCCCTGCCGCCGATCACTTACTGCTGCCGCGGCAGCTCCCTCTCCCCCCTTGTCCCACTCGCCCCCTGCCGCCGATCTTGCTCTGCCCCCCCCCCTCTCTCCCCCTGGCGAGCTCTCAGGCCGCCACCGATCTTGCTGCCCCCCCTCGCTCTCCCATCTCTAGCCCCGCCCACGTGCCCGACCTATATAGCCTCTTGTCACGGCAGCTCTCTCGCCTGCTTCAGCAGTTTGCCTGCTGTGATTGTCTCACGTGATAACAGTCGCTTGTGTTGCGATTGAAACGTCGTGATCTATTATTTTCTACCTACGTGACTTTACCTGAAGAACCAAAGAGTATGGATTCCTGCAGTCACGAAAGCTTCAAATCCACATGGATTATTGTGTTTCACGAGGATCAATTTTGATCCGTGGATAATCCATTTGAGGGATAATTGGAATTGTGGCACGGGCGTGTGTGTGTGTGTGTATGTGTAGGTGTTTACGTGTGCGTCCGCGAGCGTATTGCGCGACACGCGCCCTGGCACCTCCCGTCGCTGCGACGGACGGAGTGCCCAGCAGCTGCTTGCTTCAATTCTGGTTCTTATTTTTGTGGCTTCTCACGTGGGAGATGAATCTGATCATGTGGGAGACGACTCTGATCCGTAACACTGAAAAATACAGTTCTGCAAGTGTTGCACGCAGCCAACCTTACTAATCGGAGGTGCGGGTTACATACACATACGTCGGTATATATTCATATGTATGTGCATATATATATACATTTTTATAATTATATATTCAATAATTGTATTATACATCATATAAGTGTCTTATAATATATAATACAATTACATAATATTACTGAATTATGTAATTACATGGGTTTTTTGTCCATGTGATGTGTATATACTTATGATATAATTATTAGCGATACACTTAAAACATGCGTGCGTGCATCGTGCACGGGGGCTCCTGAAGCTACTGGGGCAGCTGGCGGCACCAGCCCTCCAGCGACAGCAGCGGGAGGAGGGAGGCACAGGAGGACCGCTCACCGCAGCGTCTGGTGCCTCGGACACAGCAAAGCCAGCACGGCGGGGGCTCAAGTCCGTTAACTCAGAACATCTGGATCTGTCCCACGTCCTCCTGCCAGCGCGTCCCGTGCCCTCAAGCTGTACACTAAGCTGGCACAAGTGCCCAGGTGATGTCATCATTACTTAACGGTGAATTGCAACAGCAGCTGCTGCTGCGTTGTACATATGGATATTGAAATGTACGGAGAGCGCGTATTTTTTCCTGCGCTCAAGCAATGCTGCTGAAATTGTGCACTCCCAGAAGGCCACGTGGCTGATGGGATGTGTAAAAAGTATGCCCGAGGGTGCCAGTACGTCTGCGCGTGTCGGTAAGTCTGAGCGTGTCGGTAAGTCTCAGCGTGTCGGTAAGTCTCAGCATGTTGGTACATCTGCGCGTGTCGGCAAGTCTGTGCGTGTCGGCAAGTCTGTGCGTGTCGGCAAGTCTGTGCGTGTCGGCAAGTCTGAGCGTGTCGGCAAGTCTGAGCGTGTCGGCAAGTCTGAGCGTGTCGGCAAGTCTGAGCGTGTCGGCAAGTCTGTGCGTGTCGGCAAGTCTGTGCGTGTCGGCAAGTCTGTGCGTGTCGGCAAGTCTGAGCGTGTCGGCAAGTCTGTGCGTGTCGGCAAGTCTGAGCGTGTCGGCAAGTCTGTGCGTGTCGGCAAGTCTGAGCGTGTCGGCAAGTCTGTGCGTGTCGGCAAGTCTGAGCGTGTCGGCAAGTCTGTGCGTGTCGGCAAGTCTGTGCGTGTCGGCAAGTCTGTGCGTGTCGGCAAGTCTGTGCGTGTCGGCAAGTCTGAGCGTGTCGGCAAGTCTGAGCGTGTCGGCAAGTCTGTGCGTGTCGGCAAGTCTGTGCGTGTCGGCAAGTCTGAGCGTGTCGGCAAGTCTGTGCGTGTCGGCAAGTCTGTGCGTGTCGGCAAGTCTGTGCGTGTCGGCAAGTCTGTGCGTGTCGGCAAGTCTGAGCGTGTCGGCAAGTCTGAGCGTGTCGGAAAGTCTGAGCGTGTCGGCAAGTCTGTGCGTGTCGGCCAGTCTGAGCGTGTCGGCAAGTCTGTGCGTGTCGGCAAGTCTGAGCGTGTCGGCAAGTCTGTGCGTGTCGGCAAGTCTGTGCGTGTCGGCAAGTCTGTGCGTGTCGGCAAGTCTGTGCGTGTCGGCAAGTCTGAGCGTGTCGGCAAGTCTGTGCGTGTCGGCAAGTCTGTATGTGTCGGCAAGTCTGAGCGTGTCGGCAAGTCTGAGCGTGTCGGCAAGTCTGAGCGTGTCGGCAAGTCTGTGCGTGTCGGCAAGTCTGAGCGTGTCGGCAAGTCTGAGCGTGTCGGAAAGTCTGAGCGTGTCGGCAAGTCTGTGCGTGTCGGCAAGTCTGCGCGTGTCGGCAAGTCTGTGCGTGTCGGCAAGTCTGTGCGTGTCGGCGTGCACGGTGCCCGCACCAGAGTCCACGCTGCCGAAGCGCTGCCGGCTGGGCCCCAGCCACATGGTCTCGGTGGGGGCCTCGGACGTGGACACGGGGCAGCCCTTGGGGTCTGCGTAGAGCAGCAGCAGGGGCTGGTAGTGGTTCCTGATGCACTTGGACACCACCTCCTTCCACTTGGAGCCGACCTGCAGCAGGCAGTTCACGTCAGCCAGTGCTCGGAGTGACGCAGTCAGGGCGGCCGATGACCCAGCACTCTCGCCAGTTCACTTCAGTGTCTCACTCGCCAACGTTCAGTCGCCATCTCTTTATCTCTCTTCTATCGCTGCTACCATGGTTACTGTTCCCCATGAACGTCACTCACCGATTCCTCCACCCAGACTGACCGCTTCGTCTCACCCATACCGTGTGTTCGTCCGCTGCAGGTCACGACATCACACTCCCTCGCTCACAACCCTGAAGTTTACAATGCTTCCCTTTCTGCGTCTTCCTTTGCGCCGCTCAACTTTGTCTGTTTTCCCAAGCTCTAAATCATCTTGCCAAATTGACTACGATAATGAGCCAAGAATGTCTGTGTGTCCCGCGCGTGACGTCACTCCACGTCGACCAGCCCCCCTCATTAATAAGCATAAACAAGTGACGTCCTCCAAATGCACCCACCCCCCCATTAATAATAATTAGTGGGTGACGTCACTCCACATGGAGGGGCGAGGCGCCTCCTCCCCCCTCCTCGGCTACAACTTACAACCCTCACTACAAAGGCAGAACCGTCACGTCACGCGATCTCCGTAACGCTGTTGAGACATCAAAGTAAAAAGGACGTCGTGATGAACAAGGGATTATAACCTTTAAATGAAATAGGTCTGTGTCGCCGCGCCCTTACAAATTGCACACGCATCAATGCAATGAATATCGCGGTGCAGTTTGCTTTTTGCTTGTAAATTTCAGATTTACTGCAATACACCCAGACGGGCAAAAGAGAGATGTAACACTTCTACTACTACGCCTCTCATGGTGCTGTTTGCTTCTGACCACTTTCACAGTCTCTGTACCCAACACCTTTGATTAGCACGGTTGGCTACGTACGGTGCGCGAAAGAAGTTCAACATACATACATAAATACGTGTGAACAACAACATCGCACCGCACCAGCATGGCACCGTGCCTCATTTAACTGATCACATCAACCTGCGGAATGACGTAACTCAATGGCGCGCAATGCAAAAGCTGCTCTCGCGTGACAACGGTGCTCATCCCACGCCGTCTGCACTGCGCTCGAATCGTTACGCGACGGTTCTGACTGCGTCCGTCCGGTGCTTGCCGAGCTGCATTGGCTTCCGGATGCCGAACGAATACATTGTAAGGTCGCGCTCATTGCACACAAAGTGCTTGCCACAATTGAACCACGATACCTCGCTGATCTCATCAAGGAGCATAAACCAACACGTGGACTCCGTTCATCCTTGCAGTAAGCAGCGGATTTTGGCTATTGCCATCGAACAAAGATGGTCACCGCATCGCGCGCTTTCAGTTGCGCTTCTGCGGCCGTCTGGAACGCTCTTCCTTCCGATATTAGGAAGCCAATGGAGCTGTGCACATTTAAATCATCATCTAGATTGAAAACTCATTTCTTTAGAACTGCTTTTTGTGTTTAGTTTGTTGTCCTTCCCCCATATCTCCAATTAGTACGGTTGGCTATGTACAGTGCGAAAGAAGTTCAAGATACATTATCAATGCGACGACGATGCCAAAACCATCACAAGCAGCACCACTGACCTGTCACTCTGCACGTCACCCTGCATTCGCGTCGCCACACAATCACATCGCGCTGCATCGGAACATCGCTCCACGCCATACCTGCGCCTCGCTTCACTCTCCCACTTGCACGCCCGCCGGCGAGCGCGACGTTGACGTACAGCCATCGCGCATCACGGCACGTGTCGGCGCTGCTCGCTATCGCCGCGCACACCACGCAACATCCCGCGCATGCCGCCAAGCGGTAAACGACGTCGCACCGCCACAGCCCGTCGCGGGCACGCAACGCCGCGGTGGAGGGGGGGGGCGGCCTCGCAGCGCAGAGTCTGGAGTCCCCGGGGGGCTGGAGGGGAGAGGATTTCGAGTGGAATCCGGCGTCTTGCCAGGGCGTTGCGTTCACGCTCCGCCAATGCTTCACGACGTCGCACGCGCAGGCGCCTCGCGCCGTGTTCCCACAACCGCTCGAGAGGGGCTTCGGCTCTGGGCTCTCGTCAATCTCAACGGGGGATCCGCGTCGTTCTCGCCCGTACATGGTGCAGACCAACGCATTGATTGGACGCGTACATCAAAGCATTCGCTGTGTTCACGAATACATAATCATGAACGCACTACATCAATTCACTCGCAACCGAGTATTTCCCAAGCACAAGCTCTCGCGTGAATGTTAAACGAACGTTAACATGTCACTATAAATATGACGTCCGGAATAGGCCCAACATCACAAGCAGAGCCCTCCCGAACAAGAATCTAGAGACTCTGTAAGGATTTCCTGGATAAAGGACAACATCATTATTATTGATGCACAAAGATAAAGATCGCCCGTATAACCTTAACAGACTGTTGATGCAAGTGCTGTTAGCGAGTAGCACCTATGAAATATAGCACGGCACACGAGGTGGTGGGTGGCCAACACCACGCCCGGCCGCCGAGTGGCAAAGTTTACTGCACACCGCACCAGGTACTCATTTGAGGCCGAGTCAACCTAGGGACAGCCCAGGACCGGTTCAGATAATCGTCACTGATGTTGGCCGTGAGCGGGAATTGAACTCTGATTGCCGAGTTTGTAGTGCAGCGCGCTAAGCACTGCGCCACCACTCGACCCAAGTATGGATGTACCAAAATCCGCCATTCACCACTCAGTGACGGTGACGTCACCACTGTGCCTGTGCCAGGCCAGGTGCACTTTGAGGCCACGTGAAGTGTCCAAAACTCGCTGACAGGATGTCTTGAGACAGACCCAGGTGCCATGGGTTGGCTGACTGAGATGTCCAGTAGATGCACCGGCCGTACCCCCTACTGTGCCAACTCGCTGTAGTTTAGCCGCCGGGCGCTCCGCTCGTTATTGTGAGCGTCGCTCCACTGCCCTCCGTTCTTGTTGGAGGGCGACTGCCTCCAACTGCTTAATAGCAGCATCCTTCACGAGCCGCCTCCATACACTTGTATACACACACACATACATGTGTAAAGCTCACGCAAGAGGTACACACTAGGTCCCTGAACCGAGTTTATAATCAATGGATTTGCGTTGAACTTTTGAGCCATGGATTATTGTGTTCCACGAGAATCAATTTCGATCCGTAGATAATCAAATTGAGGGATAATTGGAATTGTGGCGCGTGTGTGTGTGCGTGTGTATGTGTGTGCGTGTGTGTGTGCGTGTGTGCGTGCGTACGTGTGTGTGTGGGTGCGTGTGTGCGCGTGTGGGTGCGTGTGTGTGCGTGCGTGCGCGTGCGTGCACGTGTGTGTGTGTGTGTATGTGTAGGTGTTTACGTGTGCGTCCACGAGCGTATTGCGCGACTTGCGCCCTGGAACCTCCCGTCGCTGCGACAGACGGAGTGCCCAGCAGCTGCTTGCTTCAATTCTGGTTCTTATTTTTGTGGCTTCTCACGTGGGAGACGAATCTGATCACGTGGGAGACGAATCCAATCACGTGGGAGACGACTCCGATCACGTGGGATTAGAAATACTTATGATATAATTATTAGCGATGCACTTAAAACATGCGTGCGTGCATCGTGCACGGGGGCTCCTGAAGCTACTGGGGCAGCTGGCGGCACCAGCCCTCCAGCGACAGCAGCGGGAGGAGGGAGGCACGGGAGGACCGCTCACCGCAGCGTCTGGTGCCTCGGACACAGCAAAGCCAGCACGGCGGGGGCTCAAGTCCGTTAACTCAGAACATCTGGATCTGTCCCATGTCCTCCTGCCAGCGCGTCTCGTGCCCTCAAGCTGTACACTAAGCTGGCACAAGTGCCCAGGTGATGTCATCATTACTTAATGGTGAATTGCAACAGCTGCTGCTGCTGTGTGTGTGTTGTACATATGCATATGGTAATGCAGTGTCGGTGTGTTACTGATTGGGCTTTATAATTTCTTGTTTTAATAATGAATGGATAATCTCCAAAAGGCAAAGTTGTGAATATGTGTTTGTTCAAAATGTTTAGCGTACTTCCCGACATGCAACAAACTTGAAATTTGCCATGTGGGTACTTTCCAGAATGTACACCATGCAAAAATGATTAAAATACACTTTTGTGTGTGTTTTTTTTTGGGGGGGGGGGGGTCAATAATGCATCTATTTTGTGCACGGCAAGTGAGCTGTGACGTCACATCTGTCACGTGACCTGCGCATGTGGAAGCGTAACGTATTGTGGTGTAGTGGTTAGCGTGCCGCGCTACGAACCCGGCGACCCGAGTTCGATTCCTGCTCACGGCCAACCCCTAGGTCGACTCAGCCTCAAACGAGTAACTGGCGTGGTGTGTGAACATTGCCACTGGGGAGACAAAGGCGGCCGGGCGTGGTGAATCCAAGTCCCAGGCGAAGCCGGGTAGTAAAGCTAGTGTTTAATATTTCAGGGCACAGCACTGCACTTAACAATGTTTGGCAAAATGTTAACTCCCTCGCCTGGTATGCAGGATGTCGTGGGTTTAATCCCAAACTTGACACCTGCAAATTTTTGAATTTTCATGTTCTCCCTGTGGTCGCGTGGATTTCTCTCCTGGTTCTAGGATTTATCCCTCCACGTTAAGAATCGACAAATACATTTAGCGTATTCGGTTGCTATAAGCCACTTCGGTGAGCTATGATTTGTGGCCAGGTCGCTTCTGATAAAGAGCTGTATAGCTCAGCGGGCCTCACCTGGAAGAATAAAACTTACTTGCATTGTACTTAATGCACATACGAATATACTTGGTACGCATGCCAGCTGTGCGTAAAGCATGATGCATGTATCGTGCGCGTGCGTGGACGCCTGCACGTGTGTACCAACCAGCTGTGCTTCAGACCCCAGAGAGCAGGGGGTTAATAGATTCCCGACTGTGTGAATCGTTTCATCACACCTGAGAATCGCACGGCTGGTACGGCTGTCCCCCCACCAAAGCCCACGTGAGCGGAGAAACGTTACCGATCCACTCACCACCGCTGCGACAGGCTTTTGGCCTCGGCCTCCCCGAGGTCAACGCATGCATGTTGAACCTATTTCGTAAAGTATGTAGCCAACCGTGCTAATCAGAGGTGCGGGGGAAGGACAACAAACTAAACACAAAAAGCAGTTCTAAAGAAATGAGTTTTTAATCTAGACATAATAGTGCATAGCTCCAGTGGCTTCCTAATATCTGAAGGAAGAGCGTTCCGGACGGCTGCAATCAGCAACTCACCGGCAAACCGGACCACCGGTTTTCTAATTGACCGCACGGAGGTGAGCTTTCCCGAAATGAAAACTATCCGCGGGGGTGGCAACAGCGGTGCCGGCGTTACCTCTTTGACCTCCGCGTCGTCGAAGTAGATCCACTTGCGCAGGCGCGTGTGGTAGAAGAAGGTGGAGTAGTGGTGGCCATAGTAGCACACCATGCCGACCAGCCACAGCTCCGTGCGTTTCGCCTTGTCGTCCGTCACGCGGTAAAACAGCTGCCGCGGCCGGGACGGAGAGTGAAGTTCGGGGGGGGGGGGGTGAGGGTGGGGGGGCGAGGGGGCAGGCACAGGGAGAAACGGCATAAAGGAGAAAGAGAGGGGGACAGAGAAAAGGGAATTAACAAATGAGCGCTGGCTTTTAAAACGCCAGGGATGAATTAAAGGGCACTCTGCAATCAGCACGGATGACGTGGGGCCCGGGCTTCCGGGACACTTGCTCAACGGCGGTCGGCCTGGCGATCGACAGTCCTCGCGCGCTGTGACAGCCGCATTAAAGTGAATGCCTTGGCCACGGCTGATGCCAGCGCCGTGAAAAACCCGGCCTGGCTCATTTCGTTAATGGAGCCAGACGAGGATGGGTTATTAAAACAGATAACGGCGACAACCCAACGTTGTGAAATGATGTCCGCGATTCCCGAACGTTGGTCCAGTGAAAGCCACGCTGAGCGTCCAGGGTAACATCCCAGGATGACTCCCCCCGCCCCCCTCCTTGGAATGTTTGGCCAATTCCTTTTAAAGTGTATGTTTCTTGCGTGGGAAGGATCTCGAATGCCACGGAAGAAAACCCACGCGAAAATGAGAGTAGCGCAAGTCTGAACCCGCGGCACAGATGGCTCGACGGAAACCTTAGACGATGAATTTCCGATAACCTCATTTATACCTCCTGTTTTGAATGACTGCAGCTCCATGAGTGTGGGTAAGCAGCAGTGGGTTGAAATAGCTCTCGAGGGGAATCACAATTTCACTGCAATAAACACCGGCGCTGTAATCTCACGTCACGCGGGGGCGCGGTGGCGGAGGGGAGGGACTTTCCCCAGAAATGCGCGACTGTAGTAAAAAAAAACATTCCGCATTTCGTATCAATATTTAATTACACGGGAAGATGGAGCTACGTACGCGCACGCAAAGGCGGCGATTATCCCGGTAGTGGCACACCGCGGTCCGAGCGTGCCGAGGCAACCACAGGACACAGTGCCCACTCAGAAGGTACAGCGGCTGGCAACCACCACCAGTCTCACTTGTCGTCCCCGCTGCCTCAACTCAAGGTCCAGACTGTCCCCCCCCCCCGCTCACAGCCGCTCTGCTGATATGCGGTTAAAAAGCTGCCAGCCGCCGCTTGGTCTGCTATTCGGTGGGACGTCAAGCTGCCTGGTCGACTGCCTGCTGCCGATTTAGTTTTGCCATTTGGTCTGCTGCCTGTGTGGTTGCACTGCCGTCTTGCGTTGCACCGTTGGTCACGTGTCTGTTGGTGTCACGTGTCTGCTGGTGTCGTGTGCCATGCTGCACACGCTGCTGTCAGGCGTTCTGCACGTTGCTGCGTTTTCTGGTTCAACTTTGAAATATTACTCGCAAATTACTTAACTGGGTGAGACCACGCAGCAACGTTGCCCAATATTGGCAGGGTACACTGCTCTGTGAAACAGTACCGTTAGCCCGCACTGCTGCAAGAATGGCCCAAATACCTAATGTCCTCAATTATTATAATTATAATAATTATAATATTCTTCTTCTTTATTTTCCTCCTCGCTGCATAACAGGGAAACATGTTTCTAACTGTAACAATGGAGTCTGCAAACAATAAGTTCCACTGCTTTTACAACTGTGCTGCTGATGAGGTTGATGGTGTGGTGCTGCTACTGATGCCAATGTCGCTGCTATTGCTGGTGCTGTTGCAGCTGCTACTGATGACGTTGATCGTGCTGCGACTGCTGCTACTGATGATGTTTGATGGCGCTCCTACTGCTGCTTCTGCATACTGCTGATCATGATGCTGCTCCTGATGCTGCTGCTGCCACTACTGATGCTGCTGGTACCGCTGCTGGCACTCACTTCGGACAGCTGCAGCCGCGTGCCCAGGCTGCGGATGACGTCTTCGGAGAGGTCAGAGTTCTCCGAGTCCCACACGAGTCCAAGTGTCACGATCTCCGGGGAGTTCATCAGCACCTTGCGCAGACGCACCTGCCGCTCGCCGCAGTTGCTCTGCAATCGCATCACAGGGTATGTTGGGTAGGTAGGTTAGGTGGGTTGGGTTGGGGTGGGTGGGGTGGGTGGAGAAATACACAATCGTTGCCAGTCAGTGAAACTGGACTTTGAAGACATACTCTCAAACTTTGGCCATTGCGGCGTTATCCCCATCGCGGATTTGACCGTTTGTGCCAAATCTGTGGAGGTACAATTCGCCGTTCGCGCCCCCGAGCGGCGTCTGTCTGCCGTAAAAAAGGGGACACGGAAGGGTTAAGGAAGTTATTTACTCACGCTTCACTGGGAAATAAGAAATGTTTTCATTTTACCAAATGGAAAGCGCCCACCATGGTGTGCCAATGTTGAGCACGAAAATTTTCGCGGCGCCTCGAAATGGAACGAGAACACGAGAAGTGCCATGGGCCGCGAGCACGTGGGCGGGGGGTCGGGGTGATGCGGGGTGACGCGGGGTCACATGGGGTCCTACGGTCCACGTCTGCTAGCGGCGCCGATTGAGCTGTTTGGGGATGGGGGGGGGGGTCACGGGCGTCGGGATCGATCGGCGGCACGCGACCCCGCCTGCTTCACCTGCTCCGAACGATCGGCCATCGAGTGAGCGTCAGCGGCTCCCGACGTTTGGTACGGAGCATTTCACCGACGCGAGGCGCACATGGCGACTTCTGCTGCTGCTGAGGGGGGAGGCAGAGCCTGCTGTGGTTTCAGTTACGGAGCGATGGAGATGTGGGCATGCAAAGATCGCGATGGACAACAGCAACAACAATCGCCATTCGCCATCAAGTGGAAGTGCCATCACCACGGCGCTTGTGCCACACACACAAACACGTGCTACGAAGCTACTGTATGGATAGATGGGCCCCCAATTGTAACAATTTTGAATTTCCACCACCATTGCTCCACTTCAGCTTGGGGCACACGTGTGGTCGCGAGCAGCACGGAAGATGTATTCGGTCTTTGGAACCGATGTGCAAGTCCTGGGGATTTTGAGACCTTGCACTTTCTCTGTCTAGCTCGGGTCAAGCTTACGGCGGGAGGTTACGGAAAGGGTGGAAATGTATTCAGATGTTTGTAAACTCACGTTGTGAATAGTAATAATAATGCTCTTTATCTGGTCCAACATCATTCCAGAGTGAGTAAAATACACTCAACAGTCATTGTGTTTATGCAGAAACTGAGCTGGAACTGGGAATTTGGAATGGTCACCACTGTCAACATAGGGGAGGCACAGGGCCAATTCAGACATTCGCCAACGATTTTGGCTGCGTGTGGGAATCGAACTCGGGTTGCCGGGTCCGGAGCACCGTGCGGCTAAACGCAGCAACTCCCGCTTAAGGCACACGTGCTTTGGTCATTTGATCTCTTACTCAAATCGGATGCGAGCCCAGTGAGACTCTCGCGTATCTTGCAATGCAATTGGAAAGACGAGAGCCCAATGCGTCTCTTGAAATAGAATTAAAAAGTGCATCTGTGCAGAGGAATAATAAACAAAAAAATATAGAAACAAAAATCAATCACGAATCACAAAACCCGGCACAAGGAAATGAAACGAATTGTATTACAGGAGACCCTTGAATGTCGTGGGTTTATCGTTTGCGGTTTCAGTCTGTCGCAGGCAACCTCTGTACACAAATAAATCTAGCTATCGTGGGGGTTTCGTTTTGGCCATTCGTGGGTATACTGTACCCGGAAGTAGTGTATCATTGGCTGATACTGTTGGGGCAAGTGCCGTTAGCGAACATCTATGAAGGCCGGCACGGCACACGAGGTGGGTGGCTAGCACCACACCCTTTGTCTCCCAAGTGGCGACGTTTACACATCGCACCAGGCACTCATTTAAGGTCGAGTCGACTGGTTCAGATATAATCGTCACCTGGTGTTCATCGTGAGCGGGAACCGAACTCGGGTCGCTGGGTTCGCAGTGCAGTGCGCTAACTGAAGCACCACCGCTCCCCACTCGCGGACAAATACACACACCCGCTTTCGATCATCATCCAAAACGGGTATTTCTGCTTCTATTTATTGTCAGGAATATTTTTATGTATTGGGTTTTTAAGTATTATTTCAATTATTTTGTTATTCATTTGGCATACAGTAGAGTACTTTTTCAATTGTGATGTCTATTCTTGGTTGCCGTGGACCTCACCCCTTTATTAAGGTAAGCCTTAGGGGGTATTGAAGATCGTGGTTTTGGCTTTTGTGGAACTTTTCAAGGACGTGACCCCCACAATAATAAATGGTCTCCTGTATTTGTAGATCAGCTAACGGTGTGCGCGCACACACACTCACACACGCACACACGGACACACGTATTACGAGGGCAGTGGAACACGCTGGACGGACTTGGCTGGGCTATTCCCCGGGGGGTTCACAGAGCACGTGTCACAAAGCAGGGCCCGGGGGGGGGTGATTGAAGCAGGCTGCCCCCACGCGACGAGGCGACTGCGGTCAGCTCTCCTCCGGAGGGGGGGGGGGGGTGACGTCGGATCAAAGGCCCGCGGACAAACGGCCGGAGCGAAGCGAGTCACGCAGAGCAGCGAGAGACGCCGACCTGCGCGCTGACGCAGCAATGGGTCCCGTCGCCCCGTTCTAAGCGCGACACGGAGGCGGATATGGAAATGCCGCTGAAATGCAGTGTATAAAATGGAGCCCTACATCGATAATACAACTGTATTGGGTTCAACTGAGTCAAAGACGTGTAGGCGACACATTTATTCAGTTCCAACACACGGGGTAACTTTCCCTTAACAGAATAACAATCTATAGTGGTGACCACCAGGCTAACTACACTAGTTACAACGTAGCTGCTACTACGGACTGGGAGCAACAGCTACGGCCCGGGTCCAAGTGTTGGAGACTCGTTGAACGTAGAACGGAGACTCGGGGTTTCTTTCAGGATGAACAACAACCACCCTGGTCCCTCTCGGGACCCGGCTGAGATTCTCTGCGGCGTGGCCGGCTCCGCCCTTGGCCACGCCCACCTTCCAGAATCCTCGGGAAGGATCTGGATCCCAACCACGTGACCACCCCTAGCCCCAAACTTGGGGCCCCTTTGTAGACTTAACTGGTCACGTGTCCTCTGTGGTCAACCAGAGTGTCATGGCCTCACGTAACCTCATCCTTTGGTTGGCACCCGCTCACACCCTGTCCTGTAGGGTCGGCACTGCACGTACAGCGTGGTGCCCTCTACACCCACACCGCTGTGGTATCCGCGATGTCATTACACCGCACGCCGTGCCTCTCTAGGGCCGGCACTGCACCCAGCACGTTGACATCCAGCGATGTCACTACACAACTACAAACACGACGACAACACGTGCAATGTATTTTCTCTGGTAGATATCAATAAAACAGCCAATTTTCTGAGTCGCATTAAGCGAGGCGGGGGCGGTGGGGGGGTCCGCCGCTGTCGCGACCGAAGCAGCGTGGAGGTAATTAAATGAAGCGGCGAGCGCGCGGCGCCAAGCGAGCAAACGAACGCTCGGCGCGCCGTCCGGGGACGCCGGAACCTCCGCCGCTGTTGTCGGGGACAACGGCAACGCCGAGCGGCGATACTACACCGTGCGAAGAAGACGACGACGACAACAACAATATTTACAGCGCCGGGGCGCCCGCACACCATTTAAGGATGCATTAATAGCGGACCGCAGCTAAGTAATAGTGACAAGTTATTACATCTTTACGGCAGTGGGCACGGTGATTTACGGTGGCGATTTAATTCGAATTAGGGCGTACGAATGATGCGAATGTGCGGGCGAGACACAGAGGGGGGGGGGAGGGAAAATCACTTTGACTACGTGTTCATTTAGCACACATCACCTCTCAAAGCCCCGAGTCAGCAGCCGCGCTCGTAACGGGCTTACAGGAAAATCAATGGGCCGGATTTTTAAGTTATACGCAGCGCGTTCAATTAATATCAGACACCCGCGCGCGCATTTTTCAAAGCGGAGCGGGGCGGGGGGTGGCGGTGTTGAAACGCCGCACGCTGGCGGATCCGCGTTGCACTCGCGGGCGCAAGCGGGAGAGGGGGCGAGCCAGCGCGAGCACGGCGGTCTCTCCCGTCGTAGCAGCCCGGCGCTAGCTTTGACCAATTGGCCGTGCGCAGAGCTGCCCGCGCCGCGGCGGCGACGACGCTGCAGCAGCAGCAGAGTACGCCGTGGAATTTACACGGCGGCGTGCGGACCCACGCCCGCGTCTCCGAATGCGAATCGGATCTATTTATAGAGTGCAGGAGGAATCCGAGGTGCTGTAAAGCGATTTTTTTCACAGTTGTCCAATAAGAGCACGGCAGAATGTGACAACGACAAACAATACAAAAATACGACGGGAGCGCAGAGTATAGGAAAGGTAAACAAATAACTTACAAATATACACAATTAAAACTATTGCTTTGGAATCTTACCAGGGTCAAGATCACCGAGGTATTCGCTTATTTATCAGAAGCAACGTAGCCACAAATGACAGCTCAACGGCGGGACACTTTTATTCGAGAGGGAGAGGTGGCCATGAATAATAAAACAAGGGAAGGCGCTGGGGGACCTGGATAGGAACGGGGGGGGGCTGCATGGATGGCTGTGGGGAGGGAGTTGGAGAATGTGTGGGTGCCAGGGGTCATTAGGAGTGTAATTGTACATTGTAATCAATGAGTTCCCGTCTACGCATGTGTGTGGAAACATTGTTTCGCGCCGCACGTAGCCAACCGTGCTAATCAGAGGTGCGGGGGAAGGACACCAAACTGAACACAAAAAGCAGCTCTGAAGAAGAAATGGATGTACAAACGTGCGTGCGTGCGTGCGTATAGATCACCGGTTCATGATAGAAGTTATGAACGTTTGTATTTGCGAATTTGACCGTGGCGTCAAGGCACCATCATTGCCTTCTTTCGCAAGCATTGAAGAGAAAACGGCACGGGTGGCCGCAAAAATTCCACGGTCGGCCCAAGTGCTAAAACGGGGCCAGCGTGGCACCGGACTGGCCACTACACGATACACAATCGCCACGCGGCTGCGCTGTGGTGGGGCAGAGCGTGGGTACCGTGACCTCAATCAAACCTGCCTGGTCGGTGTGTGACGAGTCGCGACTGCCGCGAGAGCCGGCGTACGGGATGCTCACGGCAGCAGCAGCAGCCTCCTCTGCCGCAACCTTGACTCGACACTTACAGTGGGATCCGTGCCAGGGCTCTGGCACGGATCCCACTGTGGCCAGCTACACAACGCTGAGAGAACGCTGCGGTCTACTCGCCTACAGAAACAGACACTAGTCCACCACTCTACAGTCTCTACTCGTCCACACAGACACCACCAGACTCTAGTCCACCCCTGTACACGTCCACACAGACACCACCAGATGCTAGTCCACCACTCTACTCGTCCACACAGATACCACCAGACGCTAGTCCACCACTATACTCGTCCACACAGACACCTCCAGACACAGTCCACCACTCTACTCGTCCACACAGACACCACCAGACTCTAGTCCACCACTCGACTCGTCCACACAGACACCACCAGACACTCGTCCACCACTCTACTCGTCCACAGAGACACCACCAGACACTCGTCCACCACTCTACTCGTCCACACAGACACCACCAGACTCTAGTCCACCACTCTACTCGTCCACACAGACACCACCAGAGACTAGTCCACCACTCGACTCGTCCACACAGACACCACCAGACACTCGTCCACCACTCTACTCGTCCACAGACACCACCAGACTCTAGTCCACCACTCGACTCGTCCACACATACACCACCAGACTCTAGTCCACCACTCTACTCGTCCACACAGACACCACCAGAGACTAGTCCACCACTCGACTCGTCCACACAGACACCACCAGACGCTAGTCCACCACTACTCCACACAGACACCACCAGAGACTAGTCCACCACTCTACTCGTCCACACAGACACCACCAGACACTCGTCCACCACTCTACTCGTCCACACAGACACCACCAGAGACAGTCCACCACTCTACTCGTCCACACAGACACCACCAGACACTCGTCCACCACTCTACTCATCCACACAGACACCACCAGACGCTAGTCCACCACTACTCGTCCACACAGACACCACCAGAGGCTAGTCCACCACTCTACTCATCCACACAGACACCACCAGACGCTAGTCCACCACTCTACTCATCCACACAGACACCACCAGACTCTAGTCCACCACTCTACTCGTCCACACAGACACCACCAGAGACAGTCCACCACTCTACTCGTCCACACAGACACCACCAGACGCTAGTCCACCACTCTACTCGTCCACACAGACACCACCAGACTCTAGTCCACCACTCTACTCGTCCACACAGACACCACCAGACACTCGTCCACCACTCTACTCGTCCACACAAACACCACCAGAGACTAGTCCACCACTCTACTCGTCCACACAGACACCACCAGACTCTAGTCCACCACTCTACTCGTCCACACAGACACCACCAGACACTCGTCCACCACTCTACTCGTCCACACAAACACCACCAGACACTCGTCCACCACTCTACTCGTCCACACAGACACCACCAGACTCTAGTCCACCACTCTACTCGTCCACACAGACACCACCAGAGACTAGTCCACCACTCTACTCGTCCACAGACACCACCAGAGACTAGTCCACCACTCTACTCGTCCACAGACACCACCAGAGACTAGTCCACCACTCTACTCGTCCACACAGACACCACCAGACTCTAGTCCACCACTCTACTCGTCCACACAGACACCACCAGACGCTAGTCCACCCCTGTACTCGTCCACACAGACACCACCAGACGCTAGTCCACCACTCTACTCGTCCACACAGACACCACCAGACGCTAGTCCACCCCTGTACTCGTCCACACAGACACCACCAGACGCTAGTCCACCACTCTACTCGTCCACACAGACACCACCAGACTCTAGTCCACCACTCTACTCGTCCACAAAGACACCACCAGACTCTAGTCCACCACTCTACTCATCCACACAGACACCACCAGACACTCGTCCACCACTCTACTCGTCCACACAGACACCACCAGACTCTAGTCCACCACTCTACTCGTCCACACAGACACCACCAGACTCTAGTCCACCACTCTACTCGTCCACACAGACACCACCAGACTCTACTCCACCACTCTACTCGTCCACACAGACACCACCAGACTCTAGTCCACCACTCTACTCGTCCACAGACACCACCAGAGACTAGTCCACCACTCTACTCGTCCACACAGACACCACCAGACACTCGTCCACCACTCTACTCGTCCACACAGACACCACCAGACTCTAGTCCACCACTCTACTCGTCCACACAGACACCACCAGAGACTAGTCCACCACTCTACTCGTCCACAGACACCACCAGAGACTAGTCCACCACTCTACTCGTCCACACAGACACCACCAGACTCTAGTCCACCACTCTACTCGTCCACACAGACACCACCAGAGACTAGTCCACCACTCTACTCGTCCACAGACACCACCAGAGACTAGTCCACCACTCTACTCGTCCACACAGACACCACCAGACTCTAGTCCACCACTCTACTCGTCCACACAGACACCACCAGAGACTAGTCCACCACTCTACTCGTCCACAGACACCACCAGAGACTAGTCCACCACTCTACTCGTCCACACAGACACCACCAGAGACTAGTCCACCACTCTACTCGTCCACACACACCACCAGAGAATAGTCCACCACTCTACTCGTCCACACAGACACCACCAGACTCTAGTCCACCACTCTACTCGTCCACAGACACCACCAGAGACTAGTCCACCACTCTACTCGTCCACACACACCACCAGAGACTAGTCCACCACTCTACTCGTCCACACAGACACCACCAGACTCTAGTCCACCACTCTACTCGTCCACAGACACCACCAGAGACTAGTCCACCACTCTACTCGTCCACACACACCACCAGAGACTAGTCCACCACTCTACTCGTCCACACAGACACCACCAGACTCTAGTCCACCACTCTACTCGTCCACAGACACCACCAGACTCTAGTCCACCACTCTACTCGTCCACACAGACACCACCAGAGACTAGTCCACCACTCTACTCGTCCACACAGACACCACCAGACACTCGTCCACCACTCTACTCGTCCACACAGACACCACCAGACTCTAGTCCACCACTCTACTCGTCCACACAGACACCACCAGAGACTAGTCCACCACTCTACTCGTCCACAGACACCACCAGAGAATAGTCCACCACTCTACTCGTCCACACAGACACCACCAGAGACTAGTCCACCACTCTACTCGTCCACACACACCACCAGAGACTAGTCCACCACTCTACTCGTCCACACAGACACCACCAGACTCTAGTCCACCACTCTACTCGTCCACAGACACCACCAGAGACTAGTCCACCACTCTACTCGTCCACACACACCACCAGAGACTAGTCCACCACTCTACTCGTCCACACAGACACCACCAGACTCTAGTCCACCACTCTACTCGTCCACACACACCACCAGACTCTAGTCCACCACTCTACTCGTCCACACAGACACCACCAGACTCTAGTCCACCACTCTACTCGTCCACACACACCACCAGAGACTAGTCCACCACTCTACTCGTCCACACAGACACCACCAGACTCTAGTCCACCACTCTACTCGTCCACAGACACCACCAGAGACTAGTCCACCACTCTACTCGTCCACACACACCACCAGAGACTAGTCCACCACTCTACTCGTCCACACAGACACCACCAGACTCTAGTCCACCACTCTACTCGTCCACAGACACCACCAGAGACTAGTCCACCACTCTACTCGTCCACACACACCACCAGAGACTAGTCCACCACTCTACTCGTCCACACAGACACCACCAGACTCTAGTCCACCACTCTACTCGTCCACACACACCACCAGACTCTAGTCCACCACTCTACTCGTCCACACAGACACCACCAGACTCTAGTCCACCACTCTACTCGTCCACAGACACCACCAGAGACTAGTCCACCACTCTACTCGTCCACACAGACACCACCAGACTCTAGTCCACCACTCTACTCGTCCACAGACACCACCAGACTCTAGTCCACCACTCTACTCGTCCACAGACACCACCAGAGACTAGTCCACCACTCTACTCGTCCACAGACACCACCAGAGGCAGGTTTTCCCATCAGCTTCCCGTCGAGACTGCCCATTTGTCGTCTCAGGAGACATCAGCAACAATATCCCAATGGGAAGAGGATAAAACAAAACTCCAGGTGGTTCACGCGTTGTGTACAACAATTGTAGATTGTACTCAAGGCAGCCACGTGCAATCAGAACAAGCGCTCTCCAGCAACAGCGAGATGGATGGTGGTAGCCGGGCCCCTCACGGACACGCAAACAAAAAGCAGGAGGATTTCTCCACGATTCTGGCTGTCGCCTGATGAGGCCAAAAATCGTACACGACTTGTAAATGTTGCAGTGGGTTTCCTCTCCAACACACCGGTGTGCTGAACTAGTAACTAATTGGCACGTTCTGTTTACATGACAAACCTGACTAATTGGCTGAGGTTGACACATTAGGCGACACATTGACATTTACACGATCTTACCCCAAAGAAATCCCTCTTATTGATAAAAAACTATTCCCGTGAAACTTATTTACAATTCATTTGGCACAGCGCTGTGGTAAGTGCGAAAATTAAATGTATGAGTTTAATGGCAAGGCGGGAGGTGGGGGCGAGGCGACTGCCGGGGGGTGGTTGACCACTGTGAAGTCGACGGACTGCCGCCCTCTCGCGCACGGGAGCATAGGCCTAACTCGAGAAGCAGTCACACGGTGCCATCTTCGGAGTTCACTCCCTGACGAGGTGAGATCATGCTCCGCTAGCCATACGACTTCTCAGACGATGCTTCCCCGGTCGTGACTTCTTCCTCTTCCTGGCATTTTCTCCACTCACGTGGGCTCTGCTGTCTCCCTGCTGCTCACGCTCATCCCATCCCTGTCCTGGGTCATCCCCTCCCCTTCACGCTCCCTCACGTCCTGGCCTCACCACTCAAAGCTGCCTCCTCTCTCTCTTCATCTGCCTCCCCGCACTCTGCCCTGGTGCTTCCATGTTCGTCGCCTTCCTTCTCCCATTTGCTTTTTCCTCTCTTCTTACGAGACGTGTCCTACCCGGCCCTCCGAGCCGACTTCCTCTCAGCGAGCCCTGCCTCTCACCACGATTCTCATGGCGTGACGAGAACGGAGCCATTTCCATCGTCTACGTTAAACATACACGGACACGCTCTGGATTCGCGGAACACGCCCACATCGTCAATCGCATTCAAAATGTGTTATTGTTATTAAACGGAAAGAACAAACGGATGAATGTAGGGGAGCTTAAATCTGCAGCACCTGGACAGCATCAAGCGATGCGACAGAGCACCGCATGCGAAACCTCGCAACAACACGAGGCCCCGAGCGAGGCACGGCCAAGCACAGCAACGAAACCCACGCGGGGGGGGAGGGGGAATCAACAATCTATCTTCGTGCCCCAAGCCTCACCATGTCCCTGGCGTCCGCGCTCACAGGGGCTTCTGACAGGATAAACATCTTCACGTCAATACCCCGGCGTGCCCGCAAGGCCGAGCCTGCACCGTGTCCCTCTGTGCGAGACGGCGGCGGGAACTCGCAATTCGAGACTGGCTTCGCGATGTTGTCGCCACAGGATGCCAAGCTCGTTGTACGTAGGCACGCACGATAAAACTACAGTGTTACATTGCCTTGGAGCTAAAATCACAATAGTAAACATAACGATTGCACTATGTTCATTGTCCCCCTTACAAAGGGGACGCGATGTAGAGATTCATCTGCGATGGCCTGGGTCTCAATCGCTCTCCGCTTTATGCGATCGCGGAATGGATGAGTACCTTGGAACGCACCAGCGCTGATCCAATTCGCATTAACGTCAGCCCCGCTCGTGACAGATATGAATTTTTAAGACCGCACGGGCGCCCCCATGCTCTAGCCCATTCATACTCACATCCGCTTATTTTAAATCTCCCAGCTATTAATAAGGCAACATGGACCATCAATTGAGTTGAACGCAGGGACAGGGCGGTTCAAATGCGTGTGCCAACAACGATCCGTTGCCTCTACGGGACAACTACGACTTGATGAGCCAGAGTTCACACACACACACACGGGCACAGAGACAAAGATCTCCCATACAGCCTTAACAGACTTTTGGGGCAAGTGCTGTTAGCGACCACCTATGAAGGATGGCACGGTACAAAAAGGAGGTGGGGGTGGCCAGCCACCTTTGTCTCCCCAGTGGCGATGTTTTTACACACCGCACCAGGTACTCATTTGAGGCTGAGTCGACCTAGGGAAGGCCCGGGACTGGTCCAGATAATTGTCACTGGTGTTGGCCGTGAGCGGCAATCGAACTCGGGTCGCCGGGTTTGTAGCGCAATGCGCTAACCGCTGGACTACCGCTCCCACCATGCGCACACACTCACACACACTCACACGCGCACACACAGAAACACACATGTGCCAACGTCTATAATTACCATAAACTTTGGTTTGAGAAAGCAGAACTGAAAATATTTGTACAAACTTCCAACACTGCAAGCTGTCATTTTGTTTTTCGGTTTATATTTTGTGTAGCTGCCTCCCTACGTGATTTTTCCTCACTGGCCCTCTGCCATGGTAACGTGGACTAGTTCAGATCCGCCAAGAGAGGTCACTGCTCATTAGCGGAGGGAGAGACACACTTTGACTTGATTTCATAATTTATTTTATTGGTTCGGCCATTTAATGACCCGACCAAACATGTGTCGTGAAACCCTCCAACAACCCGACACAGCCAAACGTGAATCCCAAAAGGTCTATCGTGAAACATAACAAAAACCCCACGAGTTACACGAGTTACACAAGTAAACTTTTACTTGAATGCACATGGGGCGGCCGCGTAATTCCACTCCGTGGCCTCACGATGGCCCCAAGCCCAGTAAAATTCAGACCTTGCCCCTGCCCTTGGCTTCAACGTAACTAGGACTTGCATATCGATGCCACGTGCCGATCGATCAATCAATGTCCTCTAATTAGGCGGATGAGAGCCCTTTGAGATACTGCCCCAACAGTGGCATTCATGTGGCACAGCAACAGAAATATGGAGTTAAAAGAAACACACGCGTATGCATGCATGCACGCACGCGGGAACGACTGTGAGGATTAAATGTCATGCGTTTGTGCTTTGGATTAATTCTCATTCTTGGCCACGAGGCGTGTATGTTGCCCGTGTCCTTAAACTTTCGCCTTGGGAGACCTGGTCTTGACTTAGTGGGCAAGTCTGATCAGGCCCTCAGTATGTACCTCAGCTCCCCAGCGGTGGCAAATGCCTACGACCCAGAGCTCTCGGGAGTGGGCTCGGCGGATTGTCCAGGTCTCATCTCGTGGCATTGAGGCGCCCAGTGCAAAACCAAAGTCGAAGTGATTTCCTACTCACGTGAATATTCAGACGGTGCTCATCTCTCCCGTTTACAGTCCAGTGGTGTGAATTCTACGTTAGTATGGCAGTGGCAAGTCTCTTCCGTAGGACCACTGTTGACTTTCTGACAACGTGGAATGATGAGTCGAGTCAACCCCACCCAATCAGGAGTTGAACTTGCGAGCAGGTCACTCGACTAACCGTGCCACCGGGCCGGTTCACCGTTCCAGTCTGGTAACCGTAACCGCGACGGCACTGGCACAGTGCTTTGGCCAATGTGTGACTACCAATATAAAACGTCGTATGACTTTGATGGAAATCGTTACCAAGTGAAAGAGCAAAGAAAAAGGCAAATCAGACAAACGCACACAGGCTCACCGCTCTCGTCCCGATATTGTTACTGGAAACAGATATTGGATCACCTCCGAGGGCAAGAAAAGTACCCAAAAGTGCACATTCCCAGACACGTAGAAATATACTCCTCGATGCGCCAAAATCGTGCGCGGTCCCAAACATCTGAAACAGGTCCTCTTCCTCCCGGGCTCCTCTGTCAGATTGCTTCTGCGAAGATGGGACGCTGAATAATTGACGACGTCGAAGTTGCATACCGTGCGTAATTCCTTTCCCTGTGAACTAATTTTTTTTGTGAGGCTCACAATTGGCGCCTCGGCTGCGTTTTTCTGGGACACCCACGCTGAGCGCGAAACCGCGCTCGCGCGTATGTATGTGTGCGTGCGTGCTCCGTGTGTGCGTGCGTGCGTGCTCCGTGTGTGCGTGCGTGCGCACGCATACCAGCCGTAGCACAGCCAGCTCGGGGTTTGTTTGCGATGCAACGAATGCCAACGGGGACATACAACGACTCTCACTGGGGGGGGGGGGGGGGAGTGTGCGTGTGGGAGGAAACCGTAGAGAGTGGGGAAAACAACCGCACGCGAGGGAAGAGATCACACCGACAAGCGCCGACTCACCGTTGACAAACAGCATTGCAGCTTAATGGCAATCAAAGGACAAAGATCCCCCACCCCGGATAACTCGACACAATACGGCTCCGTGGCTCCGTAGCGCCACCGTCATCGTCACAATGCGCCAGAACATCCCCCCCCCTTCATTTAGCCTCGCACACCATGCTCGTTAGTGAGCACGCTGTCTTTGTCTCTCCACTGCTGATTTTTTTTTATATATATAGGTGCTTGGTTAAGGCTGATTTGAACTATGGGAGGATCAGGGCAGGTGAAGATAGAGACTGGCACTGATGTTATCCATGGGATTGGAGTGCCGTGGAGGAACAGCTGTGCCACCGATATTTAAAGACAAAGATGCCCCGTGTAGCCTTGAAGAGACTGTTGGGACAAGTGCTGTCAGAGACATTCTTTGAAGACTGGCACGGCACGTAAAGAGGTGGGGAGGCCAGTACCATGCCCAGCCACCTTCGTCTCCCCAGTAATGATGTTTGCACATTGTACAAGATACTCATTTAAGGTTGAGTCGACCTAGGGGAGGCCCGAGGCCGGTCCACACAATCATCACTGGCGTTGGTGGCCGTTGAGCGGGAATTGAACTCGGGTCGCTGGGTTCGTGGCACAGTGCGCTAACCACTGGGCCACCGCTCTCCACACAGAGCCACACGTGGGACGTGGAGACAGACGTTGTGCAGTGGCTGGCTGTGCACTGTCCTCTGAACCCGGAGATCCCGCTTCGATTCCCTGCCACAGTTAACGTCCATGGTGCATATTAGAATGGGGCAAATATTGCTTGTGCCCTCTGCTTTGATTTGTGTGTGCAAGTGTGAAGTTGTGGGTGTGAATAACTACGTGCGGGCAGCGGGAGTGTCATGGTTAACACACTGCGCGATCCCCAATAACACTGGCGAATATTTTAACTGGTGCTGGGGATCCCCCAGGTCGACTCAACGTTCAATAAGTACCTTGTGCGATGTGTATGCAAGCATCAGCACTGGGGGGAGAGACAAAGGTGGCTGTGCGTGGTGCCGGCCACCTTCAAAAGGTGCTCGTTAACAGCACTTTCCCCCCCAACAGCCTGTTAAGGCTACACGGGGGATATTTGTCTTTGTCGCTTAAGAATGAGGGAGCGACCATGCACACGTGCGAGTAACTGCGAGCGCGGGTGAGCGAGTCGACTGTGAGCATGCGTGCGTGCGATTGTGCATGAGCGTGCGTGCGTGGGAGCGTGCGTGTGAGCGTGCGTGTGAGCGTGCGTGTGAGCATGCGTGTGAGCGTGCGAGCATGCGTGCGAGCATGCGTGCGTGCGAGCGTGTGTGCGAGCGTGCGTGTGAGCATGCGTGTGAGCGTGCGTGCGAGCAAGACTCACGGGGCAGGCTCTGAAGTCCCCGGCGGTGCTCGCCTGCCGCAGGACGTCCCCGAACATGTCCGGGTGGAAGTGATCCTGCTGGCGCTCCATCATGCTGTGCACCTGCTCACTGTGGTGCCACACGCGCAAGCATGGCAGCAGCCACGATTACACCCAGCGCCAAGACAAAGATCCCCCCCACGTATAGCCAAACAGACCGTCGGGGGGCAAGTGCTGTCAGCTATGAAGGCCGGCACGGCACACGCGGAAGTGGGTGGGTGAGCGGCCCGCACCACGCCCGACCACCTTTGTCTCCCTATTGATGATGTTTACACACTGCACCAGGTAATCATTTGAGGCTGCGTCGACCTAGGGGAGGCCCATGACCAGTTCAGATAATCTTCACTGGCGTTGGTGGCCGCCGAGCGGGAATCGAAGTCGGGTCGCCGGGTTCGCAGCGCAGCGAGATAACCGCGACGCTACCGATCCCCACAAGCACAACAGCCACATTCACAGCAAGCTCAGCAACAGGCAGGATTACAGCAGCCTCAGCAACAGCAGTTTCCACAAGAACAGCAACCACACAACAACAGTGTTTCAGTGCTCTTGTGAGGTGGGTGCCTGAAAGATGCCGAAATTACAGAATTGCCAGAACGAAATCCAATCTGTGAGCAGATCAACTGCTATGGACATCTCACCAAGTGGTACTTTTTACCGAGCATGGAGGGGTGATGGGCTAAGTGTATCTGTGCCCCAGATTTGACCTCTTGACCGTCGATGGCTCCAACCTCCTGGCCACAAGGCGGCCAAGATCAGTTGTCAATCACAACGGTTGTGAAGGAATCGGCGATACTAACGATGAAAGAATGCCACAAAAACTCAACACTAAACTAATCTATGAACTAAACAATTTTTATTTTACCAGGTAAGGCACACTGTGCTATACAGCTCTTTTTCAGAAGTGACCCGGCCATAAATGATATCTCAACAAAGATGCTCATCATGTGGACATTTATAGTGCCAAATTCTCTAAACGCACGTTTCTAAATGTGGAGGGAAAAACCGGAGGACCCGGAAAAAACTCCACGTGACACGGGGAGAGAGACACGCAAACTCCAAATATACAGCAGGCGTCAGGGTCGGGATCGAACCCACAACGTCCTGGAAACCGGGCGACGGAGTAAAGACCTCGCCACCGTGGCGCCTCAATAACATTCCTGACAGGCAACGTTTCAGACGATGGCCCTTCCTCATGAGCACACAAGAAAGGGCCAAGTGCCCGAAACGTGACCCGCTAAAAATTCGTACTTTTAAGGCCGCAGTGTTATTTGACACAGAACTCGTCGAGTTGTTTTTTTGGTTAACTGCGTGTGTGCACCACTGCGAACGCAGAATCTCCGAATAACTTTTGTTGAATTATGAAGGAAGCTTGGGGGTCTCCGCATCATTACAATATTCATTGCTGGAGCATTAATAACGCATTTATAATAGACACACGGGAAACTAATTTTGCACAGCGTGGAAAATTTTCCGCACTCCAGGACGCCGTGCATTAAACCAGGGCGACGTGACGGGCAGCCATGGCCTACGCTTAAGAGTAAATATCCACGTATATCTACGCCTTGTCAACGGTCACTTTGCAATCGACGTTGCGCTCCCGGAGAATCCTGCGCAGGAAATCACCGGGCGGTTTGTGGGAATTCACAACCGGGAGCTCTACCCGAGAATCGCCCAGCGGCAGTTGAGTGCCGACCACCAGGGCACTTCAGCTGCCCCATGACTACCACTCGGCTGCCCGACACTAATGCATTGCCATCATTATCATCATCATTGCTGGCATCTGCCAAGCGGTGCATTAAGGCAACAAAAACCTGCAAAACCACTGAATTTGGTTTCTCTGAAATCGATGGCCATTTACTTTCCGAGACACACGAAAGCGGCCCCCTCGTTCACGTCCACTAAAGGTACCAATTAAGCAAAACTTCCGCGGCATTCCGCTGCCGTTAAGCCGCGAGCGTGTAAACATCGACTGCCAAGGCTGAGAGACGCGCGAGTCGTTAAAACCGGGCATAAAAAATGACGAGAGAGCGATCGTGGAGATCAAGCTATCGGCCGGTGGTCTCTTTAAATCGGTGTCTGTCAAAGAAATCTTGAGGTGGCCGAATGACCACACGCCAGCTCTTTACGCTGCAGCCACGGCGCCGCGTCGTGCATCCTGGGCTGCCTAGCACAAGTCTGAATCCTCACTCACGATCGATACCATAGAATACATTCACTATATACACACACACATTTATATCTCACAAAGACTTCCGCTACTTGCTCTAGAGACGGTGTGGCATGGCAAATGCCGGATTGTTTAATCCGGCTCCATCGCAACTTGCGTCAACGGAACCTCATGTCATTCACTCGTGGCAGCTCGGGACAAGCAGCCCCCATGTGCATTATGCAAAACCACTCGCTCAGAAAAAAACTGCATTGCAGGAATTTGTGTCCTCGACCACCACCAATAATGTGGGCAAGGGACATGTTTCTGTTGCGACGATGAGAGGTTTTCTCATCGTTTACAGATGGCAATTCACCCTTTCCCGTTCCGAGACGTCTGCGAGTAGCAGGATGGGGTTATCCCGTTCACCGCTGAATCTCAGAACACGCAGCGGTTAGCGTGAATTTTCTTTAGAGAGGCGTAGCACCGCAGAGAACTGGAGCGACACAATCGCACTCGACGATAGCTGTTGCAAAACTGTGCCACACGCCCTCCCGCATGGCCTTGTGGGAGCCTTGGTAAAAAGTTATTTGGTTTTAGTTGTTCTTCCAACTCCGTTCCGATGACATAAACGTATGTCGTAAAAACGAAATCGGTGTTGTTTGGGTTGCATCTTTTTTGAGATAATAACAAAGTTACCGTGGAGTGCCGCTAAGCTACGGAGCGCGAGCGTCCGGGGAAACACGCCCACCGTGCAGCAAACCGCTGCTCGCTTGGGACAAACTCCTGAGCGGCCACAGGGTAACTTTGGGACGTTCAGCTGGTAAGCTTTCCGGATGTCAACCTCCCACAAACCTGGCCGCTCAAGGAAGGCTGCGACACTATCCTCTGACATGTCACAACACCGAGCACAGATTCAACCGTCCACAGATGCACAGAGAAGGAAAAGGGCAGGGGTCGCACCACTGCCGCTGCTGCTGTTAAAGCAAACAGAATCGAGTGGAAACGGGCAGGTCACGGTGACGAGAACAGCTGACGAGAGATAAAACCAACTCCGGAGTGGGGGGCCGAGAAAGAAGGGAAGAGAAGTAGCGGCGAGGCAATGGAAGAGACGACTGCAGCAGCAGCAGGAGGAGCGGTGGCAGCAGCGATGAGGGTGTGGTGACGCGCGTCGCCTCGTCACCGTGGCGGCGGAGGCAGCAAGCGCAAACACCGCAGCGCCAGGCAGCGCCAGCCAGAGAGAGAGCGTGCGTACGCGTTGCGTAACGTGACTTGACATTAATAATATTTTTGTAAAAATTGACTCATTAATGATGCATGACAGTTAAGGTCACTGCGGATGAAAGCGTTATGCGCGGGGACGTGCACGCTATCTAATGAAGACATTCGAGAGACAACTTTAAATTGCGCGTGCTGTCGGGGCCACGCTGATTTAAGGGCAATTCATTATTTTGCACACGACTAACACGACGCGTGAATTATAGCCCAGGCGGATTAAGGGGCGCTTCGCACTGCAATTACCAATGCTGGCACGCCTAAATGGCGTAACGCACACCCACAGCCCGCGCCGGCATCATTCAGGGCTGCGGTTAAGCGCGGTTAGCGCTGTGCGTGCGCCACACAGCGCTCCTCTCAAAGGGTACCCGTGCCTAACCTCATCTTCATCTCCGTCACCCAGTCATGTACGTACGTTGAACTTCTCCGGCACCGTATGTGACCAATCGGGCTAATCGGACGTGCGTGACGACGGCCACAATCTCTCTTGCTCCTGCACACGAGCCGATTTGATTGCTCCATCTCCGCCCCGCACCGGGGCACGTCCCTCGCCTGTGGCTGCCGCTCCCATCGCCGGTCTCGGAACGCCGGGCCGTCGTCCATTCCGGCGACGCCGCGTACCGGCGCGAGCCCGCTCGGGTTTCCTGGACCGTCAACATGACGTCTCTAACTTGCACGTGGCTCTCTAACGCCCGCGTCCCTCGTTCGGACTCCCGGTGTAACGGGCAAGTAGGCATCTCTGACTGGACACTTGGGGCAGTCACGGAAGTTTGGGCCAGGATCAAAAAGATGCAATAAAGAGGTGGACAGAAGCCGATTGGGAGTGCTTCTGAAAAATGTATTGTGCACTTCCGTTGGCGGTCGACGTTCAAAGTAGACCGTGACCCTCAAAGGAATGGCGCCGCACCCCATGGTCGCCCAGCCACCCCACCCCCTCCCAAGTGATCACCTAGACGCCAGTGTCTCCAGTGATCACTGAGACCCGAGTGATCACCTAGACGCCAGTGTCTCCAGTGATCACTGAGACGCGAGTGATCACCTAGACGCAAGTGTCTCCAGTGATCACTGAGACCCGAGTGATCACCTAGACGCCAGTGTCTCCAGTGATCACTGAGACGCGAGTGATCACCTAGATGCCAGTGTCTCCAGTGATCACTGAGACGCGAGTGATCACCTAGACGCCGGTGTCTCCAGTGATCACTGAGACGCGAGTGATCACCTAGACGCCGGTGTCTCCAGTGATCACTGAGACGCGAGTGATCACCTAGACGCCGGTGTCTCCAGTGATCACTGAGACGCGAGTGATCACCTAGACGCCGGTGTCTCCAGTGATCACTGAGACGCGAGTGATCACCTAGACGCCGGTGTCTCCAGTGATCACTGAGACGCGAGTGATCACCTAGACGCCGGTGTCTCCAGTGATCACTGAGACGCGAGTGATCACCTAGACGCCGGTGTCTCCAGTGATCACTGAGACGCGAGTGATCACCTAGACGCCGGTGTCTCCAGTGATCACTGAGACGCGAGTGATCACCTAGATGCCAGTGTCTCCAGTGATCACTGAGACGCGAGTGATCACCTAGACGCCAGTGTCTCCAGTGATCACTGAGACGCGAGTGATCACCTAGACGCCAGTGTCTCCAGTGATCACTGAGACGCGAGTGATCACCTAGACGCCAGTGTCTCCAGTGATCACTGAGACGCGAGTGATCACCTAGACGCCGGTGTCTCCAGTGATCACTGAGACGCGAGTGATCACCTAGACGCCAGTGTCTCCAGTGATCACTGAGACGCGAGTGATCACCTAGACGCCGGTGTCTCCAGTGATCACTGAGACGCGAGTGATCACCTAGACGCCGGTGTCTCCAGTGATCACTGAGACGCGAGTGATCACCTAGACGCCGGTGTCTCCAGTGATCACTGAGACGCGAGTGATCACCTAGACGCCGGTGTCTCCAGTGATCACTGAGACGCGAGTGATCACCTAGACGCCAGTGTCTCCAGTGATCACTGAGACGCGAGTGATCACCTAGATGCCAGTGTCTCCAGTGATCACTGAGACGCGAGTGATCACCTAGACGCCAGTGTCTCCAGTGATCACTGAGACGCGAGTGATCACCAAGACGCCGGTGTCTCCAGTGATCACTGAGACCCGAGTGATCACCTAGACGCCAGTGTCTCCAGTGATCACTGAGACGCGAGTGATCACCAAGACGCCAGTGTCTCCAGTGATCACTGAGACCCGAGTGATCACCTAGACGCCAGTGTCTCCAGTGATCACCAAGACGCCAGTGTCTCCAGTGATCACTGAGACGTGAGTGATCACCTAGACGCCAGTGTCTCCAGTGATCACTGAGACCCGAGTGATCACCTAGATGCCAGTGTCTCCAGTGATCACTGAGACCCGAGTGATCACCTAGACGCCAGTGTCTCCAGTGATCACTGAGACGTGAGTGATCACCTAGACGCCAGTGTCTCCAGTGATCACCAAGACGCCAGTGTCTCCAGTGATCACTGAGACGTGAGTGATCACCTAGACGCCAGTGTCTCCAGTGATCACTGAGACGCGAGTGATCACCTAGACGCCAGTGTCTCCAGTGATCACTGAGACCCGAGTGATCACCTAGACGCCAGTGTCTCCAGTGATCACCAAGACGCCGGTGTCTCCAGTGATCACTGAGACCCGAGTGATCACCTAGACGCCGGTGTCTCCAGTGATCACTGAGACCCGAGTGATCACCTAGACGCCAGTGTCTCCAGTGATCACTGAGACCCGAGTGATCACCTAGACGCCGGTGTCTCCAGTGATCACTGAGACGCCAGTGTACGACAGCAAGAGTAGTTTATGCGAATGCTGTCATGAGAGAAATACAAATAATTGTCACCGTTTGGATAGCTACAGACTTAGTGCTGCTTGGAAGAGAATTATCAAATACCACATTGTTTAAATCCATGGCTATACAGGTCACCATTCTGCCATAGGGATTACCGTTGGTACGGCTATTTTAGTTCACACAATCTACAGGATGTACAATAACAATGGCCTTGCAGAATGTGCATGAAGAATGTACGTTAATTACCATATACATAACCCAAACGGCAATGGATACCCATTGTCATTTACATGCATTCATTAATCCCCCCCCCTTCACTCAAGAACGAGACAGGAGGATTTCTCCACAAATCTGGCTGTCACCTGATGAAGCCGGTTATAATTACTGGTGAAACGTTGTCCTCAGATTGTGGCTTGGCTCTCCAACACACCGGTGTGCTGTACTAGTAACGAATTGGCCACGTTCTGTTTACGTGACAACCCTTACTAGTTGGCTGTGTCGGGTGGTGACGGGTTTAACGACACATTTATATATTTACGCGATCTAACACAAAAAAAAACCTCTATTGTGGACATGATCACGTGTTCGAGACTCTACGGTGTTAGTGTAGCAAGTGGGTTTATGGCATATTCTCTATGAATGCTGTGAGCATCACACCATCAGCAGGTTCTCCTTCTACACTTTGAAATACTCAACAAGGCACTGCCTAAAATACTCCTCTGGTCTAGGAATTCCTGGATAAATATGGTGCTATTATTATAACACGGTGGACTTGTGATGAAGAGTCATATGTGCAAAGCCCTGTGTCCAGGAGCCTGGTACGAACACGATCAGTGCCAGGATGGAGGATGTGGCAAGGCCAAGAAGGATGCCTTCCAGGCATAGATGTTGAGGCCGTGGCAGCATCGACTCGCCCGCCCGCCCGCCCGCCCGCCCCCACCGCTCGCAGCATCGACTCGCCCGCCCGCCCACCCGCCTCCACCGCTCGCAGCATCGTCACTCACCAGAGGGCCGTGGTGGACACGTACTGGATCATCTGCACGAAGGGGAGCGGGTCCGACGTGGCCCCGCAGCGGCTGCACACGCACTGCACAGGCACAGACGGCAACACGGTCGCATATCAGCGCAACCCAGCCCTGTCGTGTTGGCATGACGTGAACTTTATGTCCACAACGGTCATCTTAAGGGGCAGGGAGCGGGGGGGGGGGCGTAGTCCCCACGACATGATCTCCCGCTCCGGCCACCAAGGATCTCCGTCAAATTTTCCCCGGTGAGAGACGGTCGCCCATGGTTCTCTCTCTAACTCCCCCGAGTCACCCGTGTGGGTGACCTCCTGCCCATCTTCAAATCGAGGCTTCGAATTTCTCTTTTTTGGAAAATAAAAACTCTCCGAGAGTGCACGGTGACTGTGGCCACCCAGAACGGACGGTGGAAGCACACAATGACTCAATGCCCAATCCACAAATATGAAGGAGGCATCATCGCAGCGACGCTCACCGTTACTCCTGACGTAATTAACCCTCTCCAACTCCGATGACGTACGCGGTGGACACCTACGTGTACGTCATCAGTTTTCCTTCCGATTCCATTCCCATGTGTTTCACGAGGCAAGACCTCTCATGAGCGCTTCGGTCACGTTAGCCAGACGTGCCCTGTGCATGCGGCGCGGTGTCCCGAGTGAGGAAGTGCGTCCACGCGTCATGGTCGTACCCGACCTGCGTACAGCACTTGCGTTCGTACGGCAGCCGCTGTACCGGCCACAGTTTGTATTCTGGACAAGGCAGGGCCTGCGTGTGCTCTACGTAATCGAGCAGTCTCGGTGGATAGTGTCAAAGTCTTATCGATAGGAACATTGGAGCCAATGTCTGGGCGCCGCAGTGGTGAGATGTCAACTACCTCGCCTGGTATGCAGGAGGTCATGGATTCGATTCCGACCCTGACCCCTGTATATTTGAAGGTTGCATGTCTCTCTCCCCATGGTCGTGTGGATTTTTCAGCGGGTCCTCTGGGTTTTCCCTCCACATTTAGAATCAACGCGCATTTAGAGTATTTGGCTGAAATACATATCCACGTGATAAGTGACTTAGTTGAGCTATCATTTGTGGGCAGGTCGCTTCTGAAAAACAGTTCTATAGCTCAGTGGGCTTTACCTGGTAAAACAAAATGTTTATGAATTTATTTTTTAGTCTGATGGCAATAATTGTTTGAAAGAGCGAAAAGACCCTGGACCGGTTTCCACTTCAAGCAAATCATCAGCGAGGGTGTAGCCTATTGAACGAATGCAGCCATGATGCCTGGTGTTAGAGACGAGCAGCTATCAATGGGTTTCCTCCCTCAAGAAAAATTTTTAAGCCGACCAAATGCATTTCCGCTGATGTCACGGTCTCAATCTTGGATTTGACTGGATTTTGATGGCCTATCATTTCCCATGCCTTCGGGGAAGCGCTCGAGAACACAGCCACGCGTGTTTTTGTTTCGCCTAGAGCAGTCGTAGATGTAGCTTAAAGCGATTTGCTTTGCCCACGTGACTACAGCACGCAACTCCGCCATCACGTTAAGCGTGTAACGGACGTCGTCATCATCGTAGGAGCGTTAAACGCATCAACGCTGTCACGCTAGTGGGACGCACATCAACAGCACCGTCTCAGCAAGGCACGTACCACCACGGTAGTTGTGAAATACACACAATGTACAGTCGGAGAGTAAAAGTGTCTCCTTTATCAAATGAGCTCTAACCTATCATCCTCTGTTGATAGTCCTAAGGTGGTGGGGGCCAAGAGCTGACTAACGTTCCAGGATTGGAATAAAAATAAAGCAATTGAAGAGTAGATCACCCTGTGTCAGACTATGGGTCCAGGAAGACGGTGTCACGGAAGGGTTGCCCTCTTCTCAATCTTTATTTCCAGAGCTGGAATAAACTGATGAATATAATTTAACGTGATCGGATGTTCTGTGACCAAGCTCAGACAATTTCGGGAACCTGATTTAATTACTAAAACCGAGATTCCAAGCTAACGCTTCGGCCGTGGGAATTCGGTATGCTGGCACTAGACCCCCCCCCCCCCTCTTCTGTGCCAGCCAGCACTCGTCATACCACGGTCAGGACTGGCACAAGCGGGGACTCGATGGCGTGTTCATTCACACGCAGCGTGATATCGCTGGCCAGTCAAATGGAACACCGTGCAGGGGGCGTGGGGAGGGGGAGGGGGACGGGGGGCTGGGGGGGGGGAGAGGCAGTGGGCGGCAAATCCGGCGCTTGGCTCCGCAAGCTCACATGGAGGCATCGGCGGGCAGCAGTGCGACGGCGCGCCGTGGCCCGGAGAGCGATTGCTAAACGAGCGCCACTCCGCACACGGGTTCTGTCTACACGCCCGGCAGCAGCGACGGCGGGAGCAGCCCAACTAACGGCAGAGAAGTGGGGGGGGGGGGCGTCGAGTGGGGTGGCATCCCCAGTCTGGCGGCACGGGCTGCGACGCGTCCCAAAAGGTTGCGTCGGGTCACGTGCCGTTAAATTAAATTAAGTGCACGGCACTCGGCCACGTTAGCGGGGGGGGGGGGGGGCGGGGGTGGCGACGGGGGCAATTACCGTAATGGAAATCTGGTGACAAACTCCAATGGGCACGTGCACAAGTGAGCATCGGCTTCCCCCACCCCCCACCCGGCCCACCGGCACGAGACCAACCGCCAAAGCCCGCATCGCCGAGCGTTCCCAAATATTCCCAGGAGTTATGGATTTTCGCTTCAGCCGGAGACGTGGTGCACACACACGCACGCGCTCTGACCGCGGGGCGCTGCTGGAACGGCCGCTTCCGCACTCGCTTCAGATTTTAGTGCCCCGAGTGTTGTCCACGTGCCGAGCGTGAGCGTGGGGCCCGTATCCCCCGTCAAGCGAGCACTCCCCACGGTGGCCGACCCCGAAAAAACACGATTGGTTTACGCCGATCAGGAACCGGCGCCTCAAGTCGCGCGGGCAAGTTACGCGAACGATGGGTTGGGGGGTGGAGGTGGGTTGGGTGGGTCGGTGGGCCGCTCGGTTGAGCCAGTTTGCACGAGATCCACACGTAGCCAGGCAAACAATTCAATTCTCTGGGTTGTCTTGGCGGACTCTGACCGAGTTACGACCAAAACACGATTTAAATCGTACAGATTTACTCGCTGCCAAGAGCTGCTCAACTTTGCCAGCATGGGAAACAGGCTCACACATTTCACTTTTTTAAGCTCTCATCAGCAAGCCGGACGCAATGCCACAACTAAGCCGTGTGACCTCTGAAGGCCGATCTCGTGACCCATGAGAAGTCACGGCGAGCACAACGCCGAACACCGCACGAACGCCTCGGGTTTGACGAAAGCAAGTTTTCTGGCCTAAAATAAAAAAAAGACAACTCCCGAGCGACCGCGCGGGATGCTGAGCGGCCGAGCATTTTAAAAGGGCACGCGCAGTGAAGCCCCGTCAAGTGCACTTAATGCGGTTACGAGCCGCCCGCCGTGAGCGCGCGGGCACACGGCGGCGGCGGCGCGCCCACCAGACGTCCCCGTTACCCAACCGTGGATATAATTTGACCTTTACAACGCCGACGTGTGTTACTGTGTGGAGTTGTTGTTTTTTTTTGCTTTGCTCGGCATTCTAGAAAGCAGGACGAAAGGTTTTTTCGATTGGCACTTTACATCCAAGAGCCACGATCAATTGTGCCAACATGACTGGGCGGGCGCCATGTTGTTTTATGTTGTTTTGTTATTTCCCCGCGCACTCGATTTTTTTATTTTTGGTTTTGCACAGGCGCCCGAGGTGAAATAACCGCAGTGTTGCCTAAGCGCGCTCAGCGGGAATGAAAGCGCACGGGGGCGTGGTCGCCCATCCGCCCGCCCGCCCACCCGCCCTCCCGCCGGCCCGCCCTCCCGCTCGCTTTGTAGGGGGACGGGAAATGCCGCGATGAGATTTTAGAGCCGCACGAGGAGGTGATGGCCATCCCACTGAGGAGAGATTGAGGTGGGGGGGGGAGCGGCCATGCAAGTCTCGAGATGACCGAGGTACTATGACGGCTGGAAGCCAAACGTGACCGAGACCACATGGGGTCATGGCTGAAAGAAAGGGTCAGAGGCTTGCAGATAACAGACTAAACTTTTTATTTTACCAGGTAAGGCCACCGAGCTATATAGCTATATTTCAGAAGAGACCTGGCCACAAATAATAGCCCAATGAAGTGGCTTATCATCATGTGGAATTTTATAACAGTGTGTTGATTATAAATGTGGAGGGAAAAACCAAAAAATCCGAAGAAAAATCCATGCGACCAGAGGGAGAACATGCAAACTCCAAAAATACAGGCATCACGGTCGGGACCGAACCTATGACACCCTGCGTACCAGGCGAGGGAGTTAACATCTCGCCAGAGGTGTTGTCTGTGGAAATTCCTCAAGGCAACAATAATCCTGCCTCGTCTTTCACAATGTAAACCGACTGTCAATCCACTGCTGGATGAAGGCCTAACCCACGTTGTTTTGCTAATGGGGGGGTTGTTTGACAATTATTCACCAATGTAGACCTGCTGCTTCTGTACTGCGTCTTTGGGATGCGGTCAAATTTAGACGGTATATAAATACACGTAAAATATTATTGTATATTATTGTTATTATTCAGCTTGTTTACCCAGGAAAGCACCAGGGTCCTACCAAGGATTTTCCAGTAAGGGGATGATGATTTCCACGTATATTCCAATTGAGTAATTGCCAGGAATATTTAAAATGTTGCAAAGTTGGACCGTGGCACCACACGCTACGCAGGTGAAACTGTCTTTGTCAAGGGTGACATGACCCCTGAATCTTAGGATGTTGCTGGCTGAGTGCTCCGACACACACATTGTGAGCCTGCTGATGCCACCCCCAAGCCAGCCTATATGGGATTTTCAAACTCTGGCATCTGTGGACCAACTCACAATAGCCTGATCCTGTGTGGCGTGCGACGAGGTGAGAGTAACATCCAGTGTGGGGAGCGGTGGCGTAGTGGTTAGCACGCTGTGCTACAACTCAGCCTCAAATGAGTACCCGGTACAGTGTGTAGACATCGCCACTGGAGAGAAAAAGGCGAGCGGGAGCGGTGCTGGCCACCTACCCCCTCGTGTGCCATGCCGGCCCTTCATAGGTGCTCACTACAGATAATCTCTGTCATTGTCATAAATGAGTGTGGGTTCCTGGCATCGCTCCCAAGGGGAGATCCCAAATTGAAGAGTCCTTGTCCCAAGCGGCTGACATGATGCTGCTCATGATAATTACTCATTTATGAAGAAAAAACAACAAACCGAGGAATAATTAATTAAATAAAGAAAACCGCTAGCGGTGACTCCCATCTGTCTGACCGAGACCTCTTTCCATTACGTTTTTTTTCTTCTCAAAAGCTGCAGGTATTATTATTTATTTTACTAGTAAGTTGCAATCCTCCAGAAGGGCTTTGGATGACCCGCGGGCTGTTGTGGTAGTGCAGTCCACGTGCCGAGTGACACAACGCACGACAACAACAATCATGACGGGCGTAATATAATACAACCGTAATATTTGCCCTGTGGGCCCCACCAGGGGATGGGGGGGGGAGACAAGGGCCTGGGGGGAGGCCTTTATCCAGCAGTAGATTGATCATGGACGATGATGATGATGGTGATTAAACCCCCATATCAAGCCAGCGCGTGTGCGTGTGTGTATCTCCCGTATAGCCTTAACAGACTGTTCGGGCAAGTGCTGTTAGCGAGCAACTATGAAGGCCGGCACGGCACCCGAGGGGTGGGTGACCAGCACCACACCACCTTTGCCTCCTGGTTTTTCCCTCAATGTTTAGAATCAACACGCGTTTTAGAGTATTTGGCTAAAACGTGATAAGCGACTTCGTTGAACCATCATTTGTGGCCAGGTCACTTTAGAAAAATAACTAATAGCTCAATGTGCATTACTTGGGTGAAATAAAAACAGTTACCTGGTGAAATAAAAATAGTTTCATTTAGTTTAGCTTGGCATCACACTAATAGGGGGCAAAAGTTCCACGCTGCGCCAAAACTTTCACGCAAAGGCCCCAACACAGAAGGAGGTCCCCTCTCCCCCGCACTCACCTGCTCAAACATGTTCATGGCGAACTTCTGATGCGTGACGCAGTGGCGCGCGGTGCACAGGTCTTCCCGCACGTCGCCCACCAGGTGGAAGTGGATTCTCAGCAGCAGGTTCTCCTGCGGGAGGGAGGGCACACGGCGCCGCACACCCATAGGCCTCGCGTCAGAGTCACTTCACTGCCACATGCACTGAGGTCTTCGCCGACAACCCTGCATCGTCCACCCACTCCGAGCGTCTCGGTCGCATCGCCCGGATCCCTGTGTCCAGTGACACGAGTCTACGCTGGACACGGGGGAGACATGGGTGATGGGTCAGCAATTGAGATGCAAAGACACAGAGCCTTGCATGGTCTCTACTGAACCATGTTCAACGTCGCTGCACGGCCAACAACGAGGCCCGGTGGGCCGTCCGGGGGGTCAGCCCGGAGTGTAAATGCGGACAACTGCGGACGGTGCTGCACATTGTGGAGCGAGGAGGAAGTGAAGGATTGCCCTCTGACCAGATCGAGTGGCCGACGGAGAGCACTGCGCAGGACAGGCGATGGGGCCGTGGCCCAGCTCGGCCACCCACGCGCATGTCGGCACGGGAGCGGTGGCCGTCGCTGATGACCCGGTGTGACCTCCCGGGTGCTCTGCCGTCTCTCTCGTCAAGTCAGGGGGAGCGAGGCGGGGGGAGCGAGGCGGGGGGAGCGAGGCGGGGGGAGCGAGTGGGGACTCACAAAGCACTCGGCCGCGTCCTCCATGAGGCCCAGCTGGAAGCGGTCCTCGTCCTTGAACGTCTCGGCGAGCGCCGAGCGCAGCGCGTCCGAGTGCAGCGCCTTCTTCTCGCTGTACTCAAACTGGCTGAACATGGACTGGGGGAGCACACGCGTGTGTGTGTGGCATTGCGCGTGTTTGTTAGTGTGTACGTGTGTGTGCATACGTGTGAGCGTGTGTGTGTGTGCATACGTGTGTGCGAGAGTGGTGGGTGGGGAGAGCAGTGTTTCAGCGGTTAGTGACTATCCGAGTTTGACCCCTGACCCACGCGCACCACCGACGATGGCAAATGTGAATGGAACAAGGTTTAGGGCCTCAGGACAACTCGATCTGAACTGCGTGGCCGGCGCATTGTCACGAACATCAGCACTAGGAAGACCGAGGCATACTTCTTGCTGTACCAGTCCTCGGTCAACGCGTGTTCACACGACGCGCTTTCACGATAACGGGAATGGGTGCAGAATTCTTATGTAATGTTGCGCAACTTACAAACAAGGTGAGCAAGGCAAGTGACAGACAGAGACAGGAAAATGTACAGAGAGACGACGTCTACGCCGTGGGAAAGGAAGGCAGGCAGACAGGCAGATGGAAAAAGAGACTGGTATGTGGATGGTCAGACAAATTTTGAGACAAGCTGAGAAAGACGACAACAGACGGACCCATAGATGGACCAAGACAAAGCTCCCCCATACAGCCTTTACCAGACTGTTGTGGCAAGCGCTGTTAAACACAGACACAATATAGATAAACCCACAAAGAGACAGTGTGATAGCCATGGAGACACAGGGAGGAGGAGAGGTAGAGAGATAAAGACTAACAGAGGGAACAAGGAGGTAACGAGGCGGAGATGTTTGCAGAAATCCAAGGACGGAGAAAACACAGGAGAGACGCGCCCCAAGCGTGCGGAAAAACCGGAGGCAAAGACCCCCGTGGCTGGCTGGCTCTGGCAGAGGGAAGTTGAGCACTCAGCATGGGCACTCGCATCGATGACCCGGAGCTCAGAGCAATATCCTCTGGAGTGCACCAAGGCTACAGAGCGTGCCGCATTTCAGCCAAGACGTGAACAAAGCGCGGCCCTGGCTGCCGTGTCGACACTTCGGGTGTCCTTGGTGCCATTGATAGCAGCAGCGGCAGGTGCATTAACTCACACGTCTTGCCCCGCGTCCCTCCGCAGCTCAGAGCCATCATTTTCCCCTGCTAAATCAATCACCCCGTGTGGGGAAGCACACACACACACAGTGTGCCCTCCCGTGCGAGAGGGCTTGACAAATTCTGTAAATATCTGACGGGCACCGCGGCAGAGTGATCGCAAGATCGCGAGAGTTCAAACTCCGGTCGGGTGTTGACTCAGACCCATCATATCTCGAGGGTCATCATCATCATAACCACCCATGATCAATCCAGTACTGGATGAATGTCTCCTCAAGCCATCCAGCCAAGCACCTGCACACGAGCTGATTTCATCGTTCCAACTGCTCGGCAGACATCCTCTCTGAAGCCCTCCATCCCTTCACTGCCACTCGGTCGCTATTCTTGACCACTATTCCTTATTCTTGCCTCCGAGGCAGTACAATCGGTACCACTGTGTACAAACTCACCAGTGCATCTTCACCCACTGACAAGACTGATCGCTGCCATGGAATCGGGGAAGTGCCACCAAGTGATATGACCGCGACCCCACGTTGGGTTGTGCACAATCTCCGAGGGACACTCGAATCCGAACGATGCCGACCAATTCCGGGCGACGGCGAAATCCAACTCCCCGCGTGGCCGAATTAACGGAGGAGGCTGCGAGTGGGGGGGGGGGGGTTGGGGTCGTCCGAGGAGTTTGCTCGGCGCCGGGCACGCACGAACGGCACGAGCCGCCGAGCTCGGGGCAGCGCGGGGGACGCGAGCGATGAACGGCGCTCGCCCCGCGGCGCCTCAATCGCGAGTGAGTAACGGCGCGGTTCGGCGTGCCGACTCTCCAATGCCGTACCTCTTAAAACTGTTTTGGGAACGGGGTTGTTTTTTTGCTTTCTTGCGGGGGTTGGGGGAGGCGACGGCGGTTCTTTTACGGGAAGACTGATAGGTTCTTTCCGCCCGGTGATGGGTGCTCATTTCAAGAGGTCAAAGGCCAACAAAGGATGAAACTCACAATGGCCGTTGTCCCCGCCCCACCTCTCTCCCACCCACTCCCTCAGCCCCCCTCCATAAATGTATTCGTCCGTCCATTCTGTGCATACACACACACACACACGTGTGTGTTTGTAGGAGCTGGCACCAAAAATCTCGACAGCTCAAGCAGTGGGCACCACCGTAGCGAGATGTTAACTACCTCGCCTGGTACACAGGAGGTCGTGGGTTCGATTTCAACCCTGACGCCTGTATATTTGGAGTTTGCATGTTCTGCCTATGGTCACGTGGATTTTTCTCTAGGCTGTCCGGTTTTTCCCTCCATATTTAGAAACATGCGTTTAGAGTACTTGGCTGCTAGAAGTTTCCACGTGGTAAGCCGCTTCGTTGAGCTATCATTTGTAGTCGGGTCGCTTCTGAAAAAGAGCGATACAGCTCAGTGGGCCTTACCAGGTAAAATAAAAAAAAAGATTTCGTTTTGTATTTTAATGGCGATTAGGACGAATGAAAATTCGGCTTTGGTCAATTATGTTAAATAGCGGGTTTCATAATAGACGGACTTATTAAGAGCTGACACTCGGAGACTGCTAACCGGGTCCATGAACCCACAAATCTGTCCCCGCTGAGGGAGACTGACAAATCGATGCCTGGCTGTGGGCCTGGGCATTTAACGATGAAGACGGTGGCTTGGGGGTCACGTGACGGGGCTGTGCGGTGGTATGGCGACTCTTCGGGACAGCCCGCATGTGTGTTTTTGTGTGTGTGGGGAGCGAACGGGAGTGCAACGGTTAGCACGCCGCGCCACGAACCCGGCGAGCCGAATTCGATTCCCGCTCATGGCCAACACCAGTGACAATTATCCTAATCGGTCCTGGGCCTCCTCCCCTAGGTCGACTCAGCCTCAATAGAGTACCTAGTGCGATGTGTAAAAACATCGCCACTGGAGAGACAAAGGCGGCTGGACGTGGTGATGGCCACCCACCCTCTCGTGTGCCGTTCCGGCCTTCATAGGTGCTCACTAACAGCACTTGCCCTAACCGTCTATTAAGGATTCATGGGGGATCTTTGTCTTTAGATTTCTAGGCATGGGCCCCAGATGGCATTCAACTCTTCACAAAGAGCATGGCAGTGGTCGCCATGAACATGAACTATATTCTTATTATGATATTGTGCACGGTAGCAGCAGCAAGATGCTCAGGAGGTGAATGCCAACGTCGATGTTTGCCGGCCATGATGAGAGGGCTTCACGATAGAGAGAGATTTCGTGCCGTTGTGCTGTTCCTCCTCCTGCGTTGAAGGAGCGCAGACTACAGTGGGTTTACTAAATGGGTCCATAGTTTGGGTTGCATAGCTACAATCACACTGCTGTGCCTTGTCTTTAATGTATGTCTATGCATCTCTACGGGTTTGCTACCCAGTGTACATAGTTGGGGTTGCATGGCCACAAATGCGCTATTGTCGCTTGCCGCTTTAATTTAACATTTTACGAAGGGGGGGGGGGGGGGGGTGCGCATCGGCCTGCTGATGTCAAAGTCTGGAGGTTGCGATGTTTGGATCTCGGATGAGGTGTTAAAGCTGGACATGCGTGAAATATAATAGTATGGAATTGGATCGAAGATAGAAATTTAAATCAATAAAACCAGCGGTCCATTTGAAGCAAGTCCGGTGATGAATTCCGATGAAGTTAGAAGGGGGAATTCACCGAGCCTCACCTTGAGAGCGCAGAATATGCAGGAGTCTCCGAGGCACTTGTGTCCGGACAGCTGGCGGAAGCTCCTCCGGAACACGTCCAACTGCCACAGCACCTGCACCGCCACGCACCGCCACGCACCGCCACACACACGCGTCACTGCCTCGCCGACACGGCGTGCAAACGGCTGTATCCGCCGAGAATACCCACAGCAAGCAGAATGATTATCTACCGCGAGTTTGTGCCGCGGGTCTTTTTATATATTTATATATACACGTCAAACCGCTCGGAGGCACCGATCACACTGGTGATCTCCTTGGTCTGACACCCATGCGGACTTGCCTTCCTAGAAAATCTAAAATTTAAGAAGGGAAAAAACCCCCCGATTCTTTACTTATTATTACTTGTATTTACTACTTACCTTTCTTATGCTATTATTTGCGCACAGTTGCACTTTATTTCCACGCGCGGTTGCGATTTACTTTGCCCAGTCGGCGTTAACCGCCGAGGTCGTGACGGATTTCTTTCTTTATTCCCGTTTGCTGCTCTATGCCCCCTGTACCGCTCGCAATCTGCTGTCACGTGCACACCGATGCCTCACTTTGTTGAGGGCGATTATTGACACGTAAAAGAAAGATTTATTGATTGGTCATACTCGCCCATCGGCAGATGTTGCTATCTAATCCTTCGCCGGCTGACAGTTACCAAGGGCCCGCGGTGCGACTGCGGTCGCCAAACCATTGGCCACGGTGGTGGCGGCCACTGCCCGATTCGATCTTTCACACGTCTACGGTGGGGCACCGTGTGCCGAAAAAAAACGGTCCAGATTCTGCTTGTATTGAACCATTCTAAGGAGGACTGACTGCTGACAAGAGAGGATTTGCGTTGAGAGTATTGTAGGAGCTTGCACCAAAAACAGCTCAAGCAGTGGGAGCCAACAGTGGCGAGATAACTACCTGGCCTGGTATACAGGAGGTCGTGGGTTCAATCACAACCCTGACGCCCGTATATATTTGGAGTTTGCATGTTCTGCCTGGATTTTTCTCGGGTCTGTCCGGTTTTTCCCTCCACATTTAGAAACATGCGTTTAGAGTACTTGGCTGATAGAAATTTCAACACGATAAGTAAACTTCGTTTAGATTTTAGTTTTAGTTTAGTTTAGACACTATATGTCGAAACCGGTCCAGAGTTTTATCATACTGTTATCAACACTGCTAAAATTATGCACTCCGAGAACTCCATGCGGTTGATGGATTGTGTGAAAAATAATCTTATTTTCTTTCATAGAGGAAGCAGATATGTGATGGAGAGACTGTCAGCTAATTTATTTTCCTATTTAAGTCTGTGGGTTTCCATACAAGTCTGTTGGTTTCCATACAAGTCTATGGGTTTCCATACAAGTCTGTAGGTTTCCATACAAGTCTATGGGTTTATATACAAGTCTATGGGTGTCTGCATGAGTCCATGTGTCCATCTGTAAAAGTCTATAACCTTCTCTCTGAACCTATAATTCAAACCACGGACCGCATATTAAATGCCACTGCCCGCTTTGATCACTCGCCGTTGGAATTTCAGACATTCACCGCGAGGCGACTCCTGCAGCCACCCACTGGCTCACTCACCAACTCTCACGTGAACCTATACACGTGACTGACCGACTCCCCAGCAAACCTCCGATGAGCAGGGTTGGCTAAGTACGGTGCGAATGAAGTTCAACACACACACAAACGAGACAAGTCACTCAAATTTACCTGGGTGCTGCGTGCAACCCACTGACCACGCATAGCCCTCTCATCGACACCACTCGTCTTTGAAAATCACTTTCAGAGCCGAGCTTTTATGCCTCACTTAAAATTATCGTCGTAGGTGTATGGGTTCCATTTCAGTCGGATGAGTCTTCTCCGACTCTATGGAGATCTACGGTCGGTGCGAGTTGGTGGAGAGGCCCCCCGGAGCAGTTCAGGTTCCGCGCGTCGCTGACGTTGGCCGTGACAGAGAATCGACCGCGGGTCGCCGGGTTTACAGCGCTGTCAGTGAACTACCGTGCCACTGGTTTAACACAAAGGCTTCCGCGACCAATATCATCCACAATAGAGGTTTTGGGTTAGATCGCGTCAATATAAATGCGTCGTTAAACCTGCCACCACCCGACACAGCCAACTAGTAAGGTTTGTCACGTAAACAGAACGTGCCAATTCGTCACTAGTACAGCACACCGGTGTGTTGGAGAGCCAAGCCACAACATTTACAATCTGAGTACGACGTTTTGCCTGGAATTACAACCAGCTTCACAGGCAAGAGCCAGATTTGTGGAGAAATCCTCCTGTTACATCCTTACATCGAGGGGTAGATGTGACGACATAACTAACCTAAAAACCTACATTATAGTGTGCCACCAGCCCTCTCAATATACAATATGGAAAACAGTGGCAGCAGTATTATTGTTATCATTATGGCATTATAGCTAGCAAGCATTATTATTTTCTTGTATATCACCAAATTCAGTTGCTGATTTTAAACTTATTTAAAAATAGTTACACAGATCAGTGCGTGTTAGTACAAAATGTACTCTGTTACTTTAATAGAATTACACTATTTCCACAGCAATATATAAAAATTAATCATCGCAAGGTCTCTGAAGACCTCCGCACAGGGGTCCACGTGCCGTGTCCCTTCCCTGGGCACCTCAGCAGGCCGCCGCGTGAATCAATCTCTTCGCTCGAGAGCAAGCTGGCTCGGCGGCGAGCGCGACGACCGCTCGAATACCGCACCGGTCTCCAAGTTAATCCTCCCACTGCTGCTAAACCCCCCGGGGGAACCTTTGTGCACGAAAACTTGCCCAAAGGCATCGGTGCCACGAGAAAGCAGAGCGCCGGGGATGTCATGAAGAACGCGGTGAAGCCATAAACAGATGAGTTATCGCATAAATAGACGCATCAGTTTGCAACATCAGCGACAGCGGGCTTGCTTTAGCAAGGTCGAAGGTCGTTGTCGTACAACCTAATTAATCATCTCGTCCCTCGTCGATATTTCCATTTTTATACAATACCTCCTGCGTGGCCGTATAATTGGACAAGGCTCCTGAATATCTATTCTTTATAAACCTCTTCTATTTTGCTAATGAATATCTATTCCTGGTGAAGGGCTTGATGCTGGGCCTAGAAAGCTTCAGGCTCATAATGAGAGAGGGCCCGGCGTGAATTCGTGTTCCATCCTCCCGAAATTCAAGCGGGCTTCTCAAGTGCAAACGAGTCGATGTGCTCAGGTGGGGTCAAGAACGACGGCAATTATATGATCGGTCAATCAATTTGCAACGTCCAGCTGCGAAGGCTCCATCCAGTGGTAGCGATGCGACGAACATCCTCTGGGGGCCGTGAAGGAGCGCTGGCGATGGCGCGAAGTGTCCACACGCCTTTCTAGTTTCACATCCAATGCCTCCTTATCGAAGACGAGCGAGCCGAATGAAACGGGAAATTGCGTGCGGGCAGCAAGCAAACACCGTGTGTTGCCGGTGGAGTTTGCTTTCCGACACGAGTCCCCACCGTGATTGCGACACCCTGCTGGCTACGGGAACCACGGGAGTACGCGTCTCATCACTTCGCGACACACGACAGCTGGCACCCGACTGGTGATTCGTAATGTCAGAAAACGAACAATAAACATACGGCATGATAAAAACTGTCTCGTCTCCACGTCAACGAGCGGTGAATCCCGACAGGGGACTTCAAACAGGGGGGACAGGGTTGGCAGTGTGGAGCTGATTAGACAGCGCTAACAGCAGGGGAGAAGGAGAGACCTCCCATCAAGACGGGGCAGCAGACTGGAGTGGAGGATGCTGCATTTAAAACGCGTGGCCGGCGAGGGCCTCTGATCATTTTGGCCCGACTTTCAGAGGGACAAAATCACAGCCAACAGACGAGCGAGGCGCACGTCCAGTCTGAGGTTCACGCTATTTAATTGAGATTCCGATTTTTCCCCCCATTTCTGTGACTCTGCCTCGAAAGTGCGACGCGTTTTGAGCAACCTCCTGCATACCAGGCGAGGTAGTTAACATCTCGCCTTTGAGGCGCCCCATGTACCCTTACAGCCGCCTAAGGATACACTTTAAGACAACACTGATGACCCAAGTCTGACACACGCGATATATGAGTGGACAATCGGAATCAGAATATTTATTTATACTGGAGAAATCCATAAGGATGTTACAACAATAGGAGTGCCAAATACGAGAAAGGTAAACAAATCGCCCAAATAATGGGTGACGATCACTGGCCACGTTGAAGAGACAAGGCCACCCCCCCCCCCCCTGCGTGATGGCCAGGTATCGTTCGGGACAGGAGGGCGGTTTAAATAGTAAGCAGAGTAGTTGCACCAAAAATTATCGGTCTTTCGGAAATTTGTGACGACGGCACCCGACTGGATTATTGTGACGACGGCTTCCTGCCACGGAGACCCGAGACGTGGGGCTGCAGCAGCAGGGGTAACCAGCCTGGGAAAGCCGAGGCGCCTCGCTCCTCCTCACCTGGATGGCGCTGTTGAGGAAGCAGCTGTTCTGGCCGGGCTCGTTGAGGAGGCCCTTGGCGGCCGCCAGCGACGTCACGCTGCCCAGGAGGTGGCCCCTGCGCAGGGTGGAGCCCGCGGGGCGCCCCCCGCCAGGCCGCCCGCCGCCCGGCTGAAAGAGGCTCCGCATCCACGACATGCCTACACACAAACGGCGAGATATTGTAATGGGGCAGGGCAACGCGGCGCAGGGCAACGCGGCGCAGGGCAACGCGGCGCAGGGCAACGCGGCGCAGGGCAACGCGGCGCGGAGCAACGCGGCGCAGGGCAACGCGGCGCAGGGCAACGCGGCGCGGAGCAATGCAGAATAATTCAAAACAGATCCGGCCAGGTGGCTCAGTGGTGGAGCAAGCAGCTCGCACTCAGAAGGTTGAGAGTTCAAATCCCGGTTGGGTTGGGGGTTGACACAGCCCATAAACCCTCTGGGATTGTTAAACTGGCTAACACTTTGTGGGGACGCCAACAACGGTTATCCTATGAATATACTTGCTCCCACCATAGGAATATGGAATTTCAACTGCTGGCTTAGGGCCGCATGATATGGCAGGTACCTTACACCGATTAAAAACAGGGCACTTGAATATTTCAAATTCTTACGCAACATTTTGATGAAGCGAGACCCCATTCAGATTAATTACTTATGTGGCCAGAAAGACAGGGACACGTGCACATTAGCAAAACAGGTTTTTTTTCTATTCACGGCAGTGAACGTCAAATCCAACCGACTGTGAGACAGTCACGCACACAATGCCATAACGCCTGCGTATAGAGCACCTCCGATTAGCACGGTTGGCTATGTACGGTGCGAAAGAAGTTCAACATACGTACGTTTTGGAAGCGACCCGACCACAAATGGCAGCTCAACGAAGTGGCTTCGCACTTGGAAATTTATAGCAGCCAAATTCTCTAAATGCATATTGATTCTAAAGGAGGTCGTGGGATCGAACCCACGACCTCCTTTATATCAGGCGAGGTAGTTAACATCTCACCGCATAATATGTCGGTAACTTTCCAAAACGTTAACCGGGCAATGGTGGGAAATTAATCTTTGGCATTTTTCAGTGTTCAGTGGGCAGATCGCTGAGGCCATCTCAAGCTGCACAGAGGAACATGGCGTACCTCGACGCTGCACAATACGGCTCCATAACGCCGTCGTCATCGCCACAATGTGCCACAATGTGCCACGACGGCCCGGCACACGCAACAGAACCCCCCCCCCCCATTTAGTCTCACGGACCATACTCGCTCGCGAACACCGACTAAGGTGGGCTCGGCGTGCGAGATAGTGGTGCGGCCAGCACCTTGGCCCCCCACGGCCTTGTTCTCCCCATGGCTAATTTTTATATTTGCTCGTTTAAGGCTGAGTAGAATGATGGGAGGATCAGGGCAGGTGTAAATAGAGACTGGCACTGATGTTATCAATGGGATCGTAGTGTCGTGCAGGAACAGCTGTGCCACCCCTATTCAAAGACAAAACTCCCCCGTGTAGCCTTAGCAGACTGTTGGGGCCAGTTCTGTTAGCGAGTGGCGCCTTTTAAAGCCAGCACGGCACACGAAGGGGGTTGGTGACCAGTACCATGCCTGGCCGCCTTTGTCTCCCTGTGGTGATGTTTACACACCGCACGGGATAGCGAAATAAGGCTAAGTCGACCTAGGAGAGGTCCATGGCCAGTTCAGATATCACCGACACTGGCCGTGACGGTGAATCTAAGTCGGGTCGCCAGGTTGGTAGCACAGTGCACGTTTACTGCACCTCTGCTCCTTGCTCACACGCCCATACACACACACAACAGTACAATAGAGCGGAATACAACGTGACAATGGACGAGCACAAGGTAATCAATTGAGGCTGAGTCGACCTAGGGGAAGCACAAGACCGGTTCAGGTAATCGTCACCGGTGTTGGCTGGGAGCAGGAATCGAACTAGGGCCGCCGGGTTCGCAGTGCAGCGCACTAACACTACCACTCCCCACACTGCCATGTGGAAACAAGTGTTCTCATTCAATATTATATTTTCAATCGTATATACTAAATATCCTCTCTTGAAGCTACAAGTTCATAACATTTTCCGTGGGTCTATCTGTCTATATGATCTACATGCCTGCATGTACCTTCACATCCATCTCTACACAGGTTTGGGTTTCATGTCCAGGAGCTGCAATCGTCACTGGCGAGTGATATCCGAACTGGTCCTGGACACTTCCTTTACCAACCCATACTCACCAAAGTGGTGAAGTACGGTCAAATGATCGCCAATGGCCGACAGTAGATTGACATCAGGCTGTACACGTACAATGTACACACATACACCCCCCGTGTAGCCTTCATCAGACTGCTGGGGCAATGATGTTTGTGAGCACCCAACGAAGGCCGGCACGGCACACGAGGGGTAGGTGGCCAACACCACGCCCGGCCGCCTTTGTCTCCCCAAATCGCGGATGTTTACACACCTCCTAAAACACCACATCCACTCTCTGTTCCACCTACAACAACACACCCTAGGTCAATCCCTCATCTTGGCATTCATCGCCGAACTATCACGAGTTTTCACAGGAAGGAAATGAGCACCAGGTACTCATTTACGGCCGAGTCGACCTAGGAGATGCACGTGACCAGTTCAGATATTCGTCGTCACCGAGCGGGAATTGAACTCGGGTCGCCAGGTGAATAGCACAGCGCGCCAATCACTGCGCCGCCGCTCTCCACGTACGTACAGCAGCGGCTGTGAGCACCGGGCGAGTAAACGCACACCAGCACACGGCTCACGAGCGCGCGTGCCGGGCGAGAGAGAAAGTGACACAGAGACAAAGTGACACAGAGTGAGAGGGAGAATCATGCCGAGAGAGGGAGAGCGCAACATAGAGCGACAGAAAGAAAGTGACGGAGAGATGAAGAGCTAAACATAGAGAGAGCGACAGAGAGAGCGACGCAGTGGGAGAACAAGTGGCATGGAGAGAGAGCGACACGGCGAGAGAGAGCGACACAGAAAGACATGGTGGCAAAGCGTAATGGAGAGCGATTGGCACGGAGAAGCGAGCGAGCGACACAGAAGAGAGTGAGCGCAGAAACTCACGGTGGCAGGGGGGCGGGGGGGGGGGCATGCGGACGGCACGGCGCCACGAGCGATGAGGGGGGCACCAACCCGAGCTGACCACACAAGCACTGGCACCACGAGAAGTTCGAGGGACGGACTGACGGATGCACACACTGAGGGACGTACACACTGACGCACATGTCCGTCCGTGCGTTGCTTGCGCGTCGACGAAAAATGCAGGTTCTCGAAATAGCAACGACGGAAGAAGGCTCCCGCGGCACAGCAGATGGGCACGTCCATTACACGCACACACACGCACACACCCGCACACACACGCACACACCCGCACACACACGCACGCACACGCACGCACACACACACACGCACGCACACACCCCACGCTTTGTTGAGCAGATCCCGCGCTCATCGGGGCACCCTGGGATTGTGTTTCACCGAGACGGCGCGCCACTCGCTCACAACCTCGGTGGACTTCACGCTAACGGCCACAACGGTGAAAATAAAGTGACGGCGGCAACGCGACCGCCGCAGGACGCGATTCAGTTCCGATTCAATTTTTCAACGTTGTTTGGGATTTTCCCCCCCCACCTCCCCAACGAATCCTCTGGACGCGATGTTTTGGTTACGAGGACGCTGCCTTCGTTGGGTCGACGGCTCACAATGGCGTTGGTGTGACCCCGCGCTCGGCCTTTTCACGCGAAGGAGAACCAACAGGTTCAAATGCCTCCACCTGTGATTCAACCGCTCGAGTAAAACCAGGTTACAGCACGATGGAGAGCGAGGGAGCGCGCGCGAGCTAAAGAGAGATCCCTAGGGTCTCTACTTGGTTTTTACCTGGCTAAAAATAGATATAATTAATGATTGATCTTAAGCGTAAAGGTTACAATTCTAAAAAACGCAACCGTGTCGTGCACCCCAAGAATGTTTCTTCATTTTTAAATCTATTGATCAAAACTGTGTTCCATTAAACCGATTTATATCACGTTATATGACCAAAACCCATCCCTAAAATCATTACGATTTGTATAATATTGGTCTTCTTATGAAAGAACATATCCCCCCCCCCACCATAGGAACGTGGAATTTCCGCCACTGGATCGAGGTCATCGATGGCGACGAGCACGGCCCAGCGTTCGTTTGAGCGGCGATCCTCTTCCGCTCCGGTTGGTCGCTCAAAAAAGTAATCTTCAGGAAGTTCACGCGGGAGCATATTTGGCCAACTTCCTGCCAAAATGTCTTACGTGCAGAGGGTACATAAACATGAAAAAAATGTCCCACAGACTGCCTACGACGAACCAGCTTGCTGTACTGCCAGCTGCTGGCCACAACATAGCCCAGCGGAGCAGCGAGCGTCTCGCCGCGTACGATGTAATTAGCGAGACCCACCAACGCAAGAGCCGTGCTCCCCCAACATCTTGCCCAAGGTTTACTCCACTGGGCCACATCTCTCTGTACATGTGTGTACGTAAAACTTCTTTCGCACGGTACGTGTTCATCGGAAGACGTCATGCGCATTCACCGAGGCTATTTCTGTCTGAACGCCGAACCAACGTATGGGTAGCACGCACGAGAAGAGTGTTGATGCTTTCTGTCCTTTGAGAGACTTCAAAAATTGCGGTGAGACGAGGCAGTGGCGACGGCTTGGGGAGTCTTCCAGCCAGCGGCGGATTGATCGATCGTGGACTAAGAAGAAGACGACGACGACACGTTGGGGGAGAGGTGGGGAGGGGAGAGGTGGGGTGTGGGGGAGAGGTGGAGAGGTGGGGGGTCAAGGAGACGCCGCCACCGTCACCGCATCTGAATCTGACGCGAGGAACGAAAGACAACGCCCCCCCCCCCACGACGTCTCGACGAAATCCGCGTTGCCGAAGATTTACCGCCGTCTCCTTGACCCGCGGAGGACCGCAAGCTCTCGCGACGCTCAGCACTCCCTTCAGCGCAGACAAAAAAAAATCGCCGCGGTCACCCCTCTGGCCCGGCTTGCGAGCGGCCCCGGCAGTTAAAACCCAGGTCGGCAATTACAGTTAGCAACACGATGCCCTTGGTTTTGATGCCCCGCGGTAAGTAACCGCTTCGTGTGCGTTTATCTGTCGACGTCAGGGAGCCTCCGTTCACAAATCAGAACGTCGAGATGGCAGCCCCAGTGTATGTATGTAGGAATTTATTTCGCGCCGTACGTAGCCAACCATGCTAAATCGGAGGCGAGCATGCGATAGCAATTCCGCGTTTCTATGGAGGGGGCCAGCCACATCACTAGATGACCGCTACTGACTTTTCCACCAAAGTGGAAGTAATATTCCCGGGGGGAGCAGGCAGTGGGCCGAGTCAACCCCCGAAGGAGATTTGAACCTCGCGACCTATCGATTTGCCAGTCAATCGTTCTTCCACAGCAACGTCAAATGGATATACAATATGATGTGTGTAAAGGATGGCGTTACAATGCTACTCGCTGAAATATGGACGAGGATTTTTACAAATCACCCCTCCACCTCCACCCTCCCCCCACTCCCTGTATCATGAATTGTCACGATTCAGCACCAGAATTGTATTCAATGTTGTGGTTCAGGATTAGCACCTCTAGTGGCTGCAGGAATGTAGTGAACCCATGAAACATTCTGAATTCACAAAACACACTGAGCCTTGATAATTTGAAGGCATGTGTGTACTGTATTTAGAACTTCTTTAACACCGTACGTAGCCAACCGCGCAAATCGGAGGTGCGGGTGGTTCGTCAAGCAATGCATCAATCCAATCGTGATACCCAAAGAAGTATCGTTGAGCATTGAGCTCTCAAACGCCGCACAGATGCGTCGGGGACCTGTTTGCTGTAATTACCACCTCTCGTTGCCCTTAGAGGTAAATATCGCACACGATCTCCGCATGATCCACCAACTCCATTCCGGATTACGGATGCGTACCGACAACATACCACGCACAGCTCTGATTTAATACGAACACCGATTCAGTGAGAATGCGGGAGTGCCAGAGTGCACGTCTGATACCCAACATTTACATCTTAAAAGCACGATTATCGTAACGAAGGGGACAGTCGGAAAGCTGAACACACTTTCAAGACGACGTCCAAAGAGAAGATGGAGCATTTAAATCAGTTAATACGCGGATGGATTGTCGCACCGCAGGATCACGAGAGGTGGCGGTGGCTTGGGGGGAAGGACTTCACATCCAGCAGTGGATTGAGCACGGCTGATGATGATGACGACGACGACGACGAGGATATTGGCTGAGTTGTGCGATACAATGCATCGTTATGCAAGGCAGGAGGAGCGTGTTGCCGTGTTTGTGTGTGGTGGAACGCAGCGATTGCGGAGCCGAGGTTGATCCCAGGGATTGTATTTATAGCCACGCGCATCCACGCTGCGCAGGGCGCATTTGCTTAACAGCCCCGGCACTAACGAGTCTCCACGCGTGCACAGACACGCAACACACACGCACGCACACACACACGCACACACGCACACACACACACGCAACACACACACACGCACACACGCACACACGCACACACGCAACACACGCACCACGCACACACGCAACACGCACACACGCAACACACACGCAACACACACACACGCACACGCACACACGCACACATGCAACACACGCACACACGCACGCACACACGCACACACACACACGCAACACACACACACGCACACACGCAACACACGCACACACACACGCACACACGCACACACGCAACACACACACACGCACACACGCAACACACACACACGCACACACGCACGCACACACGCAACACACACACACACGCAACACACACACGCAACACACACACGCACACACGCAACACACACACACGCAACACACACGCACACACGCACACACACGCAACACACGCAACACACACACACGCACACACGCAACACACACACACGCACACACACACACACGCACACACACACACGCACACACACGCACACACGCGCACACACGCACGCACACACACGCGCACACACGCACGCACACACACGCACACACACGCACACACGCACACACGCACGCACACGCGCACACGCGCACACGCACACACGCAACACACACGCAACACACGCAACACGCACACACGCAACACACGCAACACGCACACACGCAACACACGCAACACACACAACACACACACACGCACACACGCAACACACACACACGCACACACGCACCACACACACACACACGCACACACACGCACCACACACACGCACCACACACACACGCACACACGCAACACACGCAACACACACACACGCACACACGCAACACACACACACGCACACACGCAACACACACACACGCACGCACACACGCAACACACACGCACACACACACACACACGCACACACGCACACGCACACACACACGCACACACGCAACACACACACGCACACACGCAACACACGCAACACACACGCAACACACACACACGCACACACGCAACACACACACACGCACACGCACACACGCAACACACACACACGCACACACGCAACACACGCAACACACACACACACGCAACACACGCAACACACGCAACACACGCAACACACACACACACACGCACACACGCAACACACACACACGCACACACGCACACACACACACGCACACACGCAACACACACACACGCACACACGCACACACACACACGCACACACGCACACACACACACGCAACACACGCACACACGCACACGCACACACGCACACACGCAACAACAACAACAACCGCCATTCGCCACTAAGTGGCGGTGACGTCACCACGACGCTTGTGCCAGGCCATGTGCACCTTGAGGCCACGTGAAGTGTCGAACGCCCGCTGGCAGGAGGTCACGGGGCAGACCCAGGTGCCACGGGTCGACTGACCGAGATGACCGAGATGACTGACTAATGCACCACCTGTGCCCCCTACTGTGCCAACTTGCTGTGCTTTAGCCACCCGGCGCTCTGCTCGTTGTTGTGAGCGTCGCTCCTCCGCCCTCCGTTGTTGTTGGAGGGCGACTGCCTCCAACTGCCCAGTAGCGTCCTTCACGAGCCTCCTCCACTGAGGCCGATCTTGACACCGCTGGTACCAGTCATCGGCAAGTCCACTCAGCTCCACGTCCTCCTGTACCACATCACTCCATCTCTTCTCTAGCCCGTGCCGCGCCCGTTTAGCCCCCTCGATCCGGCCGAACAAAAGCTGCTTAGGCATGCGGTGGCTGGGCATGCGGGCTACATGACCCAGCCAACGCAGCCTTGCCTGCCGGAGGAGCTCACTGATGGGACTTTGCCCAGATCTTTCAAGGACTTGTGAGCTCCTCACACAATCCAGCCTGGTTAAACCCAGGATGGATCGTAGGCAGGCCAGCCTAAATGTTTCCAACCGGCGAAGATGCTCTACTAGGGGGGTCCACGTTTCGCAAGCGTAGAGAAGGGAGGGAATGACCGTGGCCGAAAAGACCTGAAGCTTCGTGCGGAGCGACAGACCAGGTAGCTTCCACACAGCGTTACGCAACCGATGAAAAGATATTGCCGCTCGACTGATTCGGAGTGAGACCTCTGCTGATAAACTGGAGCCGGTCATAAGCACACTGCCCAGGTATGGGAAACTCTCCACTCTCTCCACAACTGCCCCATCACCAATTGGGAGTTGTGGGGGTGGAGTGTCCGATGGTACAAAATACCCAGGCAGGTGCTTAGTTTTGGTGGGGCTGATGGTAAGGCCCCACCTCTTAGTGGCACGCTCCAGTCTCAGCAGCAGCGTCTCCAACTCCTCTTCTGAATGAGCAGCTATTACCAAATCATCGGCATACATAACGTGGTTGACCAATAGGGAGCCATCCCTTGATCGCACCCGGGCGTCGATCAGCCTCCCATTATATCTGTACCAAATGGAAATTCCCCCGGTACAGCTATTGAAGGCTTCACGAACTACGCAGTCGAAATAGATGTTAAATAATGTGGGAGCCAGAGGACATCCCTGTCGCACCCCAAGGTGTACAGGGAAAGGCTCCGACTCCCGGCCACGTAGTTTTACCCGGGCCCGCTCACCATCATGAAGGTCCTTAATAATCGTGAGCAGAGGGTCAGGGACTCCGAAAGCACGAAGAACAACCCAGAGCCAAGGCCCACTGATGGTATCATAGGCCTTGACCAGGTCAATAAAGCAGAGATGTCGGTCTTGTTGGAATTCCCTACACCTCTGCTGTAGCAGACGGACAGAAAATATGGCATCTGTGCAGGACCGCCCTTTCCTGAAACCGCATTGGGGCTCCGCAAGCCTCTCCTCAGCGTGCCTAGCAAGGCGATGTTGAATAATCCTTGCCAGGACCTTACCCGGCACACTGAGGAGTGAGATGCCCCTGTAGTTGTTACAGTCGGTACGGTCCCCCTTCTTAAAGAGGGGGACCACCAGGGCATCCTTCCAGTCCTGCGGAACCCGTCTAGTGGTCCAGACTTGTTATGATGTCATGTAGGGCAGCCTGTGCACAAACGCCACCCTCCCTCAGCATTTCGCTTGGGAGATCATCTCTGCCCGGTGCCTTCCCTGGTCTCAGACTCCGGATCGCCCTCAGTACTTCCTCAACAGCTGGCACCTCAGCCAGCCACTCACAGGGGGTGACCTCTTCCAATATTTGAGGCACCGCAGCCTCAGCAGGGTTATCCCCACTTTGTGCCATGATGTTTTCCTGGCTGAGAGATTTTCCCTCCCCCAGGACCTCACAGAAATGCTCAGCAAATCTGCAAACCTGTTCCTGGGGGTCGGAGATTGGATCACCGTTTTTTCCTCTAATGATGGTAATAGGTGTGGCGCTGCAGGTTACTTTTTTGATGGAGTTAAATAGTGATTTGTGATCGCGGGCCACTGAGGCAGACTCCATCTCCTCAGCAACCCGCGACCACCACCCATCCTTACAGCGCCTCACGGCTCTCCGAACCTCCGAGCGAAGGCTGCGGTAAACCTCCTCATTCTCTGACGTGGGATGCTGTAGGCGATGAGAGTGCGCCTGTCGCTTTTTCTCAATTAACCTGAACACCTCCTCCGTCAGCCAGGGTTTCTGGGGAGGTCTGGACCGCGTACCCAAAGCAGCCATTGCAGCTGCATGAGTCACAGTCTTAAACCTCGCCCATTTACCCTCGACATCAGGTGGAGTGGGGGACGATGCCAACCCCAGCTGCAAGCAATGATGAAATTTCTCGTTTGCAACTTTCATCAGCTAGCTGAGACCAGGCCACTTTTGGTTGGAATGGGGTCCTGGGTGTACACCCACCACCGGAGTGGAAGAATGGCAGGCGCATCTTACAGATGACTAGTCGATGGTCAGAGGTCAGATCAGCTCCACGGTAGGTCCTGGTGTCAAGGACATGGGCTCGCATCCGCTGGTCCGTCACTATGTAGTCCAGCAGATGTTCTTGCTTGGACCCGGCATGTATCCATGATGTTGTGTGGATGCGCCGATGCCGGAAGAGCGTGTTGGTAATTACAAACCCATGGGCTGCACAAAAATCTAGCAGCCTCCTACCGTTATTATTGAGCTGATCTGGCCCATGCCTTCCAATCACTCCAGACCAGGTGCCAGCATCATGACCAACTCGGGCATTGAAGTCACCCAACAAGATGACTCTGTCCCGAGTGGCCACTTTAGCCAGCACCTGTGACAGGAGGTCATAGAAAGCGTCTGACTCATCGGCTTTGCCTGCATCCCTCCACGGATGTTCGTCTTCGGTGGGGGCGTAAGTAACCACGACCACCACTCCTCGCCTCTGGTTGATGGGAAGGCGAGCCCAAAGTATCCTGGGGCTTACAGCTTCCCACACCTCACCGCCACGCTCCCACGCCCCTTTCATTCTTTTGTTCAGAAGAAGAGCCACACCCTGTTGTTTGGCAGTCTCCTGCCCCGAGTAGAGGACTGTCCACCCCTCATGGTTGCAGGAGCCAGAACCGGTCCACCGGACCTCCTGAATGCCACAGAGATCCAGGCGGTACCGGTCCAGCTCCCGACAGAGGAGTGGCAGCCTCTCCTCGGCAGTGAGCGTTCGAACATTCCACGTGGCCATCCGCAATGGTTTTTCGTTGTTTCTGGAGGAGCCCCGAGGGTGAAAATTCAATCTCCTGGCTCCGCCAAATGGGGTTTGGCCAGGAGACGTCATAAAAGCCTGACCCCCCGGGGCCTCCGGCACACGCAACACACACACACGCACACACGCACACACACACACGCACACACGCAACACACACACACGCACACACACGCACACACGCAACACACACACGCACACACGCAACACACGCAACACGCACACACGCAACACGCACACACGCAACACACACACACACGCACACACGCACACACGCACACACGCAACACACACACACACACACGCACACACACGCACACACACACACACGCAACACACACACACGCAACACACACACACGCACACACGCAACACACATACACGCACACACGCACACACGCACACACGCACACGCACACACGCAACACACACACACGCACACACGCACACGCACACACGCACACGCACACACGCACACACGCAACACACACACACGCACACACGCAACACACACACACGCACATACGCAACACACACGCAACACACACACACGCACACACGCAACACACACACACGCACACACGCGCGTGCACGCCTGGGCACACAAACTCGCGTACAGCCCATCAAACAAAGAAAAAGATCCCCCATCAATCCACACAGACATATCTACCCTACGAATGCAAGCGTATGCACTTCCCAACACATAGACAAAGATCCCCCGCATAGCCTTAACGGACTGTTGGGGCAAGTGATGTTAGCGAGCACCGTTAAAGGGCAGCACGCAACACGAGCAGGTGGGTGGCCAGTATAATACCCGGCCGCCTTTGTCTCCCCGGTGGCGATGTTTACACACCATACCAGGTACTCATTTAAAGCAGAGTTGACGTAGGGGAGGCCGTGGACCGGTGGAAATATTCCCCACTGTTATTGGTCGTGAACGGGAGTTGAACTTTGGTCGCCGGGTTCGTAACGCAGTGCGTAAACCACGATGCTATGCACCAATCCACACAAACGCGCATGTACACACACCGATCTATCAACACACAAACATACACATACACCCATCTACACATACATATACAGTCACAAACACACATATGCACTATCCATCACACACATATACATACGAGCACACCCACCCATGCTATCCATCACATATGCATACACCCTATCCATCCACAAATACATACGCACAAACACACGCACCACACACCCACACACAACCATCCAATGAGCATAAGAACACACGCCAGTGCATTCATACACACGTGCAATACACAATCTCTAACACACACATATATATACACGCGTATATCAGCAAACCCACATACCAATCCATGCTCACATGCGCAAACACATTAAAAATGCACGCGTGTCCATGCATTAACACATGTACACACAAATACCTCCTAATATGGCATTAACAGACTTGGGCAAGTGCTGTTAGCGAGCACCTATGAAGGCCGGCACGGCACACGAGGGAGTGGGTCGCCAGCACCACGCTCAGCCGCTGGTATATCCCAAGTGGCGATGTTTACACACATCACCAGGTACTCATTTGAGGCTGAGTCGACCTAGGGGAGGCCCAGGACCAGTTCAGATAATCGTCACTGGTATTGGCTGTGAGCGGGAATCGAATTCGGGTTGCTGGGTTTGTAGCGCAGCGCGCTAACCGCTACGCTACACACACACATGCACAAAGACACACCCGCAACATCCGTTCATATACAAACCCATGAGAAACCCATCCATCACACACAGAAATATCTAACCTTCCAAGAAAACACACAGAGCACATACATACATACATCTGTGAAGACATACACACAGCCATGTGCCACATACGCTCAAAACCCACACACAAAACGAACACATGTCCACACACATGTCCACACACATACCACACACATACCACACACGTGGAGATCACCGATTAAATGAAGTCACCCATGTGAATTCCAGCGATGTTCTAGAAAGATGGCATTTGATACATATACGCTCAAGCCTTTGCTTTACAACAACAATGAGTTAAAATTCACAATTTGGGTCCCATGCTGGTCCATGCCGGAACCAAGAAGAAACATTACGTAATATGTATTTTACATTGAACTTAGCCTACGACTAACGCCCAATGGTCTACACTTGCACAACAATGTCACGGGCTCTTTAACACTCCCCACCCCCCCCCCCCCCAAAGCTTAACTTCGTACAAACCTGGGCAGCTGCGTGAAACGAGATCTCGGTACTTAACGCTAAAATCAGTTTTTTCATAGGTGCTCACCGGCACGCTCCGGGTAAGGTACAACTTGAACCTCCAGGTGCGGGAGGGGGAATGTTGCAGAAATTTTCAGGGCTGCAAAGTGGAGTTCACTTCTCCACACATTCCACCTGCCACTATCTGGAGTTCATTTGCACTTTACCCGGAAGCGTATTGATGACCACCACGTGAACAATCGGTTACAATCAGCTGCGTGGAAAATGGCTCGGGGAGGGGTTGATGGCGATCGCGCACGCTGGCCAGAGGCCTAATCGAACAAGTCGATTGGACATCTCCTCCTCCGGGAACTACCCAGAGTGTGCCTTGCCCTGCACGAGCCTGGCGAGTGACACTCGGCTCAAGGACCCTGTTTGCCTCGTCCCGTTTGTTAACGAGCACCAGCATTGGCACGCAGCTGCGACAGCGACCGCCCGATGGGGAACACTTTGCCGTGTCCGGGTGTTTTACTTTGGCCACGTGAATCTCGCGAGACAGAGATCGTTAACGCATTACAATCTCCCCCTGCTAAAGAGAGCAATTAGAATCAGAATATTCATTTAGACGGAAGAATCCCATGAACTTTAAAGCTCTGTGTCACAGATGTCCAGAGAAAGCGGTGGAAATTCTACATTCCCGTGACGAGGGCCAGTATATCCATAGGACAAACCATGGTTGACTTCCCAAAGTGGATATCTATTTTATTTATCAAGGAGAACCTGCCTGAGGCATTGATGCATCTATCAAAATCCAGTGTAAGGAGTCTGCCTTCAATGCGGAAGAAAACCAGACCAACTGAAGACAGCACAGCCTTACAAGGGGACGACACTAAAAGCTCTACGCACGTGATCACGAACTTGCTGTACTGCTATCTTATGGCCACTTCACAGCCCTTTAGACACTGTGAGAGTTCTGCAAATCTACACAATCCACCAACTTGTGCCTCTGAAGTTCTGGAGAAAAGGGTTCCGTTGCGGTTTGCCTCTGATTAGCACGGTTTTCCCGCACCTCCGAAAGGCCCGGTTGGCTTACATACGGTGCGAAAGAAGTTCAACATACACACCACACAGCGACGTTGGAATGCTACGTTCCCTGTGGCGTGCCGCGGCAAAGCAGCGTCGCACTCCTCTAGCGAGCAGCATAGGCGGGCGACGCTCGCCGTGGCCCGTGCCACTCGGTACGAGGGTGCATCTGCTCCCTCCCTTCCCTCCCTCCCTCCCTCCCTCCCCTCCCTCCGTAAGGCACTCACCTTGATGCGATTCGTGGAGACCGGTGCCACGGGTTTAAACGAGGGGAGCGGGCGTCGCCGGGCGCAATGCTGTGCCGGCTGGCGATGGGGTTGTGACGACGGCGGGGGTGCGTGGTAGGGAAAAAGGGGAAAAAAACAAAGCTCTCCGGGTTCTTGTGGCCCTCGGGAGAGGAGGCGATGAGCGCGAAGATCGGCTCCTTTTGTGACGCTTTAAAATAGCGCAGAAAATCCACAGGAATCCCGACGACCGCGTCACTCGGCTTAAAACGGCATCGCTGCAGCCGCCACCGCCGCTGCTGCTGAGCGTGGCAGAGCGGCCCCACGTGGCTACAACCGGAGACGGAGAGGAGACCGGGGTCTGCGGCAGCAAGCGCCCGCGTGCCCGCGTGCTCGCGTGCCTGGAACAAGTCTCGTGTGGTGGGGGGGGAGAAGCGGCGAGTTGGGCGCCGTCAGGGCCGGCGTGCGCCCATGTCGTTGGCGCGTTTCGACCGCGCGGGTCGCTCAGTTTCACTCGCGTTGCTCGTCAATCGGCGGGTCGGCCGGAGGGACGGGCGTTGCCGAAGGATGGACGGACGCACGGGTCCCGGTTTATCCCGCGTCCATTGCCATCCTGCGCGTCTAAACGCGGCGGCCGGCGAGATGGCGCGGTAACGGAAAGTCAATGTCTCTGCCTGCTTTCGGCCAAAATCTATTTTCGCGCATGCGGACCTCGGCTGCCCTGTGCGAGAGTGGACGCCACAATGCAACGGTGCTCACGGTCGGTGCGCAGCTATCAACTGCCTCGGCGATCTTGGCCGTGTCCCAACGTCGCAGGACTTCACAGAGGGGAGAAAAAAAACTACGCCTTGACATTCAGAGGTGGTCTGGCTGCACACGCCAGGGGAACTTGCAAAAGTATTGTTTTGTTCTTTTGCGCTTTACTTCCGAAGCCAATTTTTCTCGGCACTTTCCTCGTGTGTATTTTCTTTCGCGCAAATTTTCCACGCAAATTTTCTTTGACCGTCGAGATGCACGAGCCTTCGCCCGATAAGAACAAAAAATAACACTCAAACTGAAAAGTGGAGAAACGCACGCATTGTAAGTCAGCCGTTTCCCCACATTCCCTTTTGCAGGGGCCTCCTCCTCTTGCTCAGCCTACCGGTCTTCTTGGCTTCTTAATGAATCCATCAGCCCTCGTCAAATCAACGGGGTCACAACCGAGGGCCTTTGTTCCGAGTCGCTGGTGCGTTTCACGCTTCCAAACTCTGCCCCGTTGCTGCGGCCGCCCCTAATTGCGGCGAGGTGGTTTCCTTTCCCATGATGCAGTGCGGACACGCCGTTGGGCAGAACCCTGGGGGAGGATGAGGAGAAACAAGGGCAGGAAGGGAAATAATGGCACCGTTAAAAAAAACCTAAATTCACACGAAGATCCCTGTTGTGCGTGTTTCATCCAATCAGATTCATCAAAGCGTCTTTCAACGTTCGCGTCGTGAGTTTTCTTCCATGTTGGGGAACAGCTGGATGCTCGGTTAAAATTCCACGCTCGGATTCCTCGGCAATTATCTTAACGGAGTAATCAAAACTTTAATCAAACGTGTGCATGCATATTTGATGCTGCATTCATGAGCACAGTTATTAAAACAACAAACTCTTTACAAGGTGCAACTGATGAAAACGGCCACCGGGTAACAAACAGCAGGCGAGAACTCGCCGCAACACAAACGCTAATCAATTCGTGAACGTAAAACCGCGTTCTGCTATCGGTGGGAGTCGTCAATGAGGCATGGCGACCCCATCGAGCGGAGACGCAGGCGGCGTGAATCTGCACGACGTACCCGCGCTACACCCCCACGGCGCCGACAACGAGCATCGTCGAGACGCTCTCAGCCAGCGGGCGAAACTCCACATTCATAGGTCCGGGGGGGACCAGTATATGTCGACCGAGTAACCGCCGTCAACCTCTCATCGAGAGGTGTGTGTGTGCTGTCCTCAACAGATAAGACGGTGACAACGGCGAGACGGCTGTCGGCACGTTCCGGATATCTCAAAAGGTTAACCGCCTTACGTAAGCGCATCTCAAACGTGTTACCCGCTGCGCGGCGTGCGCGATCCGATATGCGCGGCGTTCGCTCTCTCCGGTTTCGGTAAAAAAAAAGCGCAGACGAGGCGACCGTGCTAGCGGGATTTGGTTTCAGCGGGAACGCCGGTTGGTCCGCCGACCGTGTGACACCGCGCATCCGCGCCCACGTCCTCACCAGGCGGGACGCTCCATCCGTCAGCACCGTCGCCGCCGCCGCCTCCGCTACCGCCTTCAAAACAATTTCGCGGTTCAGCGAACGTTGGGGTCAGTGTGGCCGGTCGATCGGAAACCCGAGCAGTGGAGCGTGGTGGGGGTGGGTTTAGGGTCACGGGCCCGAGGTCTCTAGTCATGCACCGCATCACGCACGGTAACGTGTCACGCACCATCGTCTGTCACGCACAGTAACGCGTCATGCACCATCCTCTGTCAAGCACAGCAACGTGTCACGCACCACAACGGACGCCTTTGTGCGGTACCACGGTGCGAGAGGATGGCAGCACAGAACGACTTTTCGACTCGTTTCAACCGGACTCGCTCGCTCGGCACGACATCGCGACACGCGGTGCGGTGTCCGAAGTGCAGTCAACCGTTGTGCTCAGATCCAGAGGCAGGGTGGGTGGATCGCGCAGATTGCGAGTGACGCGCAAGTGAGCGACACCCTAAACCTGTTGGGCTGTAACGTGGCCAGAAAGAAGTGCCAGTGGGCTGCTGAACAATATGTACGGAACTGTGAGTGCCAGCCCCTTGCTTTGTTTTTCTCATGCAAAACAACTCATTCAACCGGAATTGGCCAAACATCCCAATGCAGGACTGGTTTAGGATTTTCAATCATTCCTGGCCGAATAAGGAAGATTATCAGCGCAGTCATTGGCGGCGTACCAGAGACCAAACAATCATTACGGTAGAGAACCCGGTTCAATCCCAGGTGACCTGAACCAGGAATTTAACAGGGTCGGGCTCAGTGCCCGCTCCAGCTGTCCGAGCTTTAAGCCCATGAGAGCATTCTGCAGCATCGACTCGCACGCGGCCGACTGCGCTCGTGAAGCGGCGACGGGCTGCCCTCGCGTGCCAGACGCCCGCTCCCACGACGGTCCGACAACAAGACCCCGGGGACGACACGAAGAACAACCCGATTATGATAACGTTTATAACCGGTGGTGGGGGGGGGGGTCACCGCTCCGTCCCACGGCCCAGCGGCACATTTACGAGGCACCGCCGCCGCCACGCCGCCACTGCCCGGCAGCACCTGGGGCGAGGCGCGCGAGGGGGACAGCCATCGGACGTGGGCCACGGGAGACATCCGTCCTCCACCCGGCCCCCCTGAGTCTCGTAAAGTTTGGCGTGGCTGAGACAACAGAGCGAGAGGGCGGTGCGCACGGAGACGGCGGGGAGCGCGCGTGGCAATCGCCGCGCCGGTCTTTAGAAATCAACGAGCCCGGCGCTTCCGCGCGTTCCGTCGTGATAAGCCTGTCACCCCCCCACCCTCCCACACCCCCCTCGCCACCAACACAGATAATTCGACAAGAGCGGATGCCATGGGGAGCAGAGCCGGCACGCGGATCCGCCCGGTGCTGCGCAGAAGCGATTGTTACGGCGGCTTAACGTTCGCCAGAGATACATGGGCACCCCCGCCTCCCCCCCGCCCGTTTGCGTAATCAGAAGACATGACGTTTCTGCATGGGGTCGCGGTTGCTGTAAGTGAGTTTCGTCCCCTCTGCGGCAAACACAAAAACTCAACACGCTTCGTCAACAACGCTTCCCCGAAAGAGGAACACGCGCAGAACAGGCGACATGCACCACTGCCAAATCAGCATCACAAAGCAAACCTCTGGCCAATGCAGCGTACTCCCATGTCCAAAATATTCAGTGAGAAAAAAAACGAGGCCAGCAGTCCAATACGAACAAGTGTCGATACCATCAGGATTCTCTGTGTCCATACTGCCGCCCACTGGTCACAGAGTTCATCCGTACAATTCCCGTTGGGGTCACGGAACGTGAAACCCACCCGGAACAAAGCAACAGTCTTGATACCGTGCAGATTCGCATCTCGCGGCTGCGTCGCCGTCAAACAGGGCCACACCTCAGGCTGCCTTTGACTTCAGCGAGTCTCATTGGCAAGCACGTGGTCCACCACAAACCGCCTACGCAAAAACCATGGCAGATGCAGATACCTGATGCACCAATGGAAATTAAAAACCCTCCGGTGTGCGACTGTGGTCATCCAGATCAGACATCGGAGAGCGAGCGGAGCGTGCCGCTCGCCCTGCTCGCCCGTTCAACGGGTGCTACCACCCGTGTGCGGCCTGTTGTGCGTTTTTTGCTGACCGGATTCCGGCTGAAATTCCACCTTTGAAAAGCTTTGAAAAGCTCTGCGTTTTCAAAGCATAACGCCTCTCACCGTCTGTGTCGCAATAGAAAACACGCCGGCATCGCTCTTCCCCCCCCCCCCCCCCCGTGCAACTGACGTGCGTCAGCGCACCATCAGGCTTTGTTTAGCGACGAGCACTTTTTACATCAATATATATGAACCTCAGTTGCTGGTGATTGCGATGAACGCCAAAGCGATACGCAATTTACGCCGAGAGCAACACGCAACCCAAAAGTGGCTCCTCCTCGTGGATCTCGTAGCGAGCAATTCCGTACGTCTCGGACCATTGAGCCGAATGATTCCGAACTGTTGTCAATAAGAACCAAAAACGGTAACGCATTTCGGTCAGGAATTGTAATGACGCTCGGCCGGTGATGTCACCGTGATATTGCTCCCATACCCACTCCGACTGGACATCTGTGAAAAGAGCTTAATAGCTCATCACATTGCCCCAGTATAAATACATATTATGATTTTCTGCAGCTTAAAACTAGTTCTACATGGCACGTACATTGCAGCCGAGGCGAGCACCCACAAGAGCTGTCATGAAGTTTAGGTGAGCTACTAGCGAGCCACATGCTTGCATAGCTGGGTAATACGGTAATCAAACTATGTTTTATTTTACCACGTTAAGTTCCACTGAGCTCTATAGCTCTTTCAGTAGCGACCTGGCCACAAATGATGGCTCAACGTAAGTGGTCCATCGCGTGGAAATCTATAGCAGCCAAATAATCTAAACGCTCGTTGATTCTAAATGTGGGGGGAAAAAACGGAGGACCCGGAGAAAAATCTACGCGATCACGAGGAGAACATGCAAACACTCCAAATATATAGGTTTCAGGGTTGGGATCGAACCCATGACCTCCAACATACCAGGCGAGGGATTAACATCTCGCCACAACCGTGGGCCCCTAAAGCCAGCTTCAGTGCATGGCTTTCATTTCTGCTGTTATTTCACACAGTGTTTGTATTTGTCACCAATGTCTCATCAGCATCCTGGCACACAGCACGGGGCACACAGTCCATCCTTTCTGGACATAACCCCAATGACACAAGGGGCCACAAGTCCCAGTGGGGAATGACCTTTGCATTAATTTGTACCCCTTCCTGTGTTATCCTTCGAGGGCCCACCCTACACAGCAACTCAATTCCGCTTTCTCTTTGGCTCACTCCAAAGCTATCGGCTAAATGATCCCTCTGAGCTGGGCTCGACTTGGGTTCAGTGCGAATGTAAAATCCATTACAGATCACTTCTCTTCAGTTGGGGAGTTTGAGATTTGAACGTCGGGTCCTAATGACATTGGCTCAGTGCTCTAACACTGGCGCAGCTTAATTTCCTTAGCCACTTGATTAACTCTACTTTAAATGCAGCCATGCCAGACGCTAATGAGACCCACGCGGTCGGGGCCCGTGCACGCGTACCGATCCCCATTTCCAGTGACACGGGGGGACGACAAGAGGGCAATTAGTGGCGCTCGTTCAAACTCACGACTCGCCCCGATTGCCGCCCAACGCGTTTCGGCAAAAGTCCAGAAGCGGCGGGTAACGACGCGGCGACTCGACGTAGTCTGGGTGAACGATCGCTCCGTTGTGCACGGGGATTTCACACTGAACCCATGCCGGCTTCAATCGCGCGCTTTCAGATGCGCTTCTGGAACGCTCTTCCTTCCGATATTAGGAAGCCACTGGAGCTATAGTGCTTTTAAATCATCTACATTGAAAATAATTTCTTTAGATCTGCTTTTTACGTTTAGTTTGTTGTCCTTCTGCCGCACCTCCAATAAGCATGGTTGGCTATGTGTGGTGCGAAAGGAGTTCAACGTACATACATACATATATACTCTGAGACGCGGCAGACACCGGGCCTCAAGGTGCAGTAACAGAGGGAGGGAGGCCGCAGTTGGAAACGATTCCCTCCACGGGCACCTGGCCGCAGAACGCACGCGCGGGCAGCCGGGGTCACTCGCATGCTCAGAGTGAGCCAGCGGAGAGCCACGAGGTGAGCAAAGCCAGATGCAACTTCTCAGTCGGCAATGGGTCCATTATCCAAACCGTGCAGTTCACTGCTGTAAAAGTTGAACAAAAGTTCAGAACCAGATCTCAGCACAAATCAATTCCTGCTTCCACCCAAGCACAGAATGTTAAAACCGGTCCAGAGTTTGCTCGTATTGAAACCAATGTTATTAAATAAATGCACGCCCTGAAGGACATGTGCCCATGACGTGTGTAAAAATATACTTTTTTTATTTTTATGTAGACACAAACATGGGAAGGTGTATTTTCAACTGATTTACTCCACTTTTATCAAAAATGCTCCACAAGCAACAACTTTATATTGTACGTGTGTATGCTGAACTTCTTTTGCACCGTATGTAACCAACCGTGCAAGGAGTACGAGGGTACATGGCAGACAAGGACGAAGCTGGTCTTTACCCATCAGAGCTGCCATGACAAAACACTGCAGCGCAGCTGTGATGCATGACGTGTAGATTAGTCACTTGCAGTGAAATACTCTTACATTTATTTAAAATATTGTGACGCTACTATGCATGACTGCTGATCAAGTTTGTTTTTCCCGATGAGCCAGCCGAAGACACTCGTGCACGCAGAGAGTTTGGGATGGGTGCATAATTGCGTGTGTCACCCCAGGTATCTTTCCCTGCACGTTTGTCCCAGTGACACTCAAATTTCCCAACCGAATACTATCCGTGTATCGTAAGTCACGGGAATCACGGGGCAATGTGCTACCCGTGCTCACCACAGCCAGGTAAAAACCATCTCGCTGCTCAAAAGTCCATCGGTGGCCATGAGCTGCCGGTGGAAACTCCACACTCCGGCACTGTGGGCAGGCCACCCGCACTTTCATCCTGGGCCAGTGGAAGTTTTCCTCTGCTTCTGACACTCCCCTTGGCGGCCAAGGTAAACACTAGAGGGTAGCAGCGGGGGGGGGGGTGCCTGGAAATCGCTTAAAGTCGCAGGGGTCCTGAGCGACGGCCCTACCAGAGGAAGCGTGGCAGCCACAGAGAAGAGAAAAAAAAACAGCTTTTGCTTCGGGAGCATTCTTTTTTGTTGTTGGAGACAGCAGTGCGGTGATTTTGGGGAATAGCGATCCGTGCGACACTCGACGTGTGCGTCGACACCGGGTTAATGCCATGACTGTGGAAATCGGCGGTTAGAGTGCCACACTGGCTCGCAAATCCGCCTTGTCCTGGGAGGCATGGTTGGGGCTCCAAAGCTTCCCCCCAAGGAAGAGGAGAAAGGAGGCACCCAGCCGTTTTTGTTGTTTTTTACCGTGTGATAGGCACGATCATCCAAGACAGCGGATAGCGTGCCCCGCCCCCCCCTTGCTTATAAATGGGTTAAGGGAAGCAAAAAAAACTAAAACAAATGACGCATTAACTGTACAATGTCAAATAAAACGGCAATGTCTCGGGAGGATTTATTACCCAAATAATAGGGTTTTGTGGGGAGCAGGTGGGAAGCTGTTTTGGCTGACGATGACAGGCCCAGCCCATGTGATTAATGTGCTTTCCCACAAAAGTGCTTGGGAGGGCTCACGCGGTGGGGGTGCATCATGGCCATGACCAAAGCATTGACCTGGCACCGCTGAAATCCAGGGTTCAAATCCGCGTGTTTAGCCACTCGTAATTAAACCCAGTTCTCAAGTAGAGTGAAAGTTGATGGTATCTGCCAAGTTACAAATTACTGCATGAAAAAAACGACACATTCAATTGGTTTGTCACGTTGCAGCTGTGAGGATTATGAGCGTAGATGTTATTGCCGAGAATGTGGTGAACATTCTTTGCGAGGCCATATAGAAATGTATGCCACAGTGTGGATAAGAGGTCTTCCCAAGTGACCTCTTACCAATGGTGAATCCTTTTTCTCTCGTCCAATGACGCTTCGGCCAAATATTGTAATCGTAATTTGGTGGAAAAAATAAATATAACATTACACATCGAAAAAAATGGACGTGACCTGTGCATTCCCACAGTAAATCTGTGGGTTTCGCTGCACCTCAAACATGGCAGGATAACGCAATAACACTTGGTCAAACTTGCCCATGCAGACCAATGCGAGTGATTTTAATGCGCCCCGCAGAATAATATACTGCGATTCTTTTTTGTTGTGAGACAGACACGGTGAAAGATCGGTTTCACGGCGTATAAATCTGTGACAAGCGGGGCATAAAGAACGTATTCATCGCTTGGCCACGGGGGCCTGCGATAAACATCTTACACTTCCACCTACGGCTGGAGCCAAAAGCCTGCTGCTCACTTACTCACTAATTTGCATTACCATCCGATGTACACGCTCGCTTCATTCACACAGCGCTGAACTGCAGTTCCCGAACAAACCTCCGCCCCCCCCTCCCTGCCCCCCCTCCCTGACCCCTCCCAATACCGTCCCCCCACCTCCCCCCCAACCCAAGCTGCATCAGCCACCGGCCCCCACCCCTACGCCCCACCACCGCCTTCACAAAAACGCTGCCAAAGCAGAACTTACCCTTGCAGCAAGTCCGCTACATTTTCATTATTAAAACAGCAACGCTTCTTTCAGCGCTTCTGAATGCAGATTTATATCCCGGGTTTCGGAAACGAGCCCGCGAGTGGCGTTCCAGTTCATGGGGGTTCGGCAAGAGCCATTTCCTCACCCACCCCCTTGGGCCCTGAGGCTGTTTCACCACGACGAGCAGTAGCCGCAGCATCGACAACAACATCATCATCATAATCTGACTGCGGTAACGAGGCAGCCGCAACACGCCCACTTTGTTCTGTCTGTCTCTAGAATCAGCAGAGTTTCCTGCCTGTTCGAGTCCCGCATCTTGCACGCAGGGAATTTCACGGCAGGTTCGAAGGCAAGCGACTCTGCAGTTTGGACCAGAGGCGTTCAAGATGTAATAATATGAATCCTTTCCCATTCCGAGACGTCTGCAAGTTGCAGGGTGGGTGTCTCGTTGACCACTGCATCTCGGAACGCGCAAGCGGTTGAGTGTTAATTTGTATTTAGAGAAGCATTGTTTTTAAAGACATTGTACTCACCGCAGAGAACTGTCGCGACACGACCGCACTCTACGATAGCTGAGCGCCAAACCGTGCAACACACCCTCCCGCATGGCCTTGCGAGAGCCTACACGTACGTACATGTACGTGATGGCAATGGGAGGGGGTTAAGAGGTTGTTGAGATGAGAGGTAAGCTGGTGCGTGTTGCCAAGAAGAGCATTTGGAGTGGCACCCCCATGGTGGTGACCCAGGGAGGAGTTTCTTCAACCAGAGTGGTGGACACTGAGTGTGATCGTCAGAGGTCAGAAGTCAACTTCAACAACCGTGCCATTGAGCATAAAATAACTGCTATATGTGGTTGCATCAACGGCTGCAGTGACCTCTGGATAATATATATATAATGTACTCCTTTATACAGTGAAGGAAAAAGTATTTGATCCCCTGCTGATTTTGTACGTTTGACCACTGACAAAGAAATGATCAGACTATAATTTTAATGGTAGGTTTATTTGAACAGTGAGAGACAGAATAACGACAACAAAATCCAGAAAAACGCATGTAAAATTTTTTATAAATTGATTTGCATTTCAATGAGGGAAATATGTATTTGACCCCCTCTCAATCATAAATATTTCTGGCTCCCAGGTGTCTTTTATACAGGTAACGAGCTGAGATTAGGAGCACACTCTTAAAGGGAGTGCTCCTAATCTCAGCTTGTTACCTGTATAAAAGACCTGTTCACAGAAGCAATCAATCAATCCGATTCCAAACTCTCCACCATGGCCAAGACCAAAGAGCTCTCCAAGGATGTCAGGGACAAGAATGTAGACCTACACAAGGCTGGAATGGGCTACAAGACCATCGCCAAGCAGCTTGGTGAGAAGGTGACAACAGTTGGTGCGATTATTCGCAAATGGAAGAAACACAAAAGAACTGTCAATCTCCCTCGGCCTGGGGCTCCATGCAAGATCTCACCTCGTGGAGTTGCAATGATCATGAGAATGGTGAGGAATCAGCCCAGAACTACACGGGAGGATCTTGTCAATGATCTCAAGGCAGCTGGGACCATAGTCACCAAGAAAACAGTTGGTAACACACTACGCCGTGAAGGACTGAAATCTTGCAGCGCCCGCAAGGTGCCCCTGCTCAAGAAAGCACATATACATGCCCGTCTGAAGTTTGCCAATGAACATCTGAATGATTGAGAGGACAACTGGGTGAAAGTGTTGTGGTCAGATGAGACCAAAATTGAGCTCTTTGGCATCAACTCAACTCGCCGTGTTTGGAGGAGGAAGAATGCTGCCTATGACCCCAAGAACACCATCCCCACCGTCAAACATGGAGGTGGAAACATTATGCTTTGGGGATGTTTTTCTGCTAAGGGGACAGGACAACTTCACCGCATCAAAGGGACGATGGACGGGGCCATGTACCGTCAAATCTTGGGTGAGAACCTCCTTCCCTCAGCCAGGGCATTGAAAGTGGGTCGTGGATGGGTATTCCAGCATGACAATGACCCAAAACACACGGCCAAGGCAACAAAGGAGTGGCTCAAGAAGAAGCACATGAAGGTCCTGGAGTGGCCTAGCCAGTCTCCAGACCTTAATCCCATAGAAAAACTGTGGAGGGAGCTGAAGGTTCGAGTTGCCAAACGTTAGCCTCGAAACCTTAATGACTTGGAGAAGATCTGCAAAGAGGAGTGGGACAAAATCCCTCCTGAGATGTGTGCAGACCTGGTGGCCAACTACAAGAAACGTCTGACCTCTGTGATTGCCAACAAGGGTTTTGTCACCAAGTACTAAGTCTTGTTTTGCAGAGGGGTCAAATACGTATTTCCCTCATTAAAATGCAAATCAATTTATAACATTTTTGACATGCGTTTTCTGGATTTTGTTGTTATTCTGTCTCTCACTGTTCAAATAAACCTACCATTAAAATTATAGACTGATCATTTCTTTGTCAGTGGGCAAACGTACAAAATCAGCAGGGGATCAAATACTTTTTTCCCTCACTGTATATATATTTTAAACACGGTTGCACAAAGAACAGAAATGTTATCAAGCAGCCGGCACCAAACAGCTCTATCAAAGATGTAATAGATAAGCCTTAACGGATTCCTTGAGCTGAGAGAGGTTATGAAAGCTTGGGAAGAGGACAACGCTAGGAGAATCCCAAATGCCCCGGGCGTCAGCAGCTCTTTAAACCCATCAATAGCACACAGTTATTCCATCATCATCTTTTTTAATCATTCAACAATGCAAATTATTCCTGCGCTGAAATTCCAGGGCGTGAGAGTACGCACGCCGCCCACGTTATCGTGAGCGCGGCAAGACATTAAACGTTCTTAACTGTGACATTTTTGGGTGGAGGGGGGAGGGAAAAGCACTCGTGTAGATACATCTTTACGGCTATTCATGAAAAATCTATTGCAGCAAGTGATTTGATTTTCCGGGAATCACAACCAGAAGTAACATTTATAGCGGCGAGCCCTCGGAGCCTCGGAGCCCATCAAGGTGCAGTTAGAAATGCATACAAACGTGACCGACTGCACACGTATTTCCCAACGGACGAAACGAATAAAAACTAAACAGCTCGCTTACAACCGCGTCACTCGAGGGGCCAATGCTAATGATTGAGCGATCGCACAGAACCAACACTGCTCAACCCCTTCATTAGAAAACGCTTCCCATCAACCCTCCAATGGTTAAATCCAGGAGCACAGAGGGGTTTTGATGTCACGCTTCATTCACCGACGGGTGCACAAACAAACGCAATGTCAACAAACATCAGTTTCGATGGGCCACAAATTGAATCGTGAACAGCCAACCACAGTTTAATAATCCATCGCGAGTAAGGCTCGGCCAAGTCGTGTGTTTCTTGTAAACACTCAGCGTTGTCCTGAATGTGCTCACGCCCCGTCACTGTGAGCTGCATTGGCTGATGGGGCACGCGAAGGGACAACTCGGGAGCTCGTCTACACAGCTGACGAGCTTGCAGTCTCCGTGCTGTGGAACATGGAAGCCTGATGGCCCTTGATAACCAGCGATGCCCCTTTCAGCTCATTTCCCTCACGGCGGGTGTGTGCGCCTGTGCACGTAGGAAGGGCTGTTTCATACCAGCTGCCAAAGTGCAGAATCTAGGATGCAAAGTGAGACAACTAAATAATATTAATGAAGTTGACATCCTAACGGCTGTTTGTTTCCATTAGCTAATGGGGGACTGCGAAAACGGCGAGGACTGTTGCTGGAACCAAGAGGCGGTTTTACCATCACCCCCCGCCAGGTCCCGGCGCAGCAGACGCACCGTGGAATCTTGGCGGCGCTTCTCTTCACAGCCGCCCGCCCGCCGAATCTCACCCGTGGCCGCCGCTAACAATGGGGCCCATGAGCGGCCATCGGCGATGGTGCACCAGCCAACCCTCTCTCGCCCTTCCCACCGCTGTCCCGGAAGAACGCGCCGTGCGTTTGTGTTTAACGAAAACAAAACAAGAAAGAAAGCCACCGCTGCCCGCTGCTGCCGCCACCGCCACCACCGCTGCTGCCAAAACCGCAACTGCCGCAGGAACCGTGGAACACAATCGCTAAGGTTGCACGCGCGAGTGGGAACAGCGCTCTGCGAAGACGCCGGCGCGTGCGCGCGCACGGCAGTCCCACAATGGAAGGAACTGGCTCCGTGCGGCTTCGCGTTTTTTGTCCTTTCCCGGCGGGCGAGGGCCCATGTTGCCCTTTCCCACAGCCCCCCCCGCCCCCGGGGGCTGCCCTCTGCGCCCTATGAAATTACAGCCCCTCTGCCGTGCGGCCGCGGGCCACGCACACGGCAGGATTAGCGCGCCGACCGACTTCATTTGGGAGGCTCGGAATGTTTCGCGAGCGCGCGCCCATTTGTGCCGACCTCTTGGCGAGTCGCGACTGACCCCCGAGGAGTCTTGCCCGGAAAGTAAAATGACGCGAGGCTTTTATTTTGAGACGCGACGGGCGGCACGAAGTGCGAGCAAGCGGAGACTTGTCTCTTAAAACGACGACCTGACCAGACCTGAGCACGCAGTCAGAGCAATTCTTGCTCAATTCAAAACAAGCCCGTTAACTCGCACCTCCGCACCTCCACTGCACCACGATGGCTAACTTAGGTCTCCCTCTCTCTCTCTTGCCCGCATCTTTATTGACATTGCAGTTCTTTTCAGTTTTGCTTCACAATGGATGTGAAACGTTAGAACAGCTAAGTGTCCGACTCATCCGTGAGGCATTTAAATGTTAGCTCCCTCGGATGTGTGGGGTTTTCTCTGGACACTCAGGTTTCGTCACCAAAAGACATTAAAAATAATATAAACCTGCCAATGCCGGGCTCTCCCCAGGGATTTCTCGTGTAAGGAAGGACTACTTAAATAAAAGCCACTCGACTGAGGGTGACTTTTTCTCAATTTATTTCTTGGATTCTCTTCTTGCCGTTTAGGCAATCTTTGCCCCGCGCCACCGCTTCAGATTTTATGATTGCAATTATCATTTTGCAAACAGGAAACTGCGATAAGCAAGCGGCAGGGCCTGCAATTAAAAATGGCAAAAGGAAATTCGTAAATATATGCATGAAACGCAACATTTTAGTTAGATACGACTTCCATTAGAATAACTGTAAACATTTTACAATCGCAACGAGCCATTAGCAGAGTTCGAGTATTGAAGCGCTCATGCATTCTAACTCCTTTGTTGCCGCGAACAAAGAATAACCAGTTACGACACGATTACAGGTCGACTGAACACAACACACAATATACACATAGCTAAATACACAACTGTCAACCCATTCTATTAACACCATTTGTTTTCTGTTACCAGGTAAGGCCCACTGAGCAATATGGCTCTATTTCAGTAGCAACCTGGCTATCACAAATGACTTCTCAACGAAGTGGACATTTAAAGTAGCCAAGCACTCTAAATACACGCAGATTCTAAATATGGAGGGAAAAACCGGAGGACCCGGAGAAAAATCCACGCCACCACGGGGAGAACACCAACCACCCCCCCAAACCAACAGTGGGTTCTGTGCTTACTACCCCAGTGTAACGGTGGAGATAAGAATGCAGATGACAACGAGCTGCCCTTTGCGTAATCAGAACGTCTAATCTGCCAAAAATAAAGGCCCATGTGGTCGCAAATCGTTGTCGAGAGAGAGTAAACACACTGCCCAGCCGCCACCTACCCGCCGTGTATCCACTGCGCACGGCAACACGGAACGGCCGTGTCATCAAACGCAAGCTCCACTGCAGACCGCAAACAAATTGATTTGTAGATGGCCGCGACCGTTCAATGGTTTACCGCGCACTGTTAGAATGTGAGGGCATCCGGCGACGTGTGCAGCTGGTTTGTTTTTCGAGAACCAACGCTGCTTAATGAATGCACTCCCAGGAGGCCGCGTGGCTGATGGGATGTGTAAAAACAAATACTATTGTTTTCGGGGGACAGATTTGCGAAGGAGGCGGGCGCATTGTCTACTTATTTATTTTGTTCTTGAAATTCTCGACAAAGGCACCAATGTTATTTTGTGTTGTGCGTTATCCGGTTTAGGATTGAGCGTGAACCCATATCGAACAGGGTTCTTGCCGATACAAATCTAGCAGCTCACCAGCATTGGGGTTCAAGCGAGCCTGACTGCCGACAAGACACTGATGTCGAAACTTGTCCAGACTTTTTGCTCGTGAAGAAACCAATGCTGTTGAATTAATGCACTCCCAGAAGGCCATTACATTTCTACAATCATCACTTAACGACGGGGATTGTTTAAAAATAGCAAGGAACATGCAACAATGAATGCATCACTATCATCGTGCCATCATAGGCCATGAAGATGGGTAATGTTCATATTTAGTTGGTCTATTTTAAGCCCCAGGAAAGTGAAGGGGCATCTCTTGACGTGCAGAGTGAGCGGCAAGCCAGTAATTTATGGACTCTGCTTAATGACCCATATTTAGTCGAGACATCTGAACAGAAAAGCCGATTCCCGTTCATCACGAGGCAGTCCAGCCACAAGACAAATATCCCCCGTATAGCCTTAACAGACTGTCGGAGGCAACTGCTGTTAGCGAGCACCTATGAAGGCCGGAACGGTATACGAGGGGTGGGTGGCCAGCACCACGCCCGACCGCCTTTGTCTCCCCAGTGGCGATACTTACACACCACACCAGGTACTCATTTGAAGCTGAGTCGACCTAGGGGAGACACAGGACCGGTGCAGATAATCGTCACTGGTGTTGGCCGTGAGCGGGAATCGAACCCGGGTTGCCAGGTTCATAGCGCAGCGCGCTAACCGCTACGCTACCGTTCCCCACTAGACACATACACGTCCAGGACTCCCGCCCCATACCCCCGTCCTGTCCCCACGTTCAAAAACTCCTCCTGATCGGTGTAAGCCTGCATTTGTTTTTTTAATGTACAGCACCTTGTGACCTCCGGGCAAAAAGGTTCTGCAGAAGTGGAAATTATTCTTGTTGTTGTTCTTGATCGCAGCCAAACGCCCAAAGTGTATCTGTGCTTGAATGAGCAGCAAGGCAGACAGCTGACCTCTGCCGGCTCTGAGCCCAGTGGTGGAAATTCCTCATTCCCTGGGCGGCAGGTCGCAGTCCGTGTGTATGACAGCCACCGATGACTTTCAACAAAGCGGTTCCCATTTCATCAGCAACGATGGGATAATTTGCCAGAGTTGACGTTTGATCGGATTTAAATTACTGAAAAAAATTGATAACCCACAGAAACATTGATATTCAAGATAACCCATGCATGTCCTGCGTTTGTCGCTCTGAGTAGCGCCGCGATGATGGCATGGGGGGGGGGGGGCTCAAGCCGCGGTACACCAGCCTCTCCCCTATGCCGCGTGGGGGGGGGGCGAAGCCGTCATCCAGCAGTAATGGACTAACAAAGCCTCCTCGATGTTACGAGCAATATTATTATTATTACTACTTACAGAGCAATGTAGCTTGTTTACAAACAACCTGACACAATCCCATCAGAAGGGAACAATGCGGTCGAGGCGGAGTTTGCTCGCGGTCCCCGGTGACGCACTGGCAGAGCCAGTGGGGGGGGGGGGGTGGTACGTGCTCCCCCAATGATCTGATCGAAATAATCCCCAATTTCGACAACACAAATAACATTTAATATCATGCACAAATCGGCTCATGAACAGACTTTGCTGCACTGCCATCTCCTGTCCACCTCTCAGCAGATCACAGGGAGGGGAGTTTCACAAATATTGCCACGATTCCACAAGAATCAACTCCCAAACCTCTGGGATCAGACATGCACTACCACCACGACCATTACCACCACCAATACCAAGACCCGCCATTCGCCAAGAAGTGACGGTAACGTCACCACGGCGCTGTGCCAGGCTAGGTGCACTTTGAGGCCACGTGAAGTGTCCAAGGCTCGCTGACAGGAGGTGACGGGACAGACCCAGGTGCCATGGGTTGGCTGAGATGACTGGTAGATGCACCAGCTGTACCCCCTACTGTGCCACCACCACGACCATCACGATCAGCAAAGATAGAGACAAAGATCCCCGTATAGCCTTAACAGATTGCAGGGGCAAGTGCCGCTAACAAGCACTTGTGAAGGCTGGCAGAGCACATGAGGGGGTGGGTGACCAGAACCACGCCTGGCCACCTTTGTCTCCCCAATGCTGATCTTTACACCCTGCGCTGGGTACTCATTTGAGGCCGAGTCAACCTAGAGGTTCAGCTAATCGTCAGTGGTGTTGGCCGTGAGCGGGAATCGAACCTCGGGTCACCGGATTCGTAGCGCAACGCGTTAACCTCTGCGCCACCGCTCTGCACAAACCAGTACAACCACCACAACAGCCAGCCGCAGCCAACAGGACCACAACCACCCGCAGCTCATCCTGGCAGCCGCCACCTGTACAGGAGTCGAACGCGAGACGCGGGTGCGAGGGAGGGGCAGCCGAGCGCAGTCGTCCCACGAGGGCGGTGAACGCAACGGGCGCCTGCGTCATCACTTTCTCCCCCCCTCTCGTCGCCCCCCACTCTCTCCAGTCGCGTGCCTCTACGCGCGCCACATTCCATCTCATTAACTGTGCAGAGCAGCTGAGAGTTCTCGTTCCGGAACCTGCTCGTAGAAAATATTCCACGTTGACGCCGTCCGCACTACAGTTGTTACCGCTATTGCCGACGGCGACTCAAATATAAACGCACCGCTCGTTATGGGCGGCGTCGGCGGCGCCGCATTCGCGAACCCAGCGACCCGAGTTTAATTCCGAACACACCATCCCCCCCCCACCGCTTGACTTGCTGAAAGGGTCCCTCTCGAGGTCACAAGAAATGGCAGCAGCATGGAGGAGGGGGGCCTTCATCCAACAGGGGACAGACCAAGGCCGATTGTGATGATGATTCTATTCTATATTTGCGCACGGCAAGATGTTCAGGAGCTAAAATGCCAATGTCGAGGTCTGTTGGCCAGATGATGAGACTGGACGAGATGTCTCTTCATCGCCACTGTAAAAGCCCAACGTTTGCAATGCTTAAAATTATTTTCAATCCGCGGTGACTAAAAAGGGAAACTCTTCTGGCTTCATCGCGCTCCCAGCCAGCAGAATAAACGACTGCCCTGTTCATTTGCACTTCAGCAGTAGCAGCAGCGCTCAAAGCAGCCACGTGCAAACGCACGCAAGTCCGCAAGTCGCCGCAAGAAAGGGAGCACTGCGCATGACTTGTGCGTGAAACGCTTCCCCCGAACAAAAACCAAAGTGTGCGGTGCCCGCCGTGTGGCAGCGATGATGAAAATGCAGGGCGTGGCGGCGGCGCGAGGCACCTGCACGCACCAATAATCCCCCCGCCCCCCACGCCCTCTATCTTGTTGACACAGAGTCCACGCGCGCCAGCCGCAGACGCCCGCCGGCCAAACGTTCCTGACGGACGCGGCCTGGAGGAAACCCTTGTCGGGCGGGCGATGGCTCGTCCGCACGCGGCACGTTCAAACGTGGACACCGCGTTCCATGTAACGATGCGAATTACGCAGGACGTACACGCGAAAAATGTACCGTTCAGGCTGATGCATTGCCCAGGGATAGAACTCGAAAGTCACAGAACAAACGAGAATAAAACTAAATAAATAAAATCAATTAATGAATCAAACCGCGACCCAGAATTCGTGCCGATTCACCAAATCGTGTGGGCTACGGATGGCGAATCGCGCGATGCCCGGGGTTGGAAGATGCGGCGGCGCTGGCTTCGAGAGGCCGCCTGAAGTGACCCCAGGAGCTCTCCCTGCTGTGCCATCCGAGCCACTTGCTGACACGACGAGGTCAAAACGCTGACCTCGAGCATCTGCTGCAGGACGTTCCTTCAGTTCACACGACACGAGACCAAGAGCGCCGCGGGAACACAATGGACGACTAAATAAAATATTACATTTTCTTTGAACAATCACACTGGGCTTCCATCGCCCTAAAGCACATCTTACAACCGCACACAGAACCGTGGCGCTCAAACCGTGGCCTCGCGTTTTGAACGATTTAAAATCCCCGAGTATTAGGCCGGTGTTTCTCAACCGTCCCCCCCCATCCCCGACCTCATGATCACCAACCACCGGGGGTGCATGCAGGCAGCCTGCAGCAGCGGCCGTGAGTTTCCACGCCAAGGGAAAAGATTGGCAATCACCAAAAGGCGGAGGAAAGTTGGGGGGTCGTGAAGACTGGAGTTGAGCAACACTGCCGCTCTAGGCAATGAGCAAGAACACTCAACACGTCCGTCGATAAACTAAACGATTTAAATCTTGACTTAAAGCTTTCGGGACTGCAGGAATTCATATTCTTTGGGTCTGATATTTTATTATTATTATTATTTGATCTATCTACGTGGCTTTACCGAAAGACCCAAAGAATATAAACTATTTAAACTAAACTTTCTTTTTTATTTTACCAGCTAAGGTCCACTTGAGCTGTATAGCTTTTTCAGGAGCGACCTGGCCGCAAACGATGGCTCAACGAAGTGGCCTATCATCTGGAAATTTATAGCAGCCAAATAATTATCTAAACGTATATTGATTCTAAACGTGGAGGGAAAAACCGTAGGGGCCCAGAAAAAAATCAACGTGTCAGAAAAAACATGCAAACTCCAAATATCTCCGGCGTCAGGGTCTGGATCGAACCTACGACTTCCTGTGTACCAGGCCAGGTAGTTAACATCTCCTAGCCACCGTGGTGCCACGAGAGGAAACAGAGTTGAGAGGCGACGTTTAGGACAAGGCCACTTCTTCATGGCACGTCGAGGCAACGCTGTCAGTGAGGGTCTCTGAAGCATATTGTGTCTTTAGCAGGGTCCAACACGTCAAACGGCCAGCAGCAAACAGCACTTTCAGAGTCAGAGTGGATGAGAGTGAATGTGTCTCTTGAGATTGAGTGAGGTCAAAAGAGCTTGGTGAGAAAGTAAAAAAGCGATGGGAGTGAATTCTAAAGTAGAGCAGTGCGAAGCAGAAAATAGAAGTGTTGTAACCTGTGGTGAGTGGGTGGTTGAGTTGGTGTGAGTGAGAGGATGAGTGTTTGTGTGTGAATGTGCGTATGGGTGATGGGTCGGTGATGGGTCGGTGATGGGTCGGTGAGGGTGAGTGAGAGGGTGAGTGAGAGGGTGAGTGAGAGGGTGAGTGAGAGGGTGAGTGAGAGGGTGAGTGAGAGGGTGAGTGAGAGGGTGAGTGAGAGAGTGAGTGGGTGAGTGAGAGGGTGAGTGAGAGGGTGAGTGAGAGGGTGAGAGGGTGAGTGAGAGGGTGGGTGAGAGGGTGGGTGAGTGAGTGGGTGAGTGAGAGGGTGAGTGGGTGAGAGGGTGAGTGGGTGAGAGAGTGATTAGGGGAGTGTGCTGTGACTTGTGGAAAGCGGTAGCGTAGCGTTTAGCGCGCTACGCTACGAACCCAGCAAACCGAATTTAACTCCCGCTCATGGCCCACACCAGTGATGAATATCTAAAGCGGCCTTGTGCCTCCCCGATGTCGACTCGGCCTCAAATGAGTACCCGGTGCAATACGTCATCGGAATGGGAAAGGGTGAATAACCTCCCCGGGAGAAACTGTCACGGGCAGGCTTGAGCGACTGACGTGCGGCACCCAGGGTGTGCGCATCGCTTTCCCCGAGAAGCACTCCCATCGTGCCGAGAGCGCCGACATCCGTCTCGCCGCAGTGGCAGAGGAGGCCCTCGGCACCGGGGGGGGGGGGGGGGGCAACCGAAGCTGTCGCTGTCTGCACGCAAAATCCACCACCGTCTGAGCTGCACCGCTGAAGAACACCTTTAAGAGTCCATTACTTAGGCGGTACTGATTACTAGAGCAATTCCAATATCACGGCTGAAACGCTGTGCTCTAATTACAGAGATGTAAAGTAAAGCGTTCATTTTGCAGGTCTCATTTGCAAGCAGGCACATTGTCTCTCAGGGTTATTAGATGGCTTAATTGGCTACTTACCTACCCACCTAAGTACCGATCCATCTATCTGCCCACGCGGCGACCGACCCTCACCCGCCTAGCCTGGCCACTCAACCCGCAGACCCTGGCTCACCACCCGCCTACCCGCCCAGGAAGCAGGACACGTGATGGCGAGGACTGCTGCACGACGGACACCACTGGTGGTGGAATGGCAGCCAAAGGACGCCTCGGCGCAAGAGCACCAATCGAATCAGCGCACGTGTGGGAGTCAGGCGGGAAGTGGCAAACGCACGACTGCGAGATACGACGCTGGTGTGGGGGATACTTTCGTGCAGCAGCAGGAAGAACGCAGCTCGTGATGGTGACGGCAGCAGCAGCAGCTAAGTACGCTCCTCTTGAATGACGTGGAAACTAATGGCACACGGTCCAAATCAATGTATGACTAAGGGAGTGAGTCAGTGGTGCAGAGCTCTGGAAAGGCTCTGAAACTACCACACCCTTCATTCACTCACTCACTCATTTGGGAGAACAAATTCACGTCTTTGTTTAAAGCACTCGGGGCAATTCCTCTGCGGCGCTGCGATGCACTTGTCTTCATTCACTCGCCAGCGCCGCGTCCCGCGCACGGAGGGCTTTGGTTCGCGGCACTTCCGCTGCATTCAACACTGCCCCCCCTCCAGCACCTATTGTTCACGAGTCTCGGAGGCAGCAAAGCGAACCCACCTGATTGGGTGTAGAGCCCAACAAGGAGGTGGGGACTCTATGAAGAAAAGAGAGGCCCCTTTATTTAAGCCAGGTGAAAGCCCATTGACGAGTGCCACTTTGCTGGGGAGATCCACAGTGGTTGTGCCGATTCATAATTGGGGTTTTGGGATCGGTAGGGGTGTAAAAAAACACGTTGCAAACACTCCTCCAACCTGACAGCCAATAAATAAGTGTCACTTGCATCACATGTGGCTAGATCTACTCCTGCCACTGCAGCACAACCACCACCACCGGTGTTGTTGTCTGTAGAGGAATCTCACCACGTTTAAATGGGCAACGACGTTTCGTTGGAGATTGCAATCCAGCATCAACGGTTGGTGGACGTAAGAAACAGTTTGCACGTAGAAGAAGAGACACGATGCAGGCAGTGATGAGAAGGAAACTGGCACGATTCGGACACACATGTAGGATGAACAACAACAGGAAAATTTAAAGTGTGTTGTTGTTGTTGTTCAGAAAAATTGGAAGGAACCGGAAAAAGAATAAGACCTAACGGAGAATGGCTTGATGACGACAAGAGATTGGTGCCAGAACGATGTGCAGCAGCTTGAGCATATTGGCACAAGACAGAGGGAAGTGGAAACAAGTGACGATAGACCGTGATGATGGCGATGATGTCGATCATCAGGTCAACAGCTCAAATCTCGTGGTTGTGTCCTGCGAGGGATAAACTCGCTCCGGCAAAACAAATGTGGAATGTGCAGCACTCATTCAGGGCTGCAAACCGGAGACGAGCAGCGGCCCGCCTTGACTCTCTACATTACCTTCTTCTTGGTTCTTTCTACATTACCATTGAGAGGACGTTTCATGTTGGTGAATGCACTGAAGGGAAAACAATGCTGGCAAGTGAATGAATGGCAGCGCTCACGTGAAAACGCAACGCAAATTAACGATTTTCGTTTTACATCTGCAGCACTTTTTCACTCCACTGCTGGAAAGGAAGGCCGCCTCTCCATGTCGTGTCAGTCACAGGGGGTTGTTTGACCATACTTCACCACGCTAAGTCAGTGCGGATTGGTGAATGGAGAGGTGGGGGGGTTCTCAGAAGTGATTCGGATTTCACTCCACCACCGCCATTGGGCCCTGGCCAGGAATAGAACTCAAGTCACCGGGTTCATGGCACGGTGTGCGAACCACTTGGCCACCCACTGACGGCGAACAGAAGTGCTACAAACGACAACAAAACACCCTGTAACAATGAGCCGAGGTAACGTCATTTGGCAGAGGATATTCCACATATCGATGATGGAGCTCAGTCTGCCCACATGACCGTCATTTAAATAAACATGAGGTCAAGAGGTCATTACGGCCAATGGTACCGTTGCCGCGACAACCCGCCATCGCTTCCTTCCTCCTGCTAGACGCTGCAGATGTTGCAGCCAGGACCTGATCTCTCAAGGTCTGACCTACCCAGGTGAGATCTAATTGGAGTGAGATTGTCCAGCGTGTGGCTTTTGGTCTCCCCCCCCACCTCACCTGGTGGTTTAGAGTATTTGGCTGCTATAAATGTCCACGTGATAAGCCACTTTGTTGAGCTATCATTTGTGGTCAGGTCGCTTCTGAAAAAAGAGCGGCATAGCTCAGTGGGATTTACCTGGTAAAATAAAATAATAACTTAGCTTTAGGAGTTTTTAATAGACCTGTTCTCCTCCATCCCACGCTTGTCCCAAGTATGCATGATGAACTTGTTTCGCACTGTGACATAGCCGACCGTGCTAATCGGAGGTGCGTTTAGCGCTGCACAGCCGTGTAATTCTGGCTGCATGAACATCGCTTTCATCCGATCCTCGCTCCCATTCCAAACGTCCAATTTGCCCTCTGCCTCTGTCTCCACACTCCTTGTCGTGCTACTTTGTGAAAGCCCCGACTCTCGGACCAGGGGTCGGTAACCTGCGGCTCTCCAAGGCAGGGGGGTCCCCAACCCCAGCGGGTCGCACAGCAGCAGGAGGTGAGTGCGGTGAGTCCGCGCGTGGCCCGCCCCCATTATTTTATTATTCACCACTTCCGTCCACGCCTCTGTCCCGCAATGCGCACTTGTCTCAGTCACAGTGTTGGTAAGCCCACAAGCTGCTAACCCCGAGCCAGAATTAGTAAAAAAACAAACGTCGCTGGAGAGCTTCTTTGAAAAGGGAGAAAGACCCAATGATGACCCCCCCCCCCCCTGGTCCGTGAAAAAATTGTCTTCCACGAAACCGGTCCCTGGTGCCAAAAAGGTTGGGGACCGCTGCTTTAAGGGACCGCTCCGTGAGATTGTTTACCGAGGACCGCAGTCTGGTATTCACCACCACAGTGCACTGCGGCTCTTTAAACATTTGGACTTTCTTACGAATTGTTATTTGTGGTTGCCGAACCACGTCTCTGACCCGTACGATAACCGCTCCACATCGACATCGGCCGTACGAAGAAGTTTAACTGAGAAACATCGATTTAAAAAGTGTTTTTTTGTGTGTGTGTTGTTGTGCACCGGCTGAATTTATTCGTTTACATAAAAAAGTATAATTACGAACCGCTGCTCAATCCAAGCCTGGTTTAACTCCTTGGTTTTACCGCAAAATGTATCTACTCCGGCTGCAAATAGAATTAATGAACTTGATCACATTGCTGCGATTTCGCACTGAGGAGAGATACGCTGACCCATCTGATTTTGAATAAAACTGTTCATAATCCGAACTGTTTATCCTACTTAAGACTGGTGGGGGGGCAGGGGTGAAATGTTAACTACCCCGCCTGGTATGTGCGATGTCGTAGTTTTGATCCTGACACCTGCTGTATATTTGCATGTTTTCCCGTGGTCACGTGGATTCTTCTTCTAGTCCACGTTAAGAAAAGTGCGTTCAGAATATTTGGCTGCTGTGCATTTCCACACGAACCACGCCACTTCGTTGCCCCATCATTTGTGGCCAGATCGCTTCTGAAAAAAAGCAACAGAGTTCAATGGGATTCTACCTGGGTAAAATAAAAAATGGTTTAGTATTAGTTTTAAAGAGGCGGTGAGCGAGTGACCGTGCTCACCCCAGCGGTGGCTGTGAACGGCCGTTCTGGAATGGAAGCTCCACGCTGCAAGCAGCAGTCACGCAACGCAAAGTGTTTCCTGCCTTAATTGCACAACAACAACAACACGGTGCAACAACAGCCTTAAAAATAGACCGTGCTTGCCTACTGGCGATCGCATCACTCATGCCATGACAACCACATCACAAAAACAGTTGTAATTTTCGTACGTACGCTGAACTTCTTTCACGCCGTACGTAGCCAACCGTGCTAATCGGAGGTGCGGTGACGATGCTAATATGGTCACAACTTTGTTTCCCTAGGACAGCGCTCATCGAGTCTCAAGACTAATTTTCAAGGAGGTCCTTGCCTTTGGTTTTGACAAATTCTTGATTTAATCTGTTCTTTTTTGTGCTGGAAGGGAACACAGGAACTCAGACGAATCTCCCCACAGAGCCTTTACAGACTGTTGGGGTAAGTGCTGTTAGCGAGGAGCACCTATGAAGAGCGGCACGGTGCATGAGGAGGTGAGTTGCCATCACCACGCCTGACAGCCTTTGTCTCCCCTGTTCTGGTGTTTACACACTGCACCAGGTACTCATGCAAGGCTGAGTCGACCTAAGGGAGGTTTCAATATTCTCCACTGTTATTGGTCGCGAGCAGGAATAAAACTCTGGTCATCATGTTCGTAGCGCAGTGCGCTAACCACTGCGTCACTGCTCCCCACAGGTACCGAGAAAATACTCACACACGTGGGGAGATGAGGCTTAAGTTCCGTGTTGCATTTCTGAGAAACAATAAAAAAAAAACTGTCCAACTAATGTCACACACTCACAGCTCCTCCATTCAACTTAAAGTGACGGCACAGGCCAAGTGATGTTGAGGAGCGCCTCCTAAGCCCAGCACGACTCAAACCGGGGCGAGTGTGGAGGCCACCGCTCTGCACCGACCTCGTCTCCCTAGCGCCGACGGTCCCACACGACAACAGGAACTCATTTAAGGTTGAGTCAACCCACAGGAGAGAGATCGCCAACACGCTGAGATAAAACTCACCATCGACGCTGCTGCGCGTGACCGGGAATTAAGCCGTGCTTGTAGCGGACTGCGCATACCAACTGCGCCAACGCTTGCCCACACACACACAGAAACACATACTCACTCACCAGACTACAGCAGTGGAGAGAGCACGGCTCGACTTTTAACACCTGGGGCGAGCAGCGGACACACGCGGGGAAGCCGGAGAAAGATTCCACGGCCCGAGGGCTGGAGTAGCGGGCAGGGCGAGCGGCGGGAAGCCCAAGCGAGCGACTCGGAGCTCCGGCAGATTTATCTCCGACTGCCGCGGGGGCCGGACGGGAGGGCGAGCGCGCTGTCAAGGAGGGCGCTCCTCGCTCGCGCGCAGCACGCACTCGCTCGGAGTTGAGCGAGAGAGTAGTAAAAATAAATAAACAACTTGTGCCCCCACTGCGCGCTTTAGGAGGCGCGTCTCCGCCAGACGCCTCCGCGGTGTGAACGGGAAAACGACGACCGATTCCCGGCGAAGCGGCATCTGGGCTTCTCTCGCTTAAATACGGACAAGCGGGCTCCGGCCCGGAAATCAAAACATTGGCAGAGCGGGGTGCGGAGGCGTGCTCCGAGAAAAAGCGCCCTGGCGGTAGGTGGGCCGGCCATTGTGTTCGCCCAGCATCAGCTCCGAGCGGGGCGTCCCTTGTTATGGCCAAAAAAACAAAGACAGAGAGAGAGAGGAGAGAAAAAACCGCCCCATCTCTCCCTGGGAAAGCAGCGTGCAGCCTCTTTCTACAGAAACGGCTGAACTTGAGTCAAAGGGGCTTTATGGGGACATCAAAAGCACCATTGTTTGGGGGCTCCTTCCCCCCCCCCCACCACAATTTTTTTCCTGCCTCTATGTGGCCAAGGGCAGTCGCGGAGGGAGAAGGAGGCCACAGGGACCGGGTAAACAGCAGACAGCCGAGTTGCAGGTGGGCTAGGTGGGCCACGGGTTGAAAGTCGGGAGAAGAGCTCACGTGTCCGTGTGCTGCTAAGGTCAAAGTGGGCCAACTACATCGGGAGGTCCAGTACAAAATCTGATGGTTGGAGATGGACTTAGCCCTGCCCTTGGCATCAGCTCAAATGTGTAGAATAAAATGAGTACCACTTCATAGGAAATCGACAACAGCTTTCCCGTGGAAAGTCTGGCTCCAGTCGCAGAAATGTGGAATTTCAACCCCTGGCTCTGGGATGGTGACGAAGATGCCACGCGCTTGTTTGAGCAGGGAAATTCTACTACTCACTTTATCACCCTTGGGGAGGATGATGGGCTGGGTCAAACCGCGACGACCTGGATTTGAACTTCACAACTTTTTCTGATGGGAGTCAAGTGCTGTCAGCACAAATGTGCGTCAGCAGCTTGGCTGAGTGAGGAGCCCCGCAGGAAACAAGGAGAGCCACAAGGTAGCTGCCACACTTGTGGTCGAGTTGGAGTTTCATCCCCGACTGAGTGTGGGGTTTTCTCCGGGCACTCTATCCTCAAACAAAATATCTAACATCTAAAGCAATGAACCCCTCCTGAAAATATCAATAACATCAACGAGGATTTCTTCATTAAAAAATATTATTACTCAACTGTCAAACGAAGCTGCAAAAATATATTACCTCAACGCTTCAATGCTAATTGGAGACAGTATTAGTACTAACTTTCAAATGATAGCAACTGAAATCATGCTCATTTTACAACTCGAGTTCTCAAGCCTCCGTTGAAAAACAACGCGATGAGTCTCAGCAGGCGGCCCTCGACTCTCGAATTCAAGGGCCAATGGACACATGGCGCCTGCCCTGGCCGTTTAACCTGCAACGTCATCAGCTTTTCTTCCAATTCCATTCCGATGACATACGTGTACGTAAAAAAAGGTATATAAAAAATTTTAATAACTTCATTGATACATCTTCAAGTCAGAAGACGTACCGAGGCTCCCACAAGGCCATGCGAGGAGGACGTGTGGCACAGTTTTGTGCCCAGCCTATCGTAAAGTGCCGTCATGTCACTCCAGTTCTCTGCAGTGAGAATAATGTCTTTAACAACAACGTCGCAACGCATCTTTAAATAAAATTAATGCTAACCGCTTGCGCGTTCCGAGATTCAGCGGTGAACGGGACCCCACCCCGCAACTTGCAGTCTTTTCGGAACGGGGAAGGGCTAAAAGCGACTGCGTGAGAGATGCGTCCATTGCAAACGTGGCATGGTGGCTGGGAGGAGGGGGCGGGTGGTCTGCAAGCGGCACGAAATCACCAGGCACCACGCGAGACAGACGCACGCCACACCCCGGCGATTTGGCGGAACGCGCCACCCCGGCGATTAAACGGGACGGGCGGGCAGTGACGATCCGTCACTGCAGCCCCTTCTCTAGCACCCCTGGGGGTGTGTGTGTAGGTGTGTGTGTAGGTGTGTGTGTGTGTAGGTGTGTGTGTGTGTGTAGGTGTGTGTGTGTGTGTAGGTGTGTGTGTGTAGGTGTGTGTGTGTAGGTGTGTGTGTAGGTGTGTGTGTAGGTGTGTGTAGGTGTGTGTAGGTGTGTGTAGGTGTGTGTAGGTGTGTGTAGATGTGTGTAGGTGTAGGTGTGTGTAGGTGTGTGTGTGTGTGTAAGGAGTGGTAGTGTAGCGGTTAGTGCGCTGGGCCTCCCCTACGTCGACTCAGCCTCCCCTAAGTCGACTCAGCCTCAAATGAGTACCTGGTGCGGTGTGTAAACATCGCCGCTGGGGAGACGAAGGTGGCCAGGCGTGGTGTTGGCCACCCACCCCCTCGTTTGGTGCTCACTAACAGCACTTGCCTCAACAGTGTGTTAAGGCTATATGGGGAATCTTCGTCTTTGTTTTTTTGTGGGTGTGTGGGTTTTGGGCGGGCCAGTGAGCGCGCAACGATACGGAGTTTGGAAGTCCTCCGAGACACACTAATCATGCTGCTGTGTTTATGCACGCAATCACAAACCTTCCGGGCGATTAGCAATCAAAGAGCACAGAGTTAAACAGGGCCAGGGCTTGGCAGCGTCAACCCAAATCCAACTCACAGAGGACTGCAGCCCTGCCGGACAACACGCGGCGCGTCTTCGTTATCATCCGCTTGATGCCGCACCGCGCTAATGCAGGATCAGAGCGCTTATAGAGTTGAAACAGAATGTGGAAAGGTTCACTTGCTAGGAAATACCGCTCAGCCTCCCAGCTAACAAGGCACTTCCCAAAAAGGAGTCATGATGACGCCGATGGGTTCATCGTTGAGCCATACATGAATACAAAAACAAAGTAAGGTAAGGCCCAATGAGCTAGAAAGCTCTTTTTCAGAAGCGACCTGGCCACACATGATAGGTCAACGAAGTGGATTATCACGTGGAAATCTAAAGCAGCCAAATACTCTACACGCAATTTGATTCTAAATGTGGAGGGAAAAACCGGAGAACCCAGAGAAAAATCCACACGACCACGGGGAGAGAGAGAGACACGCAAACTCCAAATATACAGCAGCAGGCGTTGGGATGGAACGCAAACCTCCTGTATACCAGGCGAAGTAGTTAACACCTCGACACCCAAAATAAATTAAGGAGGGACCGGGTTCTGATATCACTTGCCGGCAATACAAGCCGTGGGCTGGGGATAGAACTCGGGTCGCCGGATTCATGGCGCAGCACGCTCACCACCGGGCTGCACTGCCACCGCTCCACCCAGTGTCGACACTGAATATGGTGTAGAAATTGTGTCCCTCTTACATCATCGTCCTTAATTGGGCTTCAGTGTCTAAACGTGGCCGCAATCTCAGGGGGACCACGGTTAGGCCATAGCAGCCGCAAAGGGGACACACGAAGAATGGCGTGGCTACGGTTACACAGTCGGTGTGTTTACAAACGGGGGGGGGCAAAATATCCTGAGCGGTTTCTTCACCCCAGCCAGCGGCTGGCAAGCCTAGACAATCAAACTCAAACCGTGAGCACACGCAGGAATTTGCTTCATTCTCTAGCGGCCGTCTGAGACTCAAAACCAGACACAAGGGGGGGCCCGGGCTGGCTCAGTGCTCAGACGCGGGCATTAACTACGCTAGACGTATAACGACTCAACACCCCTCACCCACCCCCCCCCTCCCCCCAATGCCATTCAATGGGATTGCCACGATGCAGGACCGTGATTCGATTCCAGAATCCATTTCCCTTTTGTCTCACTTGCACTCGGTCATTTGTATCACTCGGTCGTTTGTATATCACCCGTCGCTCTGTTGGCCTGCCTCCTCCGTTGCGTTAGATGGGGAGAGGACGTGCGGTGTGTGTGCATCTTCATCATCGCAGCCAAGGCAGAGCACCATTCAACAGGCATTTGCATGCACCTTGTAAACACGATCGATTGTCTATCCTTATATGCACAAATTAATACGTGCTAATTGAGCATTCGACTTGAATTGAAGAACTGATATCATCATCATTCTCCACATTACTACCCTGAACCACCCAGGACCCCTGCAGGGAAGGCTGCTGAGTAATTTTTACGATATTTGTGTCCACAAAAGGCCCGTGGCGCCTGCCTCTCTCGTGTCTTTGTGAAAACATCCGACCGTTAAAGCTACCACCACAGGACAGACGAGACTGTTGGTAGGTTAAAGGTCAATAAAATTGACCATCACCAGGCATTAACAATCCACTGCTGGATGGATGCCTCCCCCAAGTCGTCACCATCCCTCAGAATTCTGCAATGCGACGATCGCCCCGGCAGCTGGACACGAGTGGATTCCATCGCTCTGCCTCCCACACGATGAGCCGATTCGTTGAGCTATCATTTATGATAGCCAACGCTTCTGAAAAAAAGATACTATGTAGCTCAGAGAGCCTTACATGGTAAAATAAAATTAGTTGAGTAAAATACTTAAAAGTTCACAACACAAAGCCTCTGTGTCTGCAGGTGTCTCAATGTGAAGTCCACAAGTGGATGAACACAACCCGGCTCTTTGGTGACTGCCACCGGGCTTGCACTACAACCCAGGTTCCTGGTATCTGGACGGTCTCACGCCGCCGCTGTCGAACACAAAAGAGAGCGAGCGAGAAACTTCCTCCGATTGTCGTGAAAACAAAACGGACGCGGTGAGAGAAGGCAGAATTTTGTCCCGTGGTCAAACAAAGGAGTGGATTCCAATGCCATTCGTCGGTGCCCCCCCTCGCTCTCCAATGACGTTCGGCACTTCGGGGACGTCCAACCACCGTGATCGCTCTAGCAAAACGTGCCCTCATTTGGCGACGCTTACCCCCTCCCCCTCTCCTGAGTGGGTGCACGAAGCCGTGTTTGTTTTAGGATGTTTTGAAGACACCAGGGCGCACACCGGATGCTCGAGAGGGCCCCAAACAAACGCGTTATAAACAATGGCGCATGGAGGAGCAGCAGCTCGGTGCCAAAGACGAAATACAGCGACGGCGGTGGCGGGAGGGGTAGTGGTGGTGGTTGGTGGTGGTGGGAGAGGTGTTGGTGGAAGAGGTGTTGGTGGTAGTGGTGGTGCAAGTGGGAGAGGTGGTAGTGGTAGTGGTGGTGCAAGTGGTAGTGGTGGTGCAAGTGGGAGAGGTGGTGGTGGTAGTGGGAGAGGTGGTGAGAGAGGTGGTGGGAGAGGTGGTGGGGGTGGTGGCTGCTGTGAACATTTGGTTGCCATCACTCGCCTGGGCTGGCGTGACACATTTTTCGCATTGGGCAATGCTCAGGTGCGGACCAGGTGCGTACGTGCGTGCGCCAGCATGTGTTCGATATTTAACTGAGTAATGGGGGATGGGAGAGTAGTGGAAGGGGAGGGGAAGAGCGTCAGAAGCCCAAAGTTGTTTGTTTATGGGGAAAATGCTTCCATTAATCTATTCCAGCGAAAGACGCTCAACGAGGAGTACATCTGGAATGGAAATTGCGGCTAAGTACGTGAGATGTTTAAATCCGAGACGATCTTCCGGGCATCGCTTGCTTGTGTTGTAATTATCCGTGCTATAAATCTGCACGTGATGAGCCACTTCGTTGAGCAATAATGTGTGTGGCCAGGTCGCTCCTGAAAAACAACTGAACAGCTCAGTGGGCTTTACCTATATATCATTAATTACTTTATTTTTTGTGATTTGCTTACCTTTTCTATACTCTGCACTCCTATCGTTTCTTGGTATTGTTTGTCGTTGTAACTTTCTGTCCCACCCCGACCGGACATCTGTGAAAAAGCGCTTCATATAGCTCTCACTGGATTTCTCCGGGACAAATAAAGATCCCGATTCTGACATTCTGGTTCGCTGGCACAGTCCTGTTTGCGCCGTTAGCCTCGTGGGAACGCTGGCGCAGGATCTGCATACAATTTGCATACGCTGAAAAACGGTGATTTGGCTTGACTTAACGTGCATACCCACGAGCCTCGAGGAGCCGTGAGAGTCGATGCATCACTTTACACACATCGCTTGCTAAGATTACAGCAATTTGACTCGGTCTGACGGACGCGAGTTAGTGCTCCAGTCAGCGGTCAACTCAACCCATCATTCGTTTGTGGTCGATAAAAGATGCACCGCTTTGTGGAGTCAGCAATGGTTGTCCTATGAATGTATTGGACGCCACCATAGAAATGTGGTATTCTTCACCGCTGGCTCAGAGCCACCGCCAATTGAGGCAAGACGTGTTGCCCCAAAGCTCACGAGCGGGGCGATACTCAAGACTTTTACCATGAGATTATTCTCTAAAGCGTTCCTCATCATCATCATTACAAGGCATAATCTGCTGGATTAAGTCCTCCCCAAACCATCACCACCTTCTTACGGTCTTGCGACGCAACAATAATCCACATATAGCCGCTGGCAAACGAGTTGATATCATCGCTCCATCTCCGCGGTGGACGTGTCCCTCGGGCGTTCAGTTGGCCGGCCGCCACTCCCGATCGCCCGCCCGCCGTTCCTCCTGGCGACGTGTTGCGCCAAGCCCAATGTTCCTTCTCCTCCAACGCGCGTGCATTCCTCTCCCCCGCCACAGTGCAATTCCGAGTTACGCACCTCTCTGCGAGCGCTTTTTTCAAGATTTGTTTTTTTGTTTCAAATTATTTTTTTGTCATAATCGTTGACATTTCTCATCCCTGTACAGAACGAACCATCCGACTAGCAGCTCACAAGCCTTCCCTCTGGGGTTCAGGCACGGAACTGCGAGATGTTAGTTTCTCTTCACAACTTGGCAAAAGGCTCTACGCACCTGCAAGCACTGAGGCCTACAGATAGGGAGGGGGGGCGGTGGGGAGGGGAGTGAAGATGTGGTTCCTGACCAGTGCCAGAAAAAACACGGAGCGGCGCTCAGGCAACAAGAGCGCAGCCGCGCGGCACCGCCCGCCCCCCTCTCGCTCCGTTATCTCTCAAAGAACGAAAAAGCAGAAGAGAGCGCCAAGCATTCCGACGCGCGTCGCCTGCAGGTCTGGCACGAGGCGCCGGGACGCCCTGCACCATCGCAGGCACCTCCGGGCGCAAGGCGCTCTTGCAGTGCGGCGATCGGCATCGGGAATTGCGCTCGGGTGACCGCCAATGCTCGAGAACACGACCGCCGACGACGGCAGGCGACTCTGTCGCCCGCCCAGAGAAGGAACGGCGCTGTGCTGCCGTGCCTGAAGTGATGACGTAAATGCGCGGGTGATTGTGCGAGGTTTTTTTTTTAGTCTCTGTCCCCGCGTGCGCATGCATGCACACGTGCACGCACGAACTGGCCAGTCACGCAGACCTCGCGCCGACCGCATCCCTGGGTGAGCCAGGGCAGCCCGTGCCAAAACAAAAAAACAAATAAAATTTTATTCGTACTTCATGGGCAATAAACGTTTAGCGACTAAATGTATAACCGCACGATTCGTTCTTGAACGACGCTCGCAGGCCAAGTAAAAGCACGCGGGGGGTGCGCGCAGCTCCCGCAAAAAGGTTAAGCTCAGCGGCGGCCGTCCGATCGCTTAATTTCGCTCGTCCTTAAGCCTCCCTTTCCGCCACCAGCCGCGAGGATTAAGGGCCGGGATAAATCAAACTAATGAGCGTCGCGAGCGAGGCAATTTGGGACGCACTTGTCAAGCATCAGCACGACATGAGAAGCGCCACCACAATCCGTCAGCCAGCCCCCCCCCGGGCTGGCAAGCTACGTGCAACCCGCCAGTGCCGGAGCCCGGTGACCCGTGCCTGCGGGGGAAGATGCTGTCGCCAGAAGGTGACGGGGGGGCCCGGGCGATGCGGTGGTGATTCGAGGCACCAGACCGAACGCCCCCATCGTGACGGTGGCTGAGCGGTGCTGCGGAGGCCACTGCCCCGGGTTGCCACCCGAAGGTGGAGGAATTCAAATCCTGCCCAATCGAATATTTACTTACATTTACCAAAATATTTCATCCGGATAATTCCTCCCTTCAGATGGAACATCTCGTTCGCGCGAGTGTCCAAGATGGATAAGCAACCACTCCTACAGGCCGACATGGGCCCCCCCACCATGGGAATGTGGAGTTTATAATATCACCGGCTCAGGGCCACAAATGGAGACGAGCACAGAGCGGCATTCATGTGAGAAGGGAGAAATGTAATCATTTGAGGCGCAAGTAGCAGCTGTGTTCATATCGCTGAACCGCCGGGGTATAAAGCAAACCGACGATAGCGATGAAGACGGTGAAGATGCCGATTCAGCTGTGGCTGCATTGTACTGTGGTTAGTGCACTTGTGTTTAGTGCAAACACTATCTCCTGGTTGGGGGTAGTGAGGGAGTTCAAGGTCAACTTTAACCCGTTATACTTTCAGGTCTGATAAAATCAGTACTACTTTGCGTTAAGTCAACAGTAGTGGTTCTCCTGAGGAATTTGGTGTCTGTCATGGCAATGGAGAATTTAGAATCAGAATATTTATTTATAGTGGAGGAATCTGATGAGCTATAAAGCTTTTTCACAAATGTCCAGTAGGCGCGGGTAAGAAAGTTACAACAAACAATACAAAAACACGATAGTCGTGCAAAGTACAAGAAAGGCAAACAAATCACCCAAACTCATATAAATAAAACTAAACCATCCCCATCCTACCAGGCACAGCCCACTGAGGAACATTCAAATTTAACTCTCCATACATTTGTCATGACAGTAGAGTCTACATGCGGAGTGAGTGGACTAGTGGCCACGGGAGGTAATGACAGGGGAGTCAGCCTGCAGTACGAATGCACTAGTGGCTTCGGAAGGTAATGACAGGGGAGTCAGCTGTGAGTGCGAAGGGACAGGTGGCCTCGGGAGGTAATGACAGGGGAGTCAGCTGTGAGTGCGTAGGGACTAGTGGCCACAGGAGGTAATGACAGGGGAGTCAGCCTACAGTGTGAATGCACTAGTGGCCTCGGGAGGTAATGACAGGGGAGTCAGCTGTGAGTGCGAAGGGACTGGTGGCTAAGGACAAATCTGCCGGTGGAGCAAAGTCAGCGAGAAGGTTCAGGAAGGGGGGCGTGGCCTTGGTCTGTATATAAGGGAGATGCGCAGGAGACTCGGGGCTGTTGCAGTGGGTCACAACAGTGGGTCCTGTACGGTACATCCAGTGCAAATCAAAGAGCAGAATGATGAAGTGGGTTTAATCTGTTTAGCGATCCAGTAGGCGCTGCTCTGTAAGCAGCATCACCATAGTCAAACAGTGGTAGAATGATAGCTTCAACAAATTGCAGGCGTAATCGAATGTTGAAACAATGTTTGTTTCTAGATAAAAATCCTATTAGCCACAAGTTCAAGTCCAGCGACAGACATTGGGTCTCCCTAATGCTCTATCAGCAGCAGCGGTAGTAGCGTCCCTTATGTAACCAGGAAAAGAAATGCAAGCCCTGTTGAGACAGAGGACTCGTTGCCTCGATCGCAAGGGAGACCCTGGGTTATTTTTTGAGTACTCAGGAGTGTTTAATCACAGAGACGCTCTACGCCATGGCTTACAAGGTCGCACTCATTACACACAAAGTGCTTGACACAAATGAACCACAATACCTTGTTGATCTCGTCAAAGGAGCATAAACCAACGTGCGACGCAGCAGCAGCAGCAGCTGTTGGCTAGCCATTGTACAAAGACGATCACCGCATCGCGCGCATTCAGATGCGCTTCTGCGGCCGTCTGCAACGCTTTTCCTTCCGCTATTAGGAAGCCACTGGAGCTGTGGTGCACTTTTAACCCATCTAGATTAAACACTTATTTCTTTAGAACTGATTTTTGTGTTTAGTTTGATATCCTTCCTCCACACCTCCGATTAGCATGGTGGGCCACGTACGGTGCAAAAGAAGTTCAACATACATACGTGCATGGCTTGCAATGGGCGAGGGATTGGAGATGACGCATGTGTTGTTGTGGGTTGTAGAAATTACTCGATTTTAATTTCAAGTCCCAGTGAGGTTGCGCGAATTTGCGGGCGATGAGAATCAAAACAAGGGGGGGTAAAAAACTCAATCACAAGAGATCAAATTGTTGCTTATTCATGCGGTTCTCTACGTGACAATTACCCAGGCAATTTCTCCATGAATGGACAGGCGGCGTTTAAACGGCGTTGTTGCTTTGATTATTTTTTGTTAAGCCTCAAATTCCTGCAGACTATTTGGCTCACAACAGCACCTTCACAAAACCCCCACTCAACTTGCTTCATAAACATCGTCATCATCATTCGCACCGTCTTCTCATCGCAACATATGCCCACTGGCTTACAGCATACATTTGTTAACTTCTGTTTATTATTATCATCGTCAGCACCTTGGTCAATCCACTGCTGGATGACGGCCTCCTCCACAAGCCGCACACTGCCACGACGTCTCACGACTCTGTGATGCAACGATCCACCCTGCACCTGTGCGCAAACTTCCGTTCAAAAAACAGTTTTCACAGAAAATTCGCAATACAAATTATTATTTGCGATTGTGCAACACTACCAGCACTACCTGGATGGATTTATGTTGAACTTTTTGCACCATACGTAGCCAACCGTGCTAATCGGAGGTGCGGGAGGACAACAAACTAAATGCAAAAAAGAGTTTTAAAGAGATGAGTTTTCAAATACCTGCCCCCACAAGTAGAACACATTTAAACATTCACAGTGCAATGTGTTTCTGGGTATCTGGCGGCACAGAGATGGAGTTCAACTGAACCTAACCGGGAATGAGTGTGTTGATGACCAGTATACGAATGACACTTTATTCTGAGAACAGGACGATGCGCAACGTGGATTCGCGCAGAATCTCAATGTGCGGGCGGGCGCCTCAAGACGCCATTTTATTTGCGCAGACTCGCGTGGTATTCGCACCCAGCGATCGCGAGCGTCCGGGAGGCTTCAACGTCAACAAACCACCCGCCCCCGTCCGCCGCCGGCATCTTCCATCGCGAGGAACGGCCGCAAAGGCCACCAAAAGTCACCTTCAGCCACCGTTCGGGAACACCACGTGCTGCCCAAAACGGGCAGGAGGGTCGCGGCTAGGGTTGGGGGAAGGCTCAAAGTGTTTTTGCCAACTCTCATGCCGTTGCTGCCAACGAAATGTGAACGTTTTGCCAGAGTTGGAATGTTCACTTTGGTGACCTCCCCATCGTAGCGCCACCAACGACAGAAGTGGTACAACATCCCAGGGGCCCCGTTGCACCACTCCGAGACGCTGTAATCGTCGCCCCTCGCCCCAACAAGGCTCCCTGCAAGAACCGGCCTTGCGATAAAAGCTCCTCCAAACATTTGGAATGGCTTGTCCCATGTCAATCATCTGATATATTTATAACCTTTTAGCTTTCAGAGCTGGGCCGAGATAAAGTCCCAACACGGTGCCCGGACCACCTCGCTCGGCCGAGTGCAGAACTCCCACACAGAACCGAGCATGATCCCAGCGGTGCTGGCTCGGTGTTCTGACATGGCCATTAGGAGCCGCCTCCTGAGCCACTCTCGGGTCTTCCTCAAACATCAGCGGGCAAGATCAATCAAATTTACATGGGCATAAAAATCCTCCGAGCGAAACGGGCACGGTCCCCTCCTCAAGGTGACTCGGCGTCGTGCCACATGGCGGAGTGGCCGGTTACCAGCGGGCCCCACCCATGTGGGATGTCGCCAGCCACACACACGCGTGTCACACACACGCCTGCCACACGCACGCCTGCCACACGCACGCGTGCCACACGCACGCGTGCCACACGCACGCCTGCCACACGCACGCGTGCCACACGCACGCGTGCCACACGCACGCCTGCCACACGCACGCGTGCCACACGCACGCGTGCCACACGCACGCCTGCCACACGCACGCGTGCCACACGCACGCGTGCCACACGCACGCCTGCCACACGCACGCGTGCCACACGCACGCCTGCCACACGCACGCCTGCCACACGCACGCCTGCCACACGCACGCCTGCCACACGCACGCGTGCCACACGCACGCCTGCCACACGCACGCCTGCCACACGCACGCCTGCCACACGCACGCCTGCCACACGCACGCCTGCCACACGCACGCCTGCCACACGCACGCGTGCCACACGCACGCCTGCCACACGCACGCCTGCCACACGCACGCCTGCCACACGCACGCCTGCCACACGCACGCCTGCCACACGCACGCCTGCCACACGCACGCCTGCCACACGCACGGGCACCACATACCCGCGACCATGCCCTCGACAACGGGCTGAGGAAGGGCAAGGGTGGCGGCATCAGCTTTCCCAGAATCCATGCTCCAGGGGGCGATAAGCACAGCGAGCTTCCCAGAAGCGATTGCCCCCAATCAATGAGGGTCTTTTTCGTTCAGCAATCGCTCGTCAAATCAACGCATTGTCCTTTACTTAACCAGCTGAGAGCACTGGAATGGGATAATATCGTCAGATAATTAACCAGGAAACGCCTCGCTCAGTCTGAAGACTCATTTGTCAGGACGGCGCTGCATTGGGATTGTTTGGCCAATTCCTTTCGACCGAGTGCCGTGCGTGTGCGTGCGCGGGCGTGGGAGGAATCCAGCAGCCTGGGGTAACTCCCGCGCATATTGAGGAGACCATGAAGGCCGGCTGACACGCACAAGTGCGCATACAAGCGTACGCGTCAGCCGTGTTCCTCTAACACGTTGGATGGCAGCAGCCCCTGCCAAACCCATCTTGCTCCCAAGTGTGCGTAATCCCTGAGGAAAAGGAAGGGGGCGCGATCAAGCAGACCTGGACGTACGTTACGTACGACGGAAGAAGCCAGTGCGCGATGAAGTTCATACATCAGTTTCACACGGAAGGCTTTCGCGACCAATATTAGCCATAATAAAACTAAATTTAGGTTAGATCACGTAAATATATAAATGTGTCGTTAAACCCACCGCCACCCGACACAGCCAATTAGTAAGGTTTTGTCATGTAAACAAAACGTGCCAATTAGTTACTAGTTCAGCACACCGGTGTGCTGTAAACGTGGGGGAAATTAAAATGAAGTGGGTTAGGCCGCTGTACGTGAGCTGTATCGTTCAGTTTCGTTCCGACAAACGGGCACTACTTTTTCTTTTGCTCAATATGTTCAACGTTAATAAAAGGTATCCAAGCAAAAAGTTCTCCACGCATTATCCTGCAGTTAATGAGAAAAGTGTAATTTATTGGCGCACTCTATTGACTGCGTATTGATACATATAAAACTGTTGAGCTAGATTTTCAACCAATCAGCATCGAAAATGTAAGTAGGTCAGAGCCAAAATCAGGCCAATATCACTACGCACATGTAAACATGGAGGACGTAAGCAGCGCAGCTTCATCTGATAGCGGCGATCAAGCTCGATGCAGCGTATCATCCCAAGACTAGGTGAGTTCCACACAGCCATGTCCTTTATGGCAGTGATAGGCAAACGTTTCAAAGAAGCAGGACTACAGGATATGCTGATTGAATCAACTGTGGTAGCTGTTGGTTCAATAAATGGAGTCATTAGTGGACATCACTACAACCGTAGCATTCGTGCACACAAACTCCTATTTGAGGCAATGCATATGTTGCGGTTGAGGTCATTTCTTCAGTCTGAGGCAGGATTTTCATCTAACTCAGTGTCTGACATATTATCAGATATGCTGTCCTGCTATGATAGATATGTACATGAGATGAACTCTGTTAATCCCACCTTTGGACTTTGGAGCTCATACATTGAAATGGTTCAACTGTTACTGAGTTTCATTAGAGCAACCAGAGACTCTGACTAGAGCCTTCACTTAGCAACAGTGAGACGTATGCTGGCATGGTATTTTGCATATGACCGCCAAAATTATGCAAGGTACCTATCAGCATATTGGGTCGAGATGATCAATCTTCCAAAGACTCATTCACACTGCTATGAAGAAGTTACTGCAAAAGGAAACTGGACAGTGCAGTGTAAGGATGCTAACAGGTTCTCATCCATAGCTTGTGACCAAGCAATAGAACAAACCTGCAACCGTGATTCAAAGACGGCATAACTGGGATAACATTGAACAGAGGTGCCGTCCAGCGATGGATACTGTCTCATCCTGAACGTTCTGCAATCACAAGGCAGTGTGAAATGATGGCTGGAATGCAACATGAAGAGAGGGATCATAAAGAGTTGAATGCAACAACAATTGCAAAAGACAATGCTGCTGTTATATCTTTGGTTTCAGCGGTTGAGTCTATGATCAATCCCTTCCTGCCTCGTGAAGATCTTGTATGTGTTAGCTCTGGTGTTGTTGCTACAAAGACTGTCAGAGATGACATACAAAGTGCTTGTGATAAAGGTGAAACAGCTCTGAAAAATTTCATCCAAGATCGAGTCCAGTCATCAAAAACATACTTATTCTCTCCAATAAAGTCCTTGAAGCTCACTACGTTTGGGGATCAAATTAAGAAATCATCCAAGACAAAAGATGGAAATCAAGTCATTCTAAAAAATGACAGGAGACTCTTTGCATGACTGTTAGTGATAAGTCAATCCCGGTCTGTAAACTTGAAAGAGATTCTGACATATTCACTTGGCAATATCTCATCCCCATTAGCAAGCACTGATGGTTCATTAGCCAAAACTAATAAGGCTGCTCTTCTAGCTTGTTTAGAATCAAAGAACAAGGACTGTCATGTGAACAAGACTGTTGGTGATAATGGTGCCCTACTGATAGATGGCATGGCATTGATCAGGAGTCTCAAGAATATACCAGACACATTCGGTGAGCTTGCTGATGATCTTCTTCAACTTATGATTAGGATGGGTAGAAAGTTCAGTTGTCCAAGGGTCGATTTTGTCATTGATTGCTACCCGGCAGTGAGCATCAAAAATGCTGAACGATCAAGACGTGCTATTGCTGGACAACAATTACTGCAAATATACAGCATCAAGCAGAAGACTCCAAGTCAGTGGACCAAGTTTCTAGCCAGTGGTGAAAATAAACAAGCCTTGACAGACTTTCTCTTTGAGACATGGAGAACTGTGCCTTTACAAGCAGCTGGAAAAGACATAGCTATCTTTGTGGCACACAGAAATGTATGTCATCAACTCACTCTTAAAGATGGCATTATGTCTGTCAAAGAGGTAGAATCTTTGACTTGTGACCATGAAGAAGCTGACACGAGGCTCCTACTTCATGCAAAACATGCCTGGAGTGAACTTTATAATAAGATAATCATACAGAGTCCTGACACTGACGTTGCTATCATTTCACTTTCAATAAAGGCTAAGCTTCCCTCAGCAAAGATGTACTTTCTGAAAGGAACAAAAGACAGGCAAAGAATGTTCGATCTCCAGGCTATTGGTTCTGCTTTGGGTCCTTCACTAACAGCGGCACTGATAGGACTACACACATTCACTGGCTGTGACTCAACTAGTTCCTTTTATGGGAAAGGAAAAGAGAAACCACTAAATATAGTGTCTGGAGTACATCAGTGTATTTGTTGCTCTTGGGAGGCAATTTGAAATGGACAGCACCACATTTGTGACCATAGAACGTTTTGTGTGTGAGCTGTATGGAGAAAAGGTATCAGATGTTAATTTGGCCAGATACAATAGGTTCTGTGTCCAGGCCTCTTCCGAACAGGCATTACCTCCAACAAAAGATGTACTTACAGAGCACTTCAAGCGTGCTAACTACCAAGCTGCAATCCACAGGAGAGCATTGGATCCTTTTATAAATGCTCCCAGTCCAGACGGCTTTGGATGGATTGTCAAGGATGGTGATCTCATCATATCATGGATGACTAAAGATCCAGCTCCTCAACAGATTTTGGAGTCACTCCACTGTGGGTGTAAGTCTGGTACTTATACAGGTGGAAGGTGCTCATGCCACAAGGCTGGCCTGGCCTGCACTGACCTATGTAAATGTGTTCATTGTGACAATGTGAGATTAACTGAGGATATTGTGTCATGTGAATCTGATAGTGAGGACAGTGATCTTGATATTTAGTGATGTGTATATGATAATAAAATTAATATAGGACATATATATTTAATATAAATCAATCAAAAACTAAATCTTGTTTACAATAATCATTCTTGTGAATATGTAAATGTAGTGCAGTTACTGCTCGTGTATGCGAATTGACAATTCACCATTAAATGTGTTATTTTGAAAGTGTTTTTTTAATATATTATATTTTGGCTTAATTCTATTTGTTATTCAGATTTTACCCCAAATATTACCTTCGAATTGGAACAACATAATGAGAAGTAATTGGGATGTTAATGCTACAGTAGAAGTTTGCTTGATAATCTTATCATCTTTACTGTGCATAGATAGCAACTTCAGGTATATCACACATTTCAAACTGGTTTATTTTGTACTTCAAGTGGTAATTCTGCATTTTTGGGTTTATATGATAAACAGGTTTGAAAGTGCAAAATTCCCTATGGTTTCCCTTTTTTTCAAAATGGGCACCTTTAGCATAATTTTTCTCAAAAACTGCAAGGTTGTGTGCGGATAACTTTTTCCTAAGGAATCTCTATATATTTCTGATGTTAAATATAAAAAAAGTAGGTAGTGCCCCACTTGGTGGAACGAAACCCTATTTCTAGGCCTCTTTTAGGCTACCGACAGCGGCCTAGGTGTGTTGGAGAGTAACTGGTAACGAATTGGCATGTTTCATTTCCGTGACAAACCTTACTAATTGGCTGTGTCGGGTGGTGGCGGGTTTAAAAACACATTTCTATATAAATTTGTCCACAAATAAAGTGAAATTAAGGTTAAAACAAGGACGTGAGGGTGTCGCAATGGTAACATTTGCGACTCGCAGCTAGAAGAACCTGGACGGTTCCATTCCCGACTCGGGCGGCTTTCTGCGTGGCGTCTGCACGTTCTCCCCCCTGCTCGGTGTTGCTTTCCTCTGGGTTCTATGATATAGAAACACACAATGTCACTGGTGTTGGCCAAACGTCCCAATATAGCAGGACCCTCCTGATAAAGGCTCTTCTTAAGACTCAGTGTGGCTTCCCTATGCGTATATTTACATTGCATACATGCGCACAGAACTTTTGCCAATCCACTGCTGGATAATGGCGTCCCCACTGCGTGCGGATCGCTCGACTCTACTTCGCGGCGCTGATCGATGCGGGTCGGTGAAGGCGGGCAACACTATTTATTTAATCATGTTATATTTACAAATGTGGGAATCACGGAAGTGTAGTACAACGGTAGATTTCTGCTGCGCCACCCTCTGCTGCCCACAGAGTAACAATACACAGCCTGAAGCTGGGGTGTACAGCAGCAAAGAAAATCTTCTTTTGTGTTAATCGCGTAAATATAAATGTGAAGTTAAACTCGCCACCACCACGCAACAACAGCCAATAAGTAAGGTTCGTCACGTAAACAAAACATGCCAATTAGTGACTCGTTCAGCACACCGGTGTGTTGAAGAGTAAAACCCACAACATTTACACAATTAGAGTCCCGTGACGTTTCTCCAGTAAAATTACAACCAGCCTCGTCAGCCGACAACCGGCATTGTGGAGAAACCCTCCCCGTTTCGGTCTGGAATGGAGGTGGTAAATTGCGACGTCGTCACTGCGAGCAGCAACGAGAACTTCCCACCGAGGTGGCCGATCCAGACGACTGCATCAGGGAGAAGGCCGTTAAACGAGGGGTGTGGCTGGGTTCGTTGGGACGTTTCCGCGCTGGAGCCAGCCAAGTTGTCGTTCGGTGCAAAGGCCCTCGAGAACGTGCTGTTGCGTTTGTTCGAAATGCAGTCTGCTTAAAGTACGACGGAGTCAATTGAGATTTTCTCGAGTCAAATTGACTCGTGACTGGAAACGTATAACATAGGCAATAATGCAACATTTAGGAAACCGGTGTTTACAATAACAAGACGGGACAATGGAGCGCGTTACGAGCAGCGCGCGTTATTAAAATTTCCTACTGGGGCGAGTACAATCGCTCCGAGCTGGCACGCACGGCTCGGCGATGACTTCATTCAAATTGTACACACAATGGCATTTCCTTCACCCCGCGAGTGCCTCTAACGGCTGCGAGACAGCAGGGAGAGAGACGCTTAGAACAATTAAAAGTCTCGGCGGAGTCGCTCGTACGCGCGGAGGGGGTAAGAGCTTCCTCATGCACAAGCCCCGGTGAGCGCATCCACGCGGAATGCACCGATCCGCGCGAAATGCACCGATCCGATCGCACCGCCTGAGCAAAGCGCGAGCCTTGGATGATGGTGCCGTGCACAATAAAAGGTGTCGTAGGCTGCTGCTGCTGCTGCGCCCGCCACCGTGGTGGGCAGCAGAAGATGGTGCAGCAAAGCTCACATCGTTGCGTTGTACTCCCACGAGCTGCCACAGTGGCGGTGGAACGGTCGGCAACACCGGATCTGCAATCCAGAAGTGGCCGGTTCGATACCATCTTCATGGTGAAGTACGGTCAAACAACCGACATGGCACTCACGGCTACGGCTGCACACACAGTGGTCGACATGTAAACGTCCGTTCAACGTTAGTGCGCCGGTGTGGGAAACCAATTCGTTCCCACGCTCGCCACCACTCACCCCTGTGCGGGAACATCGGAGCGCAGGAAGGGGAACCGCCGTGGAAGGTGTCGGCAAGCGTGCGTCTGATCCTCTGAGAAGCGGCAGTTGCGGAGTACCCGGCATGTACAGGCCAACACTCCGCCACCGCACGTACACACGCGCGCAAGACGCAACGGTAAATTCCGCAGCGGAGGATGCACGTGCACACGTCTCCCCCCCCCCACCCAACCCTTGGCTTAATCTTTTTTAGCGGAGCATGCGGCTAGCGCGCGATAAATGGCGCGCGTTTAAAGATTCACGGTAAATGACGCGGACCTGCCTTCAAAGCGGACAAATTTCACCGCCCCCCGCCTTTCACCCGCACGCTCCCATCGAGACGGCTGACAATCGCTCGTCGGCCCGAGAGGAGAACGGACGTTAATCACGCGATCCCCTCTCGTCTCGAGACACGCCGGCACGATAACTCACTTCGAGCAAATTAACGCCAAGTAAAAGCTCGCACCTGCAACGCAAGCCCGGGATTACTCCACAAAATAACGGCCCTGCAGAGAGCTGCAGAGGAACGAAACGGTATGGACTGGGATAGCGTTGAGGGCACAGGCCATTCTGAAAAGTGAAACGAGATAGAGACAACAAAGCGAAGAAAATTTTCAATGACGTTTGTTTTTTTACCAATGATCACATCTTAACATTTCACCTCCAACGATGATCGACTAGAACGACTGCGGAGACAATGGTGGAAGTTTCTGAAATCTTCCCCAAACCGCCTGTCCACCCAGCGGAACGCATGGGTTGACTACGGTTAGCCAATCAGCAGACTTCATATGTGGTGGGGTGAAATGTGGGTACACCCACGTCTTCGATGACATCTGGCCAGCGTGGATGAGTAGAGGGCCTCTCAAGCCTACTGTAGTAGAGGCCCTTCTACCAACAGTGGGTGGACCAAGAAATTGCAGGGCTGCACCTTTACCGTTACTTCTCAAGCCACGGGCAATCGGTGAGCAGAAACACACGACGCCTCCAGTCGCATGTCTCAGGGTGCCACTTTGTTTTCGTTGCACAAAGACACGCGTGTGCTCGCCGTGACTCCGCAGGCTTCCGTGCCGTTCGATGTTTTCCCACGTTGCATCTTCCCGTCAAGTTGAAAAATGAAAAGGGGATGTGGAAAAGGAAGAAGAAGAAGAAGAGATGAAAAAATAAAGATCCACCAGGAGACGCCGCCTCGCCACAGCGCCCCCCCCCCTCTAGGCTGGTGGCGGTGGACGCGCCGTCAGGTCGACTCGCGCCCGCGCTGTGCCCCACGTTCTCGCCCGCGAACATCAGAAGCGACAGTTTAACCGGCCGCTTAATTTAAGCCGGACGCTCTGGAATAACAAAACGTCTGCCCTAACCAACGTACGACGACATTGCCGTAATGGCGCGCAGGGTCTTGAGAGAGTCATTAAACCCGACCAAAGAAATTTACCGCGCAACGCGACACTTTAACTCTTTGCTTTTTTTACTTTTCACCTTTTTTCTCTTAACGCCAACATGGTGGATCTGGTCCGACACCGGGAACGCAGCTCTCTCTTCGCCCAAAATGTTCTGGCTCTTGCCCTGCGGTTGAATGTCGAAAACGGATCTGGAACCACACGTGGGTTGGTTCGCCCACTGAGACGGCCCCTCTCTCGTGCGGGTGCTGCTCGCGATGGATCATCGCGCTCGATGATGCGCGCCATGCCTATTATCCACGAGGCCTGGCTAGGGGCGATGGATCACGGCACCTGGAGGAAGACGGTCGCCCATCGGTTGGCGCCGTGGTGGCGAGATGTTAACTACCTCGCCTGGTGTGCAGGAGGTCATGAGTTTGATCACGACTCTGAACGCCTGTATATTTGGAGTTGGTATGTTCTCCCCATGGTCACGTGGATTTGTCTCCGGGTCCTCTGGTTTTTCCCTCCACATTTATAATCAACATGCGGCGTTTAGGTATTTTGCTGCCATAAATGTCCACGTGATAAGCCAATGCATTGGGCTATCATGTGCAGCCAGATTGCTTCTGAAAAAGAGCTCTATAGCTCAGTGGGCCTTGCAGAGTAAAACAAAAATAGTTTTGTAGTTTAGGGGCAGCATCGAAGGCTCGCACCCCAAGTATCGAGCTTTCTCGTAGCCGGACGCAGGCCCGCTGGCCAGGCCGCACGTGAACTGCGACGACGAAGCTTGGGATGATGACGCTCTACGAGCGGCCACGCGACTCAGCGCTCGAGCACAACGGTCGGAAGCTTTCGAGTTCAAATACTGTATTGTTGGGGGGGGGGGGGGGGGGGGAGTTGACTCAGCCCATCATACCAGCCAGGGTCGATAAATAAGTAATATTTTAAAAAACTTTTGTTCTAGTAATGGCAGAACTCCACGACTCCAGGAAGTGGCCCCGAAGCTTGCCATAACGTAAGGGACCGTGGCAAATTACAGCCAACGTCAGTTGACCGTGGACAATAAGACCCAAGCCGAAACATAATAAATAAAAAATAATGTTAAAAAATATGTAATTTTTATTTTTTATGATAGAATATAGTATTGTCATCAGTATGACATGTATAACGAGTTTGCAGTCGATTCCACATTGGAAAGTGGGTTAAAATTGAGTTACAAGATTTGAGGATACAACAACGACAACAGACAGAGTGAGTTAAAAGAAAGTGTGTAAAATAGGTACCCACTCTCCGGGGAAATCACCTGTGGATGTCCTATGGAGAGAGACTTTCCCGCTACCAAAGGAATGTAGAATCTCCACCACTGGCTCTCCAGGGCAATGAACAGGAGATGCGCACCACCCAAACGCTCACTTGGAGCAGGAATTCACGTCCAGCTTTTTGACCATTGGCAAATATAAACCGAGCACCTATTTTGGGAAGTCAGCAGTCGTTACGCATTGGACAGACTGGTCCCCGTCACGTGAATGTGGAATTCCCACCATTGACTTGAGGCCAGCAACAGAGAGGGCCGTGCACCACCCCATGCACGTCGTCCCAGCAGGGAGTCGCACTGACTTTCAGTCGGCAGACACATTTCCCCAGGAACCATCACGGGTCTCCTCCCCTCTGCTCTATGTTTAATAAGCTACCTTAGCCCTCAATGGGGCAGCGCTGTTCCTAGCGAGTGTGGGGTTCATTACTCATCAAAGACAAAGATCCCCCCCCCCATAGCCTTAACATACTGTAGGAACCAAGTTCTGTTAGAGATTATCTATGACGGCCAGCACGGTACACGAGGTGGATGGGTGGCCGGCAACACGACCGGGCCGCCTTTGTCTCCCTAGTAGCGATATTGACACAGTGCACCAGGTACACATTTGAGGCCGAGTCGACCGCGGGGAGGTCCTGAACCGGTTCAGATAACCATCACAAGTGCTGGTCCACACAAAGCCGCAATCCCATAATCGTCCACAACTGCGTTTGGACCGTCAGGCTCTCGCTGTGCAGTGCGGAAATCCTCTTAGCCTGAACGGAGCGTCGAGGGCTCGACCCCCCCGGATCTCGGCGGTGCCGGCTCAGCGTGGACACCAGTCCCAAGCACCGGGCCGCGAGCCTCCACCGCACACTTCATGTGGCTCAGGTGACCGCGTGCGTTGGGACGAGGCGCTGCCTAATACATGGAATGGGGCCGCTGCCCGTTACCATGGGCGCCGCTGTGGTGAGATGTTAACTGCCTTGCCTGGTATGGAGGAGGGCGTAGGCTCCATCCTGACGCCTGCTGTATATTTGAAGTTTGCGTGTCTCTCTCCCTGTGGTCGTGTGGATTTTTCTCCGGGTCCTCCGGGTTTTCCCTTCACATTTAGAATCAACATCGCGCGTTTAGAATATTTGGCTGCTCTAAATTTCCACGTGACAAGCTACTCCGCTGAGCTATCTTTTGTGGCCAGGTCGCTTCTGAAAAAGAGCTACATAGCTCAGTGGGCCTTACCTGGTAAAATAAAAAGTTAATTTTCTATGGTTCTTTCGGTAAAGTCATGTAGATAGAAAAAATTATAACAATAAAATAATAAAAATAAGGTGACTACAAAATAATACAAATATCAATCGATTGCCTGCGTTGCGATCGAAACGAGAGCAGCTGCTCTGTGATCCCTTCAGAAGCGTCGTCAAGCAGCGTTGTGTAAAGCGGGTTGTTTACGAGTACGTGCCAATGTGAGCGACAGTCGGCCACCGGGGTGCCAGCGTCACAGCTCGAGTCTTTAATTCGGATATGACGCAAAAACAAATAAAGCGTCAATTTACACAGCGGCTAAATGTGACCACGTCCCAAAATGTTGTGCAGAGGACACTGTGAGAGGCAGTGGGTCATGGGCAGAGGAGAGAAAATTCTTGAGCCTGGACTGGAAGGGCGCAGGGAGTTCACAGCACAGATGGCTGGGGAAGAGCTTTTCAGACAATGGTTGGGGGGGGGGGCAGCAGTAGAAAATGGGCCACCTCCAAATTACTTACGATTACTAAGTATTAATAATACAAAATTTACATGGAAATCCTATGTGGAGTGTCAAGACTTTTCTGAGGTCAATCTTTGAGATATTTGGCCAGGCATGCGAGAAGATGCCACTTAAACACCCCTTACAAGTCACACGTCCATTTGCCTGCCGCACCTGCGTGCGAAGACTTGAACGAGTGCCGCCCCCAATGTCGTTAAACATCGCCCCAACGTTATGGAAGTTGTCTTTGCTTTCCTTGCCAGGGAGACAATACATCTAAAAGGGCTCCCGGGAGGGGACCTACGAGGTCACGTTCCGACGACTGCTCCTACTTCTTGCGCAGAGTCCAGGAGGTGTCAAGGCGGCGCAAGCTCGTGGCTATGCGCGCGCTGTTCTGCCAGTCGTGCTATCTAAGCAGCTAGCCAATGCGGCCGCTTGTCCATCAGGTTTATCGCATTCTTTACGACTTTCCCAATTAATGGTTCGCGTGATTGAGTGTCAAATCCTCATCGGGATTTCACAACTCTTCAGCAAAAATATATTTTTTCTGCAATGTCTGCCGCGGCGAGCGGCGCACGGCCGTCGCGGACACCCATCAATGTGGCCTCGCTTTGTCCAGGAGGCATGCCCAGCGCACGTATTGGCGCAAGCAAGTATGCGATCGGACGCTACGTTTGACACTGTGTTTATGACCGCATCCGCACAAAGCATGGCGGCAGCAACAAACGCGGATACTTGATGACGACGATGTCCAAATGGAAAATAACAAAAATTATCCAGCAGTGTGCAGAGTCCGTGGTCATCACCCAGAACAGAACCATGGAAGGTACAATTACCAAACGTTCGAGTCACAAACACGGAGGAGGCATCGCAGCGATGATTCACCGCTCCGCTATCCTTGACACAACCATCTGACTCAGCAACCTCAATGTAAAATTATAGTCATTGCTTTATGCCTACATCGGCCATACCAAGAAGACCCGGAATGTGCCGGATCTTGTCCCATCTCAGAAGCTAAGCAGGCTTGAGCCCGGACGGTGGTTGTCTGGGTGAGCACCGTGACAAATCAAAGGGTTTTGTGCGGCTACGTGGCTGGCAGCAGAGGGCAGTGCACCAAAATGCTTCGCTCCAAAATCTATGCTCCCCATGTTTCCCAAACCCGCACCGACCAGGATGGTGAAGTATGCAAAAAAGTAATCCCTGTGACCCGTGTTGCACGGGGAGGCCCTCCTCCAGCAGTGGAGTGAACATCTAATAAGTATAACCCGTAAAAACGAAGTTTTTCACTATAAATCCTTTATATGCGTGGCAGCGAACTTAATATAAAGGATTTAAAAATATATTCGCCTGTGGAGGACGCGGGGATCGATCCCGCGACCTTTGGCATGGGAAGCGAGGGCGCTACCAACTGCGCTACTCCGCCACGGCCTGTGGAGGGGTTACGCTCTGGGCTCTTACACTGTGCGTTCTATTTGAATATATGTAAAATATTTTTTTTTTGCCTAAAAAGTGTAAAATGTCAGCTCGATTGGATCATGGGAAGTGGGTTAAAAAACGACCGAAAGATTTGCACGGTCGTAAGCACGCAAGCAAGCACGCAAGCAAGCAAGCGAACTTAATATAAAGGATTTAAAAATGGCTGTGCACATACAACACGTTAAGGCTGGGCATCCTTCATGGAATGGGCGTAATGAAGCCCCTTTGACATACACGTGCGTGTTAAGTGTGTGTGTGCTCACAACAACAAGCGGAGTGCTGGGTGGCTAAAGCACAGCAAGTTGGCCCAGTAGGGGGCACAGGTGGTGCATCGGCCAGTCATCTCAGTAAGTCAACCCATGGCACCTGGGTCTGTCCCGTGACCTCCTGCCAGCAGGCGTTTGACACTTCCCATGGCCTTAAAGTGCGCATAGCCTGGCACAAGCACCGTGGTGACGTCACCGCCACTTAGTGGTGATTGGCGGTTGTTGTTGTGCATGGAATTGCGTTAACAACCGGTGACATCTCATTCCCGTTGTTCACATCGAGCGCCTATCCTCGACAGAGGTGTGTGTCCCGCCCTCACCCTGCCCGCTGCAATTAGCAACGAGAGCGACCGTGAGCAAGCGAGGTCACTCGTATACCTCTGACCTTCCACCACGATCGCTTGCGCCTTGTCTAACGCTGCGGTCGGGAGAATGTCGGGGAAAGATGGTGGAGGTGTGCAGCAGCGGTGGCTGTGGGAATCTGGCGGAGGGGGAGAGCGCGTCAGCGATGAAGTGTGGTGGCGGCACCGGCAGGTTTGGCCGCAATGACGTCTTGACCCAATGCTGTTAAGTATTACGAATTGATGTGCTCTGAGAACACAAATTGTGCAGTACGGCCAGGGCACAATTTCCCGTTTATAGCATTAAATACAAGCCTGCCTCTAAATTCTGAATGGGCGGCACCACGCTATGAATCAAGGACACAGAAAAGACTTCGCTAAACAAAACGAGCCATCGGAACATAAATATCAGCAAGTGGGTTTGGCATGCGCACCTAAAGCACTGTGAAATGTTTACTGGATTTACTGTGGGGCGATGCTGTAAAACTTATTTTCCGTGATGACCTCACGGGCAAGTTGATCCAACCTGGCCTATGCTGGACTCTGGCGACTTGCCGCCCGGCAGGAATGCCGTGGCATGCTCACAAGCCGGGCTGAGGCGGCATGGCAGATTGAGTGCATACATACAAGCTCATTATTGGTGCAAGATGATGACTAAATTGAATAAGCTATACTGTTCAAGCACTTTCCACACGAGGTTCAAGGCCAATTGACACTAGTTTAAGATAAAACCAAAATTTACTAAGACCAATGTTGTAAAAAAAGTATGTAAAGAGAAGGCTCAATGAATAAAAACATGTACAATAATCTCAAGATGCCATATTAAACCCAGAAAACTCAATTGTAGAAATAGGTCTGAGGATCTTAATTCAAATGCAGCAACTGTGGGCAGAACAAGAGGATCCAGAGAAATAATCCACATACCACGGGGAGAACACACAAACTCCAAATATACAGACGTCAGGGTCAAGATCGAACCCGCGACCTCCTGTATACCAGGCGAGGTAGTTAACATCTCGCCACCTCGGCACTTCCTGACCTATCTGTCCAGGATCTCCTCGAGCCAGGGCCCTAGCCCTGCTTGGGATGACCGATTGCTGCTCGTCAAAGGAGAATTCAAGATGCACACCGTTCGCGGTGCGAGAGGCCTCGCACGTAAATCTGCGTCTGTGCCAGTCTACGCTCAATTACGGGAGACGGCACAAATTAACCGATGCAGCTTTTTAAGGCCACTTCTTTTGCCCTCGAACTGGGCCATATCCTTTGGTCACATAATGCACTAAGAGCATTCGAGTCTTCAGACAAAGACCGATCGCTTGCCTTTTCTCAAGTTGACATTTATGCGTATTGACAGGAGACGATGTTTGCGTGTTGGACGCTCAATTCGGTTGTAGCCAGTTCCTCCCTTTATGGCTGCACCAGTTTGTAGAGCAAGGCTGTTTTGCACCGTCCTGAAAACACTACGTGTGGCATTAAGGCGAGCAGGGCAAGCAGGGGTGCCACGGTGGTGAGATGTATAAATATAGTTTCAGCAAGGTACAGTTTAGGACTGTACCTTGCTGAAATCAGTAAGCAGCTTCATCACTGTATTTTACATAGTCAACACTTTTGGTACAGGAACTGGGTGGATTTTTGCATTGCAGGATCACGAATGATGAACACGGCTTTGAGAGGCATCCAATCAGCGGTAGATTGATCATGGTTGACGATGACTGGATGGTGACCTGATCCACGTTTTGTATACTTATTTAAACGGAGTTCCATCGACAACCACTGCCATGAACTTACTATTCGAGACACTTGCTCTGTGGACCCAATGGCAAGGTTGGTGCCTTAAAATACAGCGGTTTGTAATACCTGAGCGAAGATACCGACTCACATGCGATCAACGGGTAGACATCCAAGTTCGGTCGGAGGAAACTATAACAGCGGACCCATCGAGATCTAAGATCTTAGATGGCATCGTGACTAAAGCCATCGGATGCCACCGGGCCAACGCCATCTACTATCCGCAGGATCCCGCAGCTGCTGCACAGGCGACGCAGCCACCTCCAGGATCCGCCCCGACCGGATGATGCCACCCTCCGGCTCTCAGGTGTGCTTATGGAGGAGGACCACGCGATAATCGTCTCTCACGCATCCTGCTCACGGCCCCACCCATTATTCTTATTATCTTGTCGAAATTTGCATCGCGCCTTTTTCCAGAGCGTTCTTACAGCGATTTGTAAAATTGTACACACGATCGTGGTTTGAGACGAAGAATTAAGTTATTAAAAGTGGCGGTGCAATTCTCGTGACGACAGACCAGGCGTGAGTGTTAAGGAGGAGTTTTTGGGAGGCCTGGTCATAACTAGGGGGGTGAGGGAATGGGGGGTGATGGAAGACTGGGAGGTGGGAAAGTGTTGAGGCATCATCGCATTGGGAAGACAAAGAGGGTTAGCCGGGGGTGGGAGACACGCCGGGATCTGGCAAATGGAAGGAAGCAGTGGCAGCGTCGGCACTGCCCGTGATGACCTTCCACAGTTGCCGATGCGGCGACTGTAGAAGTTTTTTCCCCCCCAATCCAGTTCGGCCTAAACCACGCGCCGTGGATATTCCAAGAGGCACCTCAATGCCTTTCACTCTGTGCGATTTGTTGTCATCTGCTGCGAATGAATAAACGCCATTCTGGCTTTCTCTCCACCTTCTTTCCCACTGCCATGGGGACCGACGGCCAACAGGGAGCGCCGGATTGTTAGAAAAGCCGGGAGGGGGGGGGGGCAACAGCTGGAGGGGGGGGGGAATTGCTCCCCCCACAGCTGGGTCGGGAGAGTTAGTCGCGGGGATGCGGCGCAAGAGGGGAAGATCCCTGCCGCCCGAGGACGCTCGCTGCCCAGCCTGCCGCGGAGCATCCGCTCTGGGGCTCTTCCGGGGGGGGGGAGGCGGCTGGCGCTTGGCTCTCAGCGGAGGGCGAGTTGCAACGATTAATTAAAACCGCATCCATTTACTGGCCCAATGGCAACACAATTAAATCCAATAAAGTAAATAAACCACATTCGAAATGACGGGGAAGGGATACGCAATGTACGGCAAGATACTACGGATTTATATAGCGTCCCAAGTGCGGTCGCACTTCAGGACGCGAAGAGAAACGGCCGGCACATTCATTGTGTAAGCTTAGAGAGGAAGTAATTTGTAAGCGGCGGGGGGAAGTAAAAGGAAGGTCCTGAGCCTCGACTTTATCAGGGGCAGGGAGTCAAGAGCACAGACGGTGAGGGGTAAAGAGTTCCAGACCACGCAGGCAGAAGGGGAGAATGAGCGACCTCCCACCGAGCGAAGGTCGACTGGGGGCTTCGACAGAAGGCGGAGAGAGTGCGTGGAGGCGAGTGGAGTGAGATGAGGGAAGATTTCTCCAGTTTTACTTTTCATTTCTTTCCCAGTTTGGCTCAACATAAATGAGTAAAACAAGTCCCGAACAACAAGCTCATCCTTGATGTTTGGGTCAGACGCAGCCAAATGAAGGGGTCTTGTGAAACCAACAGGCCGATGTATCGCTGCCTCTGCATCGCTGCCTCTGCAGCGCCACCGCTGTGTCGCTGGAGAGCGATCCACACACATTTAGCGCATGGGTAGTCCGACGTTTTGCCACTAGTTACAACCAACATCATCAGGCGGCTGCCAGAATTGAGAATGTATCCTCTCATTTTGGGCTTTGGATAGATGATAGCCCAAGAATGGCCTGTAAATAAATTTCCGAATCACAATAATGGTCAGGTAAGCCTACATGTTGTGGAAACTACAACAAGCTGGCTAACGAAATTAAGATATTTGTTGGATGGATACAGCTAGAAGGATCGTACGAGAGATTGTGTATACTTAGGGAATCTTTTGAAGGCAGACAAAGGATTGAAGTCACGAAATAAAGATGCAAGCGAGGGTGGCTTGGGAGCATTTTCAGATAAGTGAACTTGGCAATGGAAAGCAGCTTACAGATATGCTTAAAGAAGACGCATTTCAATCAGTGTGCATTACCCACTTTGGTACCAAAATAATTCAAATAAACAGCTTTCACATGGTGTAGAAAATCCACTTTCACACAGCCTTCCTGTGAGAGCCGCGGTGAAGCTTCCTCGAGACGGAGAGCGGAGCTGGCGACGCACGCCGCTTTGCCAAGCCTTCATCACGTCGCACGTCGGGGAGAGCGAGCGAGAGAGAGAGCGCGAGCGAGCGCGCGAGCGAGCGAGCAAGCGAGGGAGAGACAGCGCAGCGAGGCACACTGCGACGGTTACGTAATGCCGACACAGCACGGCCGGCGGGGCGGGCTGCATGCAGCCCGGGGAAGTGATGACTCGCTCATTCAGGACGCCCTGGGCTGGTGAAGGCGCGGTGGTGGTGTGGTGGTGGGGGGGGTCGACCGCCGCGTTTACAGTGGCGGACCCCGGCCAGCTCGATCAGTCACCCCCCCCCCCCCCCGTATTTCGATGGCTACGTTGAGATTCAAATCGCGATGCCGAGCGAGGGATTCTCCTGTCGCGGCGTTTTGCCATAACGTGGAGCCCCCGACGAGGTCGCTTTCCTTCCTGCGATGGAGCAACCCGGCAGGGCCCTCGAGCGAACGCGAATCGGCGTGGCCAGGCGACGCAACTTCAAGGATGCCATGACATCATTGCTGGCAACGGTGGTGCGGCACCGTGCGTCAATGCAGCAGCTGTACACTCGCATCTGTGAATCACCCGCAGCTAAAAATGGGAATCACAATTAGTAATTGGTCCTCTTAACTACTTTATTATCTCTCTGCCAGAGAGAGAGAGAACGAGTCTCAATAGGTTCTCACGTGGTTAAACAGAGGGCAACAACCACTACAATTGTTTCCTAAAGACGGGGGGCCTCTATTTCACCTCAGAGACTAGAGGGGGCACGTGGCTTCACAGACGCCCGATTAAGAGCAGCTTGGACCACGAGGTTGGGAAATGGCCAGGGCCAAGTTTGCTCAGCCACCTTCGTCTCTCCAATGCTAATAATGTGATTACACGCAACATGATATGATTCTAAGTGCCGTTTGAGCCAAGTCCACATGCGATTGGCCCTCATCTGCTAGGTAACCCAAGTCACCAGGATCATGGTGGATTGTGTGAACCACTGCACCACTGATCCACACTTTGTTTGTGTAGTGACATCGCGGATGTCACTGTGTGATGCCGGCCCTAACGAAGCACGGCGTGCGATGCACTGACATCGCGGACACCCCGTACATGTGGGTGTAGTACCAGCCCGAGAGGGGCTCGGTAAGCGCTGATAGAGGGCGCTGAGTGGCACCACGCTCGGCTTGCAGTGCTGTCCCCTATAGGAGGAGGTGTGAGGGTAGCCGGCCATGAATGGGGTTAATGAAGGCCATGGCACTCTGGTTGACCCTGGAAGGCAAGTGACGGGTAAAGTCTACACAGGGGCCCCAAGTGGGGGCGAGATCCTGCTCGAGGGTTTGAGGTGGTTGTGGCTAAGGGCGGAGCCAGTCATGACCCGTGGGGATATAAACCGGGTCCCCAGAGGGACCGGGGTTGAGCGTTGCTGTTGTTATCCTGAAGATCTACGATCTGGGGTCTTGTCCATTGTAGCTACTCCCAGTGTAATTAGTGTAGTTAGCCTGTGGTCCACCACCATAGGTTGTTACCCCTTTGTGTTGGTCTCAATAAATGTGTTGCCTCCATAGAGTACGTCTGTGACTCAGTTGAACCCACTACATGAGGCTGTGATAGCGTGGAGGAGGCCGTGATGGCGTGGAGGAGGCCGTGATGGCGTGGAGGAGGCCGTGATGGCGTGGGGGAGGCCGTGATAGCGTGGAGGAGGCCGTGATGGCGTGGGGGAGGCCGCGATGGCATGGAAGAGGCCGTGATACACTCACTCATCTTATACTGACTCACTCACTCACACAACCACTGACCCATTCACTCATCATACACTGATTCACTCATCATACGCCGACTCACTCACACATCATACACTCACTCATACGCTGACTCACTCACACATCATACACTCACTCACACTACCACTGACTCACTCACGCATCATACACTGACTCACTCATCACACACTGAAAGTGTCATGCTGCCAGCTATGGCTGCAAGTTTGGTCGTACATGTCATGTATATCGTTTATTGTTAAATTTGAATCACAGTTCCTATGATTACTGTTGTTACATTGTTTTTATAGCTTTATTTTGGTGATTTTGAAAACATAAGGTTAAGCCATGTTTCTTGCGGAAGTGCGGAGTTGGCCTGAAAACTTTAATCTAAATTGTCTTATGGTTGTTATTGTTTGACTTGCATCACACTGGGATATTTGCACACAGCATTGTAATACGGTGGTTTTATTCTGGAAGATTTGCTGGTTTATCCAGGATGTTTCTGTTGCGCGTCATCGCTTTAAGATGTTCTCTGTTCATATTTTGTTTGTTGCGGTTGCACCCGACTCAAGAGCCACATGGCTCACAGGGATATACCTAATACATGAAACTTGAAACGTATATGTACCACACAGGCAAAGGTAGCCTACATTGACTTTTTAGAAACATGCATTGAGATTATTTAGCTGCTATAAATGTTCAAATGATAAGCCACTTTGTTGAGCTATCAGTTGTGGCCAGGTTGCTTCTGAAAAATAAGTTGATACCTCCGTGGGCTGTGCCTGGTAGGATGGGGATGGTTTTGTGTTGTATTTGTAAGTGTTTGGGTGATTTGGTTACCCCTTTCTTCTACTTTGCACTCCTATCGTGTTGTTCTACTGTTGTTGTTGGAACGTTCTTACCCGCCCCTACTGGACATTTGAGAAAATGAGCTTTATAGCCTATAGGATTCCTTCGGTATGAATAGTCTGATTCTGATAAAAAATAAATGTTCTGATTCCAAGTGCTTGTTAGAGAGCCCCAATTAAAGCCGGCCAAGGCACACGAAGTGAGCAGTGAGGCGAGTGGTGTGGTGAGTGGTGTGGTGAGCGGTGTGGTGAGCGGTGTGGTCCGGTACCCACAGCCGGCCACCTTCATCTCCCAAGTTGTGGACGTTTCCACACCACCATCCCGGGTCGTCATTTACGGCCAAGTTAATCTAGAGAAGGGCCCCAGCACCAGCTCTCAAATTAATTGGGGTTCACTGTGCAGTGTACTATTGCCGCTCTGTTTCACGCGAAAAAATACAAAGATCCCCCGTGTAGCCTTAGCAGACTGTTGGGGCAAGTGCTGTTAGCGAGCACCTATGAAGGCCGGAACAGCACATGAGAAGGTGGGTGGCCAGCTCCACGTCCGGCCGCTATTGTCTCCCTAGTGGAGATGTTGACACACCACGCCAATTACTTATTTCAGGCTGAGTCGACCTAGGGGAGTCCCAGAAGTGGTTCAGACAATCGTCACTGGTGAAGGCAGTGAGCGCAAATCGAACTCGCGTTGCCGGGGTTCGGAGCGCAGCGCGCTGACCGACACACACACGAGATATAGCCACCCGCAAGCTGCCGAAGTAAACAAGACAACGCTTCCCACAAAAGGGGGCCTTGATAAGGATGCGGGCAATGGGAGGGTTACATAATGCAGTGAACGCACCCACCGTGCATCGCAGGAATTAGGCTTTGAAGTGATTAAATGCTATCAAAATGCATCGTGTACACTCCTGAGGCAGAGATGTTTTTCCCTCCCAAACCAACTCATGCATTCATTTGCTTTTATTATTACTATTCAGTTTTTAACCTTACAGTCTGCCTGCTCTGCACCGTAGGGATGACATGAAATGATCGCAGATTATACAAAACAGCCCAGGGCAGATGGGTCCTGCGTGCACGTGTCTGTGTGCGCGTGCGCTCGTGTGTCTGTGTGCACTTGTGTCTGTGTGCACTTGTGTGTCTGTGTGCACGTGTGAGCATGCGCATGTGTGCGTGCGTTTCCTGCACTGTACGGGGATTCCAGTTCAATTACTGGGATACACGCAGACAGTCTTGGGTCTCCACTAGGTAAACTCAGACGAAAATGGGAAGCCGGCAAAACAAATATTTTTAATTGGACAGCCTCCTCCACAAAGTGGCACCTCCTTGCTTCATAATAATCCTACAACGCCGAGACGTCAGCACGAGAATTCACGCAAATCAACCAGCTTTTAAGACCCCAGGCACTTTGCGCCCATTAACGTCACAACCATAACCCAAACCAACAGACGAGCGCTCCCCTTGCTCGACTCAAACGTGGGACGGGCGTCCCATTTCTCCTTCGCCGACACCTCCTGTCGCAGCGGATGTTTCTCGTCGAGCGGCGGGCGGGCGTTCCCCCAGCGGACAGAGCGCAAGACAAAAGCGAGAGTTTAACGAGGGCTTCGCGTCGCACCGTTACGATCTCGCCGCGACTTTGAGGGACACTGTGACCTACTGCTGTTGAAGGCAGCCATGAGGAGGCAGGAGCCGCGCAACGAGACGTAAACCTCGCAAGCCACGGCTCGCACGCGCTCGACGTCGCGGCCCTGGCGCCGACACCAAAGCGCCGTCTGTCAACAGGGACATCGTGTCACCGTTCTTAAGCCTCCTTTGTTGTTGTTTTTTTGCTAACCACAACCAATAATAAGATAACTTCTGTTGGTTTGGGGGGAGGGAGGGGGAGGAAGTTTGCAGCGTCGGCAAATCTACTCAAATTCCGCCTCGGAATTTTGTGCGCGTTTTATTTTAGTTTCGTGTTTTTTTGGGGAGAAAATAAAAACAAACGTTGGACAGGGTTGATGTCCGCGCGTCGGGTTACGCAGCACGGGGTTCTGGAAACGCGACGTTCCGAGCGACGTTTGTGGCACTGTAACTGAAAGAGACAGCGCGCTGCTTTTGTGCCCGTTCGCCACGCATTCACGTGACCTTGAGCACAACCAAGGTTGACTTTTCCACAAACGACTTCAAATAAAAAAACACCCCATCATTGTTTGCCCTGCGTATAATAGTTCACTCCGTCTCTCTGCGATGTGCCAAATTGTCACCATCCATTCAATAATAGACTAATTTTACCCACGATTCAATACTGGTATGATTCTATACTTGCATCGGTAGTACCAGAATCACTTATATCCACTAATAACCATGACATACATGCCTATGAAAAACCACCCACAATGTGCCTAATCCAATCAGATATCAGAAGCTCAGCAGCGTTGAGCTTGCAGCGTGCTTGCGTGGGTGACCAACGCATCTCCAATTAGCACCGTTGGCTGCGTACGGTGCAAAGTTCAACGTGCGTACGTCATAAGTGTCACCGGCTGAGCGGGGCTACGTTGTGAACGGCACAGGACGGTTCAACAAAATCCATTGTTGCAATCAACTTCCACGCTGCACGCCTATGCCCCCTCACTTTTGCCAACCCGGAGTGACAAAGTGCAGTAGAGATCAATAACCGGCAGGACAAACCCGGCATGCGGAGGAGAGGCCCCCTGATCCACTGGGCTGCACGTGTAGAGGACGTAAAGAATTTGGACTTCAGGCCACCGTTAAATGAAGAACGCTGCCATAAGTCTCTGGGAACGTGAACACAACCAGCGGACTGAGCCAACCCATCCCCGCGAGGTGCCGTGGAGGGGACTCGAGGCAGGGGACGCGCGCGCCAACGGGAGACCCGGATTCCGGACGGAGCGCACGGGACGGAGCGCACGGGACGGAGCGCACGGGACGGATCGCACGGGACGGAGCGCACGGGACGGAGCGCACGGGACGGAGCGCACGCCGCAGCAACGCGGCTGGTCAGCGAGGCCGAGGAGCGGGCGAGGTGGGAGGGAGATGGCGTTGACTCGGCTTAACCAGGCTGAGGGCTCAAGTGACCAGGATTCACAACCAGAACTGCCGTGAAATTAATCAACGTTTGAGTATATTTTATGTTCGTGACATTCTTATATTGCAGGGCTACTGCGAATGAGGGGCTCCGCTTCAGTTGGGTATAGCCCACCAGGACGGGGTTATGTTGCTATGTGCAACACAGCAACAATAAATGGTTGATGTTGCTCTTAGTGCCACGGAAGCGAGATATCCACTACCGTGTCTCGTATACAGGAGGTTGCGGGTTCGATCCTGATCCAGATCCTAATGCATTTATGTTTGAAGCTTGGATGTTCTCCCCGTGGCAGTGTGGATTTCTTTCCCGGGTGCTACGTTTACTTTTCCTCCACAAATGTAAACATCCTTTTCGAGTATTTAGCTGCTATAAACTTCCACGTGATTATGTTACTTTGTTGAGCTATCATTTGTGGACAGGTAGCTCATGAAAAAGAGTGATGTAGCTCAGAGGTAAAAAAAAAGTTTCAGATGTTTTCGCAATCCCAGTCAAGTAATCCGCGGGTGTCATTTTAAAAATGGAGCAAATTTGGACCATGACGCCCGGCAAATGGCCGACCTTTCACGTGCACTGAAGCAGACGGCGTGGAGTATTCACGATCGATACGCCCGCAGTAATAACCAGAGCAGCCTGGTCGAGTCAAACCGCGAACCTCTGCAATAAGTGGCGATCGCGATGCCGCTGGGACCATGTCACCACCATCACGGCGCCCAAAGACGTAAGGAATGAATGGAATTTTTATTTTATTTAAATAAACAGAATCCTTTCCAACATGACAATAAATCAACATTTTTGGAAATGTACAACGATGAAAGCTTTGATCATGGGACCTTTCTTGGCAGTATCAAAATATCAAAATTGGTTTTACCCTTTATGGCAATAAAACAGGAGGTGTTAAGATGTTAAAACACCAAACAGAAATCTTTAGCAAAGAATCATGTCTGCATTAACCACACATACTTGCCAGAAAAGGTAAAACCAATTCTTCGATGAAACCTTTTGACGATAGCCCAGCAATGCGGAATACTCTCCCGCTTGTCGTGCCACAATAGGACGCGTTTGCGAGGATGTAAATGCGGCTGTGAAGGAATGCGTTGCTGATTTTCCAAGGTCAGCCCAAGGCTTATTAGATATCCCAGCAAGTGTACCGCGGCGTCTCTCTCGTGACTAAACATTATTATGTACACGGCGTTTAACTCTCCCTGGATCCACGCAGCTCTGCCCCCCGACTGCCAATTCGCCGTTAGCGACGCGCGAGTTGCCCACGAGTGCCCGGAGCTCACGAACCCTGCCCACCAGCTTCAGCGACAGTCCCGGACGACGCTCGATTCTTCCTCCACGCCAGCGCAGTTCCTAAGTGTCAGGCTCGACACGGGGTTGTGAATTAACGCGCAGTATGCGTGCGTTACGGCCTACTGAAGGGTTAATACTGGCTCCCTTGTGCGCATGAAGTGCTGACCATGGCTTGGACAGAAGCCAACCGACTATTTTTTCTCTCTCACACACACACATTCGCAAATTACTAGGTTGCCAGCCTTCCACAATGGAAGAGGGGTGGGTGTTTTTTTGCGAGGTGCGGAGGGGGTTGGGGTGGGGTAGCAGGGGGTGGGGGCCCCCAGTCATAATGTGTGGATACTTCATTCAATTTGGAACAATTATTTGGAAGCTCACTGTGGAAAGCCTGGCAGCACATTTTGAGTGAAAGACTGCATTTTTGTCAGATGAACGCACCGAGAGGGCCTACTTGTGCTGGCTCACGTGCCCCCTGCCACTGAATAATTGCCTAATGAAAGTGTGGCGTTGGTTAACTCTCGGGCCTGCGCGATAAACGTGTCCGGCGATGACCCCCCGCCCCCGCCCCCCTCGCCTGCGCCCGGAGCTTGCGAGTTTGTCGTTTATCGACCGCGCGTTTCTCCGTGCAAGAAGAGAGACAAGCCCACCGCCGCGAGGAGGCAGCAACGCAAGCCGACGATGGTGATGCGGGCACGGCCGTTGCCGCCGTTTCCTGAGATTTGTGTGCGGCGCCAATTTTGCTTCCCCGCCGCCTCTCCAGCGCACCGATGCAGGTATCGTCGCTGGCGCACAACCGCCTTACTCTTCAAGAATGATGTTACAGGGTCGTCTTTGATGTCCACTGCTACATCGTCGGACGAAGTGACCGCGGTGTTAGCGGCGTGGAGAGTAAATTACCGGGCGGCTGTGGGAATAAAATCGAACGGTCGGCTCTGGCGAAAAAAGCCATGAGGTAGCGACGGCGGCGGTATTGGGTGGTTGCTCCGATTGTACAACTGGCTCTGCGATGGCCTTCAAGGGTCAGGGGGTCACGGTAAAAAGATCTCCCCCCTGCCGCGATAGTGAGCCCTCGTCACGCTCCAGTGAGGGAACAGGGGTCGAGACTGTTTAACACGTAGGCTTTCGCGACCAATATCATCCATACGTTTTTTTTTTGTTAGATCGCGTGTAAATATTAATGTGGCGTTAAACCCGTCACCGCCCGATACAGCCAATTAGTAAGGTTTGTCACGTAAACAAAAAATGGCAAATCGTTACTAGTACAGCACACCGGTGTGTTGGAGAGCAAATCCACAACCTCAGGCTGATGAAGCGAGCTGTAATTACTGGCAAAACGTCGTACTCAGATTGTAAATGTTGGGTGGTGGCGGGTTTAACGCCACATTTATAATTACACAATCTCACCCAAAAAAACCTAGAAATTAGGGGTTGAGACGTTCGCATTCTTGAGGAGTGCGAGCGTCACTCCTCTCACCGTCATCAAGGCAATCGAGAATCACCATCACTAATGGTGACACGAGCGCCATCAGTAAAGGTCACGCGCACGCACGTTCATCGACTCGTGTAGACGTAAACCAAATCGATGACAGTTTAACCAAGCGAGGGTTCAATGAGATCCATTCTCCTCCACAAGGCGGACAGAGGAAGCCGTCGTGACATCTTAACGAACAATGGGCTGGCACACAATCTTTATTCGTGTTTCTAAGCCAGTGGTGAAAATTCCACATTCCCATGGCGAAAGCCAGACATAAGGACCACATGCTGCTTATCCAACACTGCGGTACGCATTCTATTGACCCCAACAGGGATGATTGCAATTACCCTACCTGAGATTGTGTCCATGACGATGGTGCACAGAGGTCGACTGTGTGAATGATGACATCACGTGGTCTTTTAATATATTCTTTACATCAGATGGCGTACTCTCGTAATTCCCTGCATTAATCACCGGACAGCAATAAGAATCTGAGTCGAGTGCCATGACCACTTGGGTTCCAAGCTGCTTGCAGCGATATGCGGTCATTACACAGATTCGGTGGCGCAGTGGTTGCAGGCCGCACTGCTCACGCACGAACGTACTGTCAATTCCCGGTCATGGCTAACAACAGTGGCGAGTGATAACTTTACTGGCCCTAAACCCCTCCTTTCCCTCCCTTCACAAACCTGCACCGACCAGCACGGTGAAGTATGGTCAACCAGCCTGACAGTGTGGAGAGGCCTTTATCCAGCATTGCATTTCCAAGGGGGCTGCGAATTATACAGAGGAGCGGAGAAGCGTGCAAACACGACAGACGAGCGGCACAGACGAGGCGTCGCAGAGACGCCACGGCCACGCGTAGCCCAGCGGCCCCCCCCTGGCACGCGCTGCCATGCTGGCGTTACCCAAAGCACACAGCCCGCTGCAAATCTTGCCGGCGCGCGCCTCTCACGGTCAGTAACCCGCCGCTGTCCGTAGCGAGCAGGGAACCAGAACATGGACCTGCAGGAAGTGAAAGACGCCGGCCACCCGAAGCATCTCTGGCCGGCCGGGGCTACGGGGGGGAGCCGAGAGACACACGCATACGGAACGTGGAACGTGGGGGGGCACGTGTAATGCTGGGGGCGTGTGTAACGCCGAGGAGCGCGGAACGTAAACCTGGCTCGCGAGCCTGGTGCGCGTCTCTGCCGCCACCACAACGTTGTTGCTGCACAAAAAAAAACACACACAAGGGCGCGCGCATTGCGGAATGAAGTTGCTATGGCGCTAATGACGCGAGCGATTCAGGAACACGTTACGGTCCTAAAATAAGCAATGTCATCATCGGCCAGGCACCATTAGAGGGGTTTCAAAATCTCTGCCGGTGCTGAAAACACATCGCGTGGTTGATCTCAATGTCTGTTCTTTGCCCACGAGTTGCTGGGTTACCTGTATCTGTATCGGAATGTTTGAAAATATTCCTCTATAATTGCGTTGTTTGTGCACGTAGTTAAGAGTACCCGAAGACAATAAAATAACACATATATAACGGGACTCCAAAAATTCACAGGAAGATGGATCATGAACCCGCTTGCTGCACTGCCACGCCGTGGTGACGTCTCAAAGCACTTAAGAAATTCCGCATTACCAGGGAAGCGTCAAGACGCGCGGCACCAGAGAGCCAGCGTGGTTGTTTTAAAGACACGTTTTTCGAAGACCACCGTACAACAATCCCGACGTGCTCACAAAATGCACATCAGGGGTGGTGGGGGGGCACAAATCCCTCAAGCAAAAGCCCCGAGAGATGGACGGACGCGGCGGGCAGGCTTTGGTGAAGAGGGGCGGATTGGGCTCCCCCTGCCCCACCCAGGTGGGGGGGGGGGAGCCTCGAGCAAAGTGAAAGTTTATATTGGGTGTGGGGGAGGTAAGGGAGAAGATAACGAACATAGCAAGAAAGAAGGAGGAGGGAGGGGGCGGAGGGGGACGATGAGGGGAGGGGTTGGGAGAGGTGAATGTTATTTATTTCCTTACAGAAGCAGTCTGGCGCATCCACAACGCACGCGCAGTTCACCACGCGGAGGGATTAAAACGCAACTTGTGAAGAAGAAGATGCGCCCCGAATGCGCTCGTCAGCACTGCAGCCGACAGAGTGTTTCATTACCGACCCGCCCGACGATAATTTCTCCGCCATTGTTTTTTTCTCTCTCTCTCCCCTTGTTTGGTTCCGCATCTATTAATAAAATGCTGACGCATAAACTTAGAAACACCACGCGCGCAGGTGAACCGCAAAGAGCTTAGCGCGAGCAGAAAATGCGCAATTTGGACGTCGCGCCACGCCCGTTAAAACCGCGGCCCCCGGATCAAGTCGCGTGCAGGAGCGCCCATCGCGGCATTTACGGGACGCCGCGCCGGATTACCTAACGCGCGGAAATTTAAACAACGCCGTCGCCGCCGCCCGCTTCGTAAACGGAGAACCACAGCCGGGGGGGGGGGACAGGGACACGGTTCACGGACGCGTCGAGTGACGTGACGGGAGAACGCGCGTTGACGGGTCACCGAGCCGCGCAATGCCGATAGCCGTGTCGCTCGTCGTGGGGTCGTGGTGGCTATCGCGGTGGCCACTCGGCGCGATGTTTGCCACTAGGTTATGGCGACAGTAGCGGCGGCGATCGGCAATGCAGAGACAGAGTGGTTTGGCGCGGGTCCCGCAGCAAGGAATGAAATGGCGCACGCCCCGTGCCCACCGCCCCGTGCCCACCGCCCCGTGCCCACCGCCCCGTGCCCACCGCCCCGTGCCCACCGCCCCGTGCCCACCGCCCCGTGCCCACCGCCCCGTGCCCACCGCCCCGTGCCCACCGCCCCGTGCCCACCGCCCCGTGCCCACCGCCCCGTGCCCACCGCCCCGTGCCCACCGCCCCGTGCCCACCGCCCCGTGCCCACCGCCCCGTGCCCACCGCCCCGTGCCCACCGCCCCGTGCCCACCGCCCCGTGCCCACCGCCCCGTGCCCACCTCCCCGTGCCCACCGCCCCGTGCCCACCTCCCCGTGCCCACCGCCCCGTGCCCACCTCCCCGTGCCCACCGCCCCGTGCCCACCGCCCCGTGCCCACCTCCCCGTGCCCACCGCCCCGTGCCCACCTCCCCGTGCCCACCTCCCCGTGCCCACCTCCCCGTGCCCACCGCCCCGTGCCCACCTCCCCGTGCCCAACGCCCCGTGCCCACCGCCCCGTGCCCGCCTCCCCGTGCCCGCCGCCCCGTGCCCGCCTCCCCGTACCCGCCGCCCCGTGCCCACCTCCCCGTGCCCACCTCCCCGTGCCCACCTCCCCGTGCCCACCGCCCCGTGCCCACCTCCCCGTGCCCACCGCCCCGTGCCCACCGCCCCGTGCCCACCTCCCCGTGCCCGCCGCCCCGTGCCCGCCTCCCCGTACCCACCTCCCCGTGCCCACCTCCCCGTGCCCACCTCCCCGTGCCCACCGCCCCGTGCCCACCGCCCTGTGCCCAATAACAGAAAGCTCCACTGACTTCACTCGTTGAGAGATGCACGTCATGGTGTGTACGTAAAGCAATGTTTACAACCGCGTGGCATAAATAAACGACTACTTCAACATGTTCACAAGGCAGCAAATTATCAGCACCTGCAAATAAATTACGCTTAAGCACGCTGAATAAATAAGCAGGCGGTACGCTTCCTTCGCATATCTGGCCCTCCACTACAATAAGTATTTTTTAACACATCCCATCAGCCGCATGGCCTTCTAGGAGTGCATCATACCCGCAGCATTGGTTCAATACAAGAAAACTCTGGACTCGTTCCAACATTCAGTCTCATTAGCAGGAGCCAGGCTTGCTTGAATCAACGCTGGTGAAGAGCACAATGTTTATAGGAAAGGACCCCTCTTCCCTGTTAGATATTGGGTCTGAATAAAATATTAAGAAACAAAAAACATCAATCAGATGAATAAGAACACGGGCCCCAAAAGGCACCGTGTTAACGTAATTGTTAAACACGAGACGGTTAATTGCTCGGGCCCAAGCCACAAATTCATTACCACGTACTTTCATTTTTTTTTACAACAACTCCGACTTGGACCCCCGAACAGATGGGGGAGGTGCGGCGCTGGCGAGCGGGCGCAGGTGGAGGCCAGCTCCACCCGGGCCCTCGACTCCCTGACGGGTGCCGTGGGGGGTGGGGATGGGGGAGGGCGTGCGAAGTGCGCCCATTCATTCTCTCCGGCTGACGGAGAAAACGTCGCGGCCCCCCGGCGCCGACTCGTTAGCCGCGAGCGACGAGCAGCATGAGGCACTGCACACCAACGCTACCGCCTGACCAAGACGAAGAGACGGCAAGTCCTCGATTAACGCGCGGTGTTCGCACCGCAACGCGCACTCGCTGGAACGCGGTTTTTCCAATTAGGGAACACTTGGCACACAACGCGGAACGCGCACCCCGTGATAGCGCGATTTCATTTGTGACCAGGTCGCTTCTGAAAAAGAGCTATATAGCTCAGTGGGCCTTATACATTGTAAACTAAAAAATAGTTCGTGAGAAAAGTTAATAGAATCAGCAGATGCTGGTTCATCAACCAACCTGATTGCTGCTATACATTAAAGTAAATCAAATACAGCTTCAAATCAAGATTCAAATAAAGATAAAATATGTCTATTAGACATTAACACGGCATATAGAAGCAGCTGGTGTTGTGGGCAGTGGCCCTTCTTGAGAGGAGAGGTCAGCGGGTTTGCCAGAGCTGTCGTTGGAGATCCAACTTCCCAGTGCGGTGTCTCTAAATCTCTGCAGAAAAGTTCACATGAAGAGATCTAAACTGATCTGAACTGACAACCGCACCTCTGATTAGCACGGTTGGATACATATGGTGCGCAAGAGGTTCAACATATATACGTACATACGCTTCACATTAACAGATAGAGTAGCAAACAGAGAAAAAGTGGTTATATGGCACGGATTGATTTTAAACAGTAGAAGTGCATCATTTGAGGCAGACCAGTCCCGTCAACTGGGGGTACACGGAAGGAATGCGCTGTGACGAGGCGGCAGATTCATTAGAGGCAATAGCACAGCCGGCGAGTGCAACACATTTAAACCTTAAGTCACAAAACCAAGGCAGAGCGCACGTGTGCTGAATGCAGCACTGTGCATTGCTCGTTGCCACGTGCCTATGGCGGGGGCCAGTCGCTCCATGGGCGACGTCGACTGTTGAGCAGCACTTAATTTAAATCGGCCACAGACAGGCGATGGCCGGCATCGCAGCTGTCAACTCTCAGGGCAGCATTGCGAACACAGGAATGGCAACACGGCACAATGCGAATTCACGCGGCATCTGAATGCCACCACATCTCAAGACGCCGGACAGAAACCGTGGGTGTAATTGTTTTATAGAAGGAGAGAAAAAGAGAGAACACCGGGGCAAGGAGTGGGCAGCATGGACGGTTGAGGAAAGAAAGTTCCAGATGATGGGGGCAGAGGAGGAGGAGGATGTGCGACCTCCCACTGAGCCAAGATTGACTGGGAGGCTTTCGTGATACAAATTTGAAGACGACAGCATGAAAGAGCACGGCTTGGCAAAGGCACGTGTTTAGAAAGCACACCGGGGGCTTGGCGTTGCACGGAGGTAATCCTGTGACTTAGTGGAGGAGGGGTTGGTGGATCGTACAGATGGAACCGCCTGTGAGACTCACCTTATTGAGTCCTCGTAGATGGTAGTACAGCAAGTAGGTTTTAAATATATATGTACACAGTTTATCACTCCCCTTATGTGTGTGTGTGCGCGTTATCTCCAAGCAGTGAAGCGGTTGTGTAGCGGTTAACCCGGCGAGACCCGGGTTCGATTCCCGTTCACGGCCAACACCAGTGACGATTATCTGAACCGGTCCTGGGCCTTCCTTAGGTCGACTCAGCCTTAAATGAGTACCTGGTGTGGTGTATAAACATCGCCACTCGGAAGACAACGGCGGTCGGGCGTGGTGCCGGCCACCCACTCCCTCGTGTACCGTGTCGGCCTTCATAGGTGCTCGCTAACAGCACTTGTCCCAACAGTCTGTTACAGGCTATATGGGGGATCTTTGCATTGATCTCCAAGCATTGAGCGGTACACATTTCATTTACATCATCCCCCAAAAGGTGGATGGGCTGAGTCGACCCCCACCCTGACCGCGGCGCGAACTTGCAGTGTTAGGCTCGCGAGCGAGGCGACGGTCCGGTACAAGTCGGCAGCGTGAACCCAGGCGACCCCGCGCGGTTACAAGGTGAAGGCGCTCAATCGCGGGCGGCTGCGGCTTGTCAGCATGCCACGGTAAATAAGGATACAGTCACGCACCACCGTGCCACATTTTAAAGGATTAAAACCCATAACTCAGCGGCCCGTCGTAAATTACCGTTTAAGCCCCCGTAAGCCATTTAGGATAGAAAAAAAAATATATAAACGGCACCATTATATTTATAAGGGGAGAAGTTTCCGTCACGTTTCGCGAGATTCATTCGCGGGGGCCCCGGCAGGTGCCGCTGTCAATCCGCTCAACTCGATAAGCGCGTCGATGGGGGGGCACGTCTCTACAGGGCCACTGACCTATCGATAACCGCCTTGAGAAGACGAATTGGCGGCTGCTGCTGCTGCTGCCGCTTCACGGCATCGTGTCGACAGGGCCAGGGCGCGCACCGCCTTCCGCACGTCAGCAGCGCTGTTCCCTTCGCAGCGGCTGGAAACACAGGAGCGGTAGAGACAACATCAAGACGGAGCCTCCCACCTCCCCTCTCTTAGCGATCAAAACTCCTCGTGAGATCGGGGCAGCTCGCCACCCTCCCCTACCCACAACACATCAGCGAAAGCAAGCATCCCTGTCAAACTGCCTGCGATATATGTATTATATTATCAGAAAAAGGTCTGTGCGGGGAAGGGGTGGGGGTAATGAAAAGTGAAAAGTGGATTTGAGGTGTGGGTGTTACGGAAACAAACGGATGGAGTTGAGCGCGGTTTTGCGGGTTGGGCTGCGTGGGGCCATATTTTCATCTCCGGGAAGATTCCAGCATGAGTTGCGTGGCGGTGAGAGTCTGGGAGAATGAATGCATGCTCAACATGCGGCGCGAAACCCGGGCAAACACCACTTGGGTTACAGGCGGCCATGAAAGCGTGTACATGGGTACATATGGGAACGGTCGAGGCAGTACGACGACGAGACGAGGAATGACGATGTAGCCGAGAAAGAACGTCTACAGAGAGGTGTGATGCAAAGGTGGAAGTGTATGGAGATGAGATGAGGGTGATTTCTGCAAGGAGACAAGAGAACAGCGGAAGAGGAAGCAGGTGGATCAGTTGGTGGGACACTGCGGGACAGTTGGTGGGATGGTGGGAGACAGACAGAAAGGACTCTCCACGAGAGATCGTGAAGACCACGAGAGATCGTGAAGACCACGAAAGGTAGAAACGCATCTGTCATGGGCAGCGGCTCTCGGTTATACGTGGACAACTCTAGTGAGTTGCGTAGCAATTCAGGTGGTGGTGGTAGTGGTGTTGGTGGTGCTGCTCTGCTTGCGTGCTTAACGCAATCCCTCAAGTATGGCACAAAAATGTTGGGGTGTTCGTGGGGTCAAGGGGAGGTCATTTTTCAAGAGGCAAAACGGAGCGGTTTATAATTAGACCCCGGCCCTTGGAATGATTGCGGGGGAAATATTAGAGGCTCTTGCTCACACGAACACTCCTTTGCCTCGCCCTCGATCAATGTTCTTTTTTAACTGGTTGAAAAGGAATTAACATTCGTTATTATAAATCAAAGATCAATCAATGCCGTTATTTAAAAGAAGATGCAACCCACAAAGCAATTAGCTCTCAGCTTGACGACGCGTTCTGGGCAGTACAACAAATTTGAAGCTTTGTTAATGAGAAAACAGACGTGGAATTTATTGCCGAGCGCATCATTATGGCACTCTGGTGACATCACTCTTGTGCATTTTAATACATCAATCCGTGAACATCACTCGATCGCTGTACCAGAGCGCAGGCACTCTTTATTTCCATTTACAAACAGATTCAAGCTCGTGTCACATGGGCTAGGACACACGCAGCCGATGTGCGTGCGTGTACCAAAGAGGCATTCGTTTTTAACTACATGCATCTTTAAACTACACGGGGCAAGCCAAAGCAATCCAAGTGTCAACACTGCGCAAACGGGCCCCGCGTTGAGAGAACACGATGACTCTAAGACCATCAAAGCGTAAACACGAGTGCACAATTTGGCAGTCGATCAAGGAAGATGGGGCTGGCTCAAGGGCGGCCACATGGGCTCTGGATTTCAGCTCGCCTCTCTCTCTGCCTTCAGCCAAAGCCCAAATCCCATTTTCCTGGTGCCATGCGGTGAGCAGAGCAACATCGCAGCCCAACCACCTCTCTTCCCTGCGCGAACAAGCCATCTCTTCACTCCCCACAGCCCATTGTATGCCAATGTCATTGGTGAACTGAGGACAGGGGGCAGTCGGAAACGCACGTGTTCATACGTCGCACACAACAGGAGCAAATGAGATGCAGGGCACACAGGAGGCGTGACACAGAGGGCAGAGAGGACACGGGGCAGACAACACGCAGTACCCAGGACAGGCAAGACAAAAATCCCCCGTACGGCCTTCACAGACTCTTGGGGCGAGTTGTGTTAGCGAGCACCTATGAAGGCCGGAACGGCACATGACGGGGTAGGTGGCCAACACCAATGCCCTTGCCTGATTTTATGCCGAGTCGACCTAGGGGAGTACCAGGACCGGGACAAATAATCACCACTGGTGTTGGCCGCGAGCGGTAATCGAACCCGTGTCGCCGGGTTCGTAGCGCAGTGTGCTGACCGCTGCACTACCACTCCCAGGACAGAGCATACACACACACAGAGTTAGGTCCAGGTCACACGAATGTGCAGATCACAGAGGATGGAGACAAACCACAGGACACAGGGGACGGGGAAGAAATACGCACAGCAACACAAAGAGACAGGGCAAAATAAAGACAAAGATTTCCCCGTTAAAGTCTTACAGACATCGGGAACAATGCGGTTTGTAAGCACATGCTAAGGGCAGCACAGCACAGGAGGGAGTGGTGTGACCAGGAACACGTCCGGATGCCGTTGTCCTCCCTGCGTGTTTACGCATCATACCAGGTACTCGGATAAAACGAGGGGGGAGGGGTGGTAGTCATGGGACAGCTCCACATGCCTAGCGCTACCCATGTTATTGTTCACGGCCAGGGAACCGAACGAATGTTTTACTGAGATCGTAGCACAGCGCGTGAACCCACTGCGCCATCGTACTCCGTAAATAACGAGCTGGGTGACGTGCACAGGAGAGTGAGAGCGGGCACGCACGAAGAACTCCGGGGAATGTTCTTGATGCCGCACACTTTTTGAATGCGTCAACACTTCCAGTAAATCTTTTTTTTTTTTAACGGGCGCGTAACGAAGGCCGTTTTGCGGCCACATTAAAGCGCTCCCATGAAAGTGGACGTGTTCAAGTCACGCGTGAACGTAGGGGAATTGAATATGCACTTAAACGCGGGAAGCAAGTTCATACACCTTGGTGTCAACTGTGGCTGTGGGGGGTCGAAGAGGCAAGATTTAGTATCTGAAGCAAAGATGGGTACAACGCACGGCTACAGTGCAGTGGAGATCAGACGCGATGTGAACTGAAGACAACGTTCAGCCGACCACAGATGGCGGGGGGAGGGCAGCTGTGAATTAAAGCTGAGCTTGAACAGGGCAAGGGAGTGTGAGCAGCTGGGATCACGAGGAGGTCCCCGGGAGTAGCAGAGGAGACAAGATGACATCCCTTTGCATGGAGGCTGAGCAGAGGAGCAAGAGTTCCACGATGTCCGATGGAAATTCCAAACGACGTCGGTGAACTTTCGTAGAACTAGGAAATGTCGATAAACTGGGGCGTACTATGTCATTAATCAGCACTGTTATTCAGATTGGAATGATGTGTCTTTCTTGAAAAGACAAAATTGCTCATAAAATACCACGGTGGTGTCAGCCACTCAAATTTACATATTCCTTCCATGCTGGGATGCCGATGGCGCATCAGTTTCACCTGTCAAGGCGCTCTTCCCCCCCTCCAACCCAGCTTAAAAAGACGCTCCAAGCCTGGGGTTGTCATTCAGACTCTGTCTTCTCGACAGACCTATTCTTCACCTGAGGACGGCTGCTTGCATTGTGGCCGAAACGTCGTGAGAATTATTTTATTATGTTTTATTTGTATTATTTTATTACTTCCCTTCTACGTGACTTTACCGAAAGAACCAAGAAGAAGAGTTTCACCTGCATCAACCGCCGCCTTATTCCATAGATAAGCCATATTTTACGAGACTAATAAATAACACCCTGTGTGTATTATTGTGATGATCTTGAATGTTTTAACCGTGAGGTTGACTATTTGGTGGAAGTGACCAGGATCAACGGAGAGCTTTGGTTAGCCGAGTGGATGGCTCAGGCAAGGCAGCGGTGAGATGAGAGCGGAGAGGATCGGTGAATGGGCGAGCGCTTGTGGGGTATCTTTAACATCCACTTTACAGCAGATGACGCGCTTGGGTAGGACTGGGTTTTACTAACTTGGGCTAAACCTGTATTTTCATAGGCAGTCACTAACAGACAAGCTCTGGCTGGGGTGCACGTTAACACATACCAGAGCCTCGCCAAAATGAAGGAAAAATGAATTTGCCTCTCCATTACGGTACTTACTGAGGGACGGTTGCCGAAAGGGACAGCCATCCCAAACGCGCCTTCTTACGACACCAAGGCATCCAAGTGGTAATGGCTGCTGAGAGGATGGAGGTGGCTTCTACACTGCCACCCTGTAAGATCTCTTTCAAGCAGACCCCTGGGCCCCACAGGCCAAAGGCCCAGGTTGAACGCAGGATTGCACCTGCCTCCATGTCTGCCCCTACAGCCTATCCCCCTCCAGGACACTCCAAAGCCTGGACCTTAAAAAGCTACCGCTCTCACCGGATTCAGTCTATGGTTGTATGTATGTTGAACCTGTTTTGCACCGTACGTGGCCAACCGTGCTAGTTGGAGGTGCGGGAGGAAGGACAACTAACTAAACACACAAAGCAGTTCTAAAGAAATGAGTTTTCAATCTAGAAAGAAGAGCGCTCCAGACGGCCGCAGAAATGCACCTCATAATAAGTGAGAATTGGTACGGTACACCAAATTCAAAAACTCGTGTCTTGTACTAGAGATGAATTGCCGAAGTTATCAACAGAAGGTGTATATCGGATAAATTGCTTATGCGGCAAGTGTTATATTGGACAGACAGGACGTAACATTAGCGTAAGACTAAAAGAACACCAAAGGAACATTTAATTCTCTCAAACACAGCTGTCAGCAGTGGCAGAGCATGCTTGCTAAAAAGGACAATAAATTGATTTTGATAACGTTTAAGTGTTATGCAGAACTAATTATTACTGGCCAAGATTAGTTACAGAATCAATTGAAATTGAGAAGAATTCAAATAATTTAAATCGCTGTGATAACTGAAGACTCAGCGCAGCCTGGAAGCGTATTATTAAGTAATACACAACACATATTGCAATTCCTTACAGGTGAGTCACATGCTAAGTGGCTGATTACTGATCTATTACATAATTGTATACAACTCCGCCTCTGATCTCGAATCCTGATGGAGTTCAACAACGATGACGTCATCCTGCACCATTTAAAACCGGAAGCAAGTGGATGGCTTCACTATTCTGGCAAATCGCCTGAAGATGCTGGATGTAATTTCCAATGAAACGTCGTACTACTCGTATTGCAAATCTTGTGGATTCACTCATCAACACACCGGTGGGCTAAAGGAGTGAACTATTTGTCTTTGTCAATGTGACACATTTATTACTCATTGGCCGTGTCGGGTGGTGGAGGGTTGCGACACATTAATAAATAACGCGATCTAACCCAAAAACCTTTATTATGAATAATATTGGTCGTGAAAGCCTACGTGTTAAACTGAGAAGTGTACCTGAAAGCGCACTATGCGGTGACTGTCTTTGTTCGATGGCCAGCCATAAGCCGCTGCTGCGAAGACAAGATCAGCCAGGGCTATGGAGCCTTGGCCTTGACCGGGGTACGAAAAAGGAGGAGGGTACAAGGATGAGAGCACGATCTCCTGGTTCACATGGAAATCTGAAAGCACCTTGGGGACACGAGGTCTGCAGCACCGCCGCCCGTGTCGTCCGAGGACACCCCGAAGGGAGGCTCACCCCTCCTCGCCAACGTAATGGCCGACATTGAGAGCAAGAGGCCAGCGGCTCGACCGGTGGCCTGCTGCAGACAGAGCGTTCATCAGCACCATGCGCAGATTCCATGGAGCCATTTCCCCCTCGGAACGCGATCGTCAGAATGTCGTCCGAATATGAACACACGCTGGTGTGCAACATGCTCTGCAGATGTGCAACCACCAGCACTAGAATCTTCGTGAAAATGCTCGTCTCTTCCCCTCCGGGCCACATCCCCATCTCCCCCCCCCCCCCCCCGTCTTCTGGAGAGCAGAGCTGAGAGGGTCCGGGTTATCTCCCGGTGCCACTATGGTGCCGCCAACTGCCTCCCAAATGCCTTGGACGCTGTCCAGTGGCAGGCTAAGAATCCTCTCCCCAAATTACGTGTGAGCTTCCCCAGACCCTGAGCTTTCTGGAAGCCCTCCTCTGCCCGGGCACAGGAACGAGTTTCATATGTACCTCACCCGGAGCGTGTCAGCGACCACCATATGAACAATCCACCAGAGCACGACGGAATCTATCCATCTTCTTCTTTCGTACGAATTCTTAACAGCAGATTAAAGGTGTCATTTTAGATTTGTTATCCACTCCATTGTCTGTTCAGAAACAGAGGAGATATTATTATTATTATTATTTGGGTCTTTTGGTAAAGTCACGTAGATAGGTTCAAAGAAAATACCAAAAAACTACGCCGTTTCGATCGCAACACAAGCGGTTGTCATCAGGCAAAGTAGTTAACCTCTGAAGGCAAAATGTGTATAAAGGTTTGGGGATGGGCGTGGTGCAAGTGTATCAGCGGCAACCAGGGACATGGGCAGTGCACCACTGCCAATGCAGCAACAATGACAATGCCGCACTACTGCCAATGCAGCAGCGATGCTAATGTGAGCAGATCTTGTCCATTAAATGAGTGAAGATATCAGCAGCGGAGTGTTTACTATGTGGTCGATGGTTTAGGATCGGTGGCCGCACTCGCCGAATCTTTGATGCGCCATGCGGTGACCGCATCGGCCATGCCCCGGTCCCGTTTCAGTTGATGGTCGACCATTGGCGGCGTGGAAGGTTGAAACCGGGAGGTTTGACAGTAGGGTCCTGGACGAGGTGTTTATTTTTGACGTCGGCAGCCTCACGTTGGTGCTAAACTGGCTCAGAGGGCCAACGTGCGAGCGCCGTGCTCCACGAGCAACGTAAACAAGCGGCGGTTAGGTAACACGTGACACGCGCACAAGCCGCCCGATCTTAAACCCCACGCGGGCATCGCCACCAGCTCGCCACAACCGCCCGCCGCCGCAACACCGACCATTGCTCCCATGAAACCTCTAAGCCCGTGCGCCGCTATGGCAAAATAGATTTTTAAAATAATAAATTAAGCCACGCGCACAGCTCAATCAGCGGGCTGGTTCATTATTTAGAACGGCGGGCAGATAGCGGCCGGAATGTATAAGTCATTTTGGGGCTTTTTGTCAGCGTATTGATATTACATAAATAACGAGGACACGTTCCGCCGAGCGAGGCGCAGCGGCCGCGGCCGCAGCCACGGCGGCGGCGAACGAGCGAACGAGCGAACGAGCGAACGAGCGCACTCCCGGGGTGGAATTGACGCGACGCGTTCCAGTGATTTATTTGCAATGAACTTCAGGAGTCGTTCATCAGCCGAGGATGATGCGCAAACACGTCCGATCAATTCGCGGCGAAGCTCAGCGGCCCCGGCCGGTCGTGGGGGAGGAGAAACGGACGAGTACCGTGCTCACGGTCGCCCGCTCCCGCCACCTTGCTCGCCCGGTTAAAGCCTCGCCAAGTATCTCAAGACTCATTTTCAGGAGGGTCCTGACAAGCTTTCATATGAAGGATGCGATCGATGTTGCTGCTGAATGTAGTCCCAATTGAGTATTTTTCAGACATTCATAATAAAGGAACGTTTTTTATGTAAAAAAATGTGTCGTTAACCCAACACAACCCGACGCAGCCAATTAGTAAGGCTCGTCCCGTAAACAAAACAATTAGTTACCATGTCAGCCCACCGGTGTGTTGGAGAGTAAAGCCATAACATTTACAATGTCAGTAGGATATTTCTCTGGCAATTACATCCAGCTTCATCGAGCAATGAATAATATTGGTCGCTAAAGCCTACGTGTTGAAAGCTAATTTTCCGGTAATTTTTCAGCATTGGGACGTCTTGTCCCATACCCGTTGCATGGTTTCTGCTCGGAAACCAGAAACCCCAGAGGAAACCCATGCAGAACAGTGAGAGAAAACACTACAAAATCAACACAGAAAGGGAGCCCCGAGTCGGGCATCGAACCTAGGTTCTTCTTACCCCACGAGGCACGAGTGTTACCACCGTGCCACCACATCAGCCGCTGACATCTCGGCAACATCAGTTTGATTCCCGGTCACGTAGCTCAGCGGTAATTGCGAATGGTTGCTCATTGTGCGAGGCCAGCGGACTCCAAATTAACGACGGAATGGCAGCCAAAAGGAGTGAACGAGCCCAAGAGGACACTCGACAGCTCTACCGCTGCGTGATCCACCAACCCCAACTCCATGTGGCGGGACACAGAAAAACACCCCCGTCGTACCGGCAGCACAGTAACTTTGTGCGCAAGAAGTCGGATGCCTGCACGGGAGAGGTTCAACGGACTGGCATATTGAAATGTTTCAGCTCCAAAATATGAAAAATATTTTCAAGACAAATATTTTAGGAGCCGAACGGGAACAACGGCTGTTAAAATAACTTTGTTGTGAAAGCGCGCGCCTGCTGGCTCCTTGCCGCCAATGGAGGCGAGACGACAAAGCCCCCCCCTCCCCCCCCCCCGCGTGAGCAGGGAGATGGGCGCTCGCTTCTCCTGAGCGCCTCCCGATATGCACAGTTGGCTGCGTATGGTGGAAAAGAAGTTCAACATACATAACAACGTAACGTCCAGCACACGAGTGGGCGATAAGACCATTGAGACACTGAATCTCCTTTTGGAAGAGACCTGGGGCTCACGCTTTTCAAGAGAAATGTTTGCTATACGTGGATTTAATTGACTTGTGGGGGCAGGGGGGGTGAAGAGGTGATGCAATGGACAGAGGAATGCGCGCAATCAACCCAGCGACGGAGACCAATTTTCAGCAGGATGGTAATTTTTTAAACGTTTGCCCAATTTCTCCTTCACGAGTGTTTTGTGTTTGAGAGCAAACCTGGGCATGCCTGGAGAAACCCCATCGTGTCTGATCATCACTCTCAACAGCCACGTTCAAATCTACAGCTGGACAAAGGCCTTCCTAAACCACTGCCACCTCCCATGAACCATCATATATTTTAAGGGATTGTTCTTATTATTAACACCCAAAGGTTGCCCGACAGATTCACAAACCCACTTGCTTTACTGCCACTTCCTGGCTGCCTCGTGGTTTGGGAATGTAATGCACCGTGATCTTTGCGTGACCCACCAACCCCGCCTGCGAATAGCTAGACCCTGCTGGAGTTCACACCGAGGATCCCACCACCACACACATCCACAGAGGGCAGTATCGATTCCTCCAAACCCCCTCCTCCCTGTAAGCCGCGGGCTCTTGCGCATTTTTCACAACGCTGCATAGAGCTCATTTGCCAGCTTCACTTCCACCTTAGGGGGGGGGGGGGGGGTAAATATGAAAAAGTCGAACGCACGGTGTGTGCGTGTGTACATGTACGCGTGTGTGTGGGGAGTAGCAGTGCAGTTGTTATAGCGCGCTGCGCTACAAACCCAGCGACCAAAGATCGATTTCTGCTCACGGCCAACACAGCCAGTGACAATTATCTGAACTGGTCTTAGGCCTCCCCTAGGTCGACTCAGCCTCAAATAATCACCTGCTGCGATGTGTAAAAACATTGCCACTGGGGAGACAAAGGCGGTCGGGCGTGGTGTTTGGAACCCACCCCCTCGTGTGCTGTGCCGGCCTTCATCGGTGCTCGCTAACAGCACTTGTTACGGTGGGGGGTCTTTGTCTTTGTGTGCGACTGCCGCGTGTAAACATGGTGACCGGCCATGCAAGCCTCCACCGTGCAAACTCAACAAGCATGGCAGGGAGTCGGCGGCGTAGTCCTCACAGCAACAAGGGGCCCGAGTTGAACCTAGGTTCGATTCCAGACTCGGGTGCATTTCTGCGTGGAATCCATACTTTCTCTACAGCCTGTTCTGCGTGGGTTTACTCCAAGGTTCTCCGGTTTCCTCCCACAGATTAAAAACAACAAAAAATCCATGGAATGTAACCGGTATTGACCAAACATCCCAAAGCTGAAGAACTGTTGGCAATTTACTCAAATGGCGTTTACGCTCGGCAGCGACCCCGCCCCTGCTGAGAAAACTTGGCAGGAGCCTCCTGAAAGAGCGTCTTGAGACTCTGCGAGGCTTTGGTGGATAACGAGCATAATGATGATGATAAATCACAATAACTCGACTCAAGCGAATGTATTCGTGCTCACCTCTCTATTAACAGGCGGCGCACGAGCCCCACAGCGTAGAAACTCGGTTCGACTCCTGGAAGAGGTGGATCCGCTTGGTCGAGGAGGCGAGGGTTTGATTCCCGTCACAGCCACCCAGTGAGTTCTGCAGGGAAAGGAGCAACACAGCTGTTAAAGAAACATCTGGTGAAGATTCCTCATTCCCATAGCAGGGGCAAAAATGGCCTTGAACTCGTGACCACAGTGCCACCTGGCCAGAGAAAATCGCGCGTACAGCCCCTTCAGTCACTCCACTGCGGAGGGAGGACCTCGCCATGCGATGCAGGGCGTGGGATGTTTTTGACGAAAAATCACGACGAGCGGTCAGCGTGGGTTGGTGAAGGCAAGGGAGCCATGGGGATGCGGGAACAAAGAAGTACAGTGGCGCGATGGATTCCGCCGCTCTCCCCTCTGCTGCCGAGCACGTAGCTCCACAGCAGCCTATAGCGACCTGATGTGCAGTGGTCACCTATCCAAGCAATACCTCGCCTCGACCCGAATAATATAGACAAAGAATTCCTCAACTTAACTACAGCAGAACAAACCCATTGTGGAGGTGGTGTGCAGGAGGTGGCGTGCCCCATAGAGGAGGTGTGCGGCAGTGTGCAGCTCTGCCCGCTGCTGCACTCCCTCCACCTCTGGGGTTGTGCAGCAGTATGCATGCACAATGAAGCCATGCAGCCGTGCTCACCGCTGCACCCCATCCCCTCTGGAGGAGGAGTGCAGCAGTGTGAGTGCAGTGTGCAGCCGTGACAAGGCTGTCTGTCGCCTTCCACCCATGCCAGTCGCCACTGACACAACACCCATTCCTGATGACGTCGCACACATGCCATGTCGCTCTCCCAGTAATCAGGGGTAAACACCCCCGGATAAACTGGAGTAAGACGAGCGAAAACGCCAGTTATCCAGGTTTACCTGGGGTCCAAACCCCCGGTAACCAAGCGAAGCTCCGGATAGTTAGCGCAGGCAACTGGAACCCGGGGTAGGCGTCCTCCACATTACTCGGAGAAGCAGAACTCTCCTGTACCGCTCGTTCAAATCCCCGTTTCCATCGCCAGTATTAAGACTGGAGATAAACTTCCGCCCGAATAAACACATTTGTAGGTCATCGAGTACACAAACACGCACAAATTAAAACAACACCACAACAACAAATTATTATGCAGTCAGCACGCGTGCAACCGTCCTGTTTCACGGCTCGTCAAAATTCTCGGGCAATGAAATTTTAGTCTCGGGCAAATAAAATGCAGGATCTTACTGCCCCAGCGGGCGAGTAAAACAAGCGCGCAATTTCCTGCACGCGCCGCGGTAAATAAGCGCGGCCTGGGCTGTGCCGGAGTGGCCCTGGGGGCCCGCAGAGAGTCGGGTGGCCCCATCCCCCCCGCACCCTCTACCCCCCCCCCACGTCTGTTACGGCGGCACAAAAGGCGGCTCGCGGGACAAACCGAGCGCCGCTTTTGAGTTGTGCAACTCGGCTGCACATTACGGTTCTGTCTACCGCCAGTTTAACCCCTTCCCCGTTCCAATGACGTACGTACGTACGTGTGCGTCGTCAGTTTTCTTCCGATTCTAATCCGATTACGAACGCTCACGTCATCCCAACGGAATCCAATCGAATCCAAACACAATCGGAAGTAAAGGGCCATGCAGGAGGGCGTGTGGCACAGTTTGATGCCAGCTATCACAGAGTGCTGTCGTGTCGCTACAGTTCTATGTGGTGAGTACATTGTCTTTAAAAACAACGGCGCTACGCCTCTCCAAATAAAATAAACGCTAACCGCTTGCGCGTTCCAAGATTCAGTGGTGAACGGGCCAACCACCCTGCAACATGCAGACGTCTCAGAACGGGAAAGGGTTAAAATCACGTCCAAGTGATTCCTCCTGCTCAAGGGAAGCATAGAGTCGGTGATCATCTCTCCAGTTTACAGCCCCGATAACGTGGCGGAAATTCCTCGTTTCTATGACAGTTGCGAGACCCACTGTAGGACAACCAACGTTGACTTCGCACAAAAGTGGTACTCGTTTTATGGACCTCGCGGATGGATGATGATGGGGCTGGGGCTTGCAGGCCCGGGCTAGGTCACGCGGTGATGCACGGTACGACGTGGTGGCACTCAGCATATGGGGGGGGGGATTCATGGCGGCCATTGCTGCATTGATATTAAAATGAAAATATCACCGGTTTCCAATCCAAAGGGTTGCCGAATCTACGGCAGTTTAAACCGTTGTGCAACTTTCTACCAAGCGGCATAAACGGGTTTCACCACAGTTTAGCCGTCGGCAAGTCAAGCGTGGCAGGGTTAACAGTGGGTTACTCCTCCCACACCTCTTCCCAACGTGGCAGAGTCAAAGCTTCCGAGCCATAACGAAACAAGTGGGAAAAACACCCCGCAGACGGCCACACGACTTGGAAATGTGGTGATCGCAGCTCGCCACGAGAACCAGGGACATCACGACGCTCGTCGACGACAGCCGCTCAACACTTCACTGCCGTTGACCTGGCCTTGCTTACATCACCCTCCGAACGGGAGTGGGCCGCTCCAAGGGTCAACCCGCGGCAGTGGGGCCATTCCATCGACACTGACACCCATGTGACTTCTGGTGAGACGCAGATCATGTACGCATGTATGATGAACGTCTTTGGCACCGTACATAGTTATACGTGCTAATTGGAGTGCGGTGGAAGGACAACAATCTAAACACGAGCAGTTCTAAAGTAATGAGTTTTCAATATGGATGATTTAAAAGAGCAAAGCTCCAGTGGCTTCCTAATATCAGAAGGAAGAGCATTTCCAGACGGCCGCAGAAGCGCATCTGAAAGCGCGCGTTGCGGTGACCGTCTTAGTTCTATGACCAACAAAAAGCCACCGCAAATGACCGGAGTTCGCGTGATGGTTTATTCTCCATGACGAGATCACAGAGCATCCCCTTGGCCTGTCGGCTCATGTGGGAGCAACGCACCGTGGAGGACCTCACCAGGGCTACACACCGGGCAACCACCTCACCTCATCATCACCACGTGCCTGATAACCGGACACACGTGCGACTGCGGCGTTGGGGCACGATAATTAACTGCGGACCGTGGACGAGTCGACCCAATACCCTTTAGGGCTCCCTCTAGTGGAGGCCCCTTCCGCCAGTAGTGGCACGAGCAGGCAATCGCAGGGGATGCACTATTCTGCCTGTCGTCTGCCCTTCAAAGAAGAAAGGGGGCGAACGTGCACCGAACTCTGTTTTTGCTGCGGAGGAAAGAGTCGGTTGGAAGGAGTGCAGGGAATCCGGTTTCTTCAAAGGCCCTCGTGCACGCGCCTTGGCCAGTGTGGTGGAACGAGCCAAGGCTTTGTGCTTTGGCACCGTGTCCCGCTGTTGTGGTTGGAGATAAGAAGTCACCCTAATGGGGGCTTCAATCCCAGGCTGGGATTGATTAAACAGACCTATGAATGTTTTCATAGCCAGAGCTCACGTAAAATATGGCTCGGTAAGTGTTACAACATAGAGATGCATGTACGTATTCGTTATTTTATTATTTATTATCATGATTATTATGATTAGATCGCTTGCTTATCCACAACAGCCTCAATGAGCCTCAAGACTAATTTTCAGGAATAGTTCTGCAGTAAGGAGCGATGGTGCTATGCACACTCGCAATCCAGTAATTTGCAGGTAATCTTTCAACATTTGCATATTTGCCCTAGCTATGGGAGGAAACCCGAGAACCCAGAGGAAGCCCAATGCAGACCAAGGGAAGAATGTACAAACATCGAGGGCCCGAGTCAATCAAATCCAGGCCCCCTCTTCATCTTGCAGTGTGGCACAAGTGTCGTCACGCCACTCGTGCCACCCCCCGTGCCACCCGACGTGAACCTGGGTGGATACTCACGCGAGCACAGGGGGCAGATCCACTTCCCCACACAAGACAAAGATCCCCTGTATAGCCCGAACAGATCTTTGGGGCAAGTGCTGTGAGCGAGTACCTATGAAGGCCTTCCAGGGCACACGAGGGGGTGTGTGTGGCCAGCACCATGCCCTACCGCCTTTGTCTCCCAACTGGCGACATTTACACATCGCACCAGGTACTCGTTTTAGGCGGAGTCGACTTAGGGGAGGCCAAGAACATGTTCAGATAATCTCAACTGGTGTTGGCCATCGAACTGGGGCCGTCGTGTTTGTAGCGCAGCGCGATAACCACCGCGCACGCCACCACTCCCCAGTTCCCCACACGCACGCACGCAGCAAGGCAGTCAATCACCACGCGCTCACACCTTCACCCACATAATCAAGGGGTAACAGATAAAACGGCACAGGCTGCTTGACACTACTGGGGTGCAGAGGGCAGTTCTCCGCTAATAGTTTTACAACAGGGCGCCCTTAAAAGCCGATGATGCGTTAACCGCGCGCGGCCTACCGGAGCGTCTTTGGAAAAATACAGTGGCCATGATTACGGCGCTGCCCTTGTAAGAGGTCACAAGGTGAAACTGTAGACAAATCCGTGCCGCCATTGAGCCAGGACCCCTTTGCTACATGGCCATTATTGTTGGTTAATTGCGTTCACTGCGGTTACGCTGCTAGGCTCTGTGGGACCCTCACAGCGAGAAAAGGGGCCGGTGGATCGTCTCCGCGGACGATGGAAATTTCGCAGGAATATTTTTTTTTTCTCTCGCTCGCACTCTCTCTCTCGCTCCTGCACAGCCCAGCCGGTCCTCAATCTATTGTTGGGTCACAGCACCGAGGGCTATTATTAGACCCCACCGCTGCACTCGTGTCGAGCGCACGCATGGCCTGTGTATATTTTACGAGGATAATTGTCAAGTGAAGCAACGCACGCCACGCTAGTAGGAATGGCTCGTCAATAATCTAGCGAGCGCAAACAGGGCGCCCACCTCACTCGCCGGCCGACGCCGTCGTTTACTCGGCCCCATTAAGAGTCCTGTTGGGATAAAATCGCCCTCGGTTTGGGAGAAACCGACGCGGGCTCCATTGCTTCACGTGCGATACAATTCGCAACACAATCCGTATTGGCAGTCTCTCGACCAAGGACGTACGCATTTCTTTTTTCTGCCAGTTGCATCAGCCCCCCACCCATACCCCCCACCCCATGTCTAGAGTAGATGCTGCTGCCACGACGCATGCGGTGGGGGTAGAGCGCGGGGGTAGAGTGCGGGGGTAGAGCGCGGGGGTAGAGCGCGGGAGTAGAGCGTGGGGGTAGAGCGTGGGGGTGGAGCGTGGGGGTGGAGCGTGGGGGTGGAGCGTGGGGGTGGAGCGTGGGGGTGGAGCGTGGGGGTGGAGCGTGGGGGTGGAGCGTGGGGGTAGAGCGTGGGGGTGGAGCGTGGGGGTGGAGCGTGGGGGTGGAGCGTGGGGGTGGAGCGTGGGGGTGGAGCGTGGGGGTGGAGCACGGGGGAAAGCGCGGGGGTGGAGCGTGGGGATGGAGTGTGGGGGTGGAGCGTTGGGGTGGAGCGTGGGGGTGGAGCGTGGGGGTAGAGCGTGGGGGTGAAGCGTGGGGGTAGAGCGTGGGGGTAGAGCGTGGGGGTGGAGCGCGGGGGTGGAGCGTGGGGGTGGAGCGTGGGGGTGGAGCGTGGGGGTGGAGCGTGGGGGTGGAGCGCGGGGGGAGAGCGTGGGGGTGGAGCGTGGGGGTGGAGCGTGGGGGTGGAGCGTGGGGGTGGAGCGTGGGGGTGGAGCGCGGGGGGAGAGCGTGGGGGTGGAGCGTGGGAGTGGAGCGTGGGGGTGGAGCATGGGGGTGGAGCATGGGGGGTGGAGCGTGGGGGTGGAGCGTGGAGGTGGAGCACGGGGGTGGAGCGCGGGGGAAAGCACGGGGGTAGAGCGCGGGGGTAGAACGTGGGGGTGGAGCGTGGGGGTGGAGCATGGGGGTAGAGCGTGGGGGTGGAGCATGGGGGTAGAGCGTGGGGGTGGAGCGTGGGGGTAGAGTGCGGGGGTGGAGCGTGGGGGTAGAGAGTGGGGGTGGAGCGCGGGGGTAGAACGTGGGGGTAGAGCGTGGGGGTGGAGCGTGGGGGTAGAGAGTGGGGGTGGAGCGCGGGGGTAGAACGTGGGGGTAGAGAGTGGGGGTGGAGCATGGGGGTAGAGCGTGGGGGTGGAGCGTGGGGGTAGAGAGTGGGGGTGGAGCATGGGGGTAGAGCGTGGGGGTGGAGCATGGGGGTAGAGCGTGGGGGTGGAGCGTGGGGGTAGAGAGTGGGGGTGGAGCATGGGGGTAGAGCGTGGGGGTGGAGCATGGGGGTAGAGCGTGGGGGTGGAGCATGGGGGTAGAGCGTGGGGGTGGAGCATGGGGGTAGAGCGTGGGGGTGGAGCGTGGGGGTAGAGAGTGGGGGTGGAGCATGGGGGTAGAGCGTGGGGGTGGAGCATGGGGGTAGAGCGTGGGGGTGGAGCATGGGGGTAGAGCGTGGGGGTGGAGCGTGGGGGTAGAGACTGGGGGTGGAGCATGGGGGTAGAGCGTGGGGGTGGAGCATGGGGGTAGAGCGTGGGGGTGGAGCATGGGGGTAGAGCGTGGGGGTGGAGCGTGGGGGTAGAGAGTGGGGGTGGAGCGTGGGGGTAGAGCGTAGGTGTGGAGCGTGGGTATTCCCTCCATGCCCACCCCCCCCCACCTTGTTCCAAGATGCATGGCCAACCCGAGAAGGGTGGCCCAAAATACCCTCTTGTGGAGGGGGCTTCTCTCTGTTATGCCATTTCATTTATTAAAATATTTCACCTGGAAAATCCACCGAGAAGGAACGTCCCCCCCCAGCCTGTCAACAGACATGTAACAAACAGGAGATCGAAATAAGAGGATTTCTCCACAATTCTGGCTGTCGCCTGATGAGGACGGTTGTAATTACACCGGCCAAACGTTATACTGGAATTATAGGTCGTGGGTTTGCTCTACCAACACACCAGTGTGCTGAACTAGTTAACGAATCAGCATGTTCTGTTTATGTGACAAACCTTACTAAATCGGCTGTGTTGGGTGGCACGAGCAAGCACTTGCAGGGCTACGCCTTCCCCTTCCCATCAAAGGTGATTGTTGCACGGCAAGCCTGGTTCCCGGCCACAAGAATGTGGAATTTCCCCCGCCCCTCCCCTCCCCCACTGGCTCGGATGCTCCATGCTTGGTTGAGCTGAGAGGAGTATGTATGGTTGGCTTCGCACTGTATGTAATCAACCGTGCTAATCTCAAGTGCAGTGGAAGAACAAACTAAACACAAGAAGCAGTTATAAATAAATTAGTTTTAAATCTAGAACATTTTAATGTACATAGCTCCAGTGGCTTCCGAATGTCGGAAGGAAGAGCGTTGCAGTCGGCCGCTGAAGCGCATCTGAAAGCGCGCGATGCGGTGACCATCTTTGTTCGATGGCGAACCACAAAAGCCGCTGCTGCTGCGAGGATGACCGGAGTTCACGCGATAGTTCATGCTCCGTGACGAGATCAGCGAGGTATCGTGTGGTTCGTTTGTGGATGGCCGCCCGACAGTCGTTGATGGAAATGTTCAAGGTGGCGCCTCCACGCTCGCCGACCATCGAGCAGCAGCAGCGCTCGCACGAGCCACAAGAGCCATGTCCAACACGAAGGGTGCGGCCGTTGCGCCGGACAAGGCTTCAAAACGTCGCGGCGATTCTCTGTGCGTATCGCTGCATGTAACCACCACAGGGATATATCGCGGTTCGGGTTGATGGCCGAACCGGACGATGATAAAGCTCCAGCAGGCCTCTCTCCACCCATCACGTCGGGTTTCTCCCCAGCATGCCACGCCGGACCCTCGGAGGAACCTAACGGCCCAACGCATCACCCACCAGCAGAATTTGTTTGTAATCTGCTCAGGGCACATGGCAGCGGCGGACGCGAGCGCGGCCGGCTCATTTGGCAAACGGAACGCAGCCAGGGCACGGCACACGATGCGGCCACGCGGGTGACGCGCACGACTCCCTCGCTTGACAGCGGCACGCGGCTATCAGTCACCTGTGCCGAGAGTGCGCGAGAGCCTCATTACTCCAACATCATTAGCCAGCTGCTGCTGCTGCTGCTTCACATATCAGGTTTAGTTTTGGTTTGCACTTCTTGGTTCACTAAAGTGATCGCTATTGTCGGTGTTACTTTATACAAGTCGGTAAATGGATTTACGGGCGCAGCTGCCGAGTGGATTGCTTACATCGTGGGACCGTGAAGGGGAGGCAGCGGTGGCTTGGGAGAGGCCTTCCGCCATCCAGCAGTGGACTGACCACGGCCAACGATGGTGACGTAGGTCGGCGTGCATAAGAGATCACGTCTGATGCCAGTCCTGGGATTACGCAATGACGCAAGCCGTGGATTTCAAGGGCTTAACTATTATTATATCACAGCGTTACAGTGTTCTTTCCTCACAACATGTGTTTTAGTGCGGTAGTGCATTCCAGGGTCGTGTAACTCCCAGCGCAGGGGTTCAACCGTTCAACCGTCGCGGTGGTCGCTATGTGATCAGGACAGGGAACGAGGCAAGCCGAGTGGAACTCCAGGCGCCCCCGCCCCCCGCCCGTTTGCCCGCAGCTCTCACACGGCACCGACAACAATCTCCCCATTGTAGCCACTGCCGGGGGGGCTACGGCCCGCAGGTGCACGCGGACTGTGTCGCAGCCGCTCCCCAGAGCGGCCACGAGAGGGCAACGCGAGCGTTGCGGCTTTTGTGGATGCGTCGCAAGGCGGCAAAGGTGAAGGGGATGAGGCGAAGAGAAGGAAACTAAGGGGACAAAACTAACGGGACGAAGCGAAGGGGATGAAGATATGGGGATGAAGATAAGGGGACGGGGCTTGCGTGAAATACCCCCCCCACTGCCCCCGGCGCCACGCCCCGTGGGTGTGCAGGGCCAGCAACTCCGCGCCGTTCGGTTTGAGGCCGTGAGGCCGTGCCCGGCGCGGGCATAAATCCACAGCATCGAATACGTTTGTCCCCAGCACGGCCCGGCTTGCCTCATCCCCGTCGGTGATTAATGCACCACAAAATGGGTATTTGAACTCAATTTGGCTGTAGTTCGGGCTCTTGCAGCGAAGTAAAAAAAGCAGCGGAGGGAAAGGAAAGTGTCTGGAGGCACCGGAATGTGCAGCCGCAAGAAAGGAGGAAGCTCCTCTTTCTGCAGGGCCGCTTATTTTTCAAATGCCGTTGCGAGGAGCCCCATCTGTGCCTTTCTCGATCCGGGGCAGTTTCTGGCCATGGTTTGGTTGTTTTCTCGAACAGCGGCTGGGCTCGCGATGGACGAGTAACAGCGCCGTCACATGACTGATGCTTGCAGCTCATTTGCTTGAGTGGGCCACTGTACGGTGGCACTTAGACAGTAATGAGTTTGTCTTTGCGTGGACAGGGCGGACGAGAGGGGTTTTCTCGATCCCGCCACGCTCGGGTTGCTTCTGAGATCGTGCAGTTGATGTCAATATTCTCAATAAATATATTGCACTCATCATCATGTCACTTTCGAAATGGTAAACGTCATCTTACCGTTTTAATACGGGAACATAAAAGCTACCAAATTGACTCGATGATGTTAATTATTGAATGTGTGTGTTCTCGATCAACTGCACTTGTATAATGAAAAAACAAACCTCGCTTGGTAGCTGGGTGGTTCAGAGGTCACGAGTGTAGGGGTCAGTATGCCGAGTCGCCAATGCTGAGATCATGACTCTGCCCGGTCACCGCTGTGCCGAACCAACAAAAATAAATTCTCCACTTAATTTGGCAAAATTCCCGAGCTGACGGTTAGAACGATCAATTTGACCGATGGGTGACGAACGTTGCACTGACGCCGGCCTGGTGTGCATACGCGGCCCGTGAGCCCGCGATTTGTTGACCTTCCCTGCACTTTGCACTCTTATCGTGTTTGTTGTTGTCACGTTCTAAACCGCCCCTCCTGCGACATCTGTGAAAAAGAGCTGTGTAGCTCATCGGATTCCTCCAGTAAAAATATTCTGATTCTGAGCATGCGGCTCAGGCAAGATCACGTTCATGGATGTTGTAGAAATTGCGTGGAAAGAGACAAAAATATAAAAGTCAAGAACAAATCGTCTCCCTGCTGCAACGAATGTGAGGCAGTGCCCCATCTCCATTGGTGGCGCCAAGCCAGCGTTGAAATTCCACATTCTCCTGGGCGAGAGCAATCACTCGATCGCCGGCTGGACGGACGACGGATCGAGCCGACCCCCCCCCCCGTGTTGCCTCTAACGAACTGGAGGAGCAAGTGCTGTTAGCCAGTAGCGCCTATGAAGGCCGGCAATGGCACACGAGGGGGTAGGTGGTCAGAACCACGCCCGGCCACCTTTGTCTCCCTTAGTGGCAATGTTTACACACTGCACGAGGTACTCGGTTGAGGCCGAGTCAACCTAGGGAAGGCCTAGGACCGGTTTAGATAATCGTCACTGGAGTTTGCCGTGAACGGGAATTTAGCTCGGGTCACCGGGGTCGTTTGTCCAATTCCTTCTCATGCACCTTTTGGGAGGAAACCAGTGTGACAGGAGAAAACCCACACAAGCAAGGAGATTGATGAGAATAAACACACACACATATCTGAACCCATCATCCTACTTTCTGTACTGCTTTCTAACAACCACCTCTATTGCCCTAGAGACGAGCGTCTCGCACACTCACAAAGGTCTCCCCGTTATCCACCGACCCTATATCCCAAGCGCTATGGGTGAGAGGCGTGCCATCACGGCTGGAAAATATCACCCAGAAAATTCAGGGTGCAGAGACCGACGTGAAAAACGCACACGCAGCCATTCGGCTGGCGCAATAACCAGATGAGTCGCACACGAGATCGAGAGCCGCTTGCCGTTGTGGCGAGCAAATCAAAATGGGCCGCGTGGTTTCATTGCGGGGCTCAAGAGGTGCGTAGATCCGAGGATCTCCTTCAACAAATGGGGCGCTCGGCTCTTGTGGACACCCGCCTGCCAAATGCCAGGTCGCCCGCCGCTGATGAAGTCCAAAGGTTTAGCACGAGCGTAAACACACTGCGATCAACGACCCCTAAAAACTGTACAACCCGCGTCAGGAAAGAGAAAGCCACTACACACGTGACCCCCACCCACCGCCTCGCCCCCTACAAGAAGCACCACGCCACACGTGACCCCCACCCACCGCCTCGCCCCCTACAAGAGGCACCACGACACACGTGACCCCCCCTACAAGAAGCACCACTACACACGTGACCCCCACCCACCGCCTCGCTCCCTACAAGACGCACCACGACACACGTGACCCCCACCCACCGCCTCGCCCCCTACAAGAGGCACCACGACACACGTGACCCCCACACACTGCCTCGCCCCCTACAAGAGGCACCACGACACACGTGACCCCCACACACTGCCTCGCCCCCTACAAGACGCACCACGACACACGTGACCCCCACCCACCGCCTCGCTCCCTACAAGAGGCAACACGACACACGTGACCCCCACCCACCGCCTCGCCCCCTACGAGATGCACCACTACACACGTGACACCCACCCACCGCCTCGCCCCCTACAAGATGCACCACTACACACGTGACACCCACCCACCGCCTCACCCCCTACAAGACGCACCACTACACACGTGACCCCCACCCACCGCCTTGCCCCCTACAAGACGCACCACACATCAGAACAACGAACACAAAGTACAGCTACGCAGCCTCAATGTACACCCAGGTTCTCAAGATGCTGTACGCACGGATGCAATGAGCGTGTTTCCTTAGTAGACATTGACAGCCGGACGCAGGCAGGGTGAGGGAAGGAAGGTCTTGAGTCTGGATGTGAATAGAGGCAGGGAGTTGATGGCACGGAGGGCTGGGTGAAGAAGGAAGGGGGTCCCTCCAGACTCACTGAGATACATTCAAACAAAGGACGTTCACTTTCATAGGACTTGTGAAAGCAAACGAAATTCACCTTTAACAGATTATATTAAAGTGACCACAACTAAGTTGAAGAGTTATTTACAAAGCTACCACCCTTGTTCTGAAGCTGTCATTTGAGATCTGTTGAAACCGATTGCAAGCGTAGACCGATGCCTGCCAGCGTCAACAATCAGAATTTATCCACAAGAAAAACGGAAATAAAATCATTGGCCCGGGATTATTAATACTGCTTTGATAATGCTGTGAATCAAATCGAAGTGCCTACACCAGCGGTGGAAACTTTACATTCTCACGGCAAGAGGCCGATCTCTCCACAGGACAACTACGGTCGACTTCCCCCAAAGTGGTACAACGTTTATCAATCCCGGAGAGAGATAATGGAGATGAGCTGACACCACGGCCGATATTTCAACTCCTGAGTCCGAGTCGATGGCTCTAACCGCCGTGCCCCCTGTCCGGATTCATAATTATCCCGCAGTAATAATGACCGTCTTTACATAACCACTGCCTGCCCCAGCTCTCACGCCGAAAATGATCGTGTGTATAAGGCAGAGGCTCACCATGGTCAAATTAAGGACAATCAATTGAATTGAATTCGGAATTAAAAGAGAGAGGTTGCTGACCACAATTCTTTTTCAGTCAAAAGCCTGGGCCAGCTGCTGACGATTTTCTTTTTGCCTCCACAGTACAGCAAATCCGTTTCGTTTCACATCATGTGCGTTTACGTAACGTGCGCGGATCTGATAATCCTGAATTATTAAAATGCGAGTACTCCGTCACGCGGCGACGTTGGCTGCAAAGCCTGAGAGGATTGCGAGAAGCGCACTTGCCACGAGCGCGGCAGCACAGTGGTGCAGCCGCTGCTGTCATGGGCATCACGGTGGCGAGAAGTTAACCACCTCGCCTGGTATACACAAAGAGGTTGTGGGTTTGATCCCGACCCTGACGCCTGCTGTATATTTGGAGTTTGAATGTCTCTCTCTCTCTGCCCCTGGTCATGTGGATTTTTCTCTGGGTTCCCCAATTTTTTCCCATCCACATTTAGAATCAACATCGCGCTGCTAGAAATTTCCACGCAATGAGCCACTTCGTTGAGCTCTCGTTTGTGATCGCCAGGTCGCTTCTGATAGAGCACGATATTGCTCAATGGGCCTTACCTGGTAAAATAAAAAAGAGTCGAGTTAAAAATTGCAGTGCTGGACGTCAACAAGGTCAGCCCGCGAGAGGTCGGGCCTGGAGGACGGTCACGTGGGCAAGTTCAGGCCCCTCTCCAAATCGGCCGCCGTGGGGCTCCGCAAGTCGTTGACAAGCGTTGATTTCTCAGTGTGCACCTCGATGCCACCATGGCACGTGAAGCCAAGACAAAGATCGCCCCCCCCCCCGCAGCCTTAACAGACTGCTGGGGAAAGTGCTGTTAGAGAGCACCTACGAAGGCCGGTACAGCGATGCTTACACACCATACCAGGCACTTATTTGAGGCAGAGTCAACCTCAAAAAGGCCCAGGAATGGTTCAGATAATCATCACCGATGTTGCCTGTTAGGTATAATCGAACTCTGGTCGCCGGGTTCGTAGCGCACATGAAACTAAACACACACACATGCGTCAAAGCGTTCCCCTGCATAAACAGGCACTGCTGGTTTAAGGCCTCCACAAGCAGCCAGCACCTCTCACAACCAAATAGCCTTGCGATCCAACAATCCATCCATCACCTGCACACCAACCGATTTCCACATTATATACGCAATAATAATCTACAATCCTTTGTCCATCCACTGCTCAGTTTCAAGTTTATTTTGTGGAATCAGAGGAGAACTCAAGGGACCAGGATGAGTCAGTCTCAAGAAAGTCCTTTGCAAGAGTGACCGGGCTTCACCAAAAAGACGAAAGCAAAACAAATAAATAAAAAAAGCAATGAAGCACAAAAATAAAATTGGACAAAAAAAAAGTCACATCTGGATCTCCGAACATGGTGTCAGTTTGTGCATTTGTTTTGACCATACTTCACCACGCTGGTCAGGGCGGTTTGGTGAAGGGAGCATCCGAGGACAAGTTCAGAAATGGCTTGCCACTGACGTGAACCGTGCTTGGAAATCAAACTCAGGTCAGCCACCAGGGTTCATAGCTCAGCGCACGACCGCTGCGCCACCGCACAGTTAATACCGACCAGCTGCAAGCCGGTGGACATGGCAGAATCCTAAACAACAGCGAGGAGGGGAACAGATACGCCATGCCATGTGCTTTGGTCAGACACAGCACTCGTGCCACTATTGCGCGAGGTGGCAAGATTAAATCCCTTCCTCTCGCAGCAGGGTGGCAAGCGCTCTCGCAATGCTCGCGTCTCGCAGCAAAACCAGAGCCTGGGCTCGAATTCCCAACTCCAGCGGCGTTTCTCCAGATTCTCCAGTTTCTTCCCGGAGCTAAACTCGACCAGACAATGTAAAGTGGTATTGCTAAAACATCCCACTACTGACAAGATTTACTGCAAACGACACGATTGGGCGTACGTACGGCAGCAACGTGGCGCTCGACTGCAAGCACTTGGCACGAGACGACTGAAGAAGTTCCTGGAGACTAGGCGAGGGATTTCTGGGCAAACAAGTGCAGGCATAATAATAAAATTAATAAATAAATTTAGCGGTGTACTTGCCTCATAACCTGTGAGCCCGCGAGTTTAAATACCGTCCTGGGAGTCACCTCGACTCATCATCCCTTGTGGTGTGAATAAATCATTTCGCCACTCTGTGGGAAGTCGACGGTTGCTTGCCCATTGAGAGTGACCAGGCCCCTGTCAACACGAGCCGGCGCCCCGTGACCACGAGCAGGAGAGATGCTCATTGAGCACGGCAGTGGTGGGGGGGTGGGGGGGGGGACTTCTTAGGAGGCAGCATTGTACACAGCGCAACCGCGTTGGCGAGGACGCCGCGGCGAGCCCCGGGGAGCCACGAATCCGCCCGCCCCCTCGGGAAGTCCCGAGTTGGTTTTTGTGCGAGCGCAAGGGGTTTGTGCATTTCTCAGCACGCGCCCTCCGCGCCCGCTCCACTTTAGCGCAGCGCCAGCCTCTCGCGGCGCTCGCTCCTTCGCTCGTGGTAACCTTCCCGCATTCCTGCATCGCACCTTTTTTTGTGTTTTATGCCAGCAAAGCATTCTCTCAGACAAAGGGGGGGGGGGTGGTGGGGAGCAAAAATGAAATCTGGAAAAAACCAGATCGCTCGGGCGCAAACGCTTCGTCATCAGTTCGCGCACAAACGCAGCGGCGCCCACGCTGCCTTCGCTGGCGCCGCGCCACCCCGACGGCTCGCAGTGTCCGCGCGATGCCCACGCAGAGTACGCCACGGTGCAAACAACAGTGTACACGCACGCAATGCCCACACGGTGTCGGGGTGCTGCCCACCGCGCACACCTGCGCGCTGCCCGCGCGGTGACCACACGGTGCACACACATGTACGCACGCAATACCCACGCAGCACACACGTGCGATGAACGCACACGATACCCGCATAGTGCAGTGTACAAATGTGATGTATGAATGATACCCACGATGCCCACACAACCACACCTCCAATTAGCACGGTTGACTACGTACGGCGCGAAAGAAGTTTAACACCCATACATACAACACAAGCACGACGAACACACGACGGTCACGCTGGGTCCAGTGCCCATAAACAACTCCAATAACTTCTAACATACTCACACGGTGGCTACAAGCAGTCGCAGAGTGCCCATGCAGGGACCACACAATACCGTCACGATTCTTCAGCTACTCAATTGGGATGACGCACGCGTAGCAGCAATCACCGCCCCCTACCGCCAGACTCGTGCTCGATTGCAAGCCACTCACCTTCTTCCCAAGGGGACAAGTACCCCTGGGGGCAACCCTTTCGATGTTTCAGGCGAGACGCGATTTAAGTCTCTTATCACGTGTTAATGGCTCTGAGACGCCTCAGCCTGACTAAACTAAACTATTTTTATTTCGTCAGGTAAGGCACATTTTGAGCTATATAACCCTTTTTAAGAAGTGACCTGGCCACAAATGATAAATCAACGAAGTGGCTTATCACGTGTAAATTTATAGCAACCAAATACTCTGAACGCGTGTTGTTTCTAAACGTGGAGGGAAATACCAAAGGACCCGGAAAAAATCCACATGACCACGGGGAGAACACGCAAACTCCAAGTATACGTGCGTCAGGGATAGGAGGGCAAACCCTTTTAAAAACTAAATCATTGTTCTTATCATTACCCAAAACACTTGATCCGTGCCCACACCTACACGACAGTCACAGCGCCCACACAGCACAGTCACAGCACACACACAGCACCCACAGCACCCACACAGCACCCACACAGCACACACACAGCACACACACAGCACACACACAGCACACACACAGCACCCACACAGCACACACACAGCGCCCACACAGCGCCCACACAGCGCCCACACAGCGCCCACACAGCGCACACACAGCGCACACACAGCGCACACACAGCGCACACACAGCGCCCACACAGCACCCACACAGCGCCCACACAGCGCCCACACAGCGCCCACACAGCGCCCACACAGCGCCCACACAGCGCCCACACAGCGCACACACAGCACGCACACAGCGCCCACACAGCGCCCACACAGCGCACACACAGCGCACACACAGCGCACACACAGCGCACACACAGCGCACACACAGCGCACACACAGCGCACACACAGCACCCACACAGCACACACACAGCACACACACAGCACACACACAGCACACACAGCGCCCACACAGCGCCCACACAGCGCACACGCAGCGCCGACACAGCACACACGCAGCGCACACGCAGCGCCCACACAGCACATACGCAGCGCCCACACAGTGCCCAGGCAGCACACACACAGCACCCACACAGCGCCCACACAGCGCCCACACAGCGCCCACACAGCGCACACACACAGCGCACACACACAGCGCACACACAGCGCCCACACAGCGCCCACACAGCGCACACACAGCGCCCACACAGCGCACACACAGCGCACACACAGCGCACACACAGCGCACACACAGCGCCCACACAGCGCACACACAGCGCACACACAGCGCCCACACAGCGCACACACAGCGCACACACAGCGCACACACAGCGCACACACAGCGCACACACAGCGCCCACACAGCGCCCACACAGCGCCCACACAGCGCACACACAGCGCACACACAGCGCACACACAGCGCACACACAGCGCACACACAGCGCACACACAGCGTCCACACAGCACACACACAGCGCCCACAGCGCCCACACAGCGCCCACACAGCGCACACACAGCGCACACACAGCGCACACACAGCGCACACACAGCGCACACACAGCGCCCACACAGCGCCCACACAGCGCCCACACAGCGCCCACACAGCGCCCACACAGCGCCCACACAGCGCACACACAGCGCCCACAGCGCCCACAGCGCCCACACAGCACCCACACAGCACCCACACAGCGCACACACAGCGCACACACAGCGCACACACAGCGCACACACAGCACACACACAGCACACACAGCGCCCAGGCAGCGCCCACACACAGCGCCCACACACAGCGCCCACACACAGCGCCCACACACAGCGCCCACACACAGCGCCCACACACAGCGCCCACACACAGCGCCCACACACAGCGCCCACAGCGCCCACACACAGCGCACACACAGTGCACACACACAGCGCCCACAAACAGCGCCCACACAGCACTCACACACAGCGCCCACAGAGCCCACACAGCCCACACAGCGCCCACACAGCGCACACACAGCGCCCACACAGCGCCCACACAGCGCCCACACAGCGCCCACACAGCGCCCACACAGCGCACACACAGCGCCCACACAGCGCCCACAGCGCCCACACAGCACCCACACAGCGCCCACACAGCGCACACACAGCGCACACACAGCACACAGGCAGCGCCCAGGCAGCGCCCACACAGCGCACACAGGCAGCGCCCAGGCAGCGCCCACACAGCGCACACACAGCGCCCAGGCAGCACACACACAGCACCCACACAGCACACACAGCGCCCACACAGCGCCCACACAGCGCACACACAGCGCACACACAGCGCACACACAGCGCCCAGGCAGCACACACACAGCACCCACACAGCGCACACACAGCGCACACACAGCGCCCACACGGGGCCCACACAGCGCCCACACAGCGCACACACACAGCGCACACACAGCGCACACACAGCGCCCACACAGCGCACACACAGCGCTGACACAGCGCACACACAGCGCGCACACAGCGCCCACACAGCGCCGACACAGCGCCGACACAGCGCCCACACAGCGCACACACAGCGCTGACACAGAGCCCACACAGCGCCCACACAGCGCACACACACAGCGCACACACAGCGCCCACACAGCGCACACACAGCGCGCACACACACAGCGCACACACAGCGCCCACACAGCGCACACACAGTGCTGACACAGCGCCCACACAGCGCACACACAGCGCCCAGGCAGCACACACACAGCACCCACACACAGCGCACACACAGCGCAGACACACAGCGCACACACAGCGCCCAGGCAGCACACACACAGCACCCACACACAGCGCACACACAGCGCACACACAGCGCACACACAGCGCGCACACAGCGCGCACACAGCGCCCACGCAGCGCACACACAGCGCCCACACAGCGCCGACACAGCGCCCACACAGCGCACACACAGCGCCCACACAGCGCGCCCACAGCGCCCACACAGCGCGCACACAGCGCGCCCACAGCGCCCACACAGCGCGCCCACAGCGCACACAGCGCCCACAGCGCCCACACAGCACCCACACAGCACACACACAGCGCACACACAGTGCCCAGGCAGCACCCACACAGCACCCACACAGCGCACACACAGCGCCCACACAGCACCCACACAGTGCCCACAGCACACACACAGCGCCCACACAGCACCCACACAGCGCCCACAGCACCCAGGCAGCGCCCACACAGCACCCACACAGCGCCCACACAGCGCACACACAGTGCCCAGGCAGCGCCACTGGGAAGCCCTGCAAAGGCACGGTGGGTGGGGGGGGGATGTCGGAGAATGGGGGCGCTTTCACAAGTTAGGGACATCCATCTGTCCCACTTTATTTGTCTCTCGTCCACTCGTCCGTCCGCGTGCTGCGAGCGAGCGAGGCATTGTGCGAGGCTATTTTTGGAGGCATGTATTTTTTTGTTTTGTTATTCCCAGTTGCATGACAAGGGAGTGACAGACAGTGACATAACCACACGCAAAGGGGCCGCGTGTCAAAGGAAGTAAAAAAAAACAGCTAGTGACGCACTGGCCGCTCCGGGCCGCGGGGAAGAAGTGGAATTAACGAACGGGTTTCCAATTCCGCGTGTCCCTGTGCACGAGCCCGACCCATCGAGCGACACCACGGCCAATGATTGCGTCGGCTCCCACTTGTGGCTGTCCATTAAAAAGGCGACGACGGTCCCCGCCCGGGCTGCGGCGACGTTCTGCCGGTTCGGGGGGGGGCCTTCCCAGAGACCCTCCACTGCACGGCGCGTATTTGGCGGCGGTGAAATTGCAAGGCCGGGAAACTCCGCCGTCGTTGTCGTCATTCGCGGGATGCTCACGGCGGAGCGCCGGTGTTGCTGCGATGCGCCCCTCAGTCGCCCAGCACGGCACATTCGCCTCGCAAATTAATTTCGCCGATCAACTCGACCTCGTAAACGGGTAGAAAGCGTGCGGGCAAATACTTGAGTGTGGCAAACGACGGTGACTTTGTGGAGACTCTCCTCCAGCGCCTTAAAACCGATCTTGGCGTGCAGTCTCCTTGTCCCCTCTCAGTTAATTCAGTAAAAAGAAACACTGAGGGGCGGCCGGGTGGCTCAGTGCCGAGATCCGGCTGTCACTTCGTGGACACCGGCGCACCACCTCGATGCGCAAACTCCGGCTCATTGCACACTTCAGTTGGCGGCCGACGTTCGAAGCGGACCGCATACCTCAAAGGAACGGCGCCCCCCCCCCGCCGCGATCCGTGGATCAAACAAAATCACCCGAGACGCCGGTGTACGGCGCCAAGAGCAGTTTATGCGAATGCTGTCGCAAGAGGTCGCGCGTTTGGCGCAACGGTCCTTCGCCGACGACGCCTGATGAATGAACGGCCGATCGAGGTGGTGGCAGCCCCCCGTGATTAAAGCGGCTCCCAGGTGGAGGGGGGGTTGACGACCCAGATCGGCCACCAACGGCTGCCGCACGGGGGCTACGCTGTCAGCACGGTGGACAAGCGCAGCCGCAACACCCATTGCTGCGCTGTAACCTCCTACTCACTCCCCACCAATCTGCGCTCAACACTTTCACCCATCCGCACCGATCGGCGTGGCGAAGCACGATCAAAACCAACCCCCAGCGACCCGCACGGCGCGGGGGAGGCCGCGCATCCAGCGGTGGATGGAGACGAGGGCTGCCCACGAGCACGTGCCAATTACAAACAGAACCCAATACACGTTGGATCGCGTGGGTGTCTCCCCTCCTCCCCGCACGACAGACGACCGTCACACCCTCCACTTTGATCGTTACAATACTCCGACAATACCCGACAAGCACCGTCGTCTAACTGCGCGGGCGCTGCGTGCCTACCGCGCCACGCGCGCGAGCTTTATTCGCCCGGCCACGATGACAAAACGTGTTGACGGGAGCGTCGACTCGAGAGAATTAAAATCTCCGACAGTCATTTCATGTCCCCCCCACCTTCCCTTTTTGTTCTGCCTGCGGTGGCTAAATAATAATAATTATTACCACATCGCGGGCGTTTTTTTTCTTTCCGCGAGTTAATTCCGACGCCAAAGCGTCGAGCGTGCCTGTTTGTTTCAGGCGATGAAGCACAGGCACGCACGCACGCCCAGTCCATCAAGCCCGCGCCTAATTTCATTGGCTTATCATTCACCATCTAATGAGCGCAGGCGCGCTCCTCTTAATTCCACAACCATCAATTAAAGAGCAGGCACGCGGGGCGCCCTGCAATTACGGGCTTCGCAGAGCCCCCACTTTTCGCATTTCCTCGCCGCCGCCGTCAGCGTTTCGAGCCGTCAAAAGCGCCGCACGCGACAGACGAGCAAGACGCGAAGCCGTCTCACCGGGTGTGCCGTCGCACCCCCCGTCGTTACGCCGCTACCGCCGCTGCCGCCGCCGCCACCGTTGCCAGCGCGCGCAAAACGAGCGCCGTTTGACTGAATCGCCTCGACGGCACCTCTCATCCAATTAATCGGCGAGCTCCTCATTTGGCCGGGGGTTTAGGAGGGAGGCACGCCGGTGGCGTCGGCAGAATTGCTGAATGTACCATTTATACCGTTGATACCGTTTAAAAACACACGTATTATACGGCTTAATCACGCTAAGTGCATTCTGTTCGAGCAATCTCAAATTCCAACGAGCTTACAGTGCACGGCAGGAGAGCCACGGAGATACATTACCACCAGTGGTACGGACTGCCCGGTGTGTAGCCGCGCGCCAATGCTGCTTTCATCGGTCCACGACGGCCACGTTGTGTGTGTGTGAATCTGTTACGGTGCGAGGGTCTGCGAGTGTATGTTTACGTGCGTGCGTGTGTGCGTGCGTCCGTGTGTCACTACGTACGTCTAAGTAAGGGGGGGGGGCGGCGATGCGGGAGTTTGGCGCACCGCGCTACGAACCTGGCGACCTGGGATCGATTCCTGGCCAAGGCCAACATCAGCGACGGGTGATATCTGAACCCGGTTCTGAGCCCCCCTCCCCTAGGTTGACTCAGCATAACATTTGTAACATCAGCACCGAAATAAAGTGGGCTGGCAGGAGTGTTGGATAATTAATCATTTAACGTCTATGCAAATTAGATTTTAAAAAGTATAAACGTTTCACACAAAGACCAATGGCACAAATAAGGTACTCTGCATGCAGCAACTGAAATAACGGATGGACAATACAAACGAGACGCTAAAACGAGACAAAATATGATTATCATAATTGCTTCTCGGATTGAATCGAAGCAGTTTCTTCAAACCGCGGTGTAGATAAATCGTTAGATGGATGTTACTTGAGTCCTGAGTAATGCACGCACAGTTCATTTGGCACGCCTGCCAGCTACAGGATTCCCAAACGGAGAGAAGATATCCAAAAATGCTTTGATGGGTCTCCTACCGAAGGGGGGGGGGGGTTATAAAACTACTTCTGCTATTGTAAAGTTTCTCCGTAAACCTTAATCCTCATCCGAAGTCGAGCATTAAAAATTACGGTACAAATCTCGTCCACCTCAGTGTCGACGCTCTGCAATTTACATGCAGGATTTGCCAACACAGCCACTCATCAATATAACAAATTTGAAAGCGGGCCATGGGTGGGGGTTGTATTTGTCTCGTCAAGTCGACCAGCTTAGAAACCGCAAACACACGTGGGATCGACTCACTTCGGACGCGCGATGGAAACGAGCGAAATATTTACATATTTTATGACGCACTGCACGCATGGCACGCGGTTACAACCTGCTTCAATTATGGCAATTTGCCTCATAACCAATGGGGGAGCCAGGATGTTCAGGTAGGGGGGGGCAACCCCTCCAGCAATGAAAAATTATAGGAGTTGTAAGTAAGGACTTGTCCCTTGCTTTTTATTCGACGCGTGTGCGGCATGGCGCAGCCATCGAATGAGGGTCGAATTCGAACCGCGTTGTGTGATCGGCATCGCGCTCGCTGAAGGTGAATGCTTTCAAGGAAGCCGTATACTGGAAAGGTAACTGCACACAATTATGTGAGTCACTTATAACTGCTTTGCCGTTACTTATTGCCAATTATGGACTCAGACTATCGTCCTATCATCTCAGAGTCCCTGGCGCGTAATAATATGCTACACAGTGGCAGTGGGGGTCGCAAAATGCCGATTTATTACTAATAAACCTCAATGATCTGATCGAAATTGGGGATTTCGATTGGATCATTGGGGGGGCACGTGCCACCCCCCCCCCCCACTGGCTCCGCCAGTGCTCATGACGCTGGTTGTAAATCGCCAGCGAAACATCGTACTCAAATTGTAAATGTTGCGGGTTTACTCTCCAACACACAACCGGTGTGCTCAAGTAGTAACCAATTGGCACGTTTTGGTTACGTAACAATCTTTTACTAATTGGCCATGTCGGGTGGTTGTGGGTTCACGACACATTGACATTTCCGTGATCTAACCCCAAAAAATTACCTTTATTACGAATAATATTGGTCGCAAAAGCCCACGTGGTGTTCAACTAACCCCTCCTCTACCCAGTATTCCCTGCGACCTATTACAAATGCGTTGGCCAAGTCACTTCCGTCGCTGTTGGGGGAAGGGTGGCCGTGCGGATAGAGAGCGCTCCGTTTTCCAAGTGCTCAACGGTGATAAAATTAGCTTCTCTTGCCACAGCGGTGGGACTTCACACCCAGGAGATGTAGAATATTTAATTAACAGCTCAACAGGAAAAAAATGAAAGTAAAATAAAAGGCTGCTAATAATAGCAAAGAATGTCGAGGCGGCGAGCCACGGCCGCATCTCCCCCACACGTTCGGTGTGCGCAACTAACCAGAATCAGAATCTTTATTTAGCCTGCAGGAATACGGTCAGCTACAAAACTCTTTTCCACAAGTGTCCGACGGCGGGAAACGGGCAGTGACGCGATGGAGACGCCGTCTTGTTATTGCAGCGCGATCATGAAATGGCTTTGGCCTCGGGGCCCAGGAATGTTTACAAGCCGTGCCTCGGTTATACGGTTATATGCTCGCCAGCATGCGGTCCCCTCTAATGCGGCCCTTGCCGGCTTGTTCCGACAGCTCGTAACGAGACGGCGCAACAGAGTTTACAACGGTCTGGCCAAGGTCTCCGGGTGGCTCAGAGGTCAGAGAGCGCCGGGCTGACAGGGCCAAGATCCAGGGTTCAAATCCAGGTGTCAGGCACTGAGCCAGCGATTAAACTTTCTTCTCAAGTGTACTGGAGTTGATGGTTCAAGCCTGCTCACAACTGAACTAACAAAAGGATCCGACATCAATTTATGGTACTGGCTTGGTTCCAGTTGAGAGAAATGAATGGATCATGTTGACCGTCACGTCACAAACATGCTCTCAGTGGCCACAGCAGGTGGGGAAGTGCATCCCTCTCCTCTGTGTGGATCAGCGGTCACTTGAAGGGATCTGAGGTAGCTCTTTGGTATCCGCTTCCATCGGTCATTTTTTGGCACGAGAGCTCGCACTGTTATGAGCATGACGCCGATGGCTTAATCGGAATCAACTTTTAGAATGCGACAAATTGCACATTTCATTATGCATTGTTCCAAGGCAAAAGTCTGTTGTATGGGAATTGGACTAATTTCACCACCACAATTGTTCCCTTGCAACTGAAGGCAAGGCTTGTGAAACGAGTACAAGGGACCGCCGCAAAATGACCTACAATTGTACAATCGCAAAAAAACAAATGCAACCATGGCGTTCGGGTTAAAACATATACGTTTATAAAACCATGCTGTGACACCTTGACCTAAGGGTGTTCAAAGACCAGCAGGAACAGACCGTTAGACCGTGGAGATCGTTGCATCAGAGAGCATTACTTCATGCAATAAAAATGCATGTTCTTCAAGCTGTCCACCTCTCTTACGCCGCTCCTCTTTCACCCTCACTTCCTGTCCGAGGCCGTAAATCTCTCTCTTCAACAGCTACTCTCTCACCCCGTACATCTCCATACAGTCTCTCCGCCGCCTCGCTCGCACCACTCGTCTCAGTGCCGTGTCTTTTCCTCTCACCTCTCACAACCCCCCACCGCCAAACTCCCCGTGACCCAACGCTCGCTAACGATGGCTTCGGAGCAACCGTCACAGTGGCTGCAGGGTCACGCGCAGACGCCGCTCGCTGTGTGGTCAGGTGTCGAGCTAGAAGGGGGCGCCAACAACGGCACTGGAGATGCATGGAGTAACTGCGGAGTCAGGGACGCGGCTCGCATTTATCTCATTTCTCACCAATCTATACATTTAATCTGCAACTATCTCACCTCTTTGTGGACACAGGAACCGGCACACAATGGCCTACTCATGTCGAATGATACCTGGGGATCTTTAACGTCGATTCTGCAGAGCAGACGGTGCATCATATTAACCCTTTCCCCATTCTGATGACATGTTTACGTCATCAGTTTTTTTTACGATTCTGTTCCAATGATGTTAGTGTACGTCATCAGAACAAAAACTGAATAAAAAATAAAATGAAATAATTGTATTGGTACTGAGGCTCCCACAAGGCCATGCGGGAAGGCACGTGGCACAGTTTGGCACCAGGGATCATAAAGAACGGTCGTGTCGCTACAGTTCTCTGTACCGAGTACGATTTATTTAAAAACAGCAGCGCTACGTCTCTAAAAATAACGCTAACCGCTTGCACGTTCCGAGATTCAGCAGTGAATGGGACCTACCCGGCAGCTTAGAGTCAGAATGGGAAAGGGTTAAATAGTTAATACCCCCACAGTAATAACCAGGGACGGCTGCCGGATTCGAACTGCAAATCTCTGCAACAAAGCAGCGCCACCGCTGGGTTACCAGCGGGCCCACGTCACCCCCCCCCCCCCGCCTGAATGGAGGTACCCCCGCCGGGGAGGCTGGGCCGCCACGGCAGGGCCGCTAAAGCCCAGTTAGATATTCACATGCTCATATGTTGAAATGGTTACCAAGCTTAAAAAAACGAACCCAGCATGACACGTGCGCGTTTGAATGAGTACATCACACGGCGCATGACGACGTGTTCCGGTGCGGGCACTGCTGTCCGGGTTGTTCTTTATCGTGAATGCGAGCCTCCTATCTTATCTACCGTGGCGCGATCACCCGCACTGCTTCCAGAATCGCGACATGAACAACGCGTTGCTTCCCAACAGTGCATATCACCACAGTATTGCTCTATCAACAAAAGCAGCGCACGCACGTCGCAAGCCGTGTGTCCACTGCTGGATATCGGTTTCCCCCCGCGCCATCCCCATTTACCGCAGTCACATGATGCAACAATGTACCCGGGCCCCTGCACGCGAGAGCTGATTTCACAGCTCCATCTCCGAGGTGGACATCCCCCTCTCACCGTCGTTTGTCTCGACCACCGGCCACCATTCCGTCCAGCCGTGAAACGTCGTGTGGAGGTCAAAAGTCTTCCCTTAGCAGCCAATACGATGTTTCTAACATGAGTACGCTCTCAGTGATCCACTCGTTATTCCATTCTCTGTAATCCCAAGCGTGCATTTCTCTCCGTGCTTCTGTGCACACTTTATTATCACCTGCTGCGATATATATACAAATCAGAAACACAACACATTGACAATAGGTTCAGATGCATTAGCTCCCTACTTATACGCTTTATATATATGGGATGTGAGATCTGGCCAGTCACGTGTTCCGGTTTGGGTTTGTCCACTGGGGGGACGTCCGAGTGATGGTGGCATGGCGAGGAAACCTTGCTGCTTCACCGGTCCTTAGTGAGAGAATAGCGCACTAAACGCGGGGAATTCACAGCAGAGCCGACTCCGTGTTCCGACACATTGGTGGCGCTGGCTCCCCGAGTCGGCCACGAGGCTCAAATACAAAGCATGGTTACCCCGCCCCCACAACCCCCACCTCCTATGAGATATCCGGCCAACGTGGAAGAGAAGGTCAAATACCCCTAGAGAGGGTCTGTTTAGAGCTCCCTCTAGTGGAGGCCCTTCCACCTGAAGTGGCGTAAGCGAGCAATCTACCACACAGTATCCACCACAACCAACATGTATGTAGGTAGAACCTCTTTCGCATCATACGTAGCCAACCGAGCTAAGCAGAGGTGCGCGAAATTTGAATTAACACTCTTGTTCATCAGGTGGGACATGTTTAGCCATCACCAGGAACGTGCAGCGTGTAACAACTCAATTTGAATTTGAATGGAGAAGCCTGGCAAACACGGAAAGGGCGCGGAACCGCTGTTAGTCGCCGAGACACGCAAAGACGGTTTGGGGACAAACAATAAATGAACCTTGCAATCACCACAACGGGAGAAAAATAAACAATTCATTCTGAAATACAATCATGACACTGAACTGTGACAATTGAAAGAATCACAAAGCAGGGCAGAAACACATTCCTACACCATCTCGAGAACATAGGCCGATCTACATTATCCGTCGTACCTATGCTTCACATCGAACTGATATTGCCGCGGTACGAGCTAGTCCCAATTCCCAAGTATCACGCGAGTAAAGCTTGCTCGCTCAAAACCACCAGGATATGGGCTGGCGTAAACCACGGTCACCACAAATAAAATGCCGTTCTCGTGGCTATAAAGCCACGGTGTATATATATACACATGCCCCTCAATGATTACCATTAAATAAATCAGCACGGTGCAAGTTACCACCTCTTATTTCGTCCCACCTCTTCCCTCCGTAGCCAGTAGCTGATTTGGCGGAACCACGACATCTCAGTGCCCGAGCTCCCTCTCGTCGTCCACTCTCTGCTCCGCCACCTCCAAGCACGCGCGCTGGTTTTTTTTTAAACTCCACACTAATTCTTATTTTACCAGATAAGGTGCCACTGAGCTGCACAGCTCTTTTTTTGAAGCGACCTGGCTATCACAAATCAGTGGCTTTTCATGCGGAAATTTACAGCAGCGAACACTCTAAACGCATGTTGATTCTAATTGTTGGGGGAAAAAAAATCGGAGGATCCGGAGAAGAAGCCATGCGACCAAGGCGAGAGAGATACGCAAACTCCAAAAATATGGGCGTCAGGGTCGGGATCGAACCCACAACCTCCTGCATATCATGCGAGGTAGTAAACATCTATGCCACCGTGGTTATCGCCGCTTCACCGAGCGAATCAACGAACGGAGGGGCAACGGCGGCGGCCGCGCTGCGTCTTCTCTGGGCGAAAGTGTATCTGGCCAGTGGTTGAGAAAGAGGAGCCATTCCACTCGGCTTCGAGATGGGGCCCCCCAGTAGGGGGTTTAACAGGGGGCAGATGGGGGGGAAGGGGGAAACGCTCACGCACGGCAATAGCGTGCTCATTGTCCCGATCGCTGGCACCTGTTTGCTGCACTCTGGGGGCAAGGTTTGCCTCCCATCTACTCCTGTCCCAAGCTCGCATAAACCTTGCTCAGTGTTACGCCTCCGATTTTATCACGAAAAAAAAAATGCGACGGTGCTGCCTGTTGCTGGCTGCTTGGGCGTGTTGGAGGCCTTTGGGCCTGTGCCCAGCAACTGTTTAAAAAAAAAAGACGACACTGGTAAAAGAGAGATAGAAACATGGTTCTCTGCCGATGCCGGGTCCAGGATCGGATGCGTTTGTTTATGATGAGGACACCACGCACAAACACCAAACAGCTCTCGTCGTGTAAAAATACACGTGGGCTAGCACATCACAACATGTGGGGCGAGACCCACCTCGCCCCCCTCGCCTTTCAGGAGGACGCAGGCTGCGGCGTAAATACCGTGCGAGAGAAATTTTGAAAGCTCACGAAGAACATCGGTGTCACCTCCGATAAGCACGGTTGGCTACGTACGGTATTGAAAGATCAACAAACATACACACAGAATACACGAATACACAACATTAAACTAATGCCTCGCTTCCACGGAACACACGACTACACAACATTAAACTAATGCCGTACTCGCACTCGTGTTTTTGGGCTGTCGAGGGTCAAGGGGGATCAGTGGTATTGCTTGGTGGGGGGAGGGGTCGGGGGGGGGAGTCCGCCACACCAGACGCAGTGAGAGCCACGGGCCCAGGCCGCAAGCTCCCAGCTGCGCTTCACTCGTCACGCCCGGTGATGTCACTGCCGCACATTCAATGAAGTCAACACCCTTGACCTCGCGAGACGGCGGGCAAGCCCGACTGCACCTCGCAAGCGGTCTTTCTTCCTCTCCTCGTTAACAACATCTTCAAAACGCCCAACACGGCCCCCGCAGTGCCGAGACACACGACAGCCTAAGTTGCGTAATCTACAAGATAAACGCTGTTTTTGTTTGCTCGGGTGTTTTTTTGTTTTGGGGGGGGGGGGATTGCATCTTCCTTGAAGCATCGCAAGGCGCTCCCGTCCCGTGCGTTGTGTGGCCAGCACCTGGACCCGGCATCGACGCCGCGGACAGACCCCAATTCGGCCTCGGCGGGAGACGGGGGCGGTGGGGCGAGCGAGCGGCGTCACCCGCCCCTGCAGCCCAAGTGAATGGACGGGGACGGAGACGGGCGCACATAAATAAATGAGACGCACCAAATAAATAAGCATCAATTTCCCTGCCGAGAAGTCGGCATTAGGCGCGCTAAGATTTCCAGCTGAGTAAACACCCTTGTCCCCCGGACTGGACATGCAGTATCCACTCATTAAAGCGAGTATCGATTGCCCCTGTCCAATTCAGTAAGTGTGTTCATCGATTTTGCTTTGTCGTTCTCCCCCGCCCCGCCCTTCCCCGGTGAGACTTGCTTGCTGCACAGATTTTTGTGGTGGGCACGCATGGGCAGAGGGGCCACACGGAGGCCCCCCTGCCCCCCCCCCTGCGCCGACACAATGAACCCCGCTCACATTTGCACTCAGCTGTGAGAAAAGCATTATTCGCATCCGACTGTCAAGCCGCATGTATTTAACCCGTACCCCCTACGCTACGCGGCGACTGCGCTTTCACCATCACCGTACTCTGGCGTTCGCACAGGTGCATGCGCTGCTTTACGTAAACAGCACGCACATGCCATCAACACAGAGGGCCCTGCCGCGGGAATATGGAATTTCCACATATGAAGGTTGCGATTTCACATCCAGGTTGGGGGTTAAGTTTCACATACCCCATCACCCCTTCGGGGTAGATACAATCTGTACCACTTTGAGGGGAAGTCAACAGCAGTTGTACGTTGGAGAGACCTAACCCGGCATTAAAATGTAGAATTTCCACCACTGGCTAAGGGCAATAAAACAGGAGAAGAGCACCGCCCCAATGCTCGTTTAAACAGACGATGCTAAAATTTAACATTCGGACGTTACTGATGTACGTATGCTATTGAGGATGGTGACACTCGCCTACAATCCCACACTGTGGAGGACAAGGGTTGGTGGATCACGTAGATCTCCGAAACCCACAAATGCGAGATGGGCAGAGGATAGCGGCAGTACAGAAAGATAGGTTTGGGGCTCCGTGTGTGTAAGCTATAAACTAAACAACAAAAATTTTAATTTTTGTTTGACCAGGTAAGGCCCACTGAGCTATAGAGCTCGTTTTCAGAAGTGACCTGGTCACAAATTTTCGGAGCCAAAATACTTTAAAAGCACGTTCATAAAGGTGGAGCGAAAAAACAGAAGACCCGGAGAAAAATCCACATGACCACGGGGAGAACACGCAAACTCCAAATACACAACAGGCGTCATAGTTGGGATCAAACCCATGACCTCCTGTATACCAGGCGAGGTAGTTAACATCTCGTCACTGTGGCGCCAGCTCTGTGTGCCCTTCCTCTCTGTGCTGGAGGGCTTTCTCTAGCTCATCCGTTTCTCCTGCACACGAAACACTTGCTGCTCGTTTTATGCAAATGCTGGATTTTCGGGCTTCCGGAACAGATGGAATTGATCAAAACGGGACAAAATTAAATAATTGATTCATGAATGCAATCGTGACCCAAAATTAGGATAATTTATCAAATCGCGGTAAGGTGGGGTGCAGGGAGAGTTATTTTATTTATTTAACTTGTTTACTTGCGTAAACCTCACAGAGTCTCAAGACTTGTTTCAGGAGGGTCCTACCAAGATAACGCAGTTGGGGGAAATGTTGCCAAGTTTAAATCCTAAATGAGTAATTTGCAGGTATTTTTTCAGCTTTGGGATGCTTGGTCAACACCAGTTACGCGGCGTGTGTTCTATGTCTGTATATATTAAAATGTAGCAATATACAATCCCGGGATGACAAACCAACAGTGGCTGTGTGTCTGTGTCAGGAGCAGTAGTGCAGCGGTTAGCGCGCCATGCTACAAACTCGCGACTCAAGTTTGATTCCCGCTCACTGCCAACACCACTGACAATTATTTGAACCGGTCCTGGGTCGCTCCCAGGTCGACTCAGCCTCAAATGAGCACCTGGTGCAATGTGTGAACATCACCACTGGGGGAGACAAAGGCGATCGGGCGTGGCACTGACCACCCAAACCTCGTGTGCCGTACCGGCCTTCAGAGGTGCTCGCGAACGGCACTTTCCCCAACAGTCTTTTAAGGCTATACGGGATATCTTTGTCTTTGTATGCCGAGGATGGATCGGCGCCCTCTATAAGTAGCAGCCCTTCATGCAATCCACATTCCGTTCTTAACAAATCTGTTGCTTATTTTAATGCGCATTTACAGAGAAAGCGTAAGTGAGATATAGTGATACAATCCAGCTAAAGTATCATTTCCGTTAAGAGGTTAACCATAAGCGATGGTCCATCAGTGGCGGATCCAAGTCGGGTGCGATGGGTGGGGGGGGCAATCGCATGTGGCCCCCCTTGAGATCCTCAAAAATTTTGAATTTCATTGATATTTCTCCACATGAAATACATTGCATGCTTTTATTATTAAATAATGGGGCTCCCACTTAAAAAGCAAACCTGACAATTCAGGACCACCCTCCACTTTGAGAAGTTCCTATATCCCTCCCTCCCCCCCTGCCCCTCCCATGGCCTCTCCCAATGAGCGGTCATTACGGCTAATACCACGCTTTGATAATGACCCCAGTTGACCTGGGGCAGCATCGCACTAAAGGTCACGCAAAGACTTTAGGACCGAGGCAAAAAATAGTCCCTTAAGTGGCTAATTTGTCAAGTGTCCTTTCCCTCTAGGGGGCGGACATTCCAGTGAATGAGATGCATGCCTCCTCCTCTCCCAGAATGCCCAGCATTTACATCTCAAGCCTCAAAATAACTCGGTGCAATTAAGATACACAAGAGTGGGAAGAGCATGCCTCGAATTTGTTTTTAATCATTATTATTATTACTTCTACCCTGCCAGAGCAAGTAAGGTTTACGGGATACACACGAGCTGGCTGCTCGTCTCAAGGGGGGAGAGGTGCATTCGCGAGAGCAGCGAGCCACCGCTACAGAGACCGTGGGGTGAGGACCTCTGTATACAAATCGGGCTTCTCTCACAAGAGGGGGGGGAGTCGACAGCCTCTGCCACACCGCCAATAAATGTGCAATAAAATCACGGTGGAGATTTGGGATTTGCACCTAATTTGGAGTAGACCAGCTCTGAAGACGATTCAGCAGAGCTCACACGACGACTCTTCTCACATCCGCGCAGCTCGAGAACGAGAAGTCTCGCCGTAAAGGAAAAGACAAACCAGCGAAGGTTATCAGACCACGTGACGTGAGGCTCCCTTGTTATCGGGAGTTCTGCGAAGGAAAACACTGCCCTCTGAAGAGCAAACCGATGCTAAACAGCCAATGCTGCCGGTGGAAATACATCCTGCCTGATATTCGGAATCCCTAGAAAATTCGAAAAATTTACTTTTAATACAAAATCTGTGTTTGGTGGCAGTGTACAGCATGTCGGAACCTAAGCAGCAACGGGGATGTAATCCATACACCTGCGGCAATGGGAACACTCCATCTACAACCCCAGGTTAATCCACAGCGTCTCCCACATGTCGGTCAGGGCAGTTGCCGGCTCAGCGCCCACGCTGGTCAGTGCAGGTCGGTGAAGGAGGACCCTGGACCGATTTAGATATTGCTGACCACCGACGCCGGCCATGGCTGGGAAATTAACCGAGTTTGCCAGGTTCATTGTGCTGTGCGCTGTACCAGCCTCTCTCTCCCACCGGGAGGCAATCATTCACCGATACATGAATGACTATCTGTACAGGAACATGGTTATCACCGAATCGAAGCGGCAAGTGGCATAAAGCCCTCAAATGTTCTGGTGGTCCTATGTTTCCCAGGGGCGTGATCCGCTATGTTTTTTATTTCTCCGCCAACACTTCGGGGTGGCTGGGTTAAAAGTCGGCACGATCGCCTCCGGGTCCAGGGTCACCGGTTCAAACCCAGCACAGGTCCCCCCCGACGACCCTCCAAAGGAACATTACAGAGAGGGCACCATCTGCTAGCTCGCGAGGGCACGCAGGATCGCACTACGCACGCCATTCACAATAACAGCAGGCGGCCCCGTGCTAAATTTGAAAAGATTGCCCCGGTAATTAATAAATTGTCCCTCGATGGATTCCTGCAGGGGGCCAAACTGCAACCCCACACCCCTACAACCCCGCCATCACCACCCCCTATCACCTCTGGGCTCAATCGCGCAGCGAGGACGTAGAACCGGCTTTGGGGCTGACAATGGCGATGATTTATTCATATGTTTACACCGCGAAGCACACCGTGGTATACAGTGCGCGCCACGGCGTTGCAGCAGCAACAGCGGCCGCACGACGGGGCGCGTGAGGAATCGGCGAGAGCCCTCCTCCTCTTGCTCTCGCCGCGAGCAGCCAACGCGCCCGGCCGGCTCCGAGCCGCGGCTCCGAGCCGCTTCGTGTACAGGGTGTCGGGTGACCTTAGCCGGCACGCGAACCACAGCCCAGCAGGAGGGACCCCAGCGGGCGCCAGAGAAAGTGCGCGGAGCGCCGCGTTTTGTTTCGCGTCGCATTTGCATTTTGGCTTCCATTGATTCGGTCTCCCTGGCGGGGCGACGCAGCGGTTAGAGTGCTTCAACCCACAATCAGATTGTTGCGATTTAATATTTCAGTGCAGGACCAACTTGGTTCTTCGTCTTCTCAAGGCTGAGCACAACTCTGTCGGAGGAAGTCGGCAGGGGCTGGTCTCATGGAGATATTCACCCTTTCCAAAGACATGTGGAATTTCCACCACTGGCTCAGGGCCAACCAACGGGAGTTTTCTTTTTCATGTCACTGCGTGGCTTTCGTCCTTCTGTCAAGTCGTCAGGCAGAATATTTCCTTTCTCTGCCTCTTAGCCTCTTTCCCAACATCCCTGACCACCTCCAGAAACTTCCCTCATCAAGCTTTCGCCTCTGTGAATGTTACCCAATGCACATACCTTTAACGCAACAAATGCAATGTTTCAATGTACACGCGCGAGATCGGGGCTGGCGCTGCGAGCGAGGAGCGACATCGACACCGTTTCGGGATGGGAGCAAAGAGCCGTCATGACGGAGACGAGGACGAGTGGATGTCTTTTTTTAATCCTCATTAACGGAGCTTCAAACTTGTGCAGGCGCCGGATCAGGAAGCACAGCCTGGTTTGCACGTACAGGAGAAGCGCTGTGCACACCCCACTTACTCCTCACCTACACACATGCCACAGCTACTCATCAGCTGCACCACACCTGCACCTGCAATTAGCACGGTTGGCTCTCGTACGGTGCGAAAGAGGTTCGACATATATACGTACCGTACATACATACGCCCACACCAGCGCAGTCATGTGTACGCAATGGTGGAGAACTCTTAAAAGAAAGTCCACACAAAACACCCATATGTAAACTACGGTTACTTTTGTAAAGAAATATATATAAAAACACACATTGTGTGCATTCGCCTTAAATAAGTTGCACCTTTGACGTCTCAAACATTTGCATGCTCGAAAGCTTGCGAGCATACAAATGTTACGCAACTTTAGACAAGCCACCGGCAACGTTAAATCAACCTGCGACGATTGAGAAACACTCAAAACAAGGCGCCCCCCCCACCACCAGGCCCTCCCCAACCCCACCCAGTAGGAGTGCACGAGGCGAGCTCTCCACGAACTCACTCGGTTTATTCCTCGGATTGCATCTTCCCTCTAAGCCACCGCACAACGTGCAACCTCGCTTCCCACCGCCTACTTGAAACGAGAGCGTGCATATACACGCGTGTGTGTGTGTGCATATGCACGCGTGTGTGTGCGTGCGCATGATGAGCCACCGCACACAACGTGCAACCTCGCTTCCCACCGCCTACTTGAAACGAGAGCGTGCGAATATACGCGCAGATACGCGCGTGCGCTGTGCACGTGAGCGCCAGAACAAACCGAGCGCTAGTAAATCCCACGAGTGTGCTCGTGCGTAAATGCGAACGCGTGCGAACGGATTCGACACTCGCCGCGTTAAAAAAAAAAGCACACACGCACGCACAGGAGTGATCAGAAAGGAACATCAGCACAATTAAAACGATTCCTAAATTTGCCGAGTAGAGGCCATTCAGCACCGCTCATCAATACAGTGTTGAACCCAATTCTAAGGAGTCTAATGCGATTCCGGCGAGCCGCAAACGCGGGTGTGCTTGTTACGAAGCCAACGGCCCATCACAAGCAATTAGGCTCAGGGGTTGCGCTGGGTGGCAAGGAAATGGAAGGCAATCAGAACATTTCTCTGACAAGTGTTGATGCCTGCACTACACTGTGCGGTTACTAAAGGTCTCGGAACACCGGGAAGCACGGCGGGGCTATGCTTGAATTCGGAAGCGCGTTTCCCCAAAGCGCGGGGGCGGTGAAGCGGCAAGCCGAGAGACGAGGAACTCACAGTGACACGCCGTGAGTAGCCCAGATGGTGAGAGACAAAACACGTAAGGAGGAAACGGCCCATTTGGGGCAAAGTTTACCACGAACAACAAAGCGAAAGTGGTGCGTGCAGGAACGAGCCACACCAGGCCGCACAGACAGGCAACCACGATTCTGTACGAAGCCGGGATTTCACGCCGCGTCAGCAGCGGCAGCTTGAAGACGAGAGAGAAAGAGACAAACCGAGCAACATGCAGCGGAGAAACCTGCTTAGGGATGAAAATGTAGCCGGCATGAACCTTCATATTGTGACCTTAATTATGGTCCCCATCTTTCCCACAGAGAAATCTCAGACCTATTAACTCAGTCCCCCCTAAGTCCATCAAAACTATGCAGTAGTCCATTGTAATAAAGTTCAGCACAACACCGGTACGAGATCTCGGTGCAGATCTACTGCCGCCCAAACACAGACGCGAGCTCCTGGATGGTCCAAGTGGAAACCCTCAACCCTTCCAGATCAATTTGACCAAATTTGTGTTCGGGCCATAAAATAAATTAACCTTTTTTTTAAGGACTAAAATTTGCTTTAAAAAAGTTTCAGCATTCTTCAGTCGCATGTTTTATATAGGTTGTGCATCCAATGTTGGGTTCTTTAAACTTGTATTAATGCAATCACACGATGCAATAGAACATGGATTTTACACAGCTAAACCGTGTGGCACCATTTTCATTTAAAACCAGCGTGCCCCAATATAAACTACAAAGCAGACTTGCATCGAATCCGTGTCGCATACTGCACGACGGCGTAGAGGGGGGCACTATTTCATGCCAGTTACCTTGCAGGCGTGCACTGCACTTGTAACCGCGCACACACGCGAGAGCACGGCTCTCTTGGCAATTCATGGCCCTCTCATCACGCCTTCAGGATAGTGGTGGTGTTATTTTACCAACAGTTAACCACACACTGCTTGGTCCGGGTCGGTGAGGGTGGGCAGCATAAAAGTACAGCACAACAATGTATTTTCTGCACTGCCCTCTGCTTAGTCCCACGTAAAACCTCCTTAGCTTCCTCCGATCCGAGCGCATTTAGGGATGATTTGGTTTTTGGCCAGAGTTTAAATTCCAGTAGTTTGGTCAAGATGGCACTTTATCCCTCTATGGTCGAATAAATTAGGAATAATTCAAAGGAGTCTACCAGCAGAACTCTGGTCCATGTGGAGTTTGTATGCGAGGGATCCGGGCAGGCCCTAGGGGAGAGAGTTGCACGCTGGGCCGTAGAGACTGTTCAGACATGTAGCGAGTCGCTGATTCGTCGACGGAAATGTATTCTTAAGCTTATGACACACACACATGCAATCGTGCATGTGAGAATCCATTATTTACAATTTATGCAGATTATTTTGCTAATATTAGTTAGGCAAGTGGAGCGAACAAGGCCGTAACAAATGAAGCGGAACAGAGGAAGGAAGGAGCGAATCGCTGCACGTCTCTAATTTTAAATAGTACATCTCGCTTGTTTAACACGGTATGCCGGCTCCTATAAATCAGGCCAGACACGAGAACCCCGCACGGCTTAATGCTAAATACAACCACTCAAACGCTGATTGAAAATAACATTCCACTCGTGCCACGCACACGCTTCATATAACGCAATGCAGCTTGAAGCGTGGGCGTTAAGTCAACAAGCACTATTCATTCATTATGCTTCCACTGAAAACGACCCATCCGTCTGGGTGTACGTGTGTGCGTGCGCATGTAGAGTGGTGGCGCAGAGGTTAGTGTGCCGCGCTTCGAACCTGGCGACCCGAGTTCCGTTCCCGCTAACGGTCCTAAGCCTCCTCTACGTCGACTCGGCCTCAAATGAGTACCTGATGCGGTTTGTAAATATCTCCACTCGGAAAAAAAAGGCAGACGGGTGTGGCGCTGGCCACCCACGCCATCGTGCGCCATGCCGGCCTTCACAGGTGCTCGCAAACAGCACTTGCCCCCCAACAGTCTGCGTGGGGCTATAGCGGAAGTTCAATAGGTGTGTGTGAGGAAATATAAACACACTCATGGCAGTGTGAGCTCTATCGCTGTACCTCACCCCGGGGTGAGTGCCGGGGGCTCAAGGAGGGGGGCAGGGAGCAGGCCGCCGCACCGCGCGCCCCCGCAGCTGCGAGGGCGGCCGTAGCGCCCCCCCGCAGGTGCACAGCGACCACAGAGAAGCATTCCCCTTAATTGGACGGCCGAGCGGTAAATCAGCGCCTACGGCCGAGATGGCGTGGCCGACGCGCCGAGCCAGGCCCGGGAGCTCGACCTCGCGCCGCCCCCAACTTGCGCGCTGATTTAGCGGCATCCTGCCGTGGGCCCCCCACCACCACCAAAACCCCAGTCGTGCCACCGCCGTCACGCGTGCCACAAATGAACCACACAAATACCTCGCTGATCTTGTCAAGGAACATAAACCATCATCACGCGAACTCCAGGTCATCCTAGCAGCAGCGGCTTTTGGCGCGCGTTCAGATGCGCTTCTACAGACATCTGGAACGCTGTTCCTTTCGATATTAGCAAGCCACTGGAGCTATGCACTTTTAAATCTATATTGAAAACGCATTTCTTTAGAAATGCTTTTTGTGTTTAGTTTTCTGTCCTTCGGCCGCACCTCCGATTAGCACGGTTGGCTACGTACGGTGTAAAAGCAGTTCAAAATACATACAAATACACGCATGCAACCAGTGAAATTTGTAATTACAAATACCCACATTCGTGAACAATTACAATAGTGTGGCGATTTATCCCAACGACGGGAAAGCGAGGACCGGCTCAGCCTCGTATGAGACGACAGTGCCGTAGGCCTCGGCTAGTGGTGGAAATTCTACATTCCGATGACAAAGCCATTCTCTCCGAAGGCGAGTAGCTGGTGCCTTCCCACTAAGTGAGTAGTCAAATCCCATCTGGGATTTAAAGTCGCAACTTTTCGAGTTTAAAGCATTTTACCTTGTGAATTTCAATAGGTTTTCGCCGAAATCACATTTTACATTATTTTGTCAATCCACTGCTGGATTAAGGCATCCTCATGCCATGTGATCTGGTGGTTGTGTGATCATACTTCACCCGGTTGGTCAGTGTGGCTCTGTGGTGGGGGTTCAGAGAGCACTCGATGCCGACGCCAGCTACCGCAGGGAATCTAACTCATGACTCCCGGTTTTCATCTCGATGCATCAACTGCTGCACCGCATACGGTTACATGTACTGCTGCACTGTATTTAGTCGAAACTGTGAAGTACTCATTGGGGTATTCTATCACACTGCAGCAATCAAACGTCAAAACTGCAAATGCTCACCTTTCAAATCGATTAGATATAGCCCATGTTTATTAAAAAAGACTTAGCACAGTCATACCAACGCACCTGCTGTCAGACACTGCACATTTAAAATCATGAAAGCAGAGTCTGAACTTCAAGGCACCTGGATTGTAGCTACACTTCATCAGAGTTATCTAAATCGCTGCACGCTTTACGGACGCGACATGCCCAACGTGCCAATGCTGCGCCCACCACCTTCCAAAAATGGCAGTGTTCACATTTTTCCACGACGCACTTTGGCTATCAAAAGCCAAGGCACACAGATAAAACGTTAACCTCCGCGGAAGCTCCCGGAGACGTGAAAACCCACGTGGTTGCCAGACTAGAGAACTAACTTGCACGCACCGCGATTTTTTTTATTTTGCCGAGGTCCTGCTCGGCAGCTAAGTGCTAACGCTTGTGCCAAGCAGGAAGAGGTCCTGGGCTCGATTCCTGACACGGGCGCCTATCTGTCCGTGTCGGAGTTCGGATGCTCTCCCCCTGTTCTGCACGGACTTCCTCCACTTTCCAATGTCTCATGATATTGGCCAAAACATTCCAATGCCGAAAATGTACCTAGAAATTACTCAATTGGAGATTACACACAGCAGCAACATCGCCCCGCCTACTGTGAAAACTCATCAAGACCCTCCTGAAAAGGAGTCTTGAGAGTCGGTGAGGCTTTCTTTGGAAAATGCGTGTAATAATAAATCAGAAAAATAATTATCCTTTCAGGTTCTATCATACCACATCGTCTAGCTTACGTTCTCTTCACCGATGCAGATGAGTAAACTTGCTCATGTGTTGGATAAGGCCTCCGAGCTGGAATACTGATGTCAAATTAATCCTTTTCCCTTTCCGCACTCTACGTTAGCTGGCACCAAACTGTGTCACACGCCCTCCCACATGGCCTTTTGGGAGCCTCGGTGCCGATAAAATTATTTTATTTTAGTTTTTCTTCTCGTTCTGTTCCGATGATGTACATCATCCGAAAGGGAAGGGATTAATGACTACTGTGCAGACTGTAACAAGCTATCCAGTAGTATTCATTTAACAGGCTGCTGATGAGTGTCAATGAAAGGCAAAACCAGTCCAGGGTCTGCGTGGTTTTAACGCAAAGCTAGCAAGGCGCATTGTTCTGAGATTTGGCTGAAGGGCCAAATATTATTCTATTTCGGTGATGGGACCGACGCCTTCTTAATTTACATAATGCATGTAATTAACTGCATCCTGGGTGTGTGCGAGGGGAAGGGTTGCCAAACAGCAGCCAGTGTGCAGCCTCTGCTTGTATGTATCTATGTGCAACTTCCTTGGCACCGTACGTAGCCAACCGTGCTGAAAAAGTCAGCACTCTTCTCCACTGCCCCCACCCCTCCCCCCTTGCATCGGAGCAAGTGGTCGACATTCCACATTCTCATGACAGATACCAGTCTTTCCATGGGCCCAACCACTGTTGATCTGCTACAAGTGGTACTCCGTTATCGCCTATGGATGGATTTGACAGTGTTTAAAATGACATGACTGCAAATGATGTAGTGTGCGTTTGCATGCGACACACGTGGTCGATTAAGTCTCAAGTTGCCTAACACACACCTATAGGAACAAGTAAATGCCAACTCCAGTCCCCACTTAACTAGTAATGAATGTGAAGTACCGTTGAGGACGCTTGACACCGAGGTTGAGGCACACGTATATTTATTTGTACAAGTGGTCACAACAGGACAGCACTAGAGGGGGTATCGGCCCCCTCACCCGGATAGCTGGGGATACTCCGCTAGCTACCCCTGACCTGCCTCTGAATCCTCCACTAATGGGCTAGGGGAGGCTGTCTGGCCCGACACTGGTTAGTCGGGCTACGGTACCCGGAGTCCCAGAGACTAACTCTGGTTCACGGGACCACGCCGCTGGCTCGGTCCTGCGCGGCCCTGACAAGGGCGGCGTCCCAGGGGAGTCCAGGGCTTCTAGCTAGACGATCTTCAGTCTTCCTCCTTCATCCTAATACTGAGCCCCGATCTCTCTGGCTCATCCCCCTTTATACCCCTCAGAGGATCACAACTCCGGGCAACCCCCCAGGCTGCCCGGTGCGGACATCGTTGCGGGCACCTCCCCGTTAGCACTCACGGAGCCCCGCCCCCTGTGCTTGTTTCCCGTGTGATCCCATGCATACAGCCCTACACATACAGCCCCTCCGTAACAGCCCTACAAATGAAGGAATGTCGGCTGGCAGATATACCTTTTCAGACAACGGCACCCCAGGAAAATTACCTGGTTCAGGGTTCTTCAGCGATATTATTTTGGCAGACCACATAATAAAATCAGCGTTTGCTGGCAGAGCCAAATGACATCACATGCCACATATACGATGATATGGCGTCACATGGAGCAGGGACATCGTTACAGCTGTGCGTGACCACTAATCTGTATCTCTCGTCTGCAAAGGTCTCATTTCTTTCTTGTTAATCCGGTTTGCATCTCACTAATCTTTCTAGTACCTACAGATTTCTAATCTCTCACTCTCTCTTGTTTATCTTTCATCTCACTAAGCTATGTATGCATGTTGAACTCCTTTTCACACCGGTGTGTTGGAGAGTAAATCCACATGTTGTGTAAATGTGGATTTACTCTCCAACACACCCGGCGTGCCGTACGAGTAACGAATTGGCATGTTCTGTTTACGTGACAAACCTTACTAATTGGCGGGTTAAACGACACAATTTTATTTATGCGATCTTACCCAAAAAACCCTGTATGATGAATGACACAGGTTGAAAATAGGAAGGGCCCAAGGACAGACTCCTGTTGTACGCCAACCAGGCACGGCATTGGCGGTAACTGTTCGTCACCCAGCTTGATGAACTGTGACCGACCGGGTAGGTATGACTCAATCTACCACAGCGCCGTACCTGATAAACTGAACCTTTACTATAGCCACCCGATGAGTATCTCGTGCTTGATGGTGTCGAAGGCGGCCGAGAGATCGAGGGCAACCAACGCTGCGGCGCACTGGTCATCCAGGATCTTGTAGAGATCATCGGTGACCTTTAGTAGCGCCACCTCAGTGCTGTGGAACTTCCGGTACGCCGACTACAATGGGATGAATCTGCCCGTTGCAGCGACATCACGAAATAACCGCTTCAGACAAGAGGCCCTCTATGACCTTTGAAATTGTGAAACTATATGTCCCATTGAGTCACATCTCTCCATGGGTCAGAGCTCCACCAAGCACCTACCTAAACTGGTGGCCTGGCAGGCCACCGCTGGCCCATGGACCACAAGTTGAAGAACCCTGGCCGAGCGTAACCAGGTCTTAATCACAGAGTAGCGCAAACAGAGAGTGAAACAAATCAATTATGATGTGCAATGGGATGAGTTGTCACTGTGTGTGACGGGATGAGTTGTGACTGTGCAACGGGATGAGTTGCCTCTGTGCGTGTGCGACGACCCTCGCTCCAAGTTTACAGGCCACCGATTAGGCAAGCGGACGTTTTCTCGCGACGAGCACACGTGCGCACGCTCTCAGCTCGCGGGCGCACCACGGTCTCGGCGCTGCACTCTGCGAGATGAAGCCACCGCCCACACGCGGTCGCTCGCCGCAGGCTCCGCCCCACCGCGCATTATTATCAATCTGCACAACGGAGACTCCGCGACCCGGTGGGAGAAAGCCGGCCGTGCTGCGACGGCGCTCGGCTCGCGAAGGTCGCGCGGGTCCTAGTTAGGATTCAAGTCGGCTCAGGATCCAGCTCGGCTGGTTGTCCCCAACCTGGGGGCAACAACATGGGGACCAGTCGGCGAGATGAACAGTGGTTGCCCTATGGACATGGTGAGCCCTGTCAAAAGAATGTGGAGTTCGCACCAGAGACTTAAGGCCACCAAACGCTAGCAGGAAGACAACTATAAAGCTTGTTGACTGTGAATAAAATGAACCCAAGTCATGAGAATGAAAAGTGCTTTTGGCAAGTTTTCATGAATCGAATGCTCATGTTAAATATTAAGCAGGACGTATGCATTAGCGGTGCCATCGACATTAAATCTTGGGACCGCTCTTAAAATCCAATTTGCCAACGTTTTATCGGTGTAATCTGAAACATTCATAGTAAGAGCAGTCAAAGGTAATCTACAAAAGTGTTACGTCACCACAGCCTGAGCTAAACGGCACACCTACCGCCCAGCCACTTTCACACACGGCTGCCCAGATGCCTTAAAACTCTACCCCCATTAATAATGGAAAACCCTCACAATGCCACCAGCAGCATCAATGACACAAACACTCCTGCAGCGTAAATTGTTAAGCGGAAAACACTTGCCCAGGACAACACAAGAAGACGGGATTTTCTTTGCTGTGACATAACGCATCCGAGGCTGATTCGTTGTCGGTGCTTTTGTGACATACCCAACGCAAAAGCAAAAATGAGAAAGTTCCCTATGTTCCTGGCATAAATAATGCATTTATATTGGGCTCACTTCCAAAACATAACTTTCACAGCATCTGAGAACGAGCACAGGCACGAGGTAATGGGTACCTCTGGGGATCGTCAGGGGCTGCGTACGTTTATATATGCAGGTGTGTGTCTGTGTGTGTGTCTGTGTGTCTGTGCCAAACGTGGAGCCCTCTAAAAGGAACATCTGTGCCGGTTTGAAACATTCCGGCTGGCCTGCCTACGATCCATCCTGGGTTTAACCATACTGGATTGTGCGAGTTCATGGATCCTGGAAAGAGCTGGACACAGTCCCATCAGTGAGCTACTCCAGAAAGTGAGGCTGCGGTGCCTGGGTTATGTAGCCCGCATGTCCAGCCAACGCATGCCCAAGCAGCATCTGTTCGGCTGGATAAATGGAGCTAAATGGGCACAGCACGGACTAGAGAAAATATGGACTGATGTGGTACAGAAGGATGTGGTGCGGATTTTAATTGCCGATGACTAGTACCAGCAGTGTCAAGATCGGCATTTGTGGAGGTTCATGAAGGACGCTGTTGGGTAGTTGGAGGCAGATGCCCTTCACCAACAATGGAGGGCAGAGGAGCGACGCTCACAACAAGGAGCAGAGCGCCAGGTGGCTAAAGCGCAGAGAGTTGGCATAGTGGGGAATCCACTTGGTGCGTCTGCCAGTCATAGCATTCAGTCAATTTAAGGCACCTTGGTCTGTTCCATGACCTCCTGCCAGTGGGCCATCGACACTTCACGTGGCCTCAAAATGCGCCTAGCATGACACAAGCACGAATAACGGTGTACATATAACCAATCTCAAAAATAAGACATTTGGTCTCCCTGCTCAAATGTGTATTCAGATAGTGCTTAGCCCAGTGGTGGAAATTCTACTTTACTTTGGCAGTAACCAATGGGAATATTATTAATACAATATTAAATAATTGCACATGATGACTGTACCATCACTTAGTGGTGACATCACTGCTACTTAGTGGTGAACGGCAGTTAGCGATTAGCGCGCAGCAATACGAACCCGGCGACCCGAGTTCGATTCCCGCTCACGGCCAAAACCAGTGACGATTATGTAAACAGGTTCCGGGCCTCCCCTAGGTCGACTCAGCCTAAAATTAGTACTTGGTGCAGTGTGTAAACATCGCCACTAGGGAGACAAAGGTGGCCAGGCATGGCGTTGGCCACCCACCCCCTTCTGTGCTGTGCTGGCCTTCAAAGGTGCTCGCTAAAAGCACTTGCCCCACTGGGGGGGGGGGGTGGGGGGGACTTGGTGTTCATCTGTGCGTGCGGGAGCCGACGCACGGCATTAACCCCAGGCACATGGAACTTGGTTACATGGCATCAATAGGTTTTGCTCAAAGCCTGACAATCGGCAGGAACAATTCCACTCGTTCAACTCCTCGCACGCAGCGCCGCCGATCTGATCGGTGCACGCACCGTGGGCCCCGGCTCGGCGGAGAGACACAAGGCCGCTCCGGCTGGCGAGCGTTCACGAGCGGCTCTGCAAAGCTGCGCCACGGTGGCGTCATGGTTAGTGCGCTGGACTTGCAATTCGGAGAGGTCGCTCGTTTGATTCCATCCCCAGGAGTGGCAGTCGCAACAATGGCGCAAGATATCAAAATCCTCTCACCTCTGTCCACCCTGCAGTGTAATATGGGTATGGCACGGTTAATCAACCAGTGTGGTGGGGTCAAGTGTGGGTACTCCAATCTCTTTAAAAACCGTCTGGACAGCTAGAAAGCAGAGGCCAAAATACCGAACAGAGCGGGTTTCTAGCGCTCCTGCTAGTGAGGACCCTTACACCAGTCATAGCATAAACTAACCATTTTATTTCACGAGGTAAAGCTTGAGCTCTTTTTCACAGTTGACCTGCCACATATGATAGCACATAAAAGTGGCTTATATAATCACGTGAGAATGTATAGTCGCGTGCGAATATTCTAAACGCATGACGATTCTAAATGCGGAGGGTAAAACCGGAGGACCTAGAGAAAAATCTACACGACCATCACGGAGAGAGAGAGAGAAAACACACGAACTCCACATATACAACAATAATCGTTACGGGCCGGGATCAAACCCACGGACTTCCTGCGTACCAGTCAACGGAGATAACGTCTCGCCACCGCGTAACTTGCAGGGCTGCACCTTTCACTTTCAGGCAAGCTACGGCAGCAGGACGATGCGTCTGCGTGGGTGAAGCCTGGCTCAAGTCCAAGAGCCTCCTCCTCCTCCTCTCTGCCGTGCAGCAAGCACTGCCACCTCCCCCAAACGCCTCTCTTATCTCAACCCGATACTGTAACCCGCCATTCTCCCTGCCCCAGTCGGTTCCCCTTCTCAACTCAAAAATGCTGTTGTTGATTAACACCGTGAAACATTTGTAAAATATCCCCCTGACCACCGAGCAGTTGTCCCTCCCTCTTAGATGCTCCTGGAATAATGCAATGGCTTAAAACTAAATCACACAAGCAAATTGCATCGTAACGTAAACGTGCACTGCGAGTTTTCAGTGCAGCTTATCAGATGTGCGCCGTTAGAATAAAGTGTAAATGACAGCCATGATCTGTCCACTGCTAGATGAAGGTCTCCTCAAGCGAGCCGCCCTCTCTCGCAGGCTCGGGACGCAACAATAACGCCCCAAAACAGCCGACCCTCAGCGTTACGCGGAATTAAACGAGTGCGTTCGCCGACCTCGACTGGCCCGACAGATTAAAGATTAAAGGGGCTTTTCCGTGCGTCTTATTTAATGTCACATCATTTGTCAGTGCACAATAGCCAACGCGACCGCAACCGCCCGTCGGCGGGAGGCCGAGTGTTGTTATTAAATGGCAGCACCGCTTCCCATAAGGCTGCGCCGCGTGAAAGGCCCTTTTAATGCCGGCCGAGTGCCCTCGCGCCAGCAGCAAAGGGCCCCCCCCCCCCCATTTGCCCTGCGAGGGCAACGCTCGGCTGGGCGACCAGCGCGCCCCGCCGAAATGTCAGCGGCAGTAACAATTTTAGAGACGGCGTCGCTGATTCTCCTTCCACCAGCTACTGTCACCCGGCGGCACCGTGGACCCCATCTTCTCTCGCACGCCTCGGAGAGCGGACACGGCAGAGCGTGTGTGGTGGCGGGGTCCATTCTGAAAGCGGACGATGGATGAGAGCTCTCGGGCCAGCAGGTACATAATGGTTCACTAGCTTGAAACTGCCCCCCCCCCCCGATTTGATCAATTGGTCACGAGTCAGCCTTGATTCGATTGTAGAACAAAATCTCTTTTGTCTAGAAATCGTGTCGTTGTGCGAAGTCTTTTTGTAATTTGTCCAGCTCCTGCATCTTGTCGTCAAAATCTTTCATGGATTCACCCCTGCCTCTCGTCTCACTCTGCGTGCTCGCCACACGAGCTCCAGCCTCTCCTCTACTGCCTTCCACGCACACTGTCATAAATATTCCTGCCGTTCCTGTGCCGCATCTTGAGATGTGGTCCCATTTAAATGCGATAGAAATCCATATTGTACCGTATCAGCCCTGAAGTAAAACGTGTGTAGAATTTTGCATGAATCACAGCGCATCTATTCTCTCAACACGGGACTAATCAATGCGTGTATCGTGATCGTAAGAACGGATACAAATCGATCATTACACGCCTGCTGCTCACACCTCACCTTTCTACAAATCCCGCATGACATGAAGGGCACAGCCTTTATTGAAACTCTGGCGAAGTCTAATGAGGGGACAGGGGGTTAAGGCAGCCGTGTTCCTGTGGCATCACAGACGTGTGGCAGACACGAGCACCTCACCACTGCAGGCCCCTTCGAGCGCCACAACGCCGTCCTGCGCCTGCTACTCCGGTTTGCAGAGGCCACATGGCCCTCAGGTTGTTGGCGTGCCCCACTACCAAACCGGCTTGCACGCAGTCGCCAGTTTACTGTACAGCGGGCGTGTTATTATTGTGATTGTTGTTTGCAGGAGGCTATTCTGTCGCAGTCAAAAACACCACATTTAAATATTACCCTCGCGTATGTTTATTTCAGTGTCGTCATGCATGCAGAAGAACCCGTGGCGAACTCACTTCCCTCACGTCCATTGGTGTCCCTACGGCGTTGTTGAAAATTTCATGTTCCTATGGCGAGTGCCAGCTTATTCGTGGGAGGATCAATGGTGGCTTTCCCGCAAAATGGTATTCTTTTAATTAACCCTGTAAGAATGGTGGGGGGAGTTGACCCTCAATCGGGACGTGAACTTGCAACGTTCTGATTATATTATAACTCGAGCCCTTTGTCGCAGCACCGAAACATAAATAAGAATAACAGCCATTCCCACATGACGACATCTGCCGCCTTCTTTGCAACCGAGACGAGGGATCTGCATTTGGGCAAAGGCGCCTTTTTCTGTACGATATTCTACAGCAGGGCGCTTGCGATCGTCAATGCAGCACACAAACAGAAGCGGGGAGGTAGAGACAGGACTGAAAAATGTGAACAATCCGATCCACCGAGCCAAGCACAAAAAACTGGGTTTGTGAAGCGCCGACGGCAAGGTGCGGTCAACACCATTAATTGAATGATTAACAGTTTTTGCCAACGATGTGCATTCATCACGTCAGCCACTGCTGACGTTGGCACCCGCAGTCGCGCGTTTCGTTGACTGCGACTGTTTGTCTTATCCATTTCTCCACTCTGGCCGATTCCGCACGCACGCACGAAAGCAAAGTACGGAGGAGAAACAAAGCACCTCCTTAGAGTAGCCGGGTTTTCTCTGATCACAGAACGGCGGAACTAGAATGGCGGGGCGAATTCAAGGACAGACGCAACACCTTATCTAAAAGTGGATGAGAAGCGGAAGCGACGCTATTCCCCGGTCGTGCCACGTTCACGGGCTCGAGACGAAGACCGCCGCCGCACCAACACCCGGAACAAAAAAAAACTATTTATGGAGAGACACCGCGGCGAGCGTGACGGAGCATAAAAAAAAAGCGTTCGCGGAGCGCCTCTCTTTCAGGAAGATGAAACCAACATCAACCGGGTGCCATTTTATTCCGTTAGCAAAAAAAATAAAAACCTTTAACCGCGACAATGTCGCAGTGGAAATCCATTACACACACAACCATGCAAGTGAACATGAGGCCAGCTTGTTGTTATCCCCATCTGAACCCTACTGCTAAACGACCCCCACTTTCCTGGCCATCAGCTCGGCGAAACACGATCACGCACGGATCTGTAAGCCCTCGTCCGCTCGATCCACCGCTGACAGCGAACAACAGTGGCGCACCGCCAAGGCTTCTGGCCTCTGCCATAGGATTGTGGAATTTCCACCGCCAACTCGGGGCTGCCAAGGGACATGAAGCTCCACATCACACTCATTTGAGCCAGGACACACTTTGACTTTGGCCCGACTTGACAGTGAAAAGGTCAATGCTGTACTTGACTGTAGTCAACATCACGTTTCACTCGACTTGGAACCACATAAGGTCATTCACATCTCAGCAACGTGACAGACATCAAGACCAGCGCTAGCTCCGGATGGCTCACGTCAATTCCAAGCATTCCCCCTCCCGGAACAAGAAGCTTCGAGTGGTGTTCATCTCTGTTGCTGGCTCCGAGCCAGTGGTGGAAATGTACACACTCGGGGTGTTCGGCCAGTCTATCCATGCAACGACCACTGTTGATTTCTCACCAAGTGAGACTCAATTTATCGAATCCAGATGGATAACGAGCCGAGTTGATCTCCTCACTGCGAAGCGAATGCACAAACTCCTCACTGTGCATCGAACACCTCCAAGCGGGAAGCAGCACACGGCTGATAAACGAGCACCGGCTTCGCATTAGGCAGGGAATTGTTTCGTTTTTAATTTTACGAGGCCATTTAAGACTCCCCCCCCCCGTCACACACGAACATCACCTACAAATGTGCTGATGTCATCGAAGATGTTGGGGGGGGCCTCTGGCTGTGGCCAGGAAAGGATTCACAGTTTAAATGTTGACAACAAAGGGCATATGGATCGTTGCTACAGTTACCCAACTTAGCCACAAACACAGTGCACAGTTTACGTAACGAAAGTGACAGTTGTTTTAAATAATTGTGACGAGCGACCTACCAATGTGCATCTGACACAGCACTGGCTGCGCTGGCAGATGAAGCTCACAGACACACACACATGCACGCACGTCCAATGTCAATTCAAAGTTAAACTGCCAGAATACTCGTTCGAGAGATGAAAACCGAACACTTTTGGACATTGGCCCCTTTTTAGAACCACCGGAATTTCACCGGGAGGGCTAAATGTGAAAACAAAGTCAGCGGGGAGGTCGCCCCTCCGTTCTACGCGAGGCGGAGGCCATTTAGTTAAACGGTAGTTAGCGACTCCGCGGAGCGTTAATGGCTACAGACACGGCTAGTTAAACCGGGGACATTTACTGGAGACGTTTGCGCAGCTTAAAACAGAGCACCGCCCGCCCCTTTGTTGTCGTTCCTTTTAATAGACTTACAAACACACTCGAGTAAAACGCTAAGAAAACCATAGGCGCGTGGTTTTATTCCGAGCAGCAAAAAAATAAATTTGCAGAGGAGTTATCATTACGCATTGCTCGCCGACCGCAGGGAAAAAAAACAGATGCATTTATTTTCGGCAGCGATACGGCACCACATTTATTTTGTAAATTAATGGAGCAAATGAATTGGAAGCCACTGCGCGGCGAGCAGGCGTAACGCAGCAAGGCTGTGCGTCATTTTGCTGACTTTAATTATGCATAGTGTTATGCTTAACGCCAGCGAGTGGGATTGTTTCAATGGTTTTGTGAACGTGTGTCCTTTTGAAAACTGTGTAATCGTGCGATTTTAAAACACAACAGCGTACACGTACTTTATTTGCATTCGTACTTAAACCGCAGAGAGATCTAGGCAACCCTACCATACATTTATTTTGACGTAGCATTTTGAAAAACACATGTCCCAAGTACCACCACGATTGGTATTCATGCTCAATGTAGGTGTGCAAATTCAAGGCTTGATTCACTAGGTCACAGGGGTATGAGGAAAAGAAAGGAGAGAGAAGAAAGTGGGGGCAATGGAAAGGGATGGGGCCACCCAGGGAGGACGAGGGACAGTCTTGGCTCTGGGCCAGCTCAGCTCGAGTGGGAGGACGAGGTCCCGTTGCTATGGGCAGAGGGAGCTGGGCTGATAAGGTGCTGGCTCCTGGTTGGATTTCTCAGCCCCCCATGTTCCCCCTGCTGGCTCTCCTGGGCAGATCTGGTCCCAGCGAGTCCCGCATCAGGTTGGTTCTTAACTCAACTCCAGCCATAGGGCAAGGATCTGGGCCGACAACGGAGGCTGTCGTGATGTCACCAGGGTCCACGTGGACGCGATACGCGCACCATTACGCCGCACGCTCTGTTTAACGTCCCAGCAGAAATCAAAACACGTGGAGGAAAATTATAAAAAGTAAATATTAAACTTGAAAGTAAAACCGAGCCCACGCCTACTTATAAAAGCAATATATTTATTTTTAACGATTGATTCCTGACCCTCAGCCCCGGCTGAAGAGATGGAGGGAAGACACTGGACAAGTGGGGTCGTGCTCACGTAGCCCTGTGGCTCGTGGAGCATGGGGATGCAGACTGGGCGCTGGTGCCGCTCCTGGGCCAGCAGCGACCGGGCTGCCTGTGGCTGTGGAAACGAGAAATTCGGTAGTGGATCTTCCAACATCAAAACGGACCGCTTTGGATCACGTGGCCGGGTTCCAAACCATTCTGTGTGTTCATCACTTGGCCATTGCACAGCGTGTCTGGTTCAATACCGCCGATGGGGCCAGTTTTACCTTTGCCAGGTAATTACCAAAGCACACCAAGCGCTCGGCTGAAATATGGACATTACAGATGGTATGCCGTTTGCAGGATTAAGCTATTACGCACCTCTGCCAACTGCAAAATACCTACAACTAAACTGCAAAAATATGGACGGCTGCAAATGCGTAAATACCGCCACCCTATTCTCCCTTGCACAATAAATCATGAATGTCTATGAGCTCACAGGAGGCTTAAAGAAGGGGAATTTAATTGAATTGATGAAAACAGAATAAGTCACTGCCACTGCAATTTCTGCTGGCACAGGGCACAGAGGTGTCTTGTGTATGAGCTCTCAGCAGGGGCGATTGTTACTGTATGGGTGACTATGCTACTGGCGTCACGCCAGGGACACTGGGCTGCTGCCAGTTGTGGCATTATGACTGTACCAATGAGTGTGCAGCAATAACAATTTTGCCCTTACCCCCGACGCAAACTCCCAACCACGAAACTTGGTGGACAAATCTCACGGCCGTTTGCCATCATAATACAATTTGACGATCTTAAGAAGCGCGGCCGATGCGCTGTTCCGCTCTAGCGAGAGACGTGACAAAGATTGCGAGCACTAGGGTGGCAAAACTCTCTTGTGATCGATTACGAACGCAGTGGTTTGACGGTGCGACATTCGCAACACGCAGTCCCGCGGTTCAGCACGAAGCGCGCCGCCGCAATCAAACCGCGTCTCTCTCTCTCAAGGGCATGGCCCAAGTGGCGTCCCCTGGGGGGGGAAGCGGACAAATGTTGACAAAGAATTTGTCCAAGTCTTCCTCCGATCGGGCCCCACGACGTAACACGGTCAAAGCGGTCGCTCTGCAGGTGCAAGCCTCGTGTGTAGCCCAAAGCAATTCCCCCACATCTGTTTTGATAATAAACTGCAACGCCAGCCTGATAACTGCGTCAGAAGCACATACCCGTCCAGACCACATAAAATACAATAAAGTTTAACCTTTAACTCTATTAAGGCAGTTAAAGGGTTGCGTGTGAGATAGACGGATGTACCTTTGAGCCAGGTGCATGAATGTTATGATTTAGGATCTGTGCTAGGCTATGGTGCGTGCTGGTGGATAAAGGTGGGGGTGTTATGATTGAGAGTTATGTGATGGTGGGTATTATAAGGATTATGACGAGGCTTCATGGTGCTGGTGGCTAAGAATAGGGGTTGGGGCGAAGATGACTGTGTTCAAGGAACATGCCAGGGGCATTAGGAGTGTCACGTTGAGATTACTTAAGACGTATGACCGGGGATGTTAAGTTGTTAGGATTAGAGTGGTTTGATTCGTCTCGTTTAAAACGCAAGACCCAAGCAACACCACAGCCGCTCGCTCTCTTTTCTCACGCTAATTAAACTCCGTCTCAACACACGCACTGCAGCGCGCCATCAAATCACGGCCTCACTTCACGCACAACCTGCCCGCGAAGGGCGCGTGAGGAATTGCATAAGCGCCCATCATCGCAACCACCACCACCACACACGGTGCGGTCATTAATAACCACGCAGGCCGGCCAGGCTGGCTCCAAGCAACCCACATCGCATCGTTGACCTGCGGGCCCTGTGTAAATCCGCTGCTGGATGAAGGCATCATCCCCATGCCGTGTCAGGCGTGGTGGTGGTTTATTTGACAATACCATCATCACGATGAGCAACGCGGCTCGGTGGAATGGGGTGTAAGGGGAACCCAGCACCGTTTTCGAGACATCACCACCACTCGTCACCGAGGTTTAGCCGTGGCCGGGAACATTTAACTCGGGGCCCCTTTGGTTCATAGCGCAGTTCGCTAATCACTGCGCCACCGCTCCCCTCCTCAAACACACTGCATCCTCAAATTAAATCCAAATCCCCAAAACCGCGGGGCTCGTAAATGAGACGCGTTAACAGACGCGGCAAGCTGCTAGCAATGCGCTCGTGATGATTAGAATCAACCACGGGTCTCGCCACTGCTGGCTTGGAGCCACCCCCCCAGCGCTGCCTCCCACCCCGCGGCTTGCCACGAGCCGGCTCAGTCGCGAGCACGAAAACCCCTCTCGAAATCGCCCCCAGCACCCCCCCAAACGAGCGACGACTCTGTTACTCAAAGAACCGCACTACAACAGGGAGCTTGGGTGGCACTGAGCAGGTTACGACGAGCAAAAGCCCGACAGCCATCAGCTGTGCATCTCGACAGAGAAGAGGGCACGGCCACGGGGCACGCCACGGGCACACTGCAGCAGTACTCGGCATCGGATGAGAGTGCTGCTGCGTTACTGAAACTACGACACACGACGGGGAGCGACCATGGACCCCCTCTGCTAATCCCTCTGCTCACCCCGGCGCGGTTTGGAGAGATGGCGTCAACACTTGGCGAGTGATGTAAAATGTTATTTAAAAAAACCTGTCAATTAAAAATAAACTTACATAACTCGAGTGGCCGCAGTGTAATCCGCACTCGCAGCAGCGGCGGCGATTGAATGAGAAATCAAAAAGAAGCCAAGAAACCCACTGCGCGGTCTTAGCAACCCCGCAGCGCCACGGCGAACTCGCTCGAGGCGCGTTCTGGAGACGTGGGGACGGTCCCCGGCGCCAGTTTCAAAGCTCCCCGCCGCTCTCGTTCAACTTGCAACGATTCATTGCAAATCGCAAATCGGCGCCGCGAACGAATGAAAAAGGAATGCGGCGCCAAGAACATTGCCGGCAACTCCGCGGTGTTCAGCAGAGGGACCGCAACACCAGCAGCACCCCCCCCCCCGTGTCTCACTGCCTCCGCTTTAGCGGCTTGCACCAGACGCGTTATCTTCACACGCGGGGGGGGGGCTCGATTACAACCTTGCGTTGCTCTTTGCGTGCCACGGAGAGTGCTCGTGTACGCGGTGCGCTGCGTTGGTGAACGCGTTCCGCGTTAAAGGAGCTCCGCTTTAAAGGCGCCTCGGGCCCCTCTTAAAGGGACACGGGGTGGGTGGGGGGGAGGTTTAAAGGGCCACGCGAGGCGCCTCAGATTTGGTAGCGCGCATCGGCTGCGGGGCGGGCTGGAGCTCGCGCCGCGATTGGCCGAGGGGTGCGTCACGTGATCGAGAGAGGGGCGCGCGCACTCGCGCGCTCGCCTCTCGCGGGCAACTCCGATGCGCGCTAGGGAATCTAAACTCGGCGAGAGGCGATCGGCGCGCGGCTCCCCTCCACTCGCAGCGATGCGGCCAACTCGCGAGATCACAACAACAACAACCACAACAACAACCACAACAACAACCCACCAGCAGCAGCAGGAGCAGCTGGGGGCTCACTCGCAACCCGTCTCGCTCGCTCGCTCACCTGAGAGAGACGCCGCACGTAAAGAACCCGCAGCAGCCCCAATACCGCTTCACCTCCACGTCTCGGCCACGGACGGGCACATCCCTCACGTGGGCAGCGGCATTGCTGTTGTTGTTCGTGTTGTGTTTTGACCGACGTGGTTGCTGCTGTTGTTTGTGAGGGGGGGGACGCGCAGCCGGTGACTGCTGCTGCTGCTGCCGCCGCGCTCCTCGCTCCGCTCTGCGTCCGCGCCGCCACTCAGCACGCGCGCGCGCGCGGCCCCGACCCTCGCCACGCGTCACGTGATCTTCACACCCCCCCACCCACAAATCCCCACCACCCGCAAACCCCCCCCCCACTCACACCCCCCCCACTCACAAATCCCCCACGCCCCCCCCCACTCACAACCCCCCACTCACCCCTCCACTCACACCCCCCCCACTCACAACCCCCCACTCACAAATCCCCCACCCCCCCCCACTCACAAATCCCCCCCCACTCACAAATCCCCCCCCACTCACCCCTCCGGGAGGCGGGGCTACGGGCGAAGTGGGCGGGGCGTGGACGAGGGGGTTAGGGGGGCGGGGTGGGGCGAGTTGAACGTTGTCACGACACTACCCCCTCCCCCCATCCGCACACGCGCAAGGAGCCGTGGGACGGCGCAAGGAGCCGTGGGACGGCGCAAGGAGCCGTGGGACGGCGCAAGGAGCCGTGGGACGGCGCTCCGCTCGACTTCCCCAGGCGCGGCTGTGTCTGCCTGGCTTCGCCACCTCAACTTGTCCTTGTTGCCCTGCATCTAACATCCCCCATACGGGAGAAGAAGAAACAGTTGGGGGGGGGGGTGCAATAGAAGGAAGCCGATATAAGATGTGCCCCCAATAGCATGGGGAGGGGGTTATATTAAGGTGGGAGAGGCGAGAAAGCGGAGGGGGCTGGAGGGGCAATAGCAGTGGGGCGAAGGGGGGTGAGGGCGGAGCGGGGTAAGTGGGTGGGCGTGGCCTAAAGGGGGGCGTAGTTACGTGAGGGGCGGGGTGAGCGCCCGGCGGGTGGAGAGAGCCACGTGGGGCCCAATTCACTTCGATCCGTAGACATTTAATAAAGTATTTTTGTGGCATGAGCGGTGGCGCAGTGGTTTTTAACTGGCTCTGCACGAAGATTCCTGAGCACAGCTAACGTCAGTGGTGGGTGATCACCGGGTCTTCGCCACGCCTCCATCGACCTTGGACGTGTGAAAGAGCTTCATAGGACATCGGATTTCTTCAGGATAAATACATATTAAGATTTTGACCCGTACGTATGGTAAAACAACCCCCAGATGTGGATTGACAAGGAGCTGGAAATAAGTGAATATAAAAGAAAGGTAAAATAACAGTATATACAATACGGAGATGTATATTTTTGACAAGGCCCATACATTTTTTCAAACGGGCCTATAACAATAACCGTTACTCTTTTACATGCTTTCCTAATGCGACCGATTATTCGAAATCCACGTTTTTACATACGTGTACTCACACCTTACCCCACCGCAATTAACTGCGGTGTACCTATTTAAGTTTCGGGAAATGGCCTTTCACAACATTGATGCGTTTACATGTGCTGATGCAGAATCTTTATCCTGGAGGTATCCAATGCGCTACGGAGCTATTTTTCAGATGCCCGGGAGATGCATACTTTACAACGCAGTTTCAACCAAAGAAAAACCCCGTTTAATCAATCAGTGGTGACCGAACCCAGTCGGTCACGAGCTGTCGGCTCGGGGTAGCCTCACCACGTGGGGAGCACGTGCTCGACGTGCGGCATCGGCACGAGATCCCTCCCCGTGACGCAGCTAACTTCCCACCCGCATTACGTCATAGCTCCACATGCGCTTCCCTGACGTCACCAACCCCGCCGTGCATGATGACGTCACGACAACACAAGTCCCACGTTGCAATGGAACGCGCCCCTGTAGTGGCAGCAGAGATCGTGAAGCTCAAGTTGCAAGTGCTTGGTCACGCTTCTTCCGGCGGAAACGCCTCCACTAAGCGAGCTGGAGAGTGTATTTGGTCTACTCTTCCCACGCGTTGGAAGAGGTGGGCGTACCCACTCTTGGTCAAGAAGAATTTCAGAATCATAATATTTATTTTGGAGGAATCGATGAGCTATAAAACTCTTTTTAATACATGTCGAGTAGGGGCGGGTCAGAAAAGTACAATAACAAACAATACAAAACAATAGACAATAAGTGTGGAAAGTATACGAAAGGTAAGCAAATCACCAATAAAATATACAAATATAATACATTTATTGTATTTTATAAAATTAATACATTTTAAACCCCACTGAGCTATTTTCAGACAGTACAATAAAATGGATTCGGAGTTACCTCTCAGAACGTTGCCAAAAGGGGCATAGTATGAACGTTGAACTTTTTCACACCGTACGCCAGCCATCCACAAATATTAAAATAACAAAGGGTGTTCCAAAAGGTTCCGTGTTGGGTCCAGTTCTGTTCTTATATTTAAACAATCTTGGACTAAACTTAAATCACTCAGAATGAAATCTCTTTTCTGACGACACTGTCCTGCTAGTATTGGGTAAATCTCCAAACGAAGTCAAACAATCTCCAACACGATTTCGGCTTAATTCAATATCAATTGTAATCAATAGAATTGCTCTCAAATTCCAAAAACCCAAGATCATGCTATTGTCTTCAAACACAAATCCCTTCACCCATTAAGGATATCAGGAACAACATCATTGAACAAACGTAGTCCAGTACTTCAAACACTTTGGTTTACTGATTGATTCAAAACTTACATTCCAACCCCATGCGGATCACACCTCAAAGAAAAATCACATCAAAATAGGGTTTTTATCTCGGAAAACACATTGTTTTCCCATTCGATTGCGCCTGCACATTGTTAATTCTATCACTTTTTGACTAATGTTCGCTACTTACAGATCGGCTACTCATACAGGTAGGAACAACAGGTTCCACACTGCCTACCAGGGATTATTTGTCTGTCGTGCATATTTGTCTGTCGTGCACGAATGCGCTGTCCAACCAAGTTCCTACCTGCCCACTCCGAAGGAACGTGCTAGCGTTACTACCCGGCTTCACCTCCGTGGCGATGTTCACACACCACACCAGTTACTCGTTTGAGGCTGAGTCGACCTAGGGGAGGCCCAGGAGCGGTTCAAACAATCGTCACCGGTGGTGGCCGTGAGCGGGAATCGAACTCGGGTCGCCGGGTTCGTAGCGAGAATAAGAATACGTCTACATTGGGCTCTGTTCATAAAATCCTTATTGGCAAATCTGTGCTATACTATACTCGGCTACTAATTCATTAACCTTATTGTCAAACCCAAGAACAAGAATTGGAATAGGTGAGAAAGCCTTTGCCGCTGCAGCACCAACTTTTGGAACAGCCTTGTTTCCTCCCTTAACATAAATCTTCCTTAAAAAATATTCTGAAGCAGAATATTAGTGCTGCATACAAGCACATGTGTGATTTGTGACTTTGAACCTTACCCATGCATCGATAGTTAAAGTTTAATGTGCAATTTTATTTAGGGTATGTGTGTTGTTTTTTGTGTTGCTGCCTTTCACAAGATTGCATTTGGTGTTGAAGTTTCGGCACGAATTGATGTATGTACACTGATGCAATTGCACTTGTATACTTTCTTTTTATTGAGTAACTTGCTTAGCTTTCCGATACACGTTGTACTCCTTTCTATTAAAAAAAAAACATTCTGTTGTTACTTTCTGACCCGCCCCTACTGGATATCTCTAAAAAGAGCTTCTTCGCTTTTCGGATTCTTCAAGTCTAAATAAAGATTCCGAATCTGATTCTTTACCCCACGACATGCGGCCTACCATTCGATCTGACTGTGGTGATCCCATTGATACTGCTGAGCGGACAGAGGCAGATTTAAGAAACTTTCACCGCGAGTTCAACTGCCGCGCCGGGAGATGGAATTGAACCGATGACCTCTGGATGCCAAGTTCTTCTGCGGTCATTTGTCTGAAATTATGTGCTATGTCGCGTTACAAATTACATTATTACAGCTCCCACTAATGACAGTACCAAATGGCAATGGCATTACATGTGTAGTGACAGAGAAAGGTCACTACTGTGTCGGCCCGTACGAAGGCTGGGGGCCCCAAGGGGGTGCCTGGGGGGTCGCGTGGTGGAGGGATCCGGACCCTCCCAGAGGTGGGGGAAGTGAGGCGTGTCCTGGGAAGGGAGGCGTGGCCTGAAGAGAGCCAGCCACGCCGGGGCGGAGCCAGCCACGCCAAACCAAATATAAGCGTGGTGTGAACGCAGAGCGAGGCGGCTGTTGGACTGTACTCCAAGGTGAAGACATCTTCGGTCGTCAAGTCCCGAGTCGTCGTCCTGGGCCAGGCAGGCCGTTGCCTGCCTGGTCCAGTCTGTGTCGTGTTCCAGAGTGTTAGTGAGTTGAGGAAGGTGGTCACCACCTCATGTAGAGTGTTATATTATTTACCGTTTAATAAATAGTGTTGCCTCCAAGTTGCGTGTGTGTGCACCTAATTCGAACCTACTACACATGTGTAGACACATCCCATTGTCAATCCACTGCTGGATGAAGGCATCCCTAGGCCATGCGGGTCGTGAGGGCTATTTTACTATACTTCACCATGCCGGTCAGCCCAGGACAGTCAAGGCCAGGAGAATAAACGCGGAAGTATAGAAGCAGAAGACTACGTTATAAATGCGATGCTATATAGTTTTGGTTGGTCGATCAGCAGCAGGTTGTTGGCGTATGGTGGGTTAAAGTGTGGGTATTCTCCCACCTCTTCCAACACGTCTGGCAAGCGTGGAAGATTGGGCTGAATGCCCTCTAGAGGAGTTCGCAAAGGGCTCCCTCCATTGGACGCCATTCCACCAGCAGTGGCGTGAGTGAGCAATTGCAGGGCGGCGCCTTTGTCCCACTTTAAAGAGGGTGGCCAAAAAGCCAGGATACACAGGGTTATTTAATGTATTTTAACGCTGGCATAAAACATTGAATTGCTTCTTTTTTTAAGGTAATATTCTATTCACATCTATTTTTCTTCTTCTTCCTGTGGGTCACCTCAAATCCATCGTTTACAAAACTCAACCAAGAAACTGAATGAATTGAAGCAACACATACTTTATGAACGTTTAAAGATTACATCTCTATTCTTAAAACAACTCCTACATTAATTTCAAAAGAGAATTCACGCATGCATTAATGGAAGTCAGTTTTAACATTTGTTGAAATAAATTGAACCACCCTATGTGATTTGTTAAAATAATTGTAACCCAATGTGCCCTAACTTTTGGGCCAACGTGCATGTCACGCGATCCCATGCGTATTTCTGCAACCACAATACAAACGCATTGATAATTTGGTAAGAAAGTTGGTGGGGTTTTCTACGGTGTGCTCCGAATGTTTGCATAAGAGTCCTTCCTGTCAAATGAGCACGTTTATATAACTTCATTATATACACTTAAAGTACACGCAAAAGAGTTTTAAGAACTACTGAAACCCTGCCTGGGTAGGAACACTTTGGTTAGCGTTCCAGCAATCAATCGGAGTTCAAACGCTGGTCAAGACTCCGTTTCATGCATGCTTCCTCAGGTTGAAAATGAGTTTTGTGGGACATTAACATTACAGGACAGTCGCCACATTTTAGAAGAAGACACACCGGCTGTCCGATTACACGTTTACCGTGGATACGTGGTGACGGCCTGGAGGCCTTCATCCAGCAGTGAATAGACCTTAGATCACCGAGTTGACAACGAAAATTTTGACTTTTTTTGACTCGTTGAAAATGGTCTTCGTTTATGAATTCCAGCCCATTTACTGTTTTCCCCAACCAACATCTTATAACCTTGCTCAACTGAATAAACATCAACTCATATCTACCACAGTACAATACATCTATGAGAGTGCTGTGTGTTGTTGGTCGATAAACACACGAGCCTTTGGGCCTGTGTTCAGCAACGCGTAAAAAAAGAGTTCATCTGACACTCATTCCACACAATGACCAAACACATCAAAGGCAAAATCTCGGTAGCTAAAGGAAACACAGCCATTACATAATATCCTTGACTTACCAGTTATTTCGCCCAGGAAGACGCGAACGCCTTTATTCCATTGGCGATCTTCACCCGAGCGTTTAAGTCCAGCGTGATACGTTCATCCAGAGGGGCTGTGGATGATGCCGGTGATCACCGTCTCACAATGTGGTTCAGCTGCTCCGCTGAAAGAGCGCCAGCACATCTTCGCCTCTTGCTGAGGCCAATCAGCACGCGGCGTTAATTCGCGAATTCGAGGAATCTGGCCGCGCTGGTTTGGGCGAGTCAAGCTGCCACCGAGGGCAGGATGTTTGCGAGCTGCAAGTCGAAGAGGAAGACATTCCACGAGACGTGTTTGGTGACTAAATACCTGCTTGGCGAGTCAGACTCGAGCTCAACTGGTCATTGTTATTCTTATTATGACGCTTACGCAAGAAAATCTCCCCGAGTCTAAACTTTTTTTTGTAATGTAAGGTAATCACAATTTCGTGATTTGCAGGCAATTTTATGCTTTAGGATGTATGGCTAACACCAGTTCGATTTTATATATTGGGGGTTTTATGTGCGATGTGTAGATATCGCCACTAGGGAGACAAAGGCGGTCGGTCGTGGTGCTGGCCACCCACCCCTCGTGTGCCGTTCCAGCCTTCGTAGGTGCTCACTAACCAGCACTTGCCCCAATAGCCTGTTTAGTCTAGACGCGGGATATTTGTCTCTTTTTAGCTGTGGGAGGGAACTGGGATAACGCGGAGGAAACCCATGCAAAAGAAGGGAGCCCAATATCCGGAGCGGATGGGAATCGCACCCAGACCAGTTAAGCTGTGTTACTACCACCACGCTTCCGTCATGAATTAAGTGCGCAATTTTCCTCCTTAATAAATCTGCCAGTCCACAAACAAAATCCTTGCTTACACATCCACCAACCACACAGCCTCTGGAAGTGCATCATTTCAGCAGCATTGTTCCAGCTCAAGCAGTCCCTGGATCGGTTTCGACTTTCAGTTTCTTTTCAGCAGGGTCAGGCTCGCTTAAAACCAATTTTGGTACAATGCCAGATGTGTATAGAGCAGTCCAGATGTTTTGTGACCCCTTATTTAATTATGTTAAACGTAAAACATTTTAAAGGAAGGTTTATTTAAAACAGAAATGAATATGCAAGTAATTGGAGGTCACAAGACATCTGGACCACCATGCATAGACAAAGGCCCTCTTTGTTCGATACTTGTCCGATTTTGGCGCAAAATCATATTATACATAACGACGCTGATGATATCTCTCTCATTGAGTTCATATCCTGGCCAGGGTTCACTCGGCCTCATCAATACGCATACATCGGTGCCATCAGTAAATCGAGCGAACGGCCTGGCGGCCCTCGTGTTATCTGCGACACTTTTGTGAAAAGTCTGATTTTGTCTCGGGCTTAAACTGTTCTAAACCCTTGCTCTTTATTTACATATAGAGTACAGGACATGTAAATCCCTGGACACCCTTGCAAACGAGATGTTCCATCTCAAGTGGTTCGTCCACGTGATATATTTCACAAATAAAAGAAACATTTACAATCCACTACTGGATGAGGGCGGGTCTTGAGGATTATTTTAGCAAACAGTGCTTCACCACGCTGGTCAGCAGTGAGGGTTGGTGAAGGCTGGGGGCCACACACGTGGGAGCATAGCGGTACAGCACAATGTGTTTGCTGCACTGCCCTCTGCTGAGCAACACGGAAGCCCCGCAGCCGCCTCTGGAAAACGCCACGTGGCGTGCGTGGTCATACGTCCAACCAAGCACGATGCGAGCCCGGCCCATGCTTAGCTTCTGAGATCGGGCGCATTCCGAATGATTGTCATACTTTTTCTCAGTGTGTGCATTGTAGAATCGGGCAGTCATCATGTGCAATTATTAAATATTGTATTAATGACCTTTCCATTGGTTCCTGCCAAAGTAATGTGGAATTTCCACCGCAGAGCTAGCGGATGTGAGCACTACCTGAACATCTTGTTTTTAAGATGGGTTATATATACAAAACTGCCGTTAACTTAATGGCGGTGGCGTCACCACGGCGCTTGTGCCACACTGAGGCCACGTTCAGTGTCGGAAGCCCGCTGGCGTGTCACAGAACAGACCCAGGTGCCATCGGTTGAGTGACTGGGATGGCTGACATATGCACCAACTGTGCTCCGCACTGCCATCTCTCTTCGCTTTAGGCGCCCCGCTCGTTGTTGTGAGCGTCGCTCTGGTAACCCCTCACGCCATCACTAATTCATATCAGTTACCACGGTTGAAACACCCAAGAATATCACAGATTCCCAGTAAACATGCAACGTCGGGCCAACGTTGGCACGTGGTTGGTACCGTTGGCCCAACGTTCCATATTTATAGACTTCTTGGTCGAGACAACCGACGGAGTGGCAGCCAAAGGGGAGAAACACGTCCGAGAGGTCATCCACGGAAGAGAGATTCAAATCGGGCGCAGGTGCAGCCAAATTGGATCGTTCCATCGCAAGACTTGTAAGGTTTGGAGACGGTTTGGGAGGTGCAGCAGTGGATAAATAATGGCTGATGGGAAATTAAATCGACTATTTCCTCCTCCAATACAGCACCGACACATTGTACATATCATACACAACACAGAAGAAGGTTTGAAATCCCTCGTCTCGAAGTCAAGTGCCCACGTGCTCTCCATGTGTCAGGCTGATAACGATTCCCTCGCGATTTCACGAATCGATTCCAGAAACAAATTTTGTTTATGCCGTGCAGGTAAAGCATCTATACTGTACCGTCTGCGGGATTAACCAATCGCAAATAAATTATATAAAACCACCTGGAAATAATCGTTGGACACTGACCGAACCATTTGATGAAAATGGACTAATCGATTCCACAATGTGTTGAGTCGAGGAATCGTCCCACGCTCCCTAACGTTTCCTGTCCGGATCTCTGTTTGTATTTCCTACAACACCTGGGGGGTTGGAGGGGGAGGGGCCTCAATTTCCCAGTTCATTAGTAAAGCCGGCGGCAGTGGACCAATCGGCGAGGCGCGTGTACGCGCCTGTTCGACCAATCGGCGCGCGCCTCTTCTTCGCGCATGCGCTGTGGGGAAAGTGAAGCCGCCGTGGTTTCTGGGACAAGGCCGCGCAAGCTCCGCCAAGATGTCGATGTCCCTGAGCTCCAACACCTACAACCGGCAGAACTGGGAGGACGCGGTAGGAGCGCGGGGGACGCGATAGTTAGCGCGCCGCGTGGTCGCGTTGCGCGCCGCGTGGTCGCGTTGCGCGCCCGGCGCGTTCCTCCGCAGCGCGGCGTTGTGTGGTGGATGGGGTGGGTTGGGGCCTAAGTCGCAAACCGACGCCCGGCTCGCCTAGATTGCGTGCGCCGGCCACTGAGCGTGTCAACGTTTGTTAAAGGTGCTGCCCTGCAGCTGCTCGCTCGCACCGCTGCTGGCGGGAGGACCTCCACGAGAGGTGGTGTTTGGTCTACTCTTCCACGTTGACCAGACGTGTCGGAAAGGAGCGGGCGTAAACCCACACTTTACCCCACCGCTCGCGGCCTGCCATTCGACTTGGCTGGCGCGTCCATTCTCTGCTGCTGGCAGAAGCGAGCGCGTTATCTCCCGGCTGGTATCGCACCGATGCTGCGTCTCTCCTCGCAGTATTCCAACTCACGTGAAGTCTGCCGCCCCCTGGGATCTCTTCCTCCACTCGTTGCTCTCTCCGTGAGCCATCTCTACGTGATGATTCTAATTCGCTTTCCGCAAATTAATAATTCCAAGAGTGGTCCTGTGGAGGTGAAGTCTGTCACGCCCACAATAATTTGGAACTTCATCAACTGGTTTTGAACATTCAGCAGTGGACCCACTTTCCCTTTTGGTCGTTTTAGCAGCCACACGTTTTGAGTTGCAGCAGTTGATGCCCTACAATTAGTTCGGTTGGCTACGTACGGTGCTAAAGAAGTTCAACAACACTATTGAGACTGGCCTCCAGTATTCTTTTCGTTCGCTTGTTTATCTAGAAAAGCCTCAGTGAGTCTCAAGACTATTTTCAGGACGGTCCTACTAGGATTTTGCAATTCGGAGTGATGACGAGCTGTGTGTAAATCATGAACCCTCGTTTCCATGGACAGGTAACGCGAGTAAAAAAAAGTGTCGTTCCCATTATCAGAATTACCCACATTACCACACGAGTTGGGCATCTCTATCCCAGAAATCATGACCAACTTCTTAACCACAAATGCTTGCGATTCAAAGGTCGTGCGTGACAAGCATTGCTGACGACATGTGAAATATTAAATGTAAATTTAAATGTTTCTGCCGTATGCCTACGACATATTTAATTGTGACAATAGTGACATCTTTCTGCTCGGCCACAGTTCAGTTATAAAGATTTCAGGTCAACACTTGTATTTGCTGATTTGAGGCCCTCAAAGGTGAACTGAGCCAATTTCTGCATAAATCGCTTGGTGTGGGTTTATAATGCCGTCAGTGGTGACTGTGCACGAGGCAGAGACCACTGAACCCTCATCACGCAACACTTTGGCTCAGTCGGGTCAGCTAGCCAGGTGCCAGTCCTGGGATCTTACGAGTGCCAGCCCAGTGCTCTGACATGGCCATTATGAGCTCCCAAAGCCATGCATTCAACTCGTATACCGCATCATCATAAGCCATGATCTATCGTCTGCTGGATGAATGCCTGCAATACAATAGTCGATCCAGTAAATGTACATAAGTGACTCATCGCTCCCTCTGCGGAGGGAATTCTCGAGAATGTTCTCCCCTGCATCTCAGTTGATATTCTCGCCCGCCCGACATAATACCTTCTAACGACGTGTCCTACCCAAGCCCACTTGTTTCTTAACAGGCAAAATTATGTTTTTCACCTGCGTAAGTTTGAGAATTGATGTTTTCTTCAACCCGCAATGACCTATGGTCACATATCTTCCCCTACAACAGTGGGAGTGTAGCATGAAATTCGATCTTTGGTCACGTCATGTACAGAGGTATTTATTTTATGCCCATGCTCCCAGATACTCCCTATTGTGTGTACACAGTACACGACGTACCAGCTTTTTCTGTGCGAGTTGTGAACGATGGATTTGAATAGGTCACTGTGCAGTTCATAAATCAACGTTTTGACTCACAACTCCGCGGGATACTTAACTGATCAAGGTTACGCGGCAGGGAGCAGCTGACGAGCAATGGGTCTGGTGAGGGAGAAAGGATACAGCACAGTTTATGTAAATGTGGAAGGGTTTTGGCACATGCTAGACAGCATAAAACAACCTTCAGGCTAATATATTTAGTAGCACCCAAATGTTTCATGATTGAACTAAGCATAACTCTTCTGCCATATTTGGCTGCACATAAAACACACGTGTACACATGGCGATAGTCTAAGCAGATTTATATAATAGTCCTTTTCACTTTACTTTAATGTGAAATGATGTGGGTGAGATTGCAGAGCCAACCACTGAGTTCATGGGTTCAAATAAGGCAGCCTCCTCCTGTCATTAAAACCACATTGTCTTGTGCAGGGAGTTTTATGGTCTCAGCCCAGTCACTACGAATTGGACTTGCACGTAACAAATCATACTCTAATCTGTCCTTTATAATCTGTACAGGTGAGGAGAGAGCTGAATAGATCAGTGAGAGTTCTGGAAAGATATATCCTTGAAGGATGTCAGACAAAGGGCTGTGATATCACTTAAACTTGGTTTCCCAATTTACAGAGTGGCTTATGTATTTGGGGAATCCCATAAAGTATGTTTATATTTTCCTTGATACTGAAAGCACAGTTGCAGTATATCATCAGCAGCAGGCATCAGTATATTGTTGGATGAAGGCCTCCCCAAGCTTTTACCTGCTCTCATTGACCTGCGGTGTACAAGTCCACCTGCACATGAGCTGATTTCATCTCTCTATCTCTGCGGTGGATGTCCTCACAGGGCACGCGTCCCTCCCGTGGCTGCCACGCCATCGTTGTTCTTGCCTGCTGGTCTCGAGCAACTTGTCCTGCCAAAGCCCCCTCTTACTTTTCTTTACAATTTCAAAGAGACAGAACTATGTCTTTAACACCGTGCACGTTGTATAGAAAGTTGCAATATAGTTGGTGGAAATACACAAACAAAAAACTGTTATTCAGCTCATAACTGTTATGCTATTTAAAGTGCCTACTTAGACATGGATTTATGCATCGGCATTTTTGCATGGAAATATCCCGCGTAATGGAATTAATGACACAGGAGATTAAACATATTTTGTTGTGTCAGCTTTATTGCTGTGGCCCTACCAATTTAAATGTTAATTGATTCATAATGCTTGGCTTTTTTTTTTCTTGTAAAATTGTCAACATTTTGGAAACTATGCAGATACATACAAATTCATATCTTCAAATCAGGAATGAATTTAACGAGGGGGAGGGATGGCTCTATGTGTGTACAGGGGGGGACTAACACCCTGTCAGGGTGCTGGGCAGGCCCTGCAGAGAGCCTGGGTTTGAGTTGGAGTTTCATCCATCAGTGATTGAAAATGCATTCTCAATTATAACGAGTTGATGAGCTCAGCCTAAATACTAATGACTAGGCAAAAATGTTTTACATTTCTATTTCAAAATGAATTGCGTATATTCCAACTATAGGGTTGAATGGCGATGCAGTGGTTAGCGCACAGTGCTATGAACCAAGGAAGCCAAGTTAAATTTCCAGCCCTGGCGAACATCACTGGCAAGTAATCTTAAAACTGGTTCTGAAATCTCATCAACTCAAACTGAGCAGTTTGGTGGAAATATGGTCAAACTGCTCCCATGATCGACACGGCATTGGGAGGCCTTCATCCAGCAGTGGATTGACGAAGGGCTGGAAATTACTGTTATCAATCTTGTCCTGAGAACTATATTTTTGGGTTTCATGAATGACTAACACTTGTTTGCAGGCATCCTGAAGAAGTCGTGTCTTGTAAGGACGGAGAGACCCGTTGAGGGACGTTGGAAGTAGTTTTTCAGCATAATTTCCAGGATCTTTCTCTTAATGCAAAGTGGACCACCGCTCATTGTGAAAGAGCCAAATGTAAATGCCTTGGCCTCATGATGTGACATTGATAGCATAAGTAAAACACGTCGGCTTTCGTCACCAATATCCATAATATGTTATTTTGGGTTTGATCGCCTAAATAAAAATGTTGTTGAACCCGCCACCACAGACAGAGCCAATTAATAAGGTTTATCACGTAAACAGAAGATTGCAATTCATTACTAGTACAGTACACCGGTGTGTTGGAGAGCAAAGCCACAACATTTACAATCTGGTTTAACAACACATTCATATTTACGCGATCTAACCAACAAAAAAACCTATATTAAGCATAAGTAAAATTTTATTTGTTTAAAGATTTATGATTTAGTGGTATCTTGTAAAGAACTGTTTAAATACGGTGGTCCCCATAAATATTAGCACATATCTTGGAAATACAACTCTATTCTTGGACACGGTGATTTTAAGCGTCTGTATATTTTTTATCCGTTCAAATACTCTGCGGAAATAAATATTTTTTGGCAAGCGGTAATGGATATAATTAATTACACTACATTTACGATGCCATAATTCTTAATAAAAACATTAGCAGTGTGATAGATTATTTTAAACACACATTCAGAGTCACCCTAAATCTATACTCCAGGTTTTACCTTCTACGCTACACTTCAGCCTGGAGTAGATGAATACCTCTCATCTGTAACCATAACATGTTTTTGTGTTGCTGCAGTCGGCATTGGTGCTTAAGCACAACTCACAAAAACTCCACACATTCATCACTAACACTGTCCTCAAAGGAAAACTATCCACAGTATGCAACGACGTCACTGTAAATTGCGTTGAATTTTTATACCGATTAAGACGAGACACCCACCCGTGGTAAGAAATACAATTATTTACAGCCCTTTGTCATTCCACAGCTTTATGAAGGCGTCCTCATGCCCTGTCGGTCGTGGGCCTTGTTTGACCATAGTTAACCATGTTGGTCACCAGTTCAGATATCTTTCTCCCCTGACTGGTATTAGCCATGGTCGGGAACTGAACTCGTGCCATCGGGAAGAGAAGAGTTGTGCGTAAACCACTCCACCACCACTCCACAGGGTAAAGCAAATGCAAAACATTTATTGTAGACACAAACTATGGAAAGACCTTAGTTCTCCGTGGGATTTTTTTACCCATCTCTTATTGTGGTTGTTTGCTTGTGGGAGAACAGTCGTGTTTATGGGGGGAAAAGCCATGAATAGGAAGGATGGAGTTGTAGAAAAGAAATCGACATCAATGGGTCAGCAACCAACTTACCGTGTTGCCTTGTTAGCCCAGCAAGTGGTTGTCACACAATACAAATAGAGCATAGTCTCGAGCATGTTTCGCTTTTCATTTTAGTTTTCTCTTGTTCACGAATATTCTTGTCCTTCCACACCTCCGATTAGCGCAGTTGGCTACGCATGGTGTGAAATAAGTTCTACATACAATATTGTCCATACCAGTGGTTCCCGATCTATGGTCTGCTAGGTCGTGGGAAGCAGCCTGCAGAACTGTTACAGATACTATGTTTTACACAAAACCGCTAAGCATTATTGCATGGTGGTCCGTAAGAAATGGTTTAGGGTCCACAGTGGTCCACGGGCCCAGACAGGCTGGGAACCAGAGCTCTGTTAGTCTGAATTGTGTTAGCAAATCGTATTTTTCCTGCCATTACTTCCTCTCTGAATTATGCTCTTGTGCTTAATCACAAGTCCTGCTTTGTTTTGCCACCTGGAGATGTGCTACGTGCATGGGTGGCGCACGGTGTAAATCATGCCCGACGACGCTGACGTGCGATCTCGGTGTGACCCAGGCGTGCCCTATGACAGCGTCCGCCAAACTTCTTGTGGAGCAAAGTGAATTGGCCATCGGGGCAGTCGTGTCGTAGCTTTCACAGCATGCATATACAGTGGCGTTGCCTCCAGCGGAAATGTGCAAGTGCGCGTATTATTATCGGTGCCGCGCTCGCGTTGATCACATTTGCGGGGGTCGGCTTTTTGGCTCTGCATTGTACAAAAGGCGGTCACCGTATCACGCACTTTCAGATGCGCTTCTGCGGACATCTGGAACGCTCTTCCTTCTAATATTCGGAAGCCACTAGAGCTTTGCACTTTTAAATCTAGATGGAAAACTAATTTCTTTAACTGCTTTTTATGTTTAATTTGTTGCTCTTCCCCACACCTCCGATTAGCATGGTTGGCTACATACGGTGTGAAAAAAGTTCTACATACAAACAATGAAGGTGCCCCGCCGTGTCATTGCAGCGCCGACCACGGCGACGGCGCTGACTAAGGGTCACCGGGGACCATTTTGCAGGATCTGTCGTGTTTCTAACCGTGGGGTGTCGCGGTTAGAAACGTTTATACAAAGCAACCGGCCGACGCTTGACCGGGGGGTTACGCAGTTGAAAGAGAAGTGGTATAGAGATAATTGCACGGGAAAATGTTGAGAAATTACAACCAGGCTGAGAATATCTTTGTAATTAACAATGTGCTTTTGTTTCGTTTTACCTCCCACACCACCCTCCAGTTTGAAATCTTGCCAGTAACAATTGTCTCAATTTATTTTCTGGGTGCAATTGTCTCCTGGAAAAGGGTATCATGGAAATAATGGAGGATGGTGAAATGAGTCTCGTTTTCATCCACCAGACATTTGCCTTTGCACAATGTATATTTATTTGTCTCGTTCCCTAAGGTTATTCCGATTGCGCCATTGGCGTCGCGTCGCCACCAGAAAAATAATCCACTTGGAGCTCCCGCAGAGCAGTGCGACCTTTTGTATTAGAGGACTGCCCGCGGAAGCAGATACCTACCTCTGAGAACCACAGTGACCTTCTGTCCACACAGTAGAGGGTAGCACTCTCCACTCACTCTCTATATGAGAGTGAGGTTCGTTGTAGGGCTAAACAGAAGTTTTAATTCTCGGAGCTGGAATTTTTCCCAAATTAAGTGCATTGCGCTTTTATAATTAATTTTATTTAAATGCATTCATCTTCCGGATGACTATGAGCAGATCACCCAGAAATGCCCGATAGCGTCAGATTTCAAAAGCTGAGAAAAGTTGAACCTGGATAATGCTTGGATGGGCAGTCAACATGTATTAAAATGGATGTTGTAGGCTGTTGCAAGGCAACAATGTGGGCAGTAGAGGACAGTGCAGCGACATCCGTCGTTGTACCGTACCTCTCTGCTGATTTATTCGCTCACCGTGTTCACCAATCCACACTGTTTAGCGTGGCGAAGTATTTTCAAATAACCCCCACGACTCTCACGGTGTGGGGAGGTGCCATCATCCAGCAGTGGATCGACAACTGTGCTGCGCGTGTACATCATTATGATGTTATCCACGCTCTCTTCATCTCACGGGAATGTCACAGATGATGTCTTCAAAGAGCCTATAGCAGGTTGCGAGTAAGATATTCCAGTCATTACTGTCAACACCGCTCTCATTTCCACAGATTGGTGAGTAGCAAATCAATTTTAAACATAACTCATTTATTTCAATTAAACATAGCAAGCACTTTTCTTAATTTGCAGATGGAGTCAATTATGATTTTTTTTTTACGTCTGAATGTAAATATCCTGCATCGGAGGTGTCTGCGGCAGAGCTCCACAGCTCCTTGTGAGATTATGTGTGAGTTCAAATCCCATTCGGTGCTGCTACCATGCCCATCATCCCTGCGGCGTCGATGAAACGAGGCATTTGCTTTGTGCAAATGGCGCAATGATTCCTACGTATAGACCCGTCCACGGCATAGGAATTGGAATTGACGAGACTGACTTGGGTTACCCATGCAGATGTAATCTAATTTACAGCCCTTTATCAATCCACTGCTGGATGAAGGCCTCCCTATTACGTGACAGTCATGGGAGTTGTTTGACCATACTTCACCACACTGGTCACTGGGTTGGTGAAGGTGAGGGGGTGTGTGGTAGCCAGGATTGGTTCAGATATCACCTGCCACTGATGTTGTTAGCCTTGGTTTTGAGTCGAACTCGATTACTCAGTGCCCAAACCCAACGCGCCACCATTCCAGCAATGCAGATGAGCAGCGCCAAATGCTCGGCAATGATAAATCCACTGCTGGATGATGAACTGCACAATCAGGCCACTGTCTCTCACATGTAACCATTAATATTTAATGGACATTGCTTGGCAGCCTTGCAACCTCTGCAGTTTTAAAGAGTGGTGCGAGCATTGCTTGTGCACTAACCTTGGAGATTAAGTCTCATAAGATTGAGTTAACAACTTAAGAGGGGGGGGGGACAAAAAAAAACAGGCAAGTTCTGGTTATTGCTGATGATACAATTTCGCAAGGTGTACCTTTGTACGTTTCATTCTGCTTCACGTAGTGTGACGGTCGTCTTCTGTTCACAGGTGCAAAACTGCGCATGTGTGAGGAGCCAACCGAGTTGGCTTAAATGCTCCGCCGCAGGTTTCCCGATCTCTCAGTGCACCGAACAAAACTTAGCATGTACTGGCAGGACCACATGTCTGAACGTCATGGTGTCACACGTACAGATGTTATGACACCTCGCTAATCTTCATCTCTTCTGGAGCTCTCATCTTGCTCTCTTGTTTTCTCGTGTTCATTTCACTCGTCTGTGTACCCCCTTTGTCCCTGTGAGTCTCAGCCAGCCAAATCTCCCTTGTGGGGCACTCCATGAGTTGTCAGCGTCCATGTGCTGCCCGTGTGCCTCCAGTTGAAGAGCCCAGTCTTTGTGCAACTGATGGCCGCTACTTGGTAGCTGAGGAGCTCCTGCAGACGTGTTTACGAGCAGCCTTAATTCCCCTCGTGAAGCTGGCCACTCATCAGCTATTCAATCAATTTCCACTTAAAATGAATTGTCGGGGGACTGGTGGGGGTGGGGGGGCCTGTACGGCCACGTATTGTTGCACCACTGCTGGATGAACGTTTCTCGACGCGGTGCGGGCCATCGGGGTTAATTGGCCATGCTTCACGATGCCGGTCCGTGCGGGTTGGTGAAGGTTGGGAGCATTGACGCGGGATCACGTGAGAGCATCGTACAGGGCAGCGATGGATTGTGCTCCGTTGCCTTGCAGCCCCAACGCTGTGACCAGATAATCCATAATCCACTCCGTCTCGTCAGATCGTGCAAGCTAAGCAGGCGTTGAACCTGAATGGTGGTTGGTGACCAGCATGCACAAATAGGAAATCGGTGAAAAAGAGCTTTATAGCTCATCGGATTCCTCCAGTATAAATACATATGATTCTGGTTTGTTATAGGCTGCTAAAAATGTGTCAATCTGATTTTTTATAAGGCATCTCAACCCACTTGAAAGCTGCACATTCATAATCATCTTCTTGAAGAATTGTACTGTTGTTGATAGCACAGTTTTTTCTCTCGAAATGACCTCAGGATTTTGATGTGCGTATTACTTTTCGGTCCGTGATAATCTCGAGAGAATATGGCAAGGGTTATAATTGAGATGCAGCCACGTTCATTTACCTGAAAAAGTCATCATCGTTAATCAATATCTCTCTGCAGGTCTCTGCTGTCTTTGTTGACTATTCGTTATAATTGAAATGGTAAATAAAAACAAATTGACATATTTCAACCCCAACCTATTGGCATCCCATTAAGCCCCTCGCCTCGATATTAATAGGGGGATTGATCCCCAGAGATAATTTAATGGTGACTAATGCAATTGATTTATTCTAAATGGACGATTATTACAGGAATTTAGAGCGATAGGCATGGAGTTTATGAAGTGGGCTTGGTGAAACCTCATCCACAAGGGCTGATCATCACTCACCTCTTCTCCCTTTCGATGTATCATCGGGGCCCATCCTCACGTCGCAGTGATGGCTGGGAACTTGAATACCACTTTGGGCTAAGTCACCGGCGGGGCAGGTTAGCTCATTCATAAAAAAAAAACCTTGCAGTAAAAATTAGAAGAAAAAACGAATAATACGTATTTGGTGCCATTCAACAGTAATTGTCCGTAGGTTGAGAAAATGTTTATTTTATGGAATAGGTTAATGGTTTCATATACATACGTGCACACCAAACTGTGTCCATCCCACAGCGCCCTGGTAATAGCTTGCCATGCTACGGCGCTATTATTATTATTATTGTGGAAAGGTCAATTTGTCAAGTCCGATACCACCGCAGTATTTTATGAGCACTTGTCCCTTATCAAGGAAGGCCGACAATCCGTTTTCTGTGTGGATTACAGCCTTAATTGGTTGACATGCTATTGCCCGATTAAAGAGACACTTGATGATTACCCGCAGTTTTAGTGTAAGATGTACGCCTGAAGTTGTGGAACTCTCTTGTGGAGAGCAGTTGATGAATACATGTGTGCTGACACTCTTGATGAGCACGATGTAAGGCACGTCCAGCATGATTGGATTTCTGGGTTAATGTCCAGGGCTTACAGAGGCCCGACTCCTCTCTTTCAGAGACACAAAGCAATGATTTCCCGTATAGTCTTTAACAGATTGTTGGTGCAATGTGCTGTTAGCCAGCATCTTTGGTTGGCTGGCTGGCTGGCTGGCATGGCACGAGGGCTTGTTAGCCAGCACCATGCCCAGCCACCTTTGTATCCCCAGTTCTGATATTTACACACCGCACCAAGTGCTCATTGAACCCGTTCAGATAATCGTCACCGGTATTTGCCGTGAGCGGGAACTGAACTCGGGTCTGCAGGTTCCATAGCACAGCGTGCAAAACCACGGCACTTGCTCCCCATCTAACACGCACATGCAAAACAATCACCAGACCTCTGGTAATTTATAATTATTTTATTTTCCTTAAGACCAGGTGAGACTTGTCTTTGCGATTGCTGCAAAATATTTTTTAAAAAATAAACACTTTTTTTATGAACGCCAAAAGTGGCCTAATATCTTCTCTCTATAAAATAAGTCTTGAACCCAATGGCGGACAGGATAGCGGTCGTCGTTTTTTGTATTATTCTTTGGTTCGTTCGGTAAAGTCATGTGGTTTTCCCACCTGATGATGATAGCTTGTGTTGCGATTGAAACGTCGTGATTTAATTTATTTAATTTTATTCCTACGTGACTTTACCGAAAGAACCAAAGAATATGGATCCCTGCAGTCACGAAAACTTCAAATCTAGATTGGTTTTTGTATTATTTACCCCTCACAGTGAAACTCTTTCCTTGCAATAAACAGCATCTCCCTTTCAACATGCCACTCTCGCTTAAACACTAAGTGCAAATAGAGAGCAGTGATATTCTGAATTCCAAAAATTATTGACTGCGCCGAAAATAACTCGTCCATATATATAAAAAAAGAGAAATACCGCAAATGAAATAAATAAACTTAAAATAGCCTCGGCCTTCGTAGCGGTGCCTCTCGAGGGATTTGTGCATTTCTCGTGTAAAACATGTTCTTTGTGTTTACTCAGTGTGACTGATTTGCCCCTAATTAAGTTTTGAATGTAAAAAACACGCTGACCTCTTCTTCACAAGTTTTCAGAAGTGGATTTGTTTTCTTTCAAAAAAGTAAAGTAGCAAACGTAATATCAATTGCACGATACGGCCTCTTGGTGAAATGTGCTAATCATCATTGTCATAACCATCATCATCATCAGTCAGGAGCAATTCAATGCTAGATTAAGGCTTCCCCAAGCCAAATATCATGTAACAATCCACCTAGCACCTGTACACGAGCTGATTTCATTGTTCCATCTCCGCTGTGGCCGATTTTCTCAGGCCTGTTACAATGTGACAAGTGCATTGTTTGGCTCCACTCGCAGATATTTCTACTCCACGGTAATTTTCTGAAACGGCAACGTATTCTGTCTCTCGATACACACTCATATATATGTTTTGTCGGTGTAAACATTTTCCAAAGCACCCCATGCTCCAGAGAATTACTTAATGGCAATCAGTCGGTAAATGACAATCTCAGTTGCGCGTTGGCTTCATATTTTTATCGTCGACGGCGCCACAGCAAAATCACTGGTTGCGGCAATTTCTCCACCCCGCACCCACCCCCCTGTGGACCCTCACTGTGGAATTTACCGCATTGTTTAAACGAGGGAAATTGAAAATAATGGGACTTGACAATCTCAAAACGCGATTGCACCTTGGCAGTGACAGAAAATCAGTGTCCTAATGTATGGCGCGGAGAATTCGCGCAACACAGATGGCCCCGCGGTGGCCTAATTTAGCTGTGGGGGGGCGGCACAGCTACTCCGTAGCCTTCCGCCGTGATGCCGGTTGTGCCGTGAGTGATGGCCCTCTCGCAGCTGGGCTCGTTTAGCCGGTTGACGTCGGTGGCGGCGATGCCTTGGCCTGGCGCTCGGTGCCGTGAGTCGCGGGTTCGAATCCGGCAGGGCCGCCATGGTTGTTTACAGTCGTGTGCATTAACCGTAGAATACTAAGAGCTGCATGCTGCGTGGTGGATGTTAAAGACCCCCATGACATCATGGTCGAAATCGGGCCAATTTGTTATTTTACCAGCAAAATGTTTCGAGACATTGGCACCTACTGCGAAACTGCTGCAGTCTTCTCATCTGTACCACACGGCATCTTCCTTCCTTGATCACCTTACGCTGTAAGAACGGCGCGGATAACAAATGTATTCATAATTTGATTCGACAATAACTAACTAACCCCAGTTTCTGCAGTTTATAGTGATGATGGACTTGCAATGAATGAATGTGCAGAATATGGCTTTGACTTGCTGAGCTGATGACTTGGACTAAAATAATCTACACAGTGGTGCAGCGGTGGTGCAGTGGTCAGTTCGCGACTCCATGAACCCATTGACCTTAGGTCGATTCTGGGCTGAAGCTAACATTGGTTTTGACCGATATCTGAACCAATCCAGCGCTTATAGACCAGCGTGGTGATGTATGGTCAAACAAGTCACCAAAACCGACACGGCATGGGGAGGCCTGCATCTAGCAGTGGATTTACTAAGGTGGTGTAAGTTATGTCAGTGGATTTTAAGTAGTTAAATAGAGCTATCCGCCTGGTTTGTAACTTACAGACTCCCCATTGACTACATCCAACTTGGACCCATGTCTCACAGAAGATGGCCCTTGCCTTTTAACATTTGCAGTTCATCAGCATTTGTTGACGCAAGCCTAGCCCTGCTGATGAGACTACGTATGTCGATACCGGTCCAGGTTTTGTTTGTATTGAACCATTGCTGCTGAAATTATGTACTCCCTAGAAAGCCATGTGGCTGATGGCATGTGTAGAAAATATATTTCATAATAGTTTATTTTTGGAATGACAGACGTTTGGAGGGAGTGTATTTGTTGATTTGGCCCCAATGTAGAGTCCGTGCTTGGTCGTTAGCTGCGTCTTCGGTCCTCGTCAACGTGGCACCGGGAGCGTCGCCCCGATTGACGGAGTTGGCCGTTGGCACCGTGCTATTCGGATGACGGACGCGGCACGCATGACCCCCCCCCCACCTCGCGACGTTCGTCCAAGACCATCGCACATTCCGTCGCTTTGTGGGCGCGTCACGGCGACGCACCTGCTAGTGCTGTACGCATCCAAACGAACGAGGGAGACGAATCGTGCATGTGACACGGAGCACTCTGAAATGCATTGGTCCTTGCTCCAAGTTGTAATTTAGCGAGCCGCACCGCGACACGATGTTACATGGCGCAGGATGCGTGATGTCACGCTTCGTGACGACGCGGGGAGGCGGGTGCGTGTGGCTTGTTGCATCAACGCCCTAACACGCTTATATCCGCTTCACCCCGGGGTCTTCTGCCACTAAGGGTGGCCGTTTTTTTTTATTAACGCGTGAGTCCCCTAATAGTCGCGCAATTTCACACCAACATTTCAATGATATTGTGTCGTCTTCACGAAAGTTACCACGACCCCATGTAGCAGACAGACGGAGCTAATGCATTTAAAGTTCAGCTTAGCTAGAAATAGTTAAAAAAGGGGCACTGGCCTTTCTCTCAAATCCTCGAGCACCTCGCCCTCGCAGTACTGGCAAGACCTCAACCCCGGTCCTCACATTCACTGCGAGTGGCTCTCAGGGATCTGTCCTGGGTTGTGTCCTGTTACCAGTCTACAATTGGTCATATATTCAATAGTCACAGGATAAACAATCACTCTTACCTCTGACACTCATTTATAATTGACTAACCTCCGCTCATGGCCGACTCAACCTGGCCAATTGTACCTCAACCTTACAGTCAATCAATCAATTTGTATTTTACTTGCCAATATCACCCTGAATAAAGTAGGCATCGGTGCACATTACAACAGAACTGGAACAGTATGGAACAACAAGAAAAAAAAACGTCATGACTTCAGCGGCTAGCAACCTGAATGGGTGACAGCACTGGATTTCGGTATCTCCTTGGACTCCTCATTCTCACAGACAACCACGTGCTCAACACAAAGACGTAATCAGCATTTGGCACGGCCACATGGCTTCCATTGCTACGCTAAAAATCTTCCACTGGCTCCCCATCGAATCACAGCACAACATCGCCATCCTATGCCATTGAGCTCTTTGTTAAAGTCTCCCACCATACCCCTCCTCTACCCTTCTCACATCACTGATTCACAGCACACCGCCACGTCCTACGGAGCCCGTCTAACAGCCTGCTCATCATACCCAGAACCAGCGCTGTCCTGGCTGAGCAGCGCTTCACCGTAGCTGCATCGGCAGCAGCCGTCTGTAACTCTCTCCCACTGCTGCGCACGCACACGCAGCAGCATCCAAGCAGCATCATCCATCTTCAAGCAGTAGCTCAAAGCTCTTATCTGTCTACACTCTCACCTGTTCAGGCTCACGCCTGTTCAGACTCTTAATTGTTCAGGTTGTTTGAGAGATTGTGAAATCTGATATTCTGCCTCCCGAGTTCTCGATGGAACATTACGTCCGATTCACGAAATAAGCGTGCATTATAAATTGTGTTTATTGTTATTATTACGGGAAAGCCATTGGAGTTATGGGTCGGGGACCATTTGACACAAGTCTATGTGATCCACCAGCCCTTGCTTCGAGAGCACTGAATCACAGGTGCGTGCGTGTCCCACACGTGGCTGCTTCGCCTTTAGCCTCTTCTGACCCACCGGCTCGCGCAACGCCAAACAATTCTCTCGTCTCGGCGTGAATCAAACCCGCAACCCTGTTAACCAGCAAACGCCGAACTGGCAGCTTAATGAGGCCCGCGCTATTGACGTTATCAATATCAGCACCCCCCACCCTGCCCCCCCCAATTATTTCAGTGGTAACAGTATAAATTGATGAATATTGACCGTGAGAAGCCATAGTTCCAGCTGTGCTGTGACCCTTGTGCCGCCCACGCGCTCGCGCACGCGGTGATCTCCGCTCGCTCCTCCGCGTCGCACGCTTCACCACACCGCTGCGACATTCAGTTGTCAGCAGAGAGGCCAAGAGCAGCAGCTGCATTGTACTTCTTTGCATTGGGGATAGCGCCTTGTCCTTGAGTCTCACCGACGGCTATTCCCCCTGCAGAGGATCTCCGCACGCGCCGCCCGTTACTTTCCATGCTGTGCGTGATTTGCCGCGAAGTTTAAAAATCTCTCGTGACGATCGGCGAGTTGAGCGACGTTAGTGACGTCACGTCTGTCCGTCCGTCCGACCTCGCGAGGTGTTTGCGCTGCCTGCTGAGAGAGTTTGGAATAGGCAACTCTCCTTTGCTTTGTGTCTTGAGAACGTGACGCTCGTGCACAATCTTGGACGAAAAAATAATTCAAATAACATTAGCACATTAGACTCGACACCCTGACATTCAATTAGGCTTGATTTAATCAGACGTGTTGAAATGCCAGCTCCTCAATCACGTGCCTCATTACATTCCTCTGTTAAACTTCCAGCTTTGTGAAATCAACACGACTTGTTATTGTGCCAAATAAAGATCGGCTCGACGATGATGGGCAGGGGGCCCTGCACGGAGAAATGTCACGATGCCGCCACCCCAGGCCTCAAAAGAGCACGCCGTCGCGCATGGCCAACCCATGGGTTTTCTTGTCGTTGCAGGAGTTTCCGATTCTGTGCCAAACGTGTCTCGGAGAAAACCCGTACATCCGCATGGTGAGTCGGCGAGAGCGTGCCGCGGGAATTGACCGCATCCACCGCCTCGCTTCTCCTTCTGAGGCGGCGTGGAGCCACCCACCGTGCAGCTGACGCATCGGCCCTGTACAGATGTGTGTCCAGCTAAACTCAAGTTTAAAGGGTATCCCTGTTCACATGAGTTTGGAGATATTTCCTTGTTTATGTTTTGACATGTCTCCTTTTCAGTTAACATCTCTGCATGGTAGCGAGATGTTAACTACCTCGCCTGGTTTTCAGGACGTCGGGGTTCGATCCCAACCCTGACACATATATATTTGGAGTTTGCATGTGTCTCTCCCCATAGTTGTGTGTATTTTTCTCCGAGTCCTCCGGTCTTTGCCTCCACATTTAGAAACATGCGTTCAGAGTATTTAGCTGCTATACATTTACATTTCGTTGAGCTATCATTTGTGACTAGGTCACTTTTGAAAAAGGGCTATATAGCTCAGTTGGCTTTACCTGGTAAAGTAAAAATAGTTTAGATTTTAACAGTTTTAGTTTCGGCGATCATGCTGTCGTTTATCCTTTTTAGCCTATGGGGTGAGAGAGGAGGGGGGGGGCCCTTGTGACAGCTGTCCCTGCCCAGTGGAAGGTGACACGGCGCTGACTTGCAAATGGGCATTTGCTTCTCAGTATGGGGCGATGTTGCTATTGGTTATTGATGATTCAAATTTAGTCATTATTTATTTTTGCTAAGTGTATACTGGGACACATGCCCTTTTTTTCATTCAACCCATTACACTCAAACCAGGTTTAGTCACAGTTGCCTGACTGGGATTTGAACCGAGAATTTCAGCAGTGTGACTTGCATTCCCTTATCCACCTGTCCTTTCCAGCCACTTGGCCTCGTTATTGTTGTGGTTGTCATGAGCCGTTCTCAAGCCACTGCTGGACGATTGAAGTGCTCAATCAGATGGTAGTGACGTCTTGCACTACGTGGCTTCATTTCCCATCTCTACTGCTCGTGCCCCGAGTCATTTGATTGTTTTATTGCAAAGTTATTGTTTTATTGCAAAGTTAATTAATGCCATGGTGTTCTCTGTGCGTCTCTTTCAGACCAAAGAAAAGTATGGGAAGGAATGCAAAGTAAGTGCGTGATGCTCATTGTTCTCGTGGGCTTGGTGTAAGCGGTGCATTTGAACCTCGCCGTGCAGCCCAATAAAGTTCACATGTCTCATTCACGAAGCCTGGGGCACAACTCGGGCGTGCATCTAAATCGGTGTACCCACTGGGAGGTGGTCCCTCATTCACCTCTGCCACCCCCACACCGTCTGGAACTCCTTTCCTCCAGTCGTCCGTGCTGTCGCCTCTTGCCCCCATTCAAGTCCAGGCTTGAGACCTTCCTCTTCGCCCCACCCGTGACCAACTGTGCCCCTCTCTGTATAATAAATAGAGCCATGTGTTTCTGTGCTGTGTCTCGAATTGCGGTGGTGTCGAAAAACGCCCTGCAGAGGCCCGTAGACTGGCACAGAGAAGCGTAAACCAACAGAGAGACCCATAAACTCACACAGAAAGCCATAGCCTCTCAAATAGAGATCTTTAGGCTGAAATAGAGCCCTATAATTGCCTCCCCAAAATCAATATTTTCACCGTTTCTCTACAGAGTTTTGAGATTTCAAATTTAGAAGCCGCATCTTTGCACATTGTTTTGTTTATCCAAGTTGTATTGAAGTTGCCTACTGTATTCGGCTGCATTGTCCTCTTAGCGAGTGGTGATCTTCACATGATTATGGCGTGATCATCACATGATTATAGATTGATCGTCATGTGATCATGACATGATTGTCACACGATTGTCACATGATCGTCACATCATTGGTGCACGATCTTGCGTGATTGTCGCGTGATCATAACATGATCATCATGTGATCATCATAAGATATTATAATAATAGTCACGTGATTGTCACATGATTGGTGCTTGATCATCGCGTGATCGTCAAGTGATCGTCACATGATTACAGAATAATCGTCGCGTGATCGTTGCATGATCGTTGCCCGGCTCTGCCCCTCTAGATCTGCTGCCGCCCATTCACGGTGTTCCGCTACTGCCCCGGCGCACGCATGCGCTTCAAGAAGACCGAGGTGTGCCAGACATGCAGCAAGATGAAGAACGTGTGCCAGACGTGCCTCCTCGACCTGGAGTACGGTGAGTCTCAGCCACTTGTTAACGAGCCAACCAGGCGGCCAGTTGGCCCAGCCAGAGGTCCGAGACGCTGAACCGGCACCGCCGAGGATCCTGCTTCCAATCCAGGTTTTTTTTAGCCAACGCCCGTGATTAAACCAGGTCCTCAAGTGTAAGTTAACATCTCGCCGCGGTGGTGAAATGTTAACTACCTCGCCTGGTCTTGTGCAGGAGGTTGTGGGTTTGATCCTGACCCTGCTACCATTATATTTGGAATTTGCGTGTTTTCCCTGTGGTCACGTTGGCCTTTCTCCGGGTCCTCCCGTTTTTCTCTCCACATTTAGAAACATGCGTTTAGAGTATTTGGCTGCTATACATTTCCACATGATAATCCACTTCGTTGAGCTATTAATTGTGGACAGGTCGCTTATCAAAAAGCGCTTTACCTGGTAAAATAAAAAGTTTAGTAGTTAGCTATGGTGACCGGGTGTCAACCCAGTCACCATAGACCACACATAAAACATTGAGTTAAATTAGGTTTCTCTGCGTCCATGCCGCCGTCCACTGCTCACTTAGTTTATCTTAACAATTAATGATCAAATTCTGTTAGGGTCATGGGACGTCATGCAGAGAGAGTTCTTGGGACGGGCACTGTGTGTCCACCACCCCTGCCTCGTTCCTTCTGCCCACTGCCCATGAGCCTAACTGTTATCTCTGCATGTGGGGATTAATTCCAGCTCTGAGAATGAAATCCATCGCCTTGACATTCATGCGACGTACATTACTCACGGTGGCAGGGCAGGTGGGAAAGTGCTGCCTTCCTGCTGTGTGGATCAGAGGGCACTTAAAGGAATGCCAGAGGTAGCTCTATGATATACGCTTCCGCGGGCCTTTCTCCAACCACAAACCGTAGCACCCGCCGTGCTAGAGATGCGGAAGTATGCATCACACGTTATGACGTCGTGTGTACAGTGCGCAGGGACTTAAATTGAATCCTGGTAGAGAACATTGGTAGGGACTAAAAGGCGGTGGAGCATGGGGGATCGTGAGCACTGGAGTTGAGGAACCCTGCTCTAAGCGCTTGGTCACGTGTCCTCTATCATATTGGCATGCATCATTGCCTCAGTGTCGCACAGGACACAACATCCATGGGTTTAAATAAATAAACTGCAAGCAACTCTCATGGATTACTTATCTTGATTGATGGCCTTGAGCCAGCAGCGGCAATTCCACATTCTTATGGAAAAGGCCATTCTGTCCGTACGATGTTGTCTCTGTTGATTGCTCGCAATATGGTACTCATTTTGTGAGCTTTCTTTGGGATTATGGGTGCAGTTGACACTCGGCCAGAATTCGAATTGTCAACCTCCTGAATGTGCGTTGAGCATTGTAGCACAGCACTAACTGTCCCGGTGCTCTCTGAAATGCTTTGTAAAATGTTAAAATGGATTGGAGACCTGGAAAGGGATGGCAAACACTCTGCAAATCTTAGGAATGCATAGATGTGAATACAACGTGTAACGATGTAAATCTCATTAATGATTACATTCCGGCTGGCGCGTTGGGAAAGTTGTGCCCCTGATTTCATGATCGCTTCTAAGCGCTCAGTGACTGGTGAGGATTTTATAACTTATTAGGGTTTATGTTCGTGCATTAAAAAAAAGCAACTCTTGGGATGTTTGCCAGCAGTGGTATTAATGGGTTTGATGGCAGTAATAGCGATGGTTTTAAACCTGTTGCCCATGGGCGACACATGTGCTGACCGTTCCGGACGGTGGCAGTTTTGGGCTGCGACCTGTTATCCGACCGTAAGATTCAGTCGCCGAGTTTTGCGAGACTTTTCCCAAATTTGTAATGCTTCTGACACTTCCCGTTTAATTCTCTGGTCTGACACTGGTGAGACTAGGCCCTAAAGAAGGGTGTCTGGTGTAGACCAATCAGTTTCAAAGACAATGCATGTCTTATCAGAGGATGTTTTTTTGTTTGCATGTTCACAAATACGTGTGGTTAATGCAGACATTATTCCTTGACAACGGTTTATATTTGGTGTTTGAACATCTTAACACCTGTTTTATTGCCAAAAAGGGTAAAACCTATTCTTTAGCTTCTGACTCTGCGTCGCGTGAGCGAACTTAAGATGGCGTTTAAATACAGCCATCATCGGTGGCACCTTTGAGAATCTGTAGAACCAGCAAGTGGAATAGCTCGCCCCCTACGTGACCAGGGCACCAACGCATTGTGCATTGCAGCAGCCAGTAGGTCTTCAATTGGATTGAGACACCGTTAAATATAATGTAACTCAAACTACAAAGAGCTTTTAATTTGTAGAATCTCCCCATGGCTGTCTCGAATTGTCCGATACAGGTTTAGATTTGTCATTCATGAGTAAAAAAAAACTTTTAAATCGTAAAAGCCTTTAATTTAAAATCTCCGTTGGAGGTTGACTTCGCCAATTGGCTTTCTGGTGCCAACAGTGAGTTCCACTTTGTGGGGAGTGGGGGCGATGGTTACCCTGTGGATAGATTACCCTGTACCCAGAGACTCTGGAACTTCCACCACTGGCTTGGGGCTGTCACAAAGATGCGCATTGCCCTTTTGCTTATTTGAACAGGGAAACATTATAACTCTTTGGGCCTGACCACTGACCAAGCGATTAGCTGTTAGCTTAGCCACTGCTGAAGGCCACTAGCCACTACCTTGGCCAATAGACACGCCATTCGCCGCTGACTTGGGTCACTAGCCAGGCTACTCGTTAGCCCATTAGCCGCTAACTTCGCTCACTCGCCAAGACGCCACAAAGGCTACGAGACGGACCATGAACCACGATTTTAGCCACTAGCTAGGCCAGTAGCTAAGAGCTTGGCCACATACCAGGCCACTGGCCAGGCCAACACTCTCCATCACCGTGGCGCCGTTGTTTTAGGCCGGAACACGGATCCTGACCTGATTGGGCACGTAGCGGCAGTATTTGCTTTGGCACACTGCTGGCATCGGCGATAAGGAGCCGGCCGTTTTGACTGCTTCGGGAGGGCCGGCCGCTGTTAATTTATAATTGGATTCGCCCCCTAACGTGGCAGCAGTCCAGAGTCACGTGCCCCCCCCCCTGCCCTTCGTGCCTCTTGAGAAAGCTTTGAAAGAGGCAGATTTCTCACGGTCAGTGAGGGAGAGAGAAGGTTGTGCATTGTACACTGGATGTAGACCACAATTTCTCCATCTGTGGTTGTTTTATAGATAGACTGGTCTCTGGCACGGCTGCGACCAATAGAGATGAGCGCTGATCCAATTTTGTTTGGGGATCACCTTTTTCTTTCAGCAGCCAATCATTCTGCAGTGCACAGATACATGAAGTACCATTTTGTGGGAAGTCATCACCCTCATTGGTCCTTTATTTAGAAGTGGGACCTTGCTTATACAGGAACAGCATATAAATGTATGTATGTAGAATTTAAAAACAACTTGACAATGATTAACTTGTATCAGGCAAAACAGGATGCCATAGTGGAAAACATGCAGCCTAATAATGTTTCCCTAACACAACTATTCAGCAGTAATCCTGCGGAAACACCGGCGCGTTGTAGATTCTTAAGAAATTTCCCGTTGTTCTGGACTCTTGAGTGTAGCAAAGCACTGCCTGGAGTTCGCAGACGGTGGAAGGGGTGCTCTGTGGTTAATCAGACGCAACCTCATTTTCACAAAGGCCGAACATCGTTGGCGCCAAACTGTGGAGGAACCCTTGCTAGCTTGCGGGTATCTTTCACTTTATTCATTCGTGCACCGTGTGCACCACTTGTCTAAGTAATTTGCAACGAGCGGCACCGTCGAACTCCCAGCTCGAACGAGCAAGCATCGGTGCTCGTCTCTGTTTGAAGTGGTGGAAGTTCCACATTGATATGGCTGGGGCCAGTCTATCTGTATGAAGACCACCGATGAAGTTTCGCAAAAGTGTCACCGCATCCAACGTGCTTGCGCCGGAGCCGCCCAGAGCCACATATATTTGCAAATCAATGTCGACCGTAAAACAAAAAAAAGGAACCGGGGCGTGCATTTGCCCTGACACGCTCGGGTTAACGAGCTGGGAGCTTCACCAGAAGAGTTGCCGGCTCGTTAAGCATTTCCGGCTTTATCGGAGGGCTCCCTGCAGCAGCGTGTGGGGGCCGGTGTTAGGTTGCGCACGCTCTTTGCTCCAAGCTCTTTGTAATCGGAGCTGGCCGCGTGTTTTTAAGTTTAGCAGGTGTGTAGCTCGGCTATGCTTTGGGTAAGAGTGTTAAGGATTATGGCACCGCAGCGAGCGGTGATCGTTGCTTGGTGGGAATTGCTGTCCCCTACAGGAGCAGTAGGGGGTGCTGTTTCCTGGGTTCAGGGAGTGAGGCACTTATCCCCTCTGGGTGTCTCAGTGAGACTCTCTCCCCTCTGGGGGTCTCAGTGAGACTCTCTCCCCTCTGGGTGTCTCAGTGAGACTCTCTCCCCTCTGGGTGTCTCAGCGGAGACTTTCTCCCCTGTGTATGTCTCAGTGAGACTCTGTCCCCTCTGGGTGACTCGGTGAGACTCTCTCCCCTCTGGGTGACTCGGTGTGACTCTCTCCCCTCTGGGTGACTCAGTGAGACTCTCTCCCCTCTGGGTGTCTCAGTGAGACTCTGTCCCCTCTGGGTGACTCGGTGAGACTCTCTCCCCTCTGGGTGACTCGGTGTGACTCTCTCCCCTCTGGGTGACTCAGTGAGACTCTCTCCCCTCTGGGTGTCTCAGTGGAGACTCTCTCCCCTCTGGGTGTCTCAGTGAGACTCTCTCCCCTCTGGGTGTCTCAGCGGAGACTCTCTCCCCTGTGTATGTCTCAGTGAGACTCTGTCCCCTATGGATGTCTAAGTGAGACTCTCTCCCCTCTGGGTGTCTCAGTGAGTCTCTCTCCCCTCTGGGTGTCTCAGTGAGACTCTCTCCCCTCTGGGTGTCGCAGTGAGACTCTCTCCCCTCTGGGTGTCGCAGTGAGACTCTCTCCCCTCTGGGTGTCTCAGTGAGACTCTCTCCCCTCTGGGTGTCTCAGTGAGACTCTCTCCCCTCTGGGTGTCTCAGTGAGACTCTCTCCCCTCTGGGTGTCTCAGTGGAGACTCTCTCCCCTGTGTGTGTCTCAGTGAGATACTCGGCATGTCTCGGTGTCTCAGTGAGACTCTCCTTCTTTCTCCCTCTGGGTGTCTCGGTGAGACACCCACTCTTCTATCGTTTCTGCTCAGCGGTTCCCTTCAGCTCCGATGTGGTTTCCCTTTATGTATGTGTGTTCCTTCCTAAGTCTTTGTATTGTACAGAGACGGTGCACATGAGTTACCGTTCACTTTGCCAGATTACTCTTGCAAATGACTCATCTGGCTCTCTTTGAATTCTCAGCTGGTTTAACAAATTCACCAGATACTTGGTTGATCTCGAACGCTGATGGGTGCCGCCGTGCGCGCGTGCTGCTTCTTTCCAGGTCTGCCTGTGCAGGTTCGAGACTCGGCCCTGGCCCTCAAGGACGAGATGCCCAAGTCGGACGTCAACAAGGAGTACTACACGCAGAACATGGAGCGCGAGGTATGTATCTTGTACTTCTTTCTCACTGTGCGTAGCCAGTTTAACACATAGGCCTTCACGACCAATATCATCCATTATACAGGTTTTTTGAGTTACATCATGATGTAACCCAAAAAACCTGAATTATGTGCGTTGCCAACTGCACTAATCGGAGGTAGCCCTCAGGGCGAGACCCACAAGCCCCGTGGCCCATGCGACCTCCGACTCTGCTGTTCGTTTATTATTAATGCGGGTCTGCATCAAAATACATTGTTGTACTGCGCTTCTATGCTCCCCACCTTTAACAACTCATGTGGTGAAGTACGGTAAAATGTAACGCATTGTACATTAATATAACGTTTTACTCCAATCAGGTGGTTTGTAACCAATGAGGTTCGCTACTCTATTAACGAATGTTTTTCTTTATTTGCTCGATTTGCCCTGTTTGCCTTGTGTGTGCCACCCTGTCTCGTTATATATATAAATCACAAGTGACGGAACATACGCGACTTGGTGTGTCCATCTTGCGCGTAACGATCTCGTCGTCACCCGATGAACTGACGCGCCGCCACACGGCCGTTACGGGGAACACGGTGACAGTGCCTCCGCCCTTCTCTGTGACCCTGCGACCCCGCGTGGCAGATCCAGAACTCTGACGGCACGACGCCCGTGGGCTCGCTGGGCAAAGCGCAGGCGCCCAGTGACATGCTGCTCAAACTGGCGCGCACCACGCCCTACTACAAGCGCAACCGCCCGCACATCTGCTCTTTTTGGGTGAAGGGCGAGTGCAAGCGCGGGGAGGAGTGCCCCTACCGGTGAGTGCCGCCCGCGTGGCTACGACGGGCAAGAGCGGTTGGGCTTAAACAAAAAAAGTGACGAGTTTTCTCTTGAGTTGGCAATCGAGTGCATGCCTGTGCATTGAGCGGTGGCGCAGTGGTTATTGCACCGCACTACGAACCCTGCGACCCGAGTTTGATTCTCACTCGCGACCAAGAACATTTGAGCAGGTCCCGTGCCCTCCCCTAGGTTGACTCGGCCGTAAACGAGTACTTGGTGCAATGTGTAAACACCAGCACTGGGTAGCTATAGGCGGCCGTGCGTGGTGTTGACCACCCATCCCCTCGTATGTCGTTCCGGCCTTAATAGGTGCTCACTAACAGGCTGAATACGGTGGTTCTTCATGCCGCGCGTGTGCCCGCCACATGCTCCCCCCACAGGCATGAGAAGCCGACGGATCCGGACGACCCCCTGGCTGACCAGAACATCAAGGACCGCTACTATGGCATCAACGACCCCGTGGCCGACAAGCTGCTGCGGCGTGCGTCCAGCATGCCGCGCCTCGACCTGCCCAGCGACCGCACCATCACCACGCTCTACGTGGGCGGCCTCGACGACTCCATCGGAGAGACGCAGCTGCGGTCAGTCGCTCGCTCCCACTCCACCAACGTGTCCCCATGTGGTCCACCATCCTCCCTTCCTCTCTTCTCGCCCACTACTCCGCCCGGCACTCTCACCTCCGAGCACTCCCGTCAACCAGTCCCACACAATCTATCTGCCTCCCTCTGCTCTCTCCCGCTCCACCTCCCTTTCCTATCTCCCCCTCCACCTGATTATCTGTCTCCTATCTCCCACTCTACGCCTGCCACACTCTCCTCTCAATTAATTCTCCTCTCAATTAATTGAGAGGAGAGTGTGACATCACTGCCTTCGAGCCATATCCATTGCCCTTGATGTGTTGAACTTTCGCATTCATTAAGATCTTTTTAGGGTGACTTGAAGAAAGGTGCTCTATAGATGTAAAATAATATAATAAGAAGGAAGAGTTATAAACAGTCTTCATCCTCACGATACAATATGTTTATTATTTGGCCTGCATTTTCCATTCAGCTTTTGCTCTTTGGGTAAAATAATTTGTCAATAGGTATTGGGCTTTACCTTTCAATCTGAACGGGCACTCATGTGGTTGGAGTACCTGACTTGCATTAAAGAGCCGACCTCCAAACCATGGACCGTTTTCCTTCGCACTGCCCGGGTTATTAGGCATGAAGGCGGCTCTCAGATGGATTTATTCACAGTTCACCAACTCTCAGACTCTGCAATGGAGTGGCCATATCTCCATAGACTCCAAGCGAGTCTCTCGTCATTGGCCGTACTAAAGAAGATTGCAGGGTGAAATCCGGGTGAGGATTCAATGATTTGCAGGGGCCGTGGGTTCTCCGCTCACCTGCCCCTCCACTGAGAGACGGAGGGCGTCGGTGCTGAGTTATCACGGTGGCTTTTGTCGTGCACAGGAACCACTTCTACCAGTTTGGGGAGCTGCGCAGCGTGACGGTGGTGCCGCGCCAGCAGTGCGCCTTCGTACAGTTCACGACACGGCACTCCGCCGAGCAGGCGGCCGACAAGTCCTTCAACAAGCTCATCATCAACGGGCGGCGCCTCAACATCAAGTGGGGCAGGTGGGTCGCGCCGCCTACTCCGGCATGTGCCACGTCATGGTCGCATGATCTCCCCCCGGCCTTGTCCCCGGACTCTGCGGAACTCCGCTCGAGTTCGCCACCGCGCAGGCCCTTTGCGCTCGGGCTGCGTCACTCTCCTGACTTGCGTATTTTTTGGGGTCCTGCTGCCGTGTGTTTGTGCTTTGCGGCGCGATGGCCGACGGTTCTCCCCACGTGTTGTAGGAGCCTCTTCAGGAACTGAATTCGGAGAGAATTGGACAACCGTGCCGAGCAGGACTGTCCGAAAAAAATTGTGATATTCATCGAGTCTTTTCTGGATCTATAACAAACACATGCCAGGATAGAACACGTAACAGGTTCTGTTACTTTTTCTTGTGTTTTAAAGCACTCTTTGTAAATAGTAAAATGTTTAATTGACACGCAGTGCATTAAAACCGACACATTTACAATTGTTGGCGCAGGGTCATCCGTAACTGGTGTGTATGACAGTTAAAGATGTTACCTGCTTAGATAAAGGATGTCGGCGTAATTGAATTTACACAATGTTGTGTGGAGAAGACTGCGGGGGCTGGTTAGTGTCGTGCTCAGGTGACTGTGGTGATGGGCCCCTGGTCCTGGTCTCACATTCGGAAGAGAAAATGAGTCCCATTGGGCCCATTTTCTCCTCCTGTTTCACCTTCAGGTTGATGGATACAAATCTTAATCTACTGTTCCACAAGACCGCCCGGGCTTTTCACGTGAACGCGCTTACAGACGCGCGAACACTGATGCGACAGACGTCGTCAACGGCCGAGAAAGATTGCGCATCCACATGCCATTAGCATCTGTTAATTAACACGCGCTACATGTTGACGACTTTCTTGCGAAACCGCGAGCTGGAATTGTCGTGCGTTCGTTCAACTTCCTGAAGTGCTAAAACTATAAAACTAAACTTTTTTATTTTACCAGGTAAAGCCCGCTGAGCTATTAGCTCATTTTCAGAAGTGAGCTGGCCACAATTGATAGCCCAATTAAGTGGCTTATCATGTGGACATTTCTAGCAGCCAAATACTCGTAAGCTCTAAGCGCACGTTTCTAAATGTGGTGGGAAAAAACAGAGGATCCGGGGAAAAATTCACGTGACCACGGGGGGAGAACGTGCAGACTCCAAATATACAGCAGGCGTCAAGGTCGAGATCGAAACCACGACCTACTGTTCTAGATTTTAAGCTTTCGTGACTGCAATGATTCATATTCTTAGGTTTTTTCGGTAAAGTCACGTAGGTAAAAACATTAAAAAGTAAAATTAAATAAAATAAAAATAAAAATCACGACGTTTCGGAGGCAACACAAGCTTCCGTCTGCAGGTGGTAACTCCTGCAATCTCTCATTTACTTGATACAGCTGTCGTGGCTGTGACGGTACCACCTGAAGACGGAAGCTTGTGTTGCCTCCGAAACGTCGTGATTTTAATTTTATTTTATTTTACTTTTTAATGTTTTTACCTACGTGACTTTACTGAAAAAACCTAAGAACACGACCTACTGTTTTCCAGGCGAGGTAGTTAACATCTTGCTGCCGCTTTGTGGCAGCACCGCAGTTTAATACGCGGCCGCAATCGATGAAGCGCTGATGCTGCAGAGCCGTCCTGTCAGCTGGAGAGCGTCAATAGCACGTTCATTATTCTTAGATTTGTTTTTTACCATAGTTGCTGAGTCCAGGCCCCAAGGCCCAAAACGCCGAGTGGCCGGCAACAGACGGCATACTCCTGCAGGGTTTAATCGTCAGCAGTTGATACGCGACGATGCCGCTCGGCGAAATGTTCGCTCCGCTGCGTCACGAGCAGGCAACATCCCGCGGTGCGGGCGCTCATTTACATCCTTTTCTTTGCCGAGTGAGCGGGAGCGGTGGCGCAGCAGTTGGCGCACTCCACTGTGAACTCTGTGACCTGGGTTTAAATTCCAGCCAAGGCTAACATCAGTGGGGGTGATGTTGTGGCCAACCCACACTGAGCAGTGGAAACAAACACGTGTGTGTGTGTATTGTGATCTGGTGTGCGATAGTGTAGCGGTTAGTGTGCTGCGCTACAAACCCAGCGACCCGATTATTTGAAGCGGTCCTGGGCCTCCCCAGGTCGACTCGGAGTACCTCGTGTGATGTGTAAACATCGCCACGAGGTGGCTGGGCGTGGTGTTGGCCACACACTCCCTTGTGTGCCGTGGCGGCCTTCATAGGTGAAGTGTGTACGCTGGTTGTGTGTGTGGTTAGGCTGTCAAATGCTTGACCATTGTCTAGTGCCGCCGGCGTTGTGAGCCCACTAACCTGGTTTCCATCCTGAGCCCTACCCAACACCATTGGCAATTGGTGTGTGTGTGCTTGGTATGGGTGCCTCTAAGGTTGACTTTGCAAAAAGTCAGCACATAGCTACTACTTATTTTAGATCGGTTGCTTGCAGTGCTGGCCACTTCACCCTTTCTTAATGCCTCTTTAACTGCACTTGCCTCGAGCAATCGTATAGGGGTGGGGTGGGTGTGATTGTTGAGTGATTTTGTGGTGATGTTAATCTATTCGCATATCTGCATTTATAATGACGTACACTCAACTGACTTTGATATATGCAGGGCTACGTTATAGGTAGCAAGGAGGGCAGTGCAGTATAATCATCTGTTGTATTGTGCTACAATGTCTGTGCTCCCCGCCTTTACCAACTCGCACTGACCGGTGTGGTGAAGTATGGTCAAATAACCACTGACCCGCACGGTGTGGTGAGGGCCATCATCCAACAGTGGATTTACAATGAGCTGTACATGTCGAGAAAGGTGTAGTGCTGAAAATGCTTGTTTATGCAACTGCTGGCGTAAGAGCTTCCAGTAAAGCAAACTTGGCCTACTCTTCTACATTGACCAGAACACGTTGGAAGAGGTGGATCTACCCACACTCTACCCCCACCACATGCAAGTGGCTCACTGGATACCCGTGGTGGCCGATGATTCTCTCCACGTGCATGTACTTACGTGGACGTACACGACCGAGTCTTGGCTTAAAACCAGACATCGAAGTGCGTGACCAGAATCCTGATGGAAAATCCTTCTGCAGTGTTGGCACAAATTTGGCTAAAGCTCTGTTGTCACCGGCGCCGGCCAAAACCGGGTTTGGTGAGACTGCTGCGACGCGGGCTCCTCGCACGATGCGAATGCGCTGACCTGCCGACCTTGGTCAGCAGAATAGCGCGCCCCGTGTGCGGGCAGGCGGGCGGGTGGGCGGGCGGGCGGCACACAGACCCCTGCAAGAGACGCAGCTCCACCCGGCGGGTGATGTATGGCGAACATGTGCCCCGGCCGTCTTGCGTCTTCCGAATGCCGCTTATTTTCGGATTCCTGCTGACTCGGGAAGGCCGATTCGTTCGGATCTTGCCCCTATTTTTTGATATCGCTGAGCGGGGCATATTTCTTGCGCTTCTCATTCCACGGAGGTGCCAAGGGGGGGAGCTAACGCTGCGGCTCTGCCGTCGCTCGCCCCCGGCCGGAGAGTGGGAAATCATCGGGCTGTTAAGTTGTCGCCATGCCGTGGTGATGTTGGCCTGACTGGGCGGCGCTGTCGGAGCGCACATGCAGTTTAAAGGTCACGAGTGAAAGTATCAGTCTCGTTCGGTGTGGTCCAATGGTCGGGCGCGGGTCCTTACAATAAAGATGTTGCTCTGCGAGTAGTCGGCAGGACCCGATGGATTAAAACCTCACACGATTCACCGATTGAAATTAATTTCTGGACCTGGGATTCGTGCTTCGAATTGTCTTCATTAGCCATGATCTATCTGCCTGTTGGATGAAGTTCCTCCCCAAGTTGTGACCACTTCTCAGTCTTGCGATGCAGCAAGCCATCTGACACCTGTACACGGGCCGGGTTAGTTTCATTGCCCTTTGTCATCGCATAATCACAAGCGGCTTTCCTTCCCCTCTTCCATCCCATACCGACCAGCATGACGAATGATGGCCAAACAACCCCCATAACCGATACGGCATAGGGAAGTCCTCATCCAGCAGTGTATTTATAAAGGGCTGTACATTATAGTTATTATTATCATAACAATAAAGGAAATTTCATGGGCAGGATTTTGAGACCGTATTAGATGTACACCATGTGCAAATGGATTTACATGAGACCCTAACCCAAGCGCTAAGGGACCAACAGGTGGCGATGGGTCTATTAGCGCGCGGTGCGGGGGGAGGGGTCCATGGAATCTGCAGCACTCTGCCCGTCTTGCGCGCCGCTGACTTGGCTTCCCCCAATCACTTTGAGCGCTCCGTGACACGGCTATCCGTCACGGGCTCTGCGGGGGAGATCGTCCTTATCAGCTGGGTGCACACTCCTAAAAAGGCCGAAAGCCACCCGTGTAGCGCGACACCGGCGGGCCGCTTGCGAATTCCCCACCGGTGGCGGCGGCGGCCGATGGCCCGGTCGCGCACGGGATCCTTGACACGACTGGCTGGTTACCGTTTATTGCTCAGCGGAAGCTGCGATGACACCGTGCGTTCCATCCCCCACAGCTTGCTGATCCCTCTGCTGCGGCTTCGTGAAATGCCCACGCGGGCTGTACCGTAACATCCTATGTCGCCCGCGCTAATTAAGACTGCGACCAAAAAATACGGGGCACACAAGCGGCGTTTTTGTAGAGCCGTCTCTTACTGTGCCCTCCGCATAGCCTCATCGTGTTCTCCAAGGAGCAGTGGTTCTCCGTGCGTCAGTCACCTGACGATATTTGTCTTGGCTCTCATTGGAGCCGTCCGAGGTTGAGTTGTTGTAAAGGGTGACCTTCCTACATCTTCATGCACATGTGCAGTCCTTTGTCAATGGACTGCTGCATGGGGATCGCCCCATGCCGTGTGTGTCGTGGGGGTTTTTGTCAGCTTACTGCTCACTGGTCAGTGGATTTTGCTGCAATGCCCTCTGCTGCTCACTCCGTAGCCACACAGCAGCCTATAATACCAGTTGTGTTTGGTGGTCATCCTTCCAAGCTCTGTCCAGGCTCCATTCTGCTGAGCTTATAAGATCTGATGAGATGGGGCACATTCCAAGTGATTGGCTCATGGGCCACTTTTATCACCAAACTTAAAACTTGAACAGATTTTAACCTTTTTTCCAGATTGCCGGTGGGACACGTAGCCTTCGTGTCCACCTGCAAACGTGCGTTACTTTTAAATACGCTAAACGACCCCCTCCACGACTTTTCGCGCACGCCCACCACGGAGCTCGTTCTCTCAAACGCTGCTTCCCGTTGAAGGAGCGCCACCCCCTCCCCCCCCTCATTACTCTGTCCCGCCGGGAAGGCCCTCGGAAAACTTTACGGCCACGATCGCCAAAAGAAAGTGACCGGTGGCGACGCCATTGAGCGTATCAGCGGCGAGTGACGCCAGCCGCTGCTGCCACCTCCGTCTTCTCCCAAGGGTGGCGCGACCTCACTCTCTTGCAGCCTGGCAAGGATTCGGGCGCAGTCCCAGGGAGATCCGAGGGTTATTTCTCGCCGTTGAGAATTCATCCTGAAGGAGGTGGAAACACTGGGTATTTGGTGCCGTGTGTGTGTATGTGATCAAGTACTACGTTGGAGGCAGGACCGTTGGATGTTTGCACCAGAGGTCACTGTGTGTTGGCCAGCAGTTGGCAGTGCAAACAAGTGGGTTCCTTCTATTTCTGTCATTTGTGTTGATTGTGCGCACAGATTTCCCTCGCGCTCGCAAAGCACTCATTGCAAGACCAATCGGTCAAACATCCCGATGCTCGACCCTCCTGAAAAGGGAGTCTTGGGAGTCGATGTGATATGTACCTTTTTTAATGATTCATCGTAACATCTGCTCGCATCATGTCAACAGCAGCCAGATGCGGGATGTCTGAAGCTGACCATGTGGTGGAATATTTTAAGAGCAGACCTCTGAGAGCAGATGTTGACCACAGTTAATGTGGGAATGGGCAGCGGGAATGAAGCAGTGGTCTGATGGCATCGTTGGTATTGGCTGTGATGACCTCTTGACCTTCACGCCTGTTAAGTTTCACGAGTCGTTAAATGTCGATTTCTGTCGAGTTTTCAGATGTCCGTCGAGTGAGGAGTGTTCTTCCTGCTGTGTTTAATTGTAGTTTGTGGAACTAAATTCCACCGGGCCGCACGGTGACCAGGAAGATGGCAGCACAGCAAGTGGGCTTTCTCGCGCAAGCAAAAACGCTCATTCAAATTATTTGGCCAAACTTCGCAATGCGGGACTGTTCTGAGAAACATCTTGTGGTTCAGTGACAATGTCATGGATTAAATTACATCATCATTGTCATCGTCTCTATGATGTGTGTGTTTCCCAATCTCTCCTTGCAGGTCGCAGGGAGCACCGAGACCACGGGAGGAGATCAGGGCTGGCAAGACCATGACGGATACGGGAGCCAGGCTAGAGCCTGTACCGGGCCTGCCGGGAGGTACGCTGTTCATACAGCAGTAAATGGCGCAGCGTCGAACAGTGCACACAGACTTAACAGTACAAAGTATAGCAGCACCATGGCACAGTGGCACACGCTAGAGCTACACAAAGCAGAAGCACATTAGAAGGCGCACAGAACAGCAGCGCACATCGCATAGCGTGACACAGTGGGTACGTGATGCGACAGGAAGGCTGCACGGTGCTGGAGCTGTGCAATGGAGTGAAGCCCGACAACGGATCTCTCTCTCTCTCCGCTCTCGTTCCATTCCCGCGTCCTCCACACCTGCAACCTCGACCGCTGGTCGACTCCCTCAGTGAAACTCCACCCAATGGGGAGGCCGCTCGCTCCATTTAGCTGTGCCCTCCTTTGGCTGCCACTTTGTCGTTAGTCTCGACCATGTGCAGCTCTTTGTCAATGCACTGCTGGATGAGGGTCGCCGCATGCTGTGTTGGTCGTGGGGGTTTCTTTGACCGTACTTCACTCTGGTCAGTGGATATTGTTGCACTGTCCTCTCCTGCCCACGATGTAGCCATACAGCAGCCTATCATACTAGTTGTGTAAAGTGGTCGTCCTTCCAAACAATGTTCAAGCACAAAAGCCTGCTTAGCTTCTAAGACCTGACGAGATTTGGCACTATCCAGGTGGTTGGCTCATGGGCCTCTTTTATCACCAAACTTTAAACTTGATAAGACTTCAACCTGTTGCGAAACGGCCCGTGTGACACTTAGCCTTCACATCCACCTCCAGCCGTGACGTGTCCTGCCCAAGCCCAATCTCTTCTGTAAACGGCCAGTGTGTTGTCTCTAATGTGCGTGTGCGTTTGTAATCCACATGTCACTCTTCCAATGACTCGGCATAATTTGCTGCACGTGCCTCCCCACACTGCTTTGTACACTTTTCAGCTTTTGTTCCGATCTATGCTAAATTAAACTTTTTTTTTTTACCAGATAAAGCCCACTGAGCTATTAGCTCTCTTTTTGGAAGTGAACTGGCCACGAAAGATGGTGACTTATCACATGGAAATTCATAGCAGCCAAATAATCTAAACGCATGTTTCAGGGAGAACATGAAAATTCCAAATATACAGATGTCGGGGTCCGGATCGAACCCATTACCTCCTGCAAACCGGGCGAGGGAGATAACATCTCGCCACCTTGGAACTCATACGTTGCATCACTGCTCGTTCTTAATTCATGCAGGGTTTTTTCTTCAGAGCAGTTGCTGAGCACAAGGCCCAAAAATACAACCCGTCAAACAGCCAGCAACAAACGGCTCAAGCAAAGTGCTGATAGATCAGAGTGAAACACTCTTCTTGAGTTAGGTTATTATTGTGATAAGAACTTGGGGAGAAAGAGACAATGATGGCAGGGAATTCCAAAGTGGAGCGGTGCGAGGGAAGACACAGAAAGGGAAGTGAGGTGACCTTGCGAGTGTGGGGAGTCTGCGGGTGAATGGATATGTGGGTTCGTGAGTGAGTGTGGTTAGTGCACTCTACTACGAAACCAGCAAACGACGCGAGTTCGAATCACACTCACGACCAATAACAGTCGCGAATATTTGAACCGGTCCTGGACCTCCCCTAGGTCGACTCGGTCTTAAATGAGTCCATGGTGCAGTGTGTAAACATCAGCACTGGGGAGACAAAAGTGTCCAGGAGTGGTGTTCGCCAACCACCCCCTCGTATGCCCTGTCGGCCTTCATAGCAGTTACTTGCTAACAACACTCGTCCCAAGAGTCTGTTAAAGGCTGTACGGGGAACCTTTGTCTTGCGTGGGTGGGACATTGAGTGAGCGCGTTGGTTGAACACTGCATGGATCAGACGAAACTGTTATTCTGATCGACCGAATGGGGGAAGAGTCGTTAGGTCCCCCCTACCCTTGCGTCAAATGTACGAGCGTCGGCTTGATGTGGGGGTGCGCACACACCTGACACGAGCCCCCCCCCAAGTCACCCCGACCCCCACCGGCGGCCGTGCCATCTCTGCAGGGCGCACGGAGCCCCGGCTGGGGGGGCCCCGCAGCTGCCCACGCGGCTTGGCACGCGCGCGCTCATCTCAAGGATCCGCGTGCGCCGCAGCGGAACAGCCGCAGCTGCTGCGTTCCCGGCAGCCTGGAAAGAAAACCTACTTTAAATTTTAATTCGGAGATATATTTAACATTTTCCACCAATTATGCCCGATTGTGCCTTTGGCTTGCTGAACGCACGGAGCGAGTGAAAAAAGGCCCCCACCCCCCGTTTTTGTTTCGCTCTGGATATTCCCCCAAACCGGCCCGACCGGCCAGCGTTGCGCGGGATCGATTAACCGGGGCTTAGCCCCACGTGCTTAGAGGGCGGCCCACGGTTCTCTTCACCTGCGCGGACGAGACGGCGGATCGGCTTGCCACAGAAATGTCACGCGTTTGCGTCAGCCTCTCCGGCTCGGCGCTCGACTGAATTAGCGGCCAATGAAACGTCGGAGGGGCTAGGCTTTGTGGGCTTGGCAGCGGTGCAGAAAGGCGCAGGCCGAAAATACAACCGCGCCGAACTTAATAAATAACGCACGGTGCGATGCCTCTTGCTCGCAATGACTGAACGGGGGATGCGGGAAGGGGCGGGAGGGGGTCACAGATAAGTTAAATTTGCATAATGCGAATTGGCTCGCATTATATATGCTGGACCCTGCCATGGCGATGATGGGAGTATTTCACCGCTGGCCCCAGCCTGCTGCTGGAGATGAGCAGTTGCACGCGTGGCCATCGGGCAATGTGGGCAAAGAGACGCTGTGTATTTTTTGACCACGGTAATTGTGCAACGAAGGGGGTCGAGTTGCTGCCTCGCTTAAACAAAGTTGGTTTTCTGGTTTGGTTTGAGACGTGCATCACCTGTGCATTGCAAAATACAACCGCGCCGAGCTAAATCAATAAAAGTCCATTTACAAAGATGCCGTAGTGCCGGCTGCCCACTCGCTAACAGCACTTGCCCCTGACAGCTTGGTGAAGGCTACATGGGGGGGGATCTTTGTCTTTGTTTGTCGCGTGAGCGCTTTGCGTCTGTGCCTTTACAGCGCTGCCGCCGCTGCCCCCGATGAGCGGAGGAGAGTCTGGCGAGGAGCAGACGGAGGCGAATTACTTCAACCTGCCCCCGGCCGTGTCCCTGCCCCCACCGCCCCCCCTCATGGGCATGAGGCTGCCACCACCACCCGCAATGGGCTCCATGCCCCCGGGTAAGGAGCCCCCCACGTGTCTCGCTCGCTCAGCACGCTTGGGGGTGGGGGGGGAGGCGATCGCGGCCTGGGCGTTGGTGACCGGGTCGGTGGTGTACGAGGACAGCTGACGAAGGAGCCGTTGGGTTGTGCTGTGAATGTGTTGTGTCTGCTGCTATTAGGCCATGTGATCGTGCTAGACTACATAGCGCTTACTAAACAACAGCCAGTATGAGCACTCGACCGCCCAGCACCGGAATCGCAGTATTACCGCGAGAACACCCAGCCCGATCACTCAGGGCCATAGCGTTCTTGGCGCGGGCCCTGGTGCTTCGCGCACCAACATTCCCTCGGCGTTACCGTCTTGTCCTCTAACAGGTGCTCGCTAACAGCAGTTTTCCTGCCGTCCATGGCACTAAACGGGATCGTTGCCTCTGATATAAACTATGAAAATGCATTGGCTGCGAGGATCCCCTCGTGTGTTCCAGGCATGCCAGATGCCCACATGGTGCACTCACGCCATGGGTTATTTAATTGGCGCTGGGCGAGCTATGAATAGTGCCCATTAGTGGCGCGTCGCATGCCCGGGGGGTGGGGGGTCGGTGGTGGTGGTGACGGTGGCGGGCATGAGGACAGGGGGGAGCAGCTCACTTGGTCACCTAAGTGCACCCCCCCCACTCCATCTCTCTTACCGGATTCTGATTCCTGCCCGCAGACCCCCCACACTCCCCCATCGATTCGTCCCAATTCGTAGACCTCAGCGTAAACACCGAGATGCGTTTGGTTCTTGAGCGAGGGAGACCGCTCATACGGTCGTTGCCCTACGTTGAGCCGCCAGCTGACAGACCGCTGTGGTCCATTCATTACTTTCAATGCAAAGATGCGTCGTTAGTTGTTCTTGTCGTGTTATTTTTTTGTTTTGCGTCGAGCTAGGACTCGTTCCTAACAGAGTGGGGTCTTCTCCTATAAGCACCTGGCAGTTAACCAGCATTCGTTTAAGTAAACCCAACTCCACCGATGTGGCACTGTCGAAAACCGGTCCAGAGCTGTATTCAACTACTCCTGCTTAAAAAATATCTATATGTATGTGGACTCCCAGAAGGCTGTGCAGCCAATGGGATGTCGAAAAAAACTTGTATTACTTTTGATGTGGGGAGACAAACATGGGAAGGAGGCGAAATGGCCTGCTTGTGTTTACTTGGATTTAAGACGAGAGACCGCTGAGATTCACTCGTGCGGTTGAGACGAGAGACCCGCAGCACTGTTAGTGTCCTCTCTTCTACCCCTTGAGAGACTCTTGACATCTGCCTTCTCTTTGGCAAGGGTCGGGAGGCTTCAAAAGAACCAAAGTTGTTAAGCAACATCCATTTTTAAACAATCCTTTAAAAGGTTTCTTGCTTTGACACGCCACAATGACCTGCTTCTGCGAGCGGTGAAGCGCGGTGGTTAACGTAACGTAGACTCCTTCCGACTTGCAGGCCTGTGTCATTAGGGATCCCCTCGGCTTAATGAAGGCAGTACTCTTGAGACACGTTGATATGTGTCCAAGTATTCGAAATTAAAACTAATGTGTGTGTTTTACTCTGTTTTACCAGGTAAGCCCCACTGAGCTATATGCCTCTTTGTTTAGAAGCGACCTGGCCACAAATGAGAGCTCAACGACGAAGTGGCTCGTGTGGAAATGTACAGCAGCCAAATACTCTGAATGCATGTTGATTCTAAATGTGAAGAGAAAAACCGGAGGACCCAGGGAAAAATCCACATAACCATTGGGAGATGCAAACTCGAACCCACGACCTCCTGCATATCAGGCGAGGGAGTTAACGTCGCGCCACCACGGCGCTCGAGTTTGTTTATACCGGCCCCTTGTGCCGTGTGCCGGCCTTTAACCAGCGCTCGCATGACAGCTTTGTACAGCGGGTAAGTGAAGAATCTCCGTGTGTGTCCCGTGTGTTCCCAGGGTTCGGCCCTGGCGGATTCCTGCCTCCGATTCCTCCGCCGCTGTTCATGAGGGGCCCCGTGCCCATTCACTATCCCTCGCAGGACCCTCACCGCATGGGGGCCCACACGGGCGGAGGGGGGAAATCCCAGCAGTGACTGTCTCCACAAGATCAGCCGTCGTCGCCGCCTCCAAGATCTGCCCTCACAATATCCCGCCCATTCTGCTTTCGGTGTTTGCTCTGGTCGGCAAACTCGTGGAGACCACTCCAATGCCTGTCCCGGCAATCGGCCCTCCCCGCCATCTTGCACACGCTCGCCTGCCCATATTATCTTTGTGGACATATCTCGCATCTGTGTCTCGGAAATCTGTCCCCCAATGCCAACAACTTCTTCACGATCTGCTTCGTAAGATGTCTCGGCAGCGACGCTGCAATGGAACGTCCAGTCAAAGTCTCCCCATCAGTTGTGCGCAATTTAGTCCTGTTTGCATTTTTAATGCAGTCTGTCAGCTGTTTTCCAAACTACCACTGCAAGTGTGGTTATTGATAAAATAACTTCAAGGGCTGCAAGTTTACTGACCATTCAGCTTATTCCTAACGGCACCGGCACCAATAACTAAGAAAACTCCGGAAATGGATTATGCATAAAACTGAAGCTGGACTCGATGCACACAACTGGCACTCGTTCAATTTTGGAATAATTTGTGAAAGGTCTGCATCTCTCTTCTGAAGTAGGCGCTGACACAGCAATCGTCTGCATTGGTGGCTTTAAGCCAGTCGTGGATATTCCACATTCCTATGACAGGGCCTGTTTTTTTATTAGGACCGCGGGTTGTTTAACTATTTGGTCATACTTTACCACTGTTGACTTACCACAAAGTGATACACTCTGTTCTCCTCTAACGAGGTGGTTGTGCTCCTGAAGAACACCGTGTTATGGAGAAATCGCATTATAATAAATGATATAGGGGTAAAGCACAGTCCGCGATAACACGTGAGATGCGTTTGCAGATGTGTAGCGTCGAGAAGCATCCAGGATTCCTCGCGTGTGTGATGCTACGCCGCGGCAGCCGTACAACCACTTATTCCTACTCGCGCGGCGTAGTTCTGTTCACTCGATCGCGTTATATCCAATTCGCATCCCGCGTTATAAAAAAGTGGTCCCTTAATACATTCATCGCATTATATCCAATTCACGTGATGTAAACACCATGCGTTATAGGAGAACAGACTGTTCTTATTTTATTCACCCCGCAGAAATGATGCGCCGTGTTGACCCCCGACTGGGCTTTGAACCTGTAGGCTTAATCTTGTGAGTGGAGCTCTCTCACCGTAGCGAGCGTGCGAGTGTATGCGCAGCCTGTGTTTGGCTGTGGTGAAGCAGCGTTGCACTGCACTACCACTCCCGCACCACCGTCCCATCGCTCATGCCGCAGCGCTTTTCTCTCCTCCGCTTGCGTTCACCGTTTTGATCGGAGTTGGCTACAGCTGCAGCTGTCTGCTTCGCTGCTTGCGTGGTCTCTGGCCAGTGCTGCTCCGCGGCCAGGAGGCTGCGGCCCAGGTAAACGTCAAGCATGTTGCAGCATCAGCAGCAAGGGGCCCCACGTGACAGCAGGCAGGTCGTCGTTGCTGGGTGGCGTGCGATGGCGGCGGCCCGTGAAAACGCACGCTATATTGTAAAGCAAGTCAAAAAAGAGTTTGTAACGTGTTCGTTTAAACACGTATTTACGAAAATGTCTGGGTGTTTTTTTTTATTATTCGAAGCATATGTTCAATAGAGACCTTTACTTTATGCTGGCTTTGTAAGCTCGTGTCGGGATCTTCCAATATTGGGATAAAGCGCCTTAACTTTGTATTTGCGTTTAATGATTTTGTTCCGTTATCAAACCGGGCCACACGCCTGACAACAAGTGCGAGCGTTTTATCCGCACTCCACGACGTTGCTCGCTTGGCTCTGGATTCGTGCCGAGCCGCGCGTGCCACGATTGTACGTACGGGTGAGCTTGCACGGCACTCGCCGATCCGCAGGGAACGTTGGTTGGCCACGTGGCTCAGGGTGATGCCCATTGCCCATGGAGAGACGCAGAGTCGGCACCACTGATATATCCTGGGTTTAATCCTAATTGCCAGGCGTGTTCGGTGAAAGCCCACGAGTTTGTGATATTTCGAACGTTGGACATGGCTGGGAATCTTACTCTGGTCGCCCCAGTTCATTGTTCAGCGTGCTAACCACCGTTCCACCGCGACACCGTGGCCTAATCCTTACCATAATAAACTTGGGTGAAACCAAATACGTCGCTTCTTCTCAATCGGATTTTGTGTTCCCCCATAACCAGATTAAAACTACTAACAGACGTCGCATTCCCGTAGTTGTTTTTGTACGATGTAAGAACAGTTGACTGAATTGTATACGCGTTGGTGGAAAGGCAGTTTGTGCCAATATTTGACGGAAATGGCCAAATCCCGTTGATTTTTCTGTCCATTTGGTCTTTTTTTTATCCTCCAAAAACAATTGGCACAAACGCGTGGTTTTTGCCCATGGTGCGATTCGGGGAGGCCTAGCGTGAGCCAAGCTTGTTATGTGTCACGTTTGATTCAAAATACTTTTTTTTTGTTTTTACATTGTCCCGCTCGCTCTGATTTTAGAACCTTTCCGCGCAAAGTAGTTTTTTGTAACTGCGTGCGATGCCCCATCATTTTCCAGATTATTTTTCAGGTTCTCTTGGCGTCTAAGTAATAAACGACACCTTTCAAAATAAACGTGCCCTGACGGATCGTGTGCGCCACTTTGTTTACTACGTTTTGGCAGCGTAACAAAACGCGGTGAAATTTCTCGGCATGGCACGCCGAGCACCGGTGGTAATGTTGCTCGTAGCCAGGCAAGAAACATTTTCGGGTCAAAACCTAATTTGCTTCCAGCAGAACCCCAACGTGCTTCTCTTGCAAGTCAAACTTACTGCTTCCTCCTATCTCCCAACTCTCAAATACAAAAGCACATTTCCTTGAGAAAGGTAAAGTGCATTCTGAAATCCCCAAAGGTAGATGTACGGAACGTTTGGATGATTTATTTTCATTATCATTCACCAAATACGCGGATCTTATCCTTTTGTAATTGTAGCCTGGTCAGTAAAGATAGATGTTTCACCCCCCCCCCCTGCTGTCAATGCTGTTCAGCTGCTAATAGATTTAAACGACCCAGTTGGCAATGCAGTAAACATACAGGTTGTAATTTTTTACAACCAGTTTTCATTCAGAAACGTTTCTTAATATGATAACACTGCACATCTTATTTGTTACTGATGTAATGGTATGTGTGTGTGTGTGGTCAGTGGTAGAGAAACAATTCCTAAACACTGCTTCTTCCCCTGGTGTGGGTTAGCCTCCAAGTCTTCGTTATTCTGTGCAGAACAGCGTATACACTGGATGTGTCATAGAAAGAAGGCTAATGGGGCTAATTCTTCAAGTCGGGGTTAATCATCATTTTTTTATTCCCTTTAATTCAGCTCTGTTACCCAGAAAAGCCTCACCGTATTAACTTTATTTCGGGAGCGGTCCTGCCAAGTTTTTGCAGCGTGGCCCTACGATTGCTACATTACCCAATTAAGAAATTTGTGGGTAGCTTTTTTCTTCAAATTATGACCGTTCTGCCGGTCCACAGTGGCTTGCGCTTCTTAGAATGACACCGTGTGATCTTTAACGTCCGCCGTGAAGCAGAGAGTGCGCGCGTTTTATAGTTGCACCCGTTGGATATATTCCACGTTGCCACGTTGTGGGCAATCTTAAGACAACCGCTGCTGACTTAGCACCTAATTGAGAGAGCTGAATGGAGTTTAAAATAATTAACAAACATTTTGTGTAAGACCCAACCCAAAAGATCACTGGGTCCACCCTAAACCGCATCCTCAAACCATGGCAGATGTCGATACCTGATGCACAAATGAAAAAAAAAATCTCTAGTGTGCGACTGTGGTCATCATACAACATGTAACGACGCAATGCCCGATCCGCAAATACGAAGGAGACATCACAGCGATGATACTCTGCTGCTCCTGATGGGGTTATCTGGCTTGAACACCCGAATGTGAAATTGTAGTTGCGCTGCATCTACATCAGCCATACGAAAGAAGAACATTGATCCGAGAGAAGTGATGGGCAGTGATGGAAGCTCGCGTCCCACTGAGCAATTGTAACCCAGCGGTGGACAATACGTGGATCGCTTTCCACGGGTGGACGGCAAAATATTTTGCTGTGGATCTCAGGACAGGTCAAAACAAACGCTAACTTAAGCAGACACAATTTGCGTTACGACTGATGGCAAATAGAAATCCCCGATAATGCATACATTATAAACTCATTTCTACCAATAGATGGCGTTAGTACGGTATGTCCTTGGTACAGGAAAACCTCGCCAAACGCGGTGTCTCGGCTCCACACAGTTTACCTAATGACGTCTTTTTCCGGAACATGGGGGGGGGGGGACGTTTCGGCCATACAGCTCGACGTTGCTAACACTTTTGCTAACATAGTTGTTAGGCCTACGAGAGGTGAGAGTGCTGCATCTGTTGGAAGGTCCTCTGGTGGGAATGAATGGACTGTGAGAACGATTTCTTTACCACGGTGATGCTTTACATGCGGCTCATGGTTCCATGAGCGTCTTCGAGGACGAGGAATGTCAATAGTCCGAAGGTGATGATTGAAAAAGTGCCCAGAGCAGATTCAAAGGAAAGCAGACATCCCGGGGGAAACACCCGCGTGTGTGTGGGGGGGGGACATTTCGTACAGATGGAACAGGTGGAGTCCACGTTTTTTTAAATCCTTTATATTAAGTTCGCTTGCTTGCTTGCTTGCGCGCTTACGACCGTGCAAATCTTTCGGTCGTTTTTTATTTAAATCCTTTATATTAAGTTTGCTTGCGCGCTTACGACCGTGCAAATCTTTCGGTCTTTTTTTAACCCACTTCCCGTGATCCAATCGAGCTGACATTTTCCACACAGACTCGTTGTGCGTGGCAATTAATTTTCGTGAAAAAAATTGCAAAATTTTACACTTTTTAGGAAAAAAACAATTATATTTACTTACCAATTGCTTAATGCTGCCAGGCAATCATCTGACCCATAGGTGGCAGCCATCTCAAGCCAGAGGACGAGAGGACTCTAGCCGCCACGCATATAAAGGATTTATAGTGAAAAACTTTGTTTTTACGGGTTAATTTTTTTTGTTCTCCCTGGAAGAGCGAGGGTTATGGCTCCTCTACACCCACGGCAAGGGATATTCACCATATATGTGTGCGATCCACAACCCTCGCTGCTGCCTCCCACAGCGCTGGATCTTGCAGCGTAGCCACTCTGCCAGCCCGACAGTTTGCGAACGATGCGTTGGGTGTTGAGTGAGGGTGCGTTTACGATTGGGCAGTTCCACAAAACAGGCAAATTCGCAATAAAAATCAAACTCTCCCTCGTTAACTTTGATCATCACACATATATCGATAGTTCAGTTTATTTACGTGCAATTTTAGTGAGGGACTGCGTTGTCTTGGTGTGGTCTGGGACTGTTTTTTTTGCTTTGCTGCCTTGGCCAAGATTGCATTTTGTGTTGATAAATCGTCAGGAATGTATGCACTATGCAATTTCCACTTATATATTTTATTTATGTATTATTTAGCGACTTGCTTAGCTTCCCTATACTTTGCAATCCTGTTGGTTTTTGTATCGCTCGTCGTTGTAACTTTCTGACCCGAACCCTTCAGGACATCACTGAAAATTACCTTTGAAGGTCATCGGATCCTTCCAGTCCCAAGTCGTGATTCTGATTCTGACGTTCGGGATGCCAATTTGAAGGCGATTATCTCTAGAATTCAGAAGGGGGTGTGAGCCGCTTGTGAAATCCGGCGACAGTTTGACGTGCACACGGGGCTGAATGCAGTCGTCACCTGCCCCAGCGCGGATGAAAAAGTCGGTTCCATCCGAGTAACCTGACACCAGCGCGGTGTTTTAATGATTTATGTCTAACTTGGTGTGATAAACTGACGAAGGAGAAAAAAAGACACTTGATTATTCTTATGACCCACACGTCTGAAAGCACGTAACTGCGCCACACGGTAAACCGGACACTGCAGCCTGAGCCGCACGTGATGACTTGGCCAGCACCTATGCGTGGGTGAGGCGTGAACGATGGGTAACCCGGCACGAATAGCCGGACAAACGGGGGCCCGTGTGGTGGGTAATGGACTTCGGACGCCACCGCGCTCCCGCAAACTCAGGCTGATCGTTGTTCTCAAGGGAAAACGAGTGTGTATGTATGTATGTTGAACTTCTTTCGCACCGTAGGTAATGGACCGTGCTAATCGGAGGTGTGGAAGCCGGTGATATATCCTCTACCTGTCAAAGCAAGTTGGTTAGACCCGGACATTGCATTTATTTTTCTTCCCTCTTCTTCCCCCAGCCTTATAAATATGCCGCACATGATCGTCACCCCCGCGGTGTCGGGGTGGCGGATCCAACCTTCCCCTGTATGTCTCAAACGAGAAAGTGATGCCTTGGTTCACTGCGCGTTTGGTCCTCGTGGATACCTCCCGAAGGATGGTTACGGTCGGGTTCTTGGTAAACATAAATAAAGTATGAGCCCTGGGTGTCCGAGAGCCCCTTCCTACTGCCCAATGGCCCCTATGCCTTTAACTCGCTCCGGCACCAGCTGCTGTCGCTGCTAATTACGGTGCAGATCTGCGCGCTGCTGATTACGCCCGGCGTCACCGCTGTTCCGGTTTGATCTGCTCCCGAGTTTTGCCGGCATTGTAGCCAACTCGGTTTGAATTAACCGGGTGACGCCGAGACACGCGGTGACCTCCTGCGAATGATGTCACGGGATTCTTTCACCTTTTTTAACCTGCGCCTTGCAGCGGGGCGGCACGCTGCGGTTAATGTCCCCGCAGAAAGTGGCCGGCGGCTGTGGCCGGAATTGAACTGTCGCCTCGACGACAACGAGGTCGGTGCCGAGCGGGTGACTTCTTGCCTGACCTCTTGCCTCACCCAGGGCCATCTGTGCCCGTCGCGCTGCAAGGACGGGTCCCCGTGTCGTAATCGCCGCGTGAATTTTTAGCTCCGTGGCGCGGGAATACTTTCCGTCTTTTCACATCTCCCACTGTCGCCACCTCTGCCGCTGTCCGCCTCGCCTCGTTCAATCATTCGCGCAACCACGGCTGCTGTCGTTGTGCAAAACCGCTGTGGCTACTCTTGCCCGTGCTTTCAAGTGAGGTCATAGGCTTTGCTTTGCTGCGTTTGTTCTGTCCGTCTGTAATGTAGGGGGTGGGGGTTGCAGATGATAAATCTTGTAAAGATGATTCAATGTGAGTTGAACTTGAGTCTAACGTTGTGTTTGCTATAAGGGACTCCTCATGATGGGAAAGCTGGCCACGTTGTGTCAAAAGGTTCCCCAAAATATGTCGAGGCGAAAGCAAAGAGGCACCACTGTAATTACTTTTCTTTTGCCATGACGGCGTCCTGCCAGTTTCCGTGCCTCTTAATGAAATGCCTCCACTCACGGACGAACACACGTCGGAAAGCGTTCCGTAATCCGTGCGTGTGCATGCGCACGACCATCCTGAACTTGTCGCTTCTCCAATTAAACTAAAACGAAACTTTTATATTTTTTATTTTACCAGGTGAGGCCGACTGAACTATGCAGCTCTTTTACAGAAGCGACCTGCCTAAAACTCAACAAAGTGGCTTATCGTGTGGAAATGTATAGCAGCCAAATTACTCCAAACGCATGTTGTTTCTAAATGTGGAGGGGAAAACCGGAGGACCCTGGGAAAAATCCACACGACCACGGGGAAGTGCAAACTCCAAATATACAGAAGGTGTCAGGGTCGGGATCGAACCCACGACCTCTTGTGTACCAGGCGAGGTAGTTAACATCTCCTAGCCACCGTGGCGTCCAATTAGTTGCAATTAATTGCAACGAACTGCTCCTGCTGCTCGTCTACGCTCGGTTGCGACCGACGGTGGCAAGGGAATGGGCTCTGCGTGTCCCTCGGCTCGTTGCGCGGACGGATGGCGGACAGGTGTTCGCCGTTTGCGTTTTGGCCTTTGTGCACGGACAGCGGCACGTACGCCGTTAAATTGGGGGCTCACCGGAGCCATCCGGCCGGGGGGAAGGGGGGGGGCTTTGTCTAAGTTTTTTTTTTTAACAGCATCGCGATTCCACGCAAGGAATTTGAAGCGCGCGCGTTTAATTATAGAAAGTGCCGCTGCGCGGCCGTTTAAAGCACTCCTCCGTGGGCCTTGACGTGATACCGAACGGGCCGCGTCCGACTCCACTCGTAAATGAAAGGCGCCTCGTGATAGCGGCGTGTTTTTTTTTATTGTGACCGGCCGGTTGTGTGGTCACGCTGAGAGGCGGCCTAATCTGAGCGTTTGGAACGGTATCGTCGCACGGGCAATTGTGGCCCGCGGCGTCTATATTTTTATTTCCCCGTTACGCCGCCTGCATTACGAGTGGCCGTTTTGTTTTTGCCGCTGGTTGGGGGAAGGGTTTCGTTACTTTTTTGCCGGGAGAGGAATTGCTCCGTCGCAAACGTTGTTGGAAATGTCCGTCCGTGGTTGTTGCTGCCTTGGGCAGGCGATGTTTTGTTGCCTGAACAAATTGAGAGCCGCGTGAGCAATCCTGAGGAAAAAGCGAGGCACTGTATATCTACAAACGTAGCTTTTACATTGTTATTTTGAGATTTTGTTATATTTTCTGCACAAAATACTAGACGGGACTGAAGCCATCTCGGCTGAAAGACACAGCGCGACAGACAGAGAGACCGCTGCCAGGCCGAACCGGTGAAGGAACCGGTGAAGCTAACAAAGGCCCAAAAGGCCTAGAAGGTCAAGTGGGAAAGAACTTGTGTGGAGGGCCTCGATTTTGAATAAAAACCCTCTGAGGAAATCTGTGAACAGAGGAAAGATGAGAGGTGTCGGTGCACACTAGCAACATTTCCACCTTCCAACTTAAAACAGGAAACCCACCGTGATTGGCTCAGCAGCCTTTTGTAATGTCACGTGCTCCGTGTGTGACTTCAGAGGCCATTAGCTCGAAGCGATCCATGGCGGTGGGGAACGTGTTTTTGTATTTACCACTTGCTGTGGGGAAAAATAACTACTTCTGTTTCAATTCATACATTCATGCCTTCTGTAAATGTAAATGTGTGTGTTTTGTAAATAAGATAATGGAAGGGAAGTAATAAAATAATAAAAATAAAACATGATAAAATAATTCTCACGACGTTTCGGCCACAACGCAAGCAGCCGTCCTCAGGTGAAGAACATGTCTGTCGATAAGACAGAGTCTAAAATTATTTTATTACTTCCCTTCTACGTGACTTTACCGAAAGAACCAATAAGATGAATCCCTGCAGTCACGAAAGCTTTAAATCGAAAGATAATGGAATTTAATTGCATTAGTGAGACAACTTGGCTGAGTCTTAAGACGCAGGAGTGTCCTGCATGTTGATGTCCGGCGAGATCTGTAATTGAGTGGCATGTGGGAGTTAGCCGGAGTAGCCGGGGAAAGCCTCTGCATATGAGGTAGTCAACACTCAATGCTCTGCTCAGATGGATTCACCAATCCCATTCCCTACTGCCATCCCTTGGCCTCGGCGCATTCTACCACGATTTGATGTTTGCAAATCACATTCTCTTTTTGTTTTCAGATGTGAGTGTTTATTTATATACATACTCTGTATTTATGTCAACATGTGGCCCTAGGGGGTGAATTTGAAGCGTGGCTACTGTCGTCACGAAGAACTTCCAGAAACGTCAATGCGAGGCCCTGTATGCATGTTTATATGTTGAACTTCTTTTTCACCATACGTAGCCAACTGTGCTAATCAGAGGTTTTGGGAGCTTCCTCCGCGGAGTAGAAACTGGGGTGACTCACGCCCGCCAATCGGCAACGTCCACCGGGCAGCGGCCGCCTACTTGTGGCCACGGCGAGCGGTCCCCATGGGCACGAGCGGTGGCACAAGCGGCGGCACTCGAACGCCCCTTCTCATCATCGTCGGAGGCCAGCAGCTCGATTCACAACACGAACGTCGCTTTAGAGTGGCCACTCCATTTACTTCACAGATGATCGCGCTCGACGACGTGGAACGGCCTATCCAGCAGGAGGCCGGTGGTCCTGGGGCGGTGGCGGCGGTGGCGGCGGCGGCGGTGGTGGCTACGGTGGTTATTGTGAATATATCATCTTACATATTCTCGGAGCGATGGATCGCGACATCTGGAGGAACATTCGAAACGGCGGCCCATACGAGAGACAGGGAGAGAGGAAGGGGGAGAGAGCGAGGGATAGAGAAAGGGAGAGCAAGGAGAGAGAGCGGGAGAGAGAGGGGAAAGCGTCGCTCGTTCAGCTTCCAGCGGTGCAACAGCCTCACAGGGATCCATGCGGCACATAAATGCGTGACTGCGTGTTTGTGAACGCGTGCGTGACCCGATTTTGTTCAACACGGTTTTAATAACGCACGATCACCCGCGGTACAGACGCTCGCAGATACAACCCGCGGCACGCTCGGCTGATACGGCGGCTCTCGTTAGTTAACCCGATTACATTTCTACAAGCTGCTTAAATAAGTTACGATTAATTGTCTGACACTCTCAATTACTCGTTGGAATCTGTATTCATCGGATCTCGTTAAAGCAGAATGAGAGATCTAATTAAGGCCTGCTTACTGGGACTGCGGAGCTGCGAGGCCGGTGAAGGTGTCGCTTGCTCTGGCTTCTCAGGGTTTTTGTGAGCGTCATGAGTAATTAATTTAATTAGCGCTGCTATTTCGTTTTGGGTTTTTAAATCTGATCACCGATTGCGATCGATGTCGAATCACGCGGCCATCATGACAATCATCACGAGCCTCATCGTGCAAAAATACAATGAATAAAATAAAATGAGCAGACAATTCGCCTCCTTCCCATATACATCCCTTGATGTAAAACAACATATATGAAGTATTTTTTTACAAATCTCATCAGGTTCAAGGAAGCTTTGCTCTGCCGATGAGACTGCGTGTCAAAACCGGTCCAGAGTTTTGCTTATGCTAAACCAATGCTGCTGACAATGATGCACTCCCAGAGGGCTGTGCGGCTGATTGGATATGAAAAAAAGGTGTTTTTTTTGTTTATGTGGAGGGACAGATGTGTGGGGAAGGAGGCGTTATCGCCCGTTTTCTGACTTCGCCTCTCAATGACGTGACTCTCTCCATCAGCAGAGAGCCCCGCAGGGTCGGGCACGAGCCCAGACCCGTGAGAGGTGGCGGCGGCCGGGGGGGGGGAGGCCTTCACGGTTGGATCGACTGGCCGGTTGATGACTGTGAGACCATGATGATGACGACGTCGTCGTCGCTCTCGCTCGCCGACCCTACAGGTCCTCGGACTCGGAGCCGTCTCCGAAGGGGGCAAGCTCCAGGTTGATGCCCAGGCTGAGCTCCCCGCTGGGCCCGCTCCAGCCCTGCGGCGTGCGGTTGAAGGTGGGCCGCGCCGTGAGCCCATCGGACCCGAGGAAGCCCCCGTCGGAGGACGGCTCCAGGGGCGGCAGCTCCAGCTTGGGCATGTGGAACACGGTGACTTGTGACGCGTTCTCAAAGCCGCCGTACGGCGTGGCCAGCCTGCGTCGCCACGGAGACCGCACGTCCACCGGACGACGGGAAAAGAGAGAGACGGTCGGTCGGGGTACACGAGGGGGGCAAAGATGACGGAGGGGTTCCCTCCGGTGCGATTGCACCACCCCCGCACTCAATGGCCATGCCGCCACCGCGCCCGTTACCTGTTGAAGCTCTTGAAGCTCGCCTTGTCGGCTGCCGGCCCCGGCTGGGCCATGCTGGGATGGACGGAGGCGAGCAGCTCGGGGTCGTCGCCGATGGCCTGCTCCCAGGGCGAGCGGTAGATGCGTGGCATGGCCGTGATGTTGAACGGCTCCGGCTGCTGCCCGGGAGCCGCGTGGCCTGGGGCACGCGGGAGGAGGCGACGGAGTGAGTGGCGCGGCGCCCGAACCGTCAGAGGCGCGGTCGAGGGCGCGTTAACCGCTTGGGGCGCTACGGTAGCGAGATGTAAACTACCTTACCTGGTATACAGGAGGTTGTGAGTTCGATTCTGATCCTGATGCATGTTGTATATTTGGAGTTTGCATGTCTCTCTCACCGTGGCAACGTGGATTTTTATCCAGGTTTTTTCCCTCTACATTTAGAATAAGCTTCACGCATTTAGAGTATTTGACTGCTATACATTTCTACGTGATGATAAGCTACTTCTTCTTGGTTCTTTCGGTAAAGTCACGTAGAAGGGAAATAATAAAATAATACAAATAAAACATAATAAAATAATTCTCACGACGTTTCGGCCACAACGCAAGCAGCCGTCCTCAGGTGAAGAACATGTCTAACGGAAAGACAGCGTCTGAATGAAACACCACCAGGCTTGGAGCGTATATTTAAGCTGGATTGGAGGGGGAAGAGCGCCTTGACAAAATAATTTGCATATCAATAGGAATTTAGCATATTTATGGGAAATGCAGATATGGGATTAGTCATTACTTGTGGAATGCGTAGGAGGTGGCCGGGGGGTTTCAAAGTCATAATATGCCCGTGCATTATGCAGGATTAGCAGCATCAAAGGGAGGGAGTAGTGTTAGCATTAATAAAGGGAAGGAATGTTAATAGTATGGAGCTGCAGCAACTAATATGCTTATAGACTATACATTGTAATATTACACTATGTATTATTCTACCCACCCTACTGTATACCACACTGCTGTATAGTCACTATACAATTACGATACTATATATTACCTTATACATTGTATTAAACATTACACTTTTATACTATTTATTATTATACAATCTGCTATACACTGTACCATTGACCGTCGCGTGAAAGGTACTAAGAGGAAGCAACGAAATATGTCAATGGGAGAGTGGTGATAGGGGACTTGCAGCGGAGCAAAGAATCCATTCTCTGCGGAGAATAAAAGATATATAGTCAATGCCAGTGAGTGGACTGCGGTCTGAAAGTCACCGTAAACGGGAACACAATCAGTTAAGATCCGAAATGGTTTATTACGTCCTTCCAATGATTGCTGAGCCAGAATCCATCTTCTCGGTTGAAATTGTTTCTGTGTTTGTATATGTGGATCGCCTCATGAACGAATCTCTCATGGTAGCCAGGTGGCTTGCAGAGAACCTCTGTCTTGGAGAAGTCAATATCATGTGAGCCCACTGAATTGTAACAGTGATCTGCCGTGGCTGAGGTGTTTGTCCTACCGTGTTTCAGGTCTGCTTTATGTTCACGGATGCGGTCCGAGACATGTCGTTTGGTTTCTCCAATGTAACTGCTACCACAGAGGCAACTTAGTTTGTAGACGCCAGGGTACTGTATGTCTGGAACCACATCTTTTACAGACGGGACCAGATCACGGATTTTATGTACTGTGTTGAATCAGACCTGGATCTTGTGTTTAATCAGGATTTTGGAGATCTTTTTTGTGACCCCAGCAATGTAGGGTAAGGTGATGGTTTTGAAAGGCTCCTCAACAGGATCCTTCTTGATGGTTGGAGTGATGGCTTTGTGGATTGTGTAGTCGGAGTAACCATTAGCCTTAAGAGTTTGGCGTACGTGCTTGAGTTCACTGGCAATGTATTCCTGGTCGGAGATGCATTGGGCTCTATGGTGTAGAGTCTTGATGAGGGAATTCTTCTGGGATGGATGGTGGTGGGAATCCGGTTTTAGGTAAGCATCCGTATGGGTGGCTTTCCTGTAGACAGAGTGGCACATTGAACCATCAGGTCTCCTTTTAATTGGGACATCCAAAAAGGGTAGCTTGCCATCTTTTTCGACTTCCATGGTGAATCTGATGGCTGGGTGTATGGAATTGATGTGGTCGAGGAATTGGTCTAGTACAGGCCGGCCATGTGGCCAGATGACACAAGTGTCATCTATGTACCTCTTCCATAAGGTCGGGCGTAGAGTGGCAGTCTGGATGGCGTCAGTCTCAAATTTCTCCATGAAAACGTTGGCTACAACCGGAGATAGGGGGAGCCCATTAGGGTGCCCTCAGTTTGTTTGTAGAAAGTTCCATTCCAGGTGAAGTATGTATTGATTAAGCAGTGTCTCACCAGGAGGGGTAACCCAGTATTCAGACCTTGATGAACCAAGTCTTCAATGATTGCGATGGTGTCAGGTACAGGAACTTTGGTGAATAAGGAAACCACATCAAAACGGACCGGATCCGTGAACATAAAGCAGACCTGAAACACGGTAGGACAAACACCTCAGCCATGGCAGATCACTGTTACAATTCAGTGGGCTGACATGACATTGACTTCTCCAAGACAGAGGTTCTCTGCAAGCCATCTGGCTACCATGAGAGATTCGTTCATGAGGCGATCCACATGTACAAACACAGAGACAATTTCAACCGAGAAGATGGATTCTGGCTCAGCAATCATTGGAAGGACGTAATAAACCATTTCGGATCTTAACTGATTGTGTTCCCGTTTATGGTGACTTTCAGACCGCAGTCCACTCACTGGCATTGACTATATATATTTTATTCTCCGCAGAGAATGGATTCTTTGCTCCGCTGCAAGTCTCCTACCACCACTCTCCCATTGACATATTTCGTTGCTTCCTCTTAGTACCTTTCACGCGACGGTCAATGGTATAGTGTATAGCAGATTGTATAATAATAAATAGTATAAAAGTGTAATGTTTAATACAATGTATATGGTAATATATAGTATCGTAATTGTATAGTGAATATACAGCAGTGTGGTATACAGTAGGGTGGGTAGAATAATACATAGTGTAATATTACAATGTATAGTCTATAAGCATATTAGTTGCTGCAGCTCCATACTATTAACATTCCTTCCCTTTATTAATGCTAACACTACTCCTTCCCTTTGATGCTGCTAATCCTGCATAATGCACGGGCATATTATGACTTTGAAACCCCCCGCCCACCTCCTACGCATTCCACAAGTAATGACTAATCCCATATCTGCATTTCCCATAAATATGCTAAATTCCTCTTGATATGCAAATTATTTTGTCAAGGCGATCTTCCCCCTCCAACCCAGCTTAAATATACGCTCCAAGCCTGGTGGTATTTCATTCAGACGCTGTCTTTCCGACAGACATGTTCCTCACCTGAGGACGGCTGCTTGCGTTGTGGCCGAAACGTCGTGAGAATTATTTTATTATGTTTATTATTTTATTATTTCCCTTCTACGTGACTTTATCAAAAGAACCAAGAAGATGAATCCCTGCAGTCACGAAAGCTTTAAATCGATAAGCTACTTGGTTGAGCTATCATTTGTGGCCGGATCGCTTCTGAAAATGAGCTACATAGCTCGGTGGGCCTTACCTGGTAAAATACAAAAAATAGTTTCATTTTAGCTTGTTGCAGACGTTCGCGGTTGGAATCTGATGGGCCACCCTGGATGTCACTGTGCTGTCTGTGCATTCACCGTCAAATGCTATGCGCCGCTTCACTCACAGTGGACGTTAGAGATCCCGTGACGTCATTCGCTATTGCATATTGTGCGCTGGCGTCACGGTCCATAGTTGCTAAGATTTGTGTTACTCAATTGAGATCGCGCACGGCAACATCGCCCCTACCACAGACCACGCCTGTCAACCGCAGCAGCAGCGCCTGCCCGTCGCTGTGAGAGCCACGGCGCGAATATTGAATGCGCGCTCCGTTATCCCTCGCACACACTCGACCGCTCGGTGACGTTGGCCGTTCATAACAACGTCGATGTGGCCTTGCATGCGACCTCAACGACCCCGGCCCCGGCCCCGACCTCGCCCGCCCGCCCGCCCACTCAGCCGACGGACGTTGGGGCCCGGAGCTCCATCACGGCCTCGGTCATCAGCGTCGTGCTCACGGCTAATTGCAAGGCCGACCGTCAAATGCCAAGTTCCGTGACGGCGTCTCCTCGCTCACCGGAGCACGGGGGCAGAGATCCCGAGATCGTCTCCTGTGACGGCCTCGAGGCGGTGATTCGTTCAGGCGATTCTAGGGCAATAAGTTGCGGCACCGTTGCCTATTGTGATACGTTTACCTCCCCAATTCTAGATACATTTGACCGGGAGAAGAGGTCACGTGACTACCTGAGGTTGTGTATGTACGTTGAACTTCTTACGTACCGACAATTAGCGTGGTTGGCTACATATGCTGCAAAAGAAGTTCAACATACATACATTCATGCACCGTATGTAGCCAACCATGCTAATTCGTGCTGCTCTGTAGATCAATCACATGGTGGGGGTGAGAGTTTAAGATTGGTTCCTTGAAGGATGCGCCAAATGTGTGGCAAAGGGAAGACCCAAAGCCAGACGGTGGTGATAGAGGTGGTGATGGTGGTGGCGGTGGTGGTGGTAGTGGTGGTGGTAGCAGCGTTGGCGGTGGTGACAGTCGTGGCGGTGGTGGTGACAATGATGGTGGCAGTGGTGGCATTGGTGGTAGCAGTGGTGGCGGAGGTTCAGAGAGCCGTGAGGCGCTGCAAGGATGGGTGGTGGTCGCGGGTTTCTGAGGAGATGGAGTCTGCCTCAATGGCCCGCGATCACAAATCGCTCTTTAACTCCATAAAAAAAATTACTTGCAGCGCCACACCTATTACCATCATTAGGGGAAAGAACGGTGATCCATTATCCGACCCCCAGGAACTGGTTTGCGGATTTACTGAGCATTTCTGAGGTCCTGGGGGAGGGGAAATCCCTCAGCCTAGAAAACATCGTGGGGATGACCCTGCTGAGGCTGCGGTGCCTCAAATATTGGAAGAAATCGCCCCCTGTGAGTGGCTGGCTGACGTGCCATCTGTTGAGGAAGTACGATCCAGATTCTGAGACCAGGAAAGGCACCGGGCAGAGATGATCTCCCAAGCAAAATGCTGAGGGAGGGTGGAGTTTGTGCACAGACTGTCCTACATGACATCATAACAACAGTCTGGACCACTGGACGGGTTCCGCAGGATTGGAAGGATTCCCTGGTGGTCGCCCTCTTTAAGAAGGGGGACCACACAGACTGCAACAACTACAGGGGTATCTCACTCCTCGGTGTGCCGGGAAAGGTCCTGGCAAGGATTTTTCAACATCGCCTTGCTAGGCACTCTGGGGAGAGGCTTGCGGAGTCCAATGCGGTTTCAGGAAAGGGCGGTCCTGCATAGATGCCATATATTTTGTCCGCCTGCTACAGCAGAGGTGTTGGCCCGGGCTCTGGGTTGTTCTTCGTGCTTTCGGAGTCCCTCACCCTCTGCTCACGATCATTAAGGACCTTCACGATGGTGAACAGGCCCGGGTAAAACTACGTGGCCGGGAGTTGGAGCCATTCCCTGTTCACCTTGGGGTGCGACAGGGATGTCCTCTGGCTCCCACATTATTTAACATCTATTTCGACCACGTAGTTCGTGAAGCCTTCGATGGCTGTACCGGAGGAATTTCCATCTGGTACAGATACAATGGGAGGCTGATCGATGCCCGGGTGCGGTCAAGGGATGGCTCCCTCTTGGTCAACCATGTTACGTATGTCGAAGATCTGGTAATTACTGCTGACTCAGAGGAGGAGTTGGAGGAGCTGCTGCTGAACCTGGAGCTTGCCACTTAGAGGTGGGGCCTTACCATCAGCCCCACCAAAACTAAGCACCTGCCTGGGTATTTTGTACCATCGGACATTCCACCCCCACAACTCCCAATTGGTGATGGGACAGTTGTGGAGAGAGTGGAGAGTTTCCCATACCTGGGCATTGTGCTAATGACCGGCTCGAGTATTACAGCAGAGTCCTTACTCCGAATCAGTCGAGCGGTATTATCTTTTCATCGGTTGCGTGACGCTGTGTGGAAGCTACCTGGTCTGTCGCACCGCACGAAGCTTCAGGTATTCTCGGCCACAGTCATTCCCTTCCTTCTCTAGGCTTGCCAAACGTGGACCCCCTAATGGAACATCTTTGCTGGTTATAACATATTTAGGCTGGCCTGCCTTCGATCCATCCTGGGTTTAATCAGGCAGGATTATGTGAGGAGCTCACAAGTCCTTTAAAGATCTGGACAAAGTCCCATCGGTGAGCTCCTCCGGCAGGCAATGCTCCGTTGGCTGGGTCATGTAGCCCGTATGCCCAGCCACCGCATGCCTAAACAGCTTTTGTTCGGCCAGATAGAGGGGGCTAAACGGGCGTGGCACGGGCTAGAGAAGAGATGGAGTGATGTGGTACAGGAGGATGTGGAGCTGAGTGGACTTGCCGATGACTGGTACCAGCGGTGTCAAGATCGGCCTCTGTGGAGGAGGCTCGTGAAGGACGCTACTGGGCAGTTGGAGGCAGTCGTTCTCCAACAACAACGGAGGGCGGAGGAGCGGTGCTCACAACAACAAGCGGAGCGCCGGGTGGCGAAAGCACAGCAAGTTGGCACAGTCGGGGGCACAGGTGGTGCATCAGCCAGTCATCTCGGTCAGTCGACCCGTGGCAACTGGGTCTGTTCCTTGACCTCCTGCCAGCAGGCGTTCGACACTTCACGTGGCCTCAACATGCACATCGCCTGGCACAAGCGTCGTGGTGACGTCACCGCCACTTAGTGGTGATTGGCGGTTGTTGTGGCGGTGGTGGCAGTGGTAGTGACTGTGGTGATGGTGGCAGTGGTAGCAGCGGTGGTGGTGTAACACCAAGCCCAGCTGGTCGGTTGTCGACTGCGCCCCTTCTATGGGAATCCCGTGGAACGGAGGGAGCGAGGGCGACGCGTGGCGTCGGCCACCGCCGCGACCCTCGCGACTCTCCGAGCCTCACCTGGGGCGAGGGCGTCCGGGTCGGTGCCGTCCTGGTTGCTCACGGTGCCTCCATCTGTGCCCCCGTTCACGTGGCCCGAGCCCAGCGGCTCTCCCGCCACCAGCTCTCCGTCCTGGCCGTCCACGCAGGCCTGCACGCGGCACGGACGCGGGGGGCGGCACGGCGTGACCACGGCCGCTCTCTCTCACGCCGTGTCCATGAAGCGGGTGGAGGACATCGCCTGTTTATTTTAAACTACATTTTTTTTTTCATTTTAGCTCTTTTTCAGAAGGGACCTGGCCACAAATGATCGCCCAACGAAGCGGCTTACGGTGTGGAAATATATAGCAGCCAAATACTCTAAACGGAGGACATGGAGAGGAACACGCAAACTACCAAATATACAGCAGGCGTCAGGGTCGGGATCGAACCCACGACCTCTTGCATACCAGGCGAGGCAGTTAACATCTCCTAGCCACCGCTGCACCCAGAGTCGCTCGCAACCAGAGGGGTTTGTGGGTTTTCGCAACATTTTTTCCTTTTGGGCGCGAACCGGCCACATTGTTCCATGGAAGGGGAATCTTCACCGCCGGCTCTGCAGGGCTGTGAGCGGGGGATAAGCGCGGGATGCTTCAATGCTCATCCGAGTTGGGAAATCGCTTTGAAGGAATTGGCCAAACGTCCCAAGCATTGCCCTGCTGAAGGTGAGCGTCGAGACTCGGCGACGCTTTCCTGGGTAAATAAAGGCTTGAATGTGCAGACAACATAATCGTTAATATGATATCATCCTACATTCTACACCAACTTAGGTCAGCCGGTTGGTTCAGCGGTAGAGCGAGCGGCTCGCAGTGGGAAAGGTGGCGAGTTCAAGTCCTGGTTGGGGGTTGACTCGGCACGTCACCCCTCCGCGGCGGTCGATAAAATCGGTACCATTTTTACAGGGAAGTCAAACGGCGGTTGCCCTGTGGTCGACCCACCCTAATGATGGGAGCGTGGAATTACCACCACTGGCTCTGCAGGGCTGTCGACTGGAGACGGAACACCGATGACTCTGACGCTCTCATTCGAGCCAGAACTCACTCCGAGTGGCTCCCCATCGCAGGCGTCGCTGTGCTGGGATTTACGCGCGTGATTCGCACAGGGTCACTCACTTATATATCACGGTAGCCTCCTGGTTATAACTCTCTGTGATTGAACAAGTCCCTCTTACTGAGTCGATGGGCCTACTCTTCCACGCCGGGCCGGCTGTCTCCGAAGACTCGGAGGGTGGGAGCCCCCTTATGTCCCCACGCTTTACCCAACGCTCCGATCGGCTACTCCCTGTGGGCTACACTCGTGTGCCACTCGGCTCCCGCTGGGGCGAGCTGCTCTTGTGCCCACCTCGCTGGCAATCGTCTCGTAGGTGAACTTCTCCACCCTCCTCTGCCTCCGCTGGAACATCTGTGAGCCCCTGTTGGAGTGCAGCGACAGCTCCTCCAGCATGATCTCCTTGGGCACGCTGATCTTCTTGCCCAGGTCCTCATCTGCATCTAGAGACGGAGATGTCAGAATATCAAAATCAGAATATTTATTTATACTGGAGGAGGAATCCAATGATCTGTAAAGATCTTTTTTTTTTTACAGATTTCCAAGTCGGGGAGGGTCAGAACGTTACAACACAGGAGTGCAAAGTATAGGAAAGGTAAACAAATCACTTCCATATATATCAATAAAACTAAACAATGTATCTTACCAGGTGAGGCACACTGAGCCATTAGCTTCTTATTCAGAAGCGACCTGGCCACAGATTATAGCTCAACCAAGTGGCTTATCATCACGTGGACATTTATAGCAGCCCAATTTCTCTACAAATGTGTAGGGAAAAACCGGAGGACCTGGAGAAAAATCCACGTGACCACGGGGGGAGAGACACGCAAACTACAAATACACAGCAGGCGTCAGGGTTAGGATCGAACCCCTGACCTGCTGCGTACCGTGTAGCGCCCTTGATCAGGATCCATGTGAGAAATCCAGGAGGCAGGGGGCCACGGAGGGTGGGAGTCACGGAGGGAGGGGGCCACGGAGGGTGGGAGGGGATACCGGGGGAAGGTGGTCACGGAGGGAGAGGTCCCCATCACATCCGCATTGGTGATGCCACGGTGGTGGTGGTTCGACTGGGCCGCGTTTGGAAACACGGAGGCGAAAGGGCGTCACGTTACAAACCCCGATGTGGCTGCAGCAGCTGTTGTGGATTCATCATCGATATCGTCATCCGTCCCTTCGCATAGCGCGGGCACTGCGCAAAGTCGCGGGAGTGGTGAGGCATTGCCGCACACCACGACCTCTGTCTGCAGGCCACTCGAGTGAGTTGAGGAGCGGCGTTTGACGAAACCCGTGGTCAGTGTTTTTAATTGGGCCGTGTTGCATCAATGTCACCACGGCCTCTCTCCGCTGACTCTGGTTGCCCATCGAGTCACCTTGCGTCCCCTTCCTCGTATAATTAAAATATATATAATGTAGGCAAAATCTAATTCTTCACTGAGACTTAGTTCGCATCTTAAATAAAGTATTGTTACAGTTAGTCTGCGGTTAAATGTGTTTTGTTTTCTTTAAAATATTCTGTGCATTTTAAGTTGACTCGAATAAACCCAGGTGTATGTATGTTGACCTTTCGCACCGTACGTAGCCAACCGTGCTAATCGGAGGTGCGGGGGAAGGACAACAAACTAAACACGAAAAAAGCAGTTCTTAACAAATGGGTTTTCAATTTAGACGATGATTTAAAAGTGCATAGTTCCTAATATCGGAAGAGAGACCGTTCCAGACGGCCGCAAGGAGCGCATCTAAAAGCGCGCGATGCGGTGACCGTCTCTGTTCGACGCTGAGCCAAAAGGCGCCCCTGCCGAGAGTCGGAGCCGCTGCGCCCTCTGCCCAGGCGATTATCGCTGTCTCGAGGCGCGTGAATTCTCTTCTCTGCGACGCGAGTTCCACACCACACGCTGGGCAGGCTGCTGTGTCTCACCGAGAGCGAAGCTCATCCGCCGTTTCAATATTGCAGCGGCATGAATGTTCACGCTCCGGATATTGATGCCCCCAATAAGGCCGCTGTTCTCATTATGCGGTCGCAGTGCACAGTGCGATCCAATCGAGCGGTGAAAGTGCTCGAGTGGTCTCGATGTGGTTTCATCGTTAACGTTGGCTGAGAGGAATCCGCAATAACAGCCTAAACGGAATTATGACCATAATACTTACACGCGCATGTGAGGTCTATTTTTCAGCAATGTTTTTATGTTGTTGTTCCGTGTAAAAATGGCCTATGGGTTCAATCGAATGCTTCGTGGGCTCCGCACCGCAGTTCACTGGGTTCACGTGACAAATCGCTGCAATATGCACGCGTGGTCGTATCGCCATCTCTCACAGTAAAGTTCATCGTGCCTGTCAGGGTGGTAATGTGGCCCAGAGTGACGTGGCCGAGAGCAGAGGGTCGGCCAAACTTTCAAAGAAGGAGGAGGAGGACCAGGCCAGGGGTTGAACCCAGGCCCCAGAGGCTGCTCACCGTCGCCCTGCAGGCCCCGGGCGATCATCTGCGCCTGTCTCTTCCTCTCCTTGGTGACGCTGTCATCGAACGCGGTGTCCATCCTGCGAGTCGAGGTCGCCTGCCTGTGGACACCGCAACGCACGCACGGAACCGCAACACCTTCGCTGATCTCGCCATGCAGCATCAACCATCATGCGAACTCCGCTCATCCTCGCAGCAGCGTAGGAGGTGGCGGCGTTTGACTATGGCCATCGGACAAAGGCGGTGGTCACCGCATCGCCCGCGTGCAGATGCGCTTCTGCGGCCGTCTGGAACGCTCTTCCTTCCGAAATTAGGAAGCCGCTGGAGGTATGCACTTTTACGTCTAGATGGAAAACGAATTTCTTTACAACTGCTGCTTTTTGTGTTTAGTTTGTTGTACAGTGCGAACGAACTTCAACATGCATACAACAAAGACGAAGATCCCCCATATAGCCTGCACAGAACCGCTGGGGTAAGTGCTGTTAGAGCACGCACCTATTCAGGCGTCTTTGTGAGACCGGCGTTATAACAGAATCATCCTAATCATTATTTATCCTGGAGAAATACGATGAGCTATGAAGCTCTTTTCACAGATCTCCAGTAGAGGTGGGTCAGAAAGTTACAACTGCAAACAATACAACAACATGATAGGCGTGCAGAGTATAGGAATCGAAAGCAAATATCTAAAAATAAATACGTAAAATATATAAAGTATATAAGTTTAAATTGCATAAGTAACATCGACTCCCAAGCTTTGGAGCAAGAATAGTCCCAGACCACACTAAGACCACAACACACAGTCCCTCAATACAATGGCACATTCAAATTGTACTATCGATACACGGCCAAGGATTAAAGTTACAAATCACATTGGCAAATGCAGTTTGCTGTATATCCACCACTAATCGTCTGCTTCAGGATGTTTTTGGAAGGGACATTGTTGTCAATCGAGGCAGGAAACAAGGTCGTTCTGTCACCTATTCCTATTCTTGGGATAGCTAACAGGCAATTCGATGGACGCCTTGGGTTTCTTTGGATTGATACTATGGGGTTGATGAATTAGCGAAGTAGAGCGCAGATTCGCCAATGAGTAGTGTATGGATGAACAGGGCCCAACCCCTCCCCCACTGCTCATCACAATTTGTTCGCGGCTCTGGTGACATTCACAATAGGCAGTGGGAAAAAACCCCTCGTGCCGTGAAGACTCGGCTCGGTTGGGCCAGTGAGGGCGCTACAGTGGCCAGGAGATGTTAACTACCTCGCCTGGTATACAGGAGGTCGTGTGGTATACAGGAGGTCGTGTGTTCGATCCTGACGCCTGCTGTATATTTGCAGTTTGCATGTTCCGCTATACATTTCCACCTTGTAAGTCACTTCGTTGGACGACCATTTGTGGCCAGGTCGCTTCTGAAAAAGATAATTAATTGATTAAATAAGACAGGAAACAGGTCACTATGGAATGTCTTGGTGGCAACAAAATGTGCAGCAGTTAAATTTTATTCTCCCCGTGGTGGTGCGGACTTGTCTTCGGGACCTCCTGTTTTTCCTTCCACATTGAGAATCATCACGCGTTTAGAGGATTTGGGCTGCTATAAATGCCGTCATTCGCGGCCAAGTCGCTTCTGAAAAACAGCTCTAGCTCAGTGGGCCATTACCTGATAAAAAAAAGTGTTAATAATAATCATCTGTGTCACGACTAACGACAGTGCTTCTCAGTGTCGTGTTTGTGGCCAATATTGGGCCAAGGCGGCCATGGCTCATTCCCTGTACAGAGTGCGAGCAAGATGGCCGCCTGAGGCGCGCGCTCCCAGCAGCGGCTGGCGGGGCCGTTTGTGAGGGGGCCGAGGGAGCCGGGGGGGGGGGGCCGACGGAGCCGGGGGGGGGGGGGGCGTGATGAAAAAAAAGATGGCCGCCTGAGGCGCGCGCTCCCAGCGGCTGGCCGCTTGTGGTGGGCAAGAGGCGCGAGCAGAGGGAGCCGACACTGACTCACTCATAACATCATACACTCACTCATCATACACTTGTAATGCGGGCGTAAACGACCTCCCGGAAGTGACGTCATGGGGGGAGGAGTTACGTCACGTGGGGGAGAGGGTAAGGGTCTATAAGGGGGGTAACCGGAAGCAGTCGGGAGTGATCGGGGACTGGGAAAAGTGAGAGGCCACGCAGGGCGAAGGGTGAGAGAGAGTGGTGAGGTCGCCACACACCCGAGCCACGAGGATCGGCACCGTCGGCCAACGGTGACCGACCCCGGGGCAGGAGGAACAGCGAGGAGGCTGCAGAGAGCAGCGGGTCTGCAAGGGAGGAGTCGGCAGCAGGGGTCTGTACGACGTGACAGCGGCGGGGCTGCTAGGAGGGAGTTTGGGCTACGTGAGCGACAGCAGCCTGGGGCTGCAGAGTGGAGAGTATATAGGGGAGTACCGTGAGGGAAAAGAGATCGAACCCAAATAAAGGACACAGGACAGAGAGAAGCGTCCGAGTCTTTTATTACACTGGTGTCAGAAGTGGGGTTCGAACCCACGCCTCCATTCGGAGACCAGATGTTGGATGATTCCTTGGTAACGTTACGTAAGCGGCCTGTCAAGGGGAGTGGGCGACTCTGTGCGGGCGGCGTGCCGGAAACCGCTCTCCGTGATGGCTTGCTGATGTGGAGGGAAGGGATGCAGGAACGCTGGCGTCTGGTTGTAGCGGCATCATTGCGGTACGAATTGATTAGGACTCTGCATTGTGACACGCTTTTACATCTGGGGGTGCAGAAGACGCTATTGACGCTGCAGCGAGACTACTATTGGCACGGCATGACGACGGATGTCGTCGGGCACGTTCGCGCGTGTCCCGATTGTGCCCGCCGTAAGCCGCCTAAACATCCATATGTACCGCCGATACAATCCATCCAGGTGTCTCGAGTTAATGAGTTGGTGGCGTTAGATATTTTGGGACCCTTTTCGCCATCCGCTAGGGAAAATAAATATTTGCTGGTAGGGGTGGAGTACCTCTCCCGCTGGCCGGTGGCCTGGCCTTTGCCTGACCAGTCAGCGGCGTCTATCACGGACACCTTTCTTTTTGGGTATGTTATGGACAAAGGGGCGCCGGAGAGGCTCCTTACAGACCAAGGCCGGAATTTTTCCTCCAAATTGTTGGGGGAGGTGTGTGCGGCGCTGGGTACAAAAAAAATACGGACATCTCCCTACCACCCACAAACGGATGGTATGGTGGAACGGCTTAATCGGACCCTGTCCGCCATGTGCCATACGGTTAGTGAAAAACAATCGGATTGGGATTTGCATATCCCTGGGGTGCTTTCAGCGTACCGGATGACGCCGCATGCGGCTACAGGATATTCACCGTTTTTTCTAATGTACGGTCGTGAAAACGTACCGCCGATTAATGAACAGTTGGGAACCGAGGCGAGGGGACCTGTCAAGCCTCTTCCTGATTACATTCAGGACACCGTTCGCCGAGTCACTGAAGCGCGGGTGGAGGCTCGCATGGCTACGGCCAAAGCCCAGGCTCGGAACGAGCGGTGTGCGCGACGTTCAAAAGGGGAATGCCCTTGGAAAACGGGGGACCTGGCCTGGCTCCATTGTCCACAGGTGCGGCCAGGTACCTCTCCTAAATTACATAAGCCATGGCAAGGGCCGGTTCGCCTCATCGAGGTTCCCAACCCACAGTCGGCGCGTGTTCGGTTTGGTTCTCGGCGTTGGTTCGTCCATACATCTCGGTTGAAACCATACGTGGCCCCTCGACCGGATGCGTCATCTCCTGAGGTTGCCTTGCCGGGGTCTGTTGCTGCCGACTCGCCCTTGCCTGCGCCTGCTGACTTTGCTAGAGCGCCTGTCGTGCCTTTCACAGACGAGCCGGCCGTGACGCGGCAGGGGAAAGCAGACCCAGCTCGGGGTGCGCCTACCACGGCTGCGGAACCTTTGAGGCCCGCAGCCCTTCCTACCCCGCCGCGGACACGATCGCGGGACGCCTCTGATGCTGCGCCTTCGGAAATAGGGGACCGGGACGTTGCCAGGCCTCCAATAGCGACAGACGAACTTCAGCCTGTCGCTCTTAAAACCCTGCCACGTTCCCGCTCGGCGGGAGGGCCACCGACCGTCCGGGACGGCCCGGCGACCCGCACCCGCTCGAAATCCCTCACATTTCGTTAATTATTGTGTTGTGTTCTTGTTCTTTCCGTATATTATCGTGTGTTCTGTGTCCTTTTTCGTATTCGGTCGTGTTCGCTCGCATTGCTTATTAGAGTTGTGTTCAGCCGAGGTCGGCTGGATTTTCTCTACGGGGGAGGGTGGTGTAATGCGGGCGTAAACGACCTCCCGGAAGTGATGTCATGGGGGGAGGAGTTACGTCACGTGGGGGAGAGGGTAAGGGTCTATAAGGGGGGTAACCGGAAGCAGTCGGGAGTGATCGGGGACTGGGAAAAGTGAGAGGCCACGCAGGGCGAAGGGTGAGAGAGAGTGGCGAGGTCGCCACACACCCGAGCCACGAGGATCGGCACCGTCGGCCAACGGTGACCGACCCCGGGGCAGGAGGAGCAGTGAGGAGGCTGCAGAGAGCAGCGGGTCTGCAAGGGAGGAGTCGGCAGCAGGGGTCTGCACGACGTGACAGCGGTGGGGCTGCTAGGAGGGAGTTTGGGCTACGTGAGCGACAGCAGCCTGGGGCTGCAGAGTGGAGAGTATATAGGGGAGTACCGTGAGGGAAAAGAGATCGAACCCAAATAAAGGACACAGGACAGAGAGAAGCGTCCGAGTCTTTTATTACACACTCACTCACTCACACATCATACACTCACTCACTCACACATCATACACTCACTCATCATACACTCACTCACACATCATACACTCACTCACACTACCACTGACTCACTCACACATCATACACTCACTCACACTACCACTGACTCACACATCATACACTGACTCACTCACACATCATACACTGACTCACTCACACATCATACACTCACTCACACTACCACTGACTCACTCACACATCATACACTGGAAGTGTCATGCTGCCAGCTATGGCTGCAAGTTTGGTCGTACGTGTTATGTATATCGTTTATTGTTAATTTTTTAATCACAGTTCCTATGATTACTGTTGTTACATTGTTTTTATAGCTTTATTTTGGTGATTCGAAAACATATGGTTAATCTAAATTGTCTTATGGTTATTGTTGACTTTCACCACATTGGGATTTTTGCACACAGCGTTTTAATGCGTTTTTTTATATATTTGCTGGTTTATTCCAGGATGTTTCTGTTACGCGTCGTTGCTTTAAGATGTTCTGTGTTCATATTTTGTTTGTTGCGGTTGCACTCGACTTAAGAGCCGCATGGCTCACAGGGCTATACTTAATACATGAACTTGGCTCTCTCTGTCTCGCAGCTCGGCACAAAAGACAGAGGCGGATAGCGGAGGGCATGCAGAAAAGCAGACTAAACTAAACTATTTTTTTTAATTTACTAGGTAAGGCCCCCTGAGCTATATAGCTCTTTCTCAGATAAGACCTGGCCACAGAAGATAGCTCAACGAAGTGGCTTATAATGTGGAAATGTGTAAGCATCCAAATACTGGAAACGTACGTTTGTCAATGTGGAGGGGGCCATTGTCAGGATGAAACCCTCCTGTATACCAGGCGAGGTCGTTAACGACCAACAGATACGTCGGAAAAGCGGGCAGACATTGCTTACGCAGATAGATGTAAAGGCGGGGAGAACGCACAGAGATGTAGAGCGAGCGAGCGATGGGTGCACCACAGGTGAGAAGCCGGCAGGGAGGGCGTTGCGAGAGACAATGCGGGGGGGGAGTGGAGAATGTGCCAGGGGGAGAGAGCGCAGAGTGGACACGGAGAGATGCCGTGGCCCATCTCTCAAAATAGCCTCACCCCTCACCCCTCCCCCCCACCCCTCTCTCCCTGCCAGAGCTCTCGCACTGCGCCGACACGAGGGAGTCAGCCCCGGGCCGTGACCCCGCCGCAGATTTGGGGCCGCGCCTCCCCATCAATGACCACCCCCCCCACTGCCCTCCTCTAAATCAACCAGCGGCTGCCCCCCCCCATTGAATTCCTTGCTCCAGGGCCCACGCCAAGCGCCCTCCTGCACCACGGCCATAGAGCGTGGGGGGTGGCCATGATGCCATCGTCTCACCAGGGGTGAAGAACCTGTGGCTCGTGGTCCGGCGCGTGACTTCACTTCACACGCTCCGTGACGTCACTTCACACGCCCCGTGATGTCACTTCACACGCCCCGTGACGTCACCTCACACGCCCCGTGACGTCACCTCACACGCCCCGTGATGTCACTTCACACGCCCCGTGACGTCACTTCACACGCCCCGTGACGTCACTTCACACGCCCCGTGACGTCACTTCACACGCCCCGTGACTTCACTTCACACGCCCCGTGGCGTCACTTCACACGCCCCGTGACGTCACTTCACACGCCCCGTGACTTCACTTTACACGACCCGTGACGTCACTTCACATGACCCATGACGTCACTTCACATGCCCCTTGACATCACTTTACACGCCTCTTGACGTCACTTTACACAACCCGTGACGTCACTTCACACGCCCCGTGACTTCATTTCACACGCCCCGTGACGTCACTTCACACGACCCGTGACGTCACTTCACATGACCCGTGACTTCAGTTCACATGACCCGTGACTGGGTTGTGTATGGCGAACGCTGTGGTTCGGGCCCTGGTGCGTGAAACTGTTAGGGTTCCCCCGGGTGTACAGATGGTCATACCCTTGAGGCTGCGGAAGTGGCTCGACCAGGAAATTACTGGGGGTGGGGTTCATTTAACCCCTTCAAATAGAGCGGTTCATGGTCTCGCCTTGATAGGGGCCCAGACGATAGTGAGGGGGGATCAGGAGCCCTTCCTGCAAGTATTAAACTAGGTACCGCAGTCATAAGGCGGATACGGTGTTGGCCCACGCGACGGCTGCGTGTTGTGAGACGGATGATGTAACCACTCGGGTCGTGGTTGCGGTTGAGCGGGATGCGGCGTTGGATGATTCATGGATGGATCCGTTGTGTGCGGGTAATTCGAATTTGTCATGGGAGCAGAGGGGCAAGTTGCGGGCATTGCTTCAGGAATTCTCCGATGTATTTAGTAAGGGTAAATTCGATGTGGGCCATACGTCCTTGATGCGTCACTATATCGATATGGGTAACGCCGTTCCCATTCATCAGAACTAATTTCGGTTTAGTCCGAAGGAGAAGGAACATACTCGTCAGGCGGTCGATGAGATGTTGGCCGCTGATATAATATAATCTCCCCATCAACCAGTCCGTGGGGAGCTCCCATTCTGGTTGAAAAGAAGGACGGGAGTTTGCGATTTTGTGTGGATTTTCAGAAATTAAATGAAGTCTCTGTGGCGGATGCGTATCCTCTCCCATGGATGGACGATTCGTTGGATGCCCTGTCGGGCGCACGGTTTTTCTCCACCCTGGATCTCTTGTCAGGGTTTTGGCAGTTGCCCCTGGATGAAAGTTCCAAACCAAAAACTGCGTTCCGGATACCGCAAGGGCTGTTTCAATTTAACTGCCTTCCGATGGGGCTTCACTCAGCTCCGGCCACGTTCCAGCGACTTATGGAGTTGGTACTGTCGGGGCTCCAATGGGATTCATGTCTGATCTACTTGGATCACGTGACTGTCCTTGGAAGCACGTTCCGGGAACATCTGCAGCAGTTGCGTGTGGTATTTGTCAAAATGCAGGCGGCTTATTTGAAATTCAAGCCGCAGAAATATTACCTTTGCAAAAGTCGGTTCGCTACCTGGGTCACATTGTTCATGAGTCTGGGATCGCCACGGACCCTGACAAAACTGCCTGTGTGCATAAATGGCCAACTCCCACGTCGGTGGGTGAGGTCGGCAGTTTTGTAGGGTTCGCGTCGTATTACCGCCGCTTCATGCCCGGGTTTGCGACGATCGCGAAGCTGCTCCACGCTCTTATGTCAAAAGGCCAGAGGTTTCAGTAGGGGAAGGAGGCCGCATTTGTTGCGCTGCGCGACAGCCTCTTGAATGCACCCCACCGTCGATACCACGATTTCTCCTTGCCATTTATGTTGGATACGGATGCCAGTGATTCCAGGATCGGCGCCGTATTGTCGCAGGTGGAGAACGCGGTGGAGAGCGTAGTCGCTTACATTAGTTGGGTACTGTCCCCCGCAGAGCAGCGCTATTGTGTTACACGCCACGAGTTATTGGCTATCGTGCACTTTGTACAGCAGTACCGCCCGTACCTCTATGGTAGGAAGTTCATGGTACGCACAGATCACGCGGCTATGCAATATGCGCTACGAGTTCACTAGCCGTTTGCACAACTCTCGCGATGGTTTGAAATTCTGCAAGATTATTCGTTCGTAGTCACCTATAGGAAAGGGTTGCGCCACTGTAATGCGGACGCTCTGTCACAGTTATCGCCGAAGAGCCAGTGCGCATGTTTGATGGGCACCGGCCATTGTAAGCAGGTGGATGCTCCGCCACCCGTAACGGGGGTGGCACGCGATAATACTATTGGGCTTACACATGAGGAATGGGGGTGCCTCCAGGCGAAGGACGCCTCCTTACTGAAAATACGGCGCCGAGTTGGTACGCCAAGCAACAGGAAAGGTCCAGGGGGTATGTCCCCCGTGGTCCTCCGAGATGGGCTACTAATGCGCTGGGATACGGAGGTACAGCCAGCTGCTCTGTGGGGTAGGGTAACGAGAGCTGCCCATGTACGAGTGATGCACCTAGGGGTGCAGAAAACGTTGTCTACGTTGAAGCGCGACTTCTTTTGGCCCAGGATCTTGGAAGACGTCCACAATGTGCTTACCGGAAGCCCCCGCCGAGGCTGAACCGACCACCGTTGCAATCTATTGAGATGTCCCATGGAAATGAGCTCGTTGCCCTCGACATCCTCGGGCCATTTCCCACCACTCTGAGGGGAAATAAATTTTTGCTGGTAGGGGTAGAGTACCTGTCGCGGTGGCCGGTGGCATGGCCCCTGCGGGATCAGTCGGCGGCGTCCATTACGAATGCGTTCCTGTATGGTTATGTATTGGATAAAGGGGCTTCGGAACGTCTCCTCATGGACCAGGGTCGAAAATTTTCTTCTAAATTGTTACAAGAGGTATGTGATTTGTTAGGGACAAAGATAATTGGAACTTCGCCCTACCATCCCCAGACTGACAGAATTGGTAGAGCGTTTACATAGGACCCTTACGTCCATGTTGCGCCAACAAGTTAACGAGGCACAGTCCGATTGGGACCGACACGTTCCGGGTGTTCTTGCGGCATATAGGATGGCCCCTCATGCCTCTACCGGGTGGTTCTCCCCGCTTTTTTTTATGTACGGGAGGGGATGCAACCCCCCCATGGAAGCCCAGTTAAATATTGAGCCAAGCAAGTAGAGAGCCAATGTGCTGGAACTTATGAGCCTCACCCTTAAGCGGTTCCGGTGGAACCTGGTCCCACAGAACCCTGGTCCCGTGGAACATGGTCCCGTGGAACCTGCTCCCGCGTGCATGGTGCAGCTTTACCAGAGGCTATGCTCATTCACCTTCATCGGCGGAAACGTTTGTCGGTGGGTGACAAGAGACCATCGCCCCCACAGGGTCACAGTGGCTGTTGGGAACCACGGACGCGATGTCCCCGTGCACTCCACGGTGTCCTCTTGCCTTCCATCGCATCATCGTGTTCATATCTCATCATTGTGTTCATATCGTAAGCGTAAGATATTTGTCCGCAATGTGTTCATTCACGATCATTGTGCGATCCCTGGATGAAGAGCGCTCCTCTATAAGTCCGAATTGCTGTTGTTGTTGTCGTCCTTTCAGGGGTTGTGTCAGAGTGGAGGACGCTGGGTTGGCGTGTTGCTCCCCCTTGGACCGGTTTGGTGGCGAGTGAAGATTCGATTCCCCTGCACGCGTTCTGCCGGGGTGTACATAATCTCTGGCGGGAAATGCTACTCGGCAAGACCCATGAGGCTGCTTGAGGGATGACGATTCATTATTCAACCGTGGCGATTTAAGAGACGTTAAATTTCCTTCCTGTCGTGTTTAGATCACATTTATTAACTTGGCACACGGTAAATTGTTACATAGTGGAGATATATTTGTAGTCAAAAAAGTTGTGAGATAATGTTTTCGTAACAAAGTTAAAGAGTCTCCCTTGAGCAATGGTCTGAGTCTCAGATCCGTTGCTGGCCCTGAGCAAGTGGTGGACACTCCACATTACTAGAGTGCCCAGTCTACCCTCTTCCTAATCAGCACCAGCATTGTTGGCTTTCCACCACCACATGGTGGAAACTCCACGTTACTCTGGAATGATCTTGTCGACCTTCAATGAACGCTGCTAACACCACCGACTTTCCTGGGATTGGCGAGAAGCTCGCGTTACTATGACAGGGCCAAGTGCATCCTCGTGTCATGCCACCACTGCGGTGAAGTTACTCCCCAACCTCGGAGAGACTGATGATGGTGATGACAGAGATGACAGCGATGATGGCCATGACGGTGACAGTGATGATGGTGATGATGATAATGATGATGATTAATGCATATGACAATGTTGTTCAGGTTGATCAGAATGATAATGAATTGACCCTGGCCGGGAATTAAACTCGAGGGTCTCGTATGACCTCGGCTTGCTGAGCCCAACTGGGCCGCATCTCAATCTGACTCGACTCAGTATCCTGCACACACACTGCGCGGAGTCTTCGTACACTCCGTGTCTCGTCGCGTGATGGAACCAGTCGTGTAGACCACACACACACTCACTCTCTCTCTCTGGCTACTGTGTTGTGGCCTGCCTGCAAAGTCACCGACACAGCTGCGCTAGCGAGAAAATAACTCCAGTGTTTTAGGAGTCCATGAAAACTCACTCACTCACACACTCACTCACTCCTATTGGAGTCCATGAACACTGACTCACTCACACACTCACACACTCACTCACATAGGAGTCCATGAACACTCACTCACACACTCACTCACTTACACACTCACTCACGCACTGACTCACTCACTGACTGACTCACTGACTCACTCACTGACTCACTCACTCACTGACTGACTCACTCACTCACTACACTCACACACTCACTGACTCACTCACTCACTGACTCACTCACTCACACGCGCTCTGCGACACGACCCGGCGGGTGCGTGTTGCCCGCGCGTTGCAGAGGTTCGCGGTTCGAATCGGGCAGGCCGCCCCGATTAATACGTGTGGGTGTATTAACCGTCGTTAAGGCTACGCCTCGTCGTCGTCTGCTTCGATCACGGCGGATGTCATAGACGCAGTGAGGTCATTCGCAAAAGTCGGTCCTCTGTGTGCCGGCAGGCGTTAGGGGGTGCCAATTTCGTTTTCCGGATTTAAAAAACGACACCGCAATGTACACATATTACACGAGAGGAGGCGATCATTGCTCGCCGACTGTGAAACAATCGGCAGGACCCTCCTGCAAACGACTCGTGAGACTCAATGAGACTCTCCTGGGCAACTTAATAAATGTTCGAACAACAACACCACAACAACAACAACCATCGCATGATTTTACAGGGGGTAAGTTCAACGCATTGCACATAGTCCGCACACGAGGACGGATCGCAGCGTTTCTCCTTCTCGCATGACAACTCGGGGGCAGCTGGAGGGCAGCCGGAGACAGTTATCGAGGGGGGGGGGCAGCTGGTGGGGGCAGCTGGGGGCAGTTAAGGGGGGCAGCTAGGGGGGGTATCGACGGGGGGCAGCTGTGGGGCAGCCGGGGGCATCAAGGGGGGGGCAGCTAGGGGGGTATCGAGGGGGGGCAGCTTGTGGGGGCAGCTGGGGACAGTTAAGGGGGGCAGCTAGGGGGTATCTAGCGAGGGCAGCTTGTGGGGGCAGTTAAGGGGGGACAGCTGGGGAAGTTTGGGGGGCAGCTAGGAGGGGCAGCTGTGAGGCAGCTGAGGGCAGTTAGGGGAGGGGGCAGCCAGGCGGCACCCAGGGGCAGCTAGGGGGGAGCAGCCGGGGCAGCTAGAGGAGGGGGCAGCTGTGGGGCTGCCGGGGGCAGCTGTGGGGCAGCCCAGGGGTGTCAGCTTGAGCGATGCCGTCCGAGTGGAGTTCGTGGTCACTTCAGAACTCATTCACACGACTGACCTGTGTGCACGGGGGGTTAGCGCATGAGGTGTTCGTGCAAGCGTGTTAGAGATGCGGCGTTGGTTCTGAGCGCGCGGTACCTGGAGCGGTGTGGCGGGGCCCTCTTGCTGGTGCCGGGAGACGGACGCGAGTGGCGGGGAGAGGTGGTGTCGTGCTGCCAGCGAGTGCGGAGTGGGGAGTGTGGAGTGAGTGAGTGCCCTTGGGCTGTGGGCGGCCAGGGACAAGCACAGACGACCCTACCCCACCCCCCACACACATAGCCACACAGCCAGATACACACACACACAGCCAGATACACACACACACAGCCAGATACACACACAAACATAGCCACACAGCTAGACACACACACAACAACAACCGCCATTCGCCACTAAGTGGCGGTGACGTCACCACAACGCTTGTGCCAGGCCATGTGCACCTTGAGGCCACGTGAAGTGTCGAACGCCCGCAGGCAGGAGGTCACGGGGCAGACCCAGGTTCCACGGGTCGACTGACTGAGACGACTGGCTGATGCACCACCTGTGCCCCCTACTGTGCCACCTTGCTGTGCTTTATCCACCCGGCGCTCCGCTCGTTGTTGTGAGCATCGCTCCACCGCCCTCCGTTGTTGTTGGAGGGCGACTACCTCCAACTGCTCAGTGGCGTCCTTCACGACCCTCCTCCACAGAGGCCGATCTTGACACCGCTGGTACCAGTCATCGGCAAGTCCACTAAGCTCCACATCCTCCTGTACCACTTCACTCCATCTCTTCTCTAGCCCGTGCCGCGTCCGTTTAGCCCCCTCAATCCGGCCGAACAAAAGCTGTTTAGGCATGCGGTGGCTGGGCATGCGGGCTACATGACCCAGCCAACGCAGCCTTGCCTGCCGCAGGAGCTCGCCGATGGGACTTTTCCCAGATCTTTCAAGGATTTGTTAGCTCCTCACACAATCCAGCCTGGTTAAACCCAGGATGGATCATAGGCAGGCCAGCCTAAATGTTTCTAACCGGCGAAGATGCTCCATTAGGGGGGTCCACGTTTCGCAAGCGTAGAGAAGGGAGGGAGTGACCGTGGCCGAGAAGACCTGAAGCTTCGTGCGGATGGATAGACCAGGTAGCTTCCACACAGCGTCACGCAACCGATGAAAAGATATTGCCGCTCGACTGATTCGGAGTGAGACCTCTGCTGTTAAACCGGAGCCAGTCATGAGCACACTGCCCAGGTATGAGAAATTCTCCACTCTCTCCACTACTGCCCCATCACCGATTGGGAGTTGTGGGGGTGGAGTGTCCGATGGTACAACATACCCAGGCAGGTGCTTAGTTTTGGTGGGGCTGATGGTAAGGCCCCACCTCTTAGTGGCACGCTCCAGTTCCAGCAGCAGCGTTTCTAACTCCTCCTCTGAATGAGCAGCAATTACCAAATCATCGGCATACATAACGTGGTTGACCAATATGGAGCCATCCCTTGACCGCACCCGTACATCGATAAGCCTCCCATTATATCTGTACCAAATGGAAATTTTTCCGGTACAGCTATTGAAGGCTTCACGAAATACGTGGTCAAAATAGATGTTAAATAATGTGGGAGCCAGAGGACATCCCTGTTGCACCCCAAGGTGTATGTATTTTTAACCGGGGGCCGCTCACCATCATGAAGGTCCTTAATGATCGTGAGCAGAGGGTCAGGGACTCCGAAAGCACGAAGAACAACCCAGAGCCAAGGCCCACTGATGGTATCATAGGCCTTGACCAGGTCAATAAAGCAGAGATGTCGGTCTTGTTGGAATTCCCTACACCTCTGCTGTAGCAGACGGACAGAAAATATGGCATCTGTGCAGGACCGCCCTTTCCTGAAACCGCATTGGGGCTCTGCAAGCCTCTCCTCAGCGTGCCTAGCAAGGCGATGTTGAATAATCCTTGCCAGGACCTTTCCCGGCACACTGAGGAGTGAGATGCCCCTGTAGTTGTTACAGTCTGTGCGGTCCCCCTTCTTAAAGAGGGGGGCCTCCAGGGCATCCTTCCAGTTCTGCGGAACCCGTCCAGTGGTCCAGACTGTTGTGATGTCATGTAGGGCAGTCTGTGCACAAACGCCACCCTCCCTCAGAATTTAGCTTAGGAGAACATCTCTGCCCGGTGCCTTTCCTGGTCTCAGACTCTGGATCGCCTTCAGTACTTCCTCAACAGATGGCACCTCAGACAGCCACTCACAGGGGGTGACTTCCTCTTCCAATATTTGAGGCACCACAGCCTCAGCAGGGTCATCCCCACTTTGTCCCACGATGTTTTCCATATGGAGGGATTTCCCCTCCCCCAGGACTTCACAGACATGCTCAGCAAATCTGCAAACCTGTTCCTGGGAGTCGGAGATTGGATCACCGTTTTCCCCCCTAATGATGGTAATAGGTGTGGCGCTGCAGGTTACTTTTTTGATGGAATTAAATAGGGATTTGTGATCGCGGGCCATTGAGGCAGACTTCATCTCCTTAGCAACCCCCGACCACCACCCATCCTTACAGCGCCTCACGGCTCTCCGAACCTCCGAGCGAAGGCTGCGGTAATCCTCATTCTCCGACGTGGGATGCTGTAGCTGAAGAGAGTGGGCCTGTCGCTTTTTCTCGGCCAGCTTGAACACTTCCTCTGTCAGCCAGGGTCTCTGGGTAGGTCTGGACCGCGTACCCAAAGCAGCCATTGCAGCTGCCTGAGTCACAGTCCTAAACCTCACCCATTTGCCATCGACATCTGGAGGAGTGGGGGACGATGCCAACCCCAGCCGCAAGCGATGATGAAATTCTCGCTTGCACTTTCATCAGCTAGCTGAGATCAGGCCACCTTAGGTTTGAATGGGGTCTTGGGTGTACACCCACCACCGGAGTGGAAGAATGGCAGGCGCATCTTACAGATGACTAGTTGATGGTCAGAGGGTAGATCAGCTCCACGGTAGGTCCTGGTGTCAAGAACATGGGCTCGCATCCACTGGTCCGTCACTATGTAGTCCAGCAGATGTTCTTGCTTGGACCCGGCATGTATCCATGATGTTGTGTGGATGCGCCGATGCCGGAACAGTGTGTTGGTAATTACAAGCCCATGGGCTGCACAAAAATCTAGCAGCCTCCTATTGTTGTTATTGAGCTCATCTGGCCCATGCCTTCCAATCACTCCAGACCTGGTGCCAGCATCATGACCAACTCGAGCATTGAAGTCACCCAACAAGATGAATCTATCCCGAGGGGCCACTTTAGCCAGCACCTGTGACAGGCGGTCATAGAAGGCATCTGACTCATCGGCTTTGCCTGCATCCCTCCACGGATGTTCGTCTCACCACTCCTCGCCTCTGGTTGATGGGAAGGCGAGCCAAAAGTAGCCTGGGGCTTACAGCTTCCCACACCTCACCGACACGCTCCCACGCCCCCTTCATTCTTTTGTTCAGAAGAAGAGCCACACCATGTTGTTTGGCAGTCTCCTGCCCCGAGTAGAGGACTGTCCACCCCTCATGGTGGAAGGAGCCAGAGCCGGTCCACCGGACCTCCTGAATGATATACACACACACACATAGCCACACAGCCAGATACACACACACACACATAGCCAGATACACACACAGCAAGATACACACACACGCAGCCACACAGCCAGATACAAACACACACATAGTCACGTACACGCAGCCAAATACACACAGCCAGATACGAAACAAAGATCCCCCGTATCGTCTCAACAGACTGTAGGTGCAACTGCTGTTAGCGAGTCGCACCTATGAAGGCCGGAACGGCACACGAGGGGGTGGGTGGCCAGCACCATGCCCGGCCGCCTTTGTTTCCCCAGTAGCGATGTTCACACACTGCACCAGGTATTCATTTGAGGCTGAGCCAACCTATAGGGGAGGCCCAGGGCCGGTTCAGATAATCGTCACTGGGTGTTGACCGTGAGCGGGAATCAAACCCCGGTTCGCCGCGCAGCGCGCTAACCGCAACACTACCGCTCCCCACATAGACGCATACACAAAGACAAATGTTCCCCGTATATCCTTTAACAGACTGTTGGGGCAAGTGCTGTTAGCGGGCAGCACCTCTTCACACAGATGCAATGACTACGGCTGCATACGCCCGCACCCCCTGTGACATAACCGCCCTTAATGCGCCCACATCTCTCACCGGCTCTCAAGAGCTCAGCAAGTTTGTGCCTGGTTGCAACGTAGATGAGGGGCGACCACCACCAGCATCGTCACCACCACGACCAGGGCTTGCCAGGTGTTGTAGGCGCGGTGGCTCCTGCGAGCTGTGGGCCCAGAGAAGCCAAGTTGTCTCCCCCCCCCCTCGTGTGGGGATTCTCTCAGCTGGCGGACAAAGCGACGAGTCGGGGACCCCCCTGACAACCAGCACGAAATTTGTTTTCAACAACGGTGTAAAAACAAGAACAGTAATTATTTAAAACGCGGTTTAAATTTAAATGTATTTGAATGAAAATGCTTTAATTTACGTTCCACATTATATTTTAAAGTCACTCGCATTTAAAAAACTACGCCAAATAAAATATTGGGGCCCCACTCCACCGATTGCCCCCCCCCCGCACCCTGAGCTTATGATGTCGTTAACCACCCCACGGGATTTCGCCAAACTCCTGGACGCCTGTGGCAAAAAACGTTACAGCTCATCGCATTCCTCCAGTGTGGGCACGTGTTCACGACGATCGTTGTCAATCAGCGACAGGCGCCGAATATTCACGATAATCATCGACAGGCGCTGAAGCGTGGACGAGGACGACAGCGGCTGGACGCAGCGGCTGGAGGCAGCGGCTCAGACCCGCAGGAGGGGACGGCGAGAGAGCACGGCACTGACCGACGACTGAGATTCAGCACGGCCCCTTTGTGAGCCAGGCAGAGGCACGGGGCCCATGGGGAGATGCACGGCAGAGAGAGAGACGCGGGGAGACGCGGGGAGATACACGGAGGCTTAGGCACGGATCGCAGGCGCCCCCGTGTGATGGGCAGTGGAGACGCGGGAAGTGGGGAACCACAGAGGCTCAGTGGAACTGACTACGTACGGTGCGAAAGAAGTTCAAGGTACATACTGAGACACTGAGAGGGGAGATAGTCTCTACTGAGACACCCAGAGGGGAGAGAGTCTCACTGAGACCCCCAGAGGGGAGAGAGACTCACTGAGACACCCAGAGGGGAGAGAGTCTCACTGAGACACCCAGAGGGGAGATAGTCTCTACTGAGACACCCAGAGGGGAGAAAGACTCACTGAGACATCCAGAGGGGAGAGAGTTTCACTGAGACACCCAGAGGGGAGAGAGTCTCACTGAGAAACCCAGAGGGGAGAGAGACTCACTGAGACACCCAGAGGGGAGAGAGTCTCACTGAGACACCCAGAGGGGAGAGAGTCTCCACTGAGACCCCCAGAGGGGAGAGAGTCTCACTGAGACACCCAGAGGGGAGAGAGTCTCCACTGAGACACCCAGAGGGGAGAGAGTCTCACTGAGACACCCAGAGGGGAGAGAGTTTCACTGAGACACCCAGAGGGGAGAGAGTCTCACTGAGACACCCAGAGGGGAGAGAGACTCACTGAGACACCCAGAGGGGAGAGAGTCTCACTGAGACACCCAGAGGGGAGAGAGTCTCCACTGAGACCCCCAGAGGGGAGAGAGTCTCACTGAGACACCCAGAGGGGAGAGAGTCTCCACTGAGACACCCAGAGGGAAGAGAGTCTCCACTGAGACACCTAGAGGGGAGAGAGTCTCACTGAGTCACCCAGAGGGAAGAGAGACTCACTGAGACCCCCAGAGGGGAGAGAGACTCACTGAGTCACCCAGAGGGGAGAGAGACTCACTGAGACCCCCGCGTGTACCGGCTGCCACCCTCGGCGTCACCGCAGGGCTGTGGACCCGGCCTCGGGGTGAGGGACGTCCCTCAGGGCCCTGACCTCCGATCGTCACGCCGCGCTCCGTGGCTCTGAGCGGGGCCAGCGTGCGCACATCATACCGCAAACTCACGGCCAGTACCGTGATAGTTTACTAGGACGGGGCCTGTAGCATCAAGGGGCCTTAAATAAAACACACACAAGTATTAAAACACAATTTTTTTGCTTGCATAGTGAAGTAATTGTACTTTGTTCATTTGCTATATTGCCGGATAATACTGTAAAGGGGAGCCGACACGAGATTGCAGGGGTCTCGTCCTTTATTCCTTTTCTTCCATTCACACCTGTCCCCAGCCGTCCCCATCTCGTTCCCGCCAAAGGCCCCCTCTTCCCGCCCGTTCTCTCCTTATATCTCCTCGATCACCCCTCCCACTAACCCATCTATTGGTGGGAATCCTTCCCCTGACACCCCTACATCACCCCCCCCCCCCCCCCCCCCGGAGAAAAAATAACCGTCCTCGGTTCTGCCTCCCACATGGACCATTTAAGTCTCCCCATGCCTCCCACCACTGACAGTGACGACAGCCCTTACCCCCCCCCACAACCATACAATGCAATATAACACAACGAATCAATTGCGCGGCCTGCCCAGGTCTCCAGCCAGCATCCCGCAACAGCCCGGACATCCACAGGCAGCAGATGACCGTGGCGGCCCCCTCCTTCGAAGGCCCTCTCGTCGCGGTCCCTGGTTCGGTGGTGCCGGTGTCGCCTTGCCTGGCGCCGCTGTCTCTCCGGCCCCCGCTCGTGCTGCCGCTCCGTCAGGCCTCACAGGGGGTGCTGTAGGTGACAAGGGAACACAGGGCACCGAACCCCCTGCCGGTCGGCGTGTGGTGGTCGGCGACCTTGGCCTGGGTAGGGATGATGATGATGTTGGTGGTGATGTTGGTGAAGATGACGGTGGAGAGATGTATGGCTTAAGGCGGGTGGGGTGTACAAACCATCGTCGCTTACCCAGTTGGACCTGGACGCACTGCGGTCGGAGTGCTTTAATGACCTCGACCGGCCCTTTCCAGGGTCGGTGCAGCTTTGGTGAGAGGCCAACCGGCACCTGAGGACAGTGTAGCCATGCCTGGTCCCCGACTTTAAAGGGCTTGGCTGTCACTGTCCTCTCCCGTATCCATACATTACTCTCTTGGCTCTTGGCCGATGCGGCCTTGGCTGCTTGGCGGGCCTCTCTCAAATAAATGAGGGAGGTCTTTAGTGCCTTCGGCCATGCGTCGGCTCTTGCAGGAATGTCCGTCAGCTGCACCTCAATAGGCGGAACGGGATCCCGTCCGTACATCAGGAAAAACGGCGAGAACCCCGTCGCCGCGTGTGGGGCCACCCTGTACGCCGCTAAGACCGATGGAATGTGGAGGTCCCAGTCGGAATGGTTTTCGTCCACCACTTGGGACAGCATGGCCGCTATGGTGCGGTTAAGCCGTTCTACCATCCCATCGGCCTGGGGATGATATGGAGATGTTCGGACCTTTTTAGTGCCCAGGATAGAGCAGACGTCCTTCAATAGCTGTGAGGAGAAATTCCTGCCCTGATCCGTGAGCAACCGCTCCGGTGCCCCCTTATCAAGGACATAGCCTCCCACGAAGGCATCGGCGATGGTCTGTGCCGTTTGGTCCGGGAGGGCCCACGCCATCGGCCACCTCGTGCAGTACTCGACTCCGACCAACAGGTATTTATTTCCCCGTGGCGTGACCGGCAGCGGTCCCAGGATGTCCAACGCAACCAATTCGTTGACCCTGGTCACCGTGATGGGCTGTAGGGGCGCCCGGCTTACCCGGGGTGGCGGCTTTCGCCGCGCACATTCGACGCAGGTAGCGACCCATCGATGCACGTCAGCGGTCATACCTGGCCAAAAGTACCGACCCTGTAATGTGTACAGTGTCTTCCGCCCCGCCAGGTGCAGCAGCTGGCGGCCGTGTACGTCCATAACCAATTGTTGACGCAGCGACTCCGGAACTACCAGGCATCGCCGGCGCCCTGTCGGGTCCCATCGCATGAGGAGATCCTCCCATACGATGTACTCCTCCCCCCCTGCCTCTGCTGAGGCGCGTAATGTTCGCAGTGGGGCTTCCTCCAGCTGTAGCCATCTCCAATCGTCCAAGGTCAGCCCCAGGTCGTGGTCGGTCAGCTGGACCTCACCCTGTGCGCCCTCCGCCGTGCGTAAGGGAGCGATGACCGTCCCCTCCGGCCTCGCCTCCTTGCAGCGTGCCCCGCCTGTGGTGCATGCACAAGGGCCCTGGGGCGCCAGTCGGGACAATGCGTCTGCGTTGGCATGTCTGGTCCCTTTGCGATGCACTACTTGGTACCTGTACTCCTGCAGGCGCTCTATCCATCTGGCCAGCTGGCCCGAAGGCTGGTCGATGTGGAGCGAATACTGCAAGGCCGCGTGGTCAGTGCGGACCGTAAATTTGCGACCATACAGGTTGGGTCGGAATTGCTGCACAAAGTGAACGACTGCCAGGAGTTCCCTACGTGTGACGCAGTAGCGCTGCTCCGCTGATGAAAGCACGCGACTACCATAGGCGATAACCACCTCCCGACCCTGCTGGACTTGCGACAAAACACTGCCGATGCCCACGTCGCTGGCGTCCATGTCCAGGATAAAGGGGAGGCCAAAATCCGGAAAGGCCAATGGTGGTGCATCTGTCAGACGTGAGCGCAGCTGCTGGAATGCCTCTTCCTCCAGAGGGCCCCAATAAAACCTCTGGTTCTTCGCCGTCAACACGTGCAAGGGCTTGGCAATGGTTGCGAAGTTGGGCACAAACCGGCGGTAGTAAGAAACGAAACCCACAAACCGGCGTACCTCCGGAACCGTTGTGGGAACAGCCCAGGCCCTCACGCAGGCCGTCTTTTCCGGGTCTGTAGCCACTCCAGACTCACTGACGACGTGGCCCAAGTAGCGTACCGACGACTGCATAAGGTGGCACTTCGACGGCTTGAGCTTCAAGTTCGCGTTCCGGATCCGCAGGAACACCTGACGTAATCGGTCAATGTGTTCCTCGAATGATCGGCTGAAAACAATGACGTCATCCAGGTAGATGAGGCACGTTTCCCATTGGAGGCCTGCTAAGGCCAACTCCATTATGCGTTGGAACGTTGCCGGCGCAGTCTGGAGGCCCATAGGCAGGCAGTTGAACTCGAACAGGCCCTGTGGTGTCCGGAACGCTGTTTTAGGCCGGGAGTCCGCGTCTAGTGGGACCTGCCAGAACCCGGACAATAAATCCAGCGTACTGAAAAATTTTGCTCCCGCCAGTGCATCCAATGAGTCGTCGATACGTGGTAGGGGATATGCATCGGCCAGCGTGACGGCATTGAGGCGTCGGAAGTCCACACAGAATCTCAGTGACCCATCTGACTTCTTGACTAGGACCACCGGTGCCCCCCAGGGACTCGAGGATGGAGAAATTACGTCGGCCCGCAGCATCTCCTGCACCGCTTGTTGAATGTGCCCTTTTTCCATTGGGCTCATTCTATATGTGTTTTGGCGCAGGGGTGCGGCATCTCCCGTGTTGATGTGGTGCTGTGACAGATTTGTGCGCCCTAGGTCGAACGGTCCCCGGCTGAACACGTCCAAGAACTCCTGCAATAACGAGTGCAGCTGCTGTTTCTGGTCGGGCGGCAATCCCGGCTCAGGCCCCGCCAGCTGGTCCATCCACGATTTGGCCCCTCTGTCCTCGGACTGGCTGATGCTGCCTACAAGCTCGGGCTCTGTCCCTGGGGCTCCTAGTGACAAGGGACTAACGTGGGCCAGAACTGTTCCCTCCTGCACCGTCGCTGTTCTATCGGAGGTGTTCAGCACCTGAATGAACAGATGCTGGTTCCTCTGTACAATAGTTTCGGCTCCCACCAGCGCATGGCGATCCATGGCTGCTGACGCCGGAGACACCAGGATGGGTGAGTCTGGTCGGGCTGTCACGAGGGGGGACCGATATTGCAGCGGAACCAGCATCTGGGCTGCCGGGGGAATGGAGACAGACTTACTGACCAGAGCCTGCACGTAGGGTACACCCCGGCTGGCCCCACTCCGCCTTTAGGAAATGGAAATGCGTTCCCTGGACTTCCACCCGCCCATTGGCCAGATCGATTTTCATTGGCATCCGCCTCAGAAAGTCCGTCCCCAACAGGCAGGGTACGGGCAACGTTGCGGAGACAAGGATGGGTCCTGCTACCGAAAGCTGCCCAATCTGTATCGGGGCTTCAACCTGGCCCAGGAAGCCCATGCTGCCTCCATTTGCTGCAATGAACGTTGTCTTGACGGGGACTAAAGGTCGGATTTTATCCGGCAGCATCTCATGCATGGTGCTCGAGATGATCGTGGCTGATGCCCCCGTATCCACCAAGATACGTGCCGACACTCCCGCGATTTCACCGACCAGGACCGAGGTTCCTGACGTGGCCGCTACCACCCGCCTTGCCAGCTTCCTCCATTGTGTGGCTGAGTCCGGCCACTGACCAGGCGGCGTCTCGTTATCCTGTGGTGCATGGTGAAATGATGGGGGATGGATGTGGATGGACTGAAGATGGGGTTCCTCCCGTTGGAGTGCGTCGCAGCAGGGTGAACGCGCCCTTGTTACATAGTGTGGGCTTACCCCTGGGTTGCGGGCTGGGCTCTCTATGTGGTGCAAATTGCCCCCCCTTGGTGACGTAGGATGGGCCCCCCTTGTGGTGTGGGGGGGCCCCCCCATTGTAGGGGGCAGTGGGGACTGGGCGGTGGACCTTCCCGTGAGCCCCTCCCTTCTCCCCTCCCTTTCCTTTGTCACGGGGGCGTGGTCCCCCTGGTTCCGTCTCGCTCTGCCGCAAAGCGGTGGCGAGGCGGGCCGTGGAACTGCTCCAGGGCGCAATGTCAATCGTGTGGGCTGCCTCCGCCCCCGGCCCGTTGCCCCTGGCAACTCGCCGGCGTCCCAGGTAACCGGTGACGTCACACCCGCCGGCGACGTCACGCCCGCCCGCGAACCCACGCCCGCCCGCGACGTCACGCCCGCCCGCGAAACCCCGCCCGCCCGCGACGTCACGCCCGCCCGCGACGCCACGCCCGGCATCGACGTCACTTCCGCCCGCGACGTCACCTCCGCCCGCGACGTCACGTCCGCCCGCGACGTCACCTCCGCCCGCGACGTCACCTCCGCCCGCGACGTCACGTCCGCCCGCGACGTCACCTCCGCCCGCGACGTCACCTCCGCCCGCGACGTCACCTCTGCCCGCGACGTCACCTCCGCCCGCGACGTCCCTCCCGGCCTCGGCGCGACTCCCGGCGCGGTCCCCGGCCTCGGCGCGATCCCCGACGCGGTCCCCGGCCCCGGCGCGATTCCCGGCGCGGTCCACGGCCCCGGCGCAATTCCCGGCGCGATCCGCAACACCACTTTCGGCCGCGACGTCACTTCCGGATGCAACGTCACGTCCGTTCGCGACGCCACTCCGGGTCGCGACGCCACTTCTGGTCGCGATGCACTCACAGGCCCCGGCGCTATCCCCTTCCCCCGACCAGGACAGTGGGGACCGGGAAACGACACCACTGGCGCCCACCCCGAGGAGACTCCAGGTGAGTTCGCGGCGTCGGGATTGTAATTACTCGGCCTGACCGAGAGGCCGGGTGGGACGGCGTCACTCGCCTGGATCCTGTCGGCGTTCGGCCCCGGCGGGTTCCAGGTGACGTTGGCGGCCTCCGGCTCCGTGCGGCACCCCCTCTCGACCACAACGGTGACAGACCCACGGGGCGTTCCGTCGGGGGGGCTCAGCGCGATGTTGTAGAGGCGGCTGCCAGCGACGCGGCGGCTGGTCGCGTCCCTGGTCCCTCTGCTCCGCCAGTCCCCGGATCACCGCGTAAACCTCCCGCAGCGATGACTCCGTCTCAGACGTCGGCGGTCCGTTCCCAGCTGCCCCACAGGCAGCCTGTGGCGACGGTGCAGGTTCGGCGGTTAGTGTCGCTGGACCCAGTAGCGCCGCGGCAACGGCTCGGCTGTTCCCCCCCGCCGCGCCAGCCACCGGGCCCACGGGTGGCGCCCGGCCCATGACCTGCTCGTGGGCTTGGATGGTCCGGGCAGCCCACAGCGAGGTGCGTTCCTCCGGCGTCACCACGGGCATTACAACGCCGGCGCGGCAAGCGTAGGCGATGAGGTGCTCGACCACGAGGTCCTCGAGTGCTTCTTCAGCCAGGCGAGGGAAAGCTCTCCTCGCCAACACGAGCAGCGCACCCCTGTAGGCTAAAGGGGATTCTTTAGCCCCTCGCTGGCGATCCTGGAACCGTTTAAAGGCTCCTTCTGCCGGGCAATAGATCTCCCCCAAAGCCTCGTAGGCCGCCTGTAGCGTGGACTTGCTGTGCGAGGGAAGGGAGGTGTAAGAGGAGAGTGCTTCTTTGCCCAGAACGGATGGCAGCGCTCGTAGTGCCTCTTCGTCTGTCCACTCGAGAGCGTGGAAGGCAGCCTCGAATCGGCGGACAAACCCCTCCCAATCTTCTTCCTCAGCCACAAACTTGTCGACGGGCCCCAGCCGACGCGGCCGTCCGGCCACCTGCTCTCCATGTTGGGTGTTTAGCCCTGGGGGTTTTGGCGGGAGCGGCGGCGGCTGGCGTGACGAGGTTGGTTGCGGCTCCTGCCCGGCCGGCTGGTCGGCCTCCGGGTCCCGTGGCCTCTCCTCCCATAGTACGCGTGGGGGTGGGGGTCCCGGTGCCGGCGGGCCCCCCATAGGGAGCCTCTGCAATAGCTCCTGGAGCGCCCTCTCCACGCGGGCCATGCGGTCCTCCATGCGATCCTCCAGGCGATCCGGGCCCCCTTCTGCTGCTTCTGACAGCAGGCCCCCTTGTTGCCCAGGATGGGAAGGATCCCCGGCCCCTGCTTCCTCCTCCCTCGGCTCCCTCCCGCGAGGATTCTTCTTTGTAGCCATTCGGATCCCACCGCTGCCACCAAATGTAAAGGGGAGCCGACACGAGATTGCAGGGGTCTCGTCCTTTATTCCTTTTCTTCCATTCACACCTGTCCCCAGCCGTCCCCATCTCGTTCCCGCCAAAGGCCCCCTCTTCCCGCCCGTTCTCTCCTTATATCTCCTCGATCACCCCTCCCACTAACCCATCTATTGGTGGGAATCCTTCCCCTGACACCCCTACAATACAACAAATCGCTAACCTTAAACACCCAGTCGTTCATACAATTTGAAGGCAGTATAGTACTATAGTAATACCCCCCCCCCTCATCATGGCTTGGCTTCGCGAACGAAGATATAGGAAGGACATCCACGTCTTCTGCAGGCACGCTGGTGGCTGAAGAGGCATATGCGGGACAAGCAGGTCCTGCCACAACAGCTGCAAGTATAGGTCTGATCTGGGATGGGTGCTGAGGGATCATGGTTCTTCCTCCTTCTCCTTTTGTCCACCATACGGGCCCTGCGGGTATCTTCGAAAAAGGAGGTGGCCTGGTGGACTGTGTGCCGCCAGGAGTTGCGATCAGCTGCTTGTGTTGCCCACTGACGGTGATCGATGCAGCAAGCAGTGATGGACTTCTTCAGGGAGTCTTTGTATCGCTTTCGTGGTGCCCCTATGTCGCGATGGCCAGAGGACAGTTCCCCATACAGCAGAATCTTAGGTAAGCGGTGGTTCTCCATCCTGGCGATGTGCCCTGCCCAACGAAGCTGTAATCTTGAGGACCATGGCCTCGATGCTGATGACCTCCGCTGACTCGAGGACTTCAGTGTTGGCGACGAAGTCACTCCAGTGAATATTGAAGATTGTGCGGAGGCAGCGCTGATGGAAACGCTCGAGGAGACTCAGGTGACGACGGTACATGACCCAGGACTCAGCGCCATACAGGAGAGTGGTCAGCACAACAGCTTTGTAGACGTTGACCATCGTGTCTCTTTTAAGGTTGCTGTTGTTCCAGACACGTTTGTATAGTCTGCCGAATGCACTGTTTGCCTTAGCCAGCCTGTTGTCGACTTCGTTGTCGATCTTGGCGTCAGACGAAATCACGGATCCCAAGCAGCTGAATTGGTGGACAGCTTTCAGTTCTGTTTGTTCAATGAAGAGGCTTGGTGGATGGTGCTCCTCATGGGGTGCGGGCTGATGAAGAACTTCAGTCTTCCTCAGGCTGACTTCAAGACCGAAGATCTGAGCTGTTTTCGCGAAACAGGACGTAATTCGCTGCATAGCTGCCTCTGTGTGAGCAAGGAGGGCGGCATCGTCAGCAAACAGCAGCTCCCTGATCAGTTGCTCCATGGTCTTTGTGTGGGCCTGCAAACGCCTGAGGTTGAACACGCTCCCATCGAGACGAAAACGGATATATACGCCATCAGCGTCGTCGAGGTCCTCTGTGGCCTGCTGGAGCATCATGCTGAACAAAATGGTGAACAGCGTGGGAGCAAGAACACAGCCCTGTTTCACGCCGTTTGCAATAGGGAAGGGCTGCGAGAGATCGTTGCTATGTCTGACTCGTTCAAGCTGGTTTTTATGAAGCTGGACGATCATGATGAGGAACTTCGGTGGGCAGCCTAGCTTTTCCAGGATTTTCCAAAGTCCCTGCCTGCTCACGGTGTCAAACGCTTTTGTCAGGTCCACAAAGGTGACGTACAGCGCTTTGTTTTGCTCCCGGCACTTCTCCTGAATCTGCCTCAGGACAAACACCATGTCTGTGGTTCCCCGGTTGGCTCTGAAGCCACACTGGGTCTCTGGGAGGTGATCTTCAGCTATTACGGGTACCAGTCTATTCAGCAGTACTCTTGCGAGGATTTTGCCGGCGACGGACAGAAGTGTTATGCCACGATAATTGGAACAGTCTGATTTCTCCCCTTTGTTCTTGTACAGGGTGATGATGACTGCATCTTTGAGGTCTTGAGGGAGTTTACCCTGCTCCCAGCAGCAGGACAAATAATTCATGGAGTTTGGTGTGCAGTGCTGGGCCTCCGTTCTTCCATACTTCAGGAGGGATGCCATCAACTCCTGCAGCTTTACCTTCTCTTCAGCTGTTTAATTGCTTCCTCAATCTCTTGTAATGTTGGTGCCACATCCAGTTCGGTTTTCACTGGTTGTTGTGGGATGCGGGCAATCGATGGTTCTTGGACTCAGCGGCTAGCATTGAAGAGCGTGTAGAAGTGCTCAGACCAGCGGTTCAGGATTGAGTCCTTTTCGGTGAGCCGTTCTTTCCCGTCTGCACTCCGCAGGGGGCTCAGGATTTGGTACGAGGGGCCATATACCGCTTTTAGAGCTTCGTAGAATCCCCTGTAGTCGCCAGTACCAGCGCAAACCTGAGTTTTACTGCGAGGTTGGTCCACCACTCGTTTTGAATTTCTCGAAGCTTGCGCTGGAGGGTGCTGCATTCCAGGCGGAAGGCTGCTTTTTTGTGCGGGCAGGATGGTTGGGCCAGGTGGGCCTGGTGTGCTGATCTCTTCTTTGACTCTGCCCCCACTCACCCCGACGACCAGGCTCCACCTCCCCTAATACTCCGGCCCGCGTGAGAGGCAGCGCCCACCCTGGGTCTTGGCCGTAGCCAATCGGGCCCCCTCCCGTGCCTCTGCCACGCGACGAACAGCGTCCTGAATGTACTCCGGGAGAGGCTTAACAGGACCCTTCGCCCCCGTACCCAGCTGCACGTCCACCAGCGGAACATTCTCGCGGCCGTACATAAAAAAAAAGGTGAGTACCCCGTCGACGCATGAGGCGTCATCCAGTATGCGGAGAGCACCCCAGGGATATGCAAATCCCAATCAGCCTGCTTTTCGCTAACCGTGTGACAGAGCATGGCCGACAGGGTCCACCATCCCATCCGTTTGCAGGTGGTAGGGAGACAACCGAACCTTCTTGGTCCCCAGTGCAGCACACACCTCGGCCAATAATTTTGAAGAAAAATTTCGCCCTTGGTCCGTGAGCAACCTTTCCGGCGCCCCTTTGTCCATTACATATCCGAACAGGAACGCGTCCATGATAGACGCCGCCGACTGGTCGGGTAAGGGCCAAGCCATCGCCCAGCGGGAAAGATATTCCACCCCGACCAGCAAAAATGTATTCCCCCGAGCGGACGGCGGGAAGGGCCCCAAAATATCCAACGCCACCAACTTGTTAATCCGAGACACCTGTATGGACTTGCACTGGCGGAACATATGGGTGTTTAGGCGGCTTCCGCCGGGCACAGTCAGGGCACGCCCGAATGTGCCCGATGACATCAGTCGTCATGCCGTGCCAGAAGTAGTCCCGCTGCAACGTCAACAAGGTTTTCTGCACCCCGAGATGTAACAACGTCTCGGAATGCAGAGTCCGAACCAACTCGTACCGTAACGACGACGGCACCACCAGACGTCAGCGATCGTGCAACCCTTCCCTCCACATCAGCAACCCATCCCGGAGAGCGGCTCCTGGCGTCCCACCGGACAGCGGTCCCCCCGTCCCCTTCGTAGCCCGACCCCGCAAGGCTCCCAGCGACTCATCGAGCAATTGCTCGCGAACCCAAACCGAACACGGCAGGTTCAAAACCCCATCAGCCGGTCCCGGGCATACGGGAGCCTCGGGCACCTCGACAGCGGACACAACAAGCTGAGGGGGTAGCGGAACCCGCGTGCACCGATTTGTGCCTGACGCGCAAGCGCAAGGGGACCCCTGCGGCAATCTGGAGAGTGCGTCCGCGTTCGCGTGACGCGACCCCTTCCGATACTGAATTTCGAACGAAAATTCCTGCAGGGTTTCCAACCATCGTGCCAATTGGCCAGACGGTTGGTCAACTCTCATCGATCGTCCTGTGACGTGGAGGCCGATACCCCCCCTACAAGGCCCCGGCGGCCCTGATCATCATGGCTCGTGAAAGCAGTCGTAGCGTGAGCCAAAACCATTCCGGCCGGTACAACAACATCATCCGCGCTCCCATTCAACACTTGTAAAAACGGAGGTTGACCCGGCCGGACAATCGTCTGTGCCCCGACCAGCGTCAAGCCACCCGTTATAGCAGTGGACGGTGATAACAAAACACCCGCCGCACCCTCGATTCCAGGCACCGGTTTCCGATACCGCAGCGGAATAAACATCTGCGAGCCAGGCGGAATATCCACCGATACCTCGGACAGCGCCTGTACCTGACGGTCAGGAGCTGACTGGCCCCAGGGTGACGGCAAGAATGAAATTTGCCGACCCCCCGGCAATTCGAAACAATTATGATCCACCCTTATTTGAATGGGCATCTTGGCCAGGAAATCGGTCCCCAACAAACAGGGTACCGCGAGGGACCTGGAAATCAACACGGTCCCTGAAGCCGAAACACCCCCAACCGATATACTGGCGTCCACCTGACCCACAATGCCCATACTACTCCCGTTCGCCGCTATGCAAGAGTCGTAAACCGGCCGCACCCGCCCCGGCAGAATGGACAAGAGATGGAATATTACGTCGGAGATAATAGTCGCGGACGCACCCGAGTCCACCAAAATGCGTACGTCGAGCCCTTGGATCGAACCCGGCAAGGTCGACGACCCAGTTGCGGCCGCAACCACCCGTCGTGCCAATTTCCGCCACTGCGTCAGAGAGCGACGCGGATTACTGAGCGCCCCCCCGTTAGTAATGGCACCCGGCCCGCATGGCGATGGTGATGCATGAGATGACAGGCTTTGCCGGGTGTCTGATGCGTACCGACTTGCCTGTCGTGGGTGGTCCTGCCGCGTCGCGTCCGTGACCGAGGCCTCCTGCTGGGGCGGCTGCCGAATGCGAGCCCAACATTCTCTGGCGAAGTGGCCCTTACGGCCGCAGCGGAAACACGCCAAGTCGGCTCGCCGTGCAGCACCCCCTCTGTCTTGGCCCTCCCGCGCCGGCGGCCCGGAGCGCAACCCCGCTCCCCCTCGAGCGGGCCACTGGGTAGATGCCGCCGTCAGCTCCTCAGGACCCCTCTCGTCCCGAACATAGACGGCCTTCTTCGGGTCCCACCCTGTTGCACTGCCTTCGACGGTGGGGTTCCCCGTCCAAGCCGTCACCTGTTTCCACCGGCGAAGGTTGAATTGGGCATCCAGGCACTTAGCCGCCATCCGGGACGTCAACTTATCATGGCCGCACACCGGCATGGGGATGCCCAAATCCCTGGATAACTCCAACATTTTACCCAATATCAGGGGCTCCAGCAAGTTGGGCTCCGTCTCCGGATACGCGGCCATAGCTAGCTCCATCACAGTGCCCCGGAATGCCACCGGCGATTCTTCAGGTGCCCGTTGCCGCTGCAAGAACCTGCGATGTGCATCGTCCGGAGGCTCATAAGCCTCTGCCATTTCTTCAAACACCCCCTTTAGCGTCGTCTTCTTCACGGCCTTGATGGAGCGGACGAACCTGATGGACTCGTCATCAAGGAGCGTTGGCAAGACCTCCAAGGCTTCCGCATCCGTCCTTTTTGCGGATCGTACCGCTGCTTGAAAATGGCAGGCGAATGCGCTCCAATCTCCGCCAATGGAGAACTCTTTCACAGTCATTAGACAATGGCTGCGGGTCCCCACGCCGCCGTCATCCGCCGATGGTGATCCATGCGGCAGCGACAAGATGGCGTCACTCTGCAACGTGTCCAAAATGGCGGCTCCCCGTCGTTCGTCCCCGACCACGCCCAAGATGGCGGCTTCTCACAGTGGAGGCAGCAAGATGGCGGCTTCCCGCCGTTCCTCCCCGACCAGGCCGAAGATGGCGGCTTCGTGCCGCGTGTTGGAGAGGGCGGGAAGCGTCAGCAAGGCCCCACTCGGATGCTCCCCGCTTGGCCTCCCCGGACTCGTGGTCGGCGTCACCAGGGTGCACAACTGCGTCAAAACAGCCCTCAGTGACTCAAGTTGGGCCGCCACGTGTCGCCATCCCTCCTCGGCGCCCATCAAAGCAGACGGTCCTGCTGAGCCGGTAACATCTTGCACTCCCGGCGCGTCGCCCGTCCATGCGTCGCCTCCACCTTCCATCGTCGGTAGCGCCACCGCCGGAGAAAGATCGTCGTCGTCTTCAGAAGATGGTGCAGACGATAGTGCAGGTATGTTCTTTTTTTTGAGCTGTTTCGACATGCCGTCTCACTTCTGACTCCAATGTAATAAAGGACTCTTAGGCGATGTAGGTCTTCGTCTGTCCTTTATTGGGTTCTTGTCTCGCACCCCGCGATGTCCCCGGTCGGACCCGCACCTCTTCCGTCGCGTGCCCCACACGCCGTTCGAGTCCTCCGCTCTCTCTGCAGCCACACCGCTGCCCATGTGCCCCGCACACTCTGCAGCTGCCCCGCTGCTCCGTGTGACTCCGCACACTCTGCAGCCACTCTGCTGCTCCGTGTGCCCCGCACACTCTGCAGCCACTCCGCTGCTCCACGTACACCGCTGGCCAACGGTGCCGTGACTCCGACCACGTGGCAATTGGTGCCACTCCTCCGCCAGCACCCTGCGTGGCTTCTCCTATCTTCACTCTCTCTCGACTCCCGATCCCCTTCCGGTTCTCACCCTATATCCTCCTCCTCACGTGACCCTGACTCCTCCTCCTCCTCACGTGACCCTGACTCCACCCCCACTCACCCCGACGACCAGGCTCCACCTCCCATAATACTCCGGCCCGCGTGAGTGTTGCGGAGGCAGCACCCACCCTGTCCTTGCTCGCATTACACATGTCGTAGCTGTAGTAGCTACTACACGTGTGTAGTAGCTGTAGTAGCTACGACACACATGTAGTAGTAGCTACTCCACGAGTAGTAGTAGCTACTGTCGTAGCTGTAGTAGCGACTACACATGTAGTAGTAGCTAGTAGTAGTAGCTACTGGGAGAATCGGCACTGTGCACGTGACTCGAGTCTTCCCAAGTCTCGCCTCTCACCTCGACTCGCCACCCGTCCGGGTTTTCCTCCCGGGTCGCACCTCTTTGTTAAGGCGGCTTCTGCTCTCCCGGGGGAAATCTCTCGGCACTGCCAGGGAAGTTGAAACCTCGCTGTTTTTTTATTCTTCCAGCAACGTTATTACACACCGCTCGCGACCACACATTGACCCTGTGCCTGTGAGACATGCTTCTACCCCATGTGGATGTCCTCACGACGGAGACAGTTCCGAATGATCCTAGTAGCATAAGTATCATGTGCTACGGGCCCCTGACTTTCAAGGGCCCCGCGCGAAGTGGCCATCCATTCAGTAGGTACGCAAATTTTATCAAAACTTGACCCCTCCCCCCTCCCTGTACGCACGCGGACTTTTTACCCCCCCCCCCACCTGCTTTCGTACGCCTGACGCACCCCCCCCCCTCCGAATACTATAGAACGGCCGATATTTAATCCACGCAGAAACGATCAAGGAGTAATCATTAACGTATTTTAGCAAACAGAGAGTCCACCGCCGGACTATCTCACTCATTTGAAGGCCAATGTAGACAAATTATTATCGAGGCTTCACACCCCCCACCCCCGTTTCCTATGCGTACATTGTCAGTAGACCCCCCCATACTCAAGCGAACGCATTTGAGTTAACCCCCCCTCCCCCCTCCATGTGTACGGACTAAATGGATGGCCCCTAAATGCTTTCAAGCTATCAATTCCAGTTCAGTGATTCTGCACTTGCTCTATTAATATAGCACTAAACTGCCTTCAACTTTTATGAACGACTGGATGTTTAACGTTAGCGATTTGTCGTATTATCTACCTGTATAGCAAATGAAAAAAATACAATTACCTTACTATGCAAGTTGAAAATGTATGTTTTTAATCTTTACGTGTTTTTTTTTTATTTAGAGCCCCTTTATAACATATACTACAGGGCCCGCACTTGCTTCATATGGCACTGGAGGGAGATAACACCTCGCCACCGCGACTGCACGTGGCGTTGCTGAGTACGCCCCGAAATGGGTTCGCGAAGTCAGATTCTCCGCGACAGTGTGGAGGAAGCGATGGCGTGGATGAACGTCGACAGACGGACGATGAGCACACCAACTTGTGCACGAGGCCACGTGACGCACGCGGCGTGGGGCGTCACAATGTGGGGGCGTGGCTACCGCTCCGTTACGAACCGGGCGACCCGATTTCAATTCCCGGTCACCAACACCGGTGACGATTATCTGAACCGGTCCTGGGCCTCCCCTAGGTCGACTCAGCCTCAAATGAGTACCTGATGCGGTGCGTAAACATCGCCACTGGGGAGACAAAGGTGGCCGGGCGTGGTGCTGGCCACCCACTCGCTCGTGTGCCGTGCCGGCCTTCATAGGTGCTCGCTAACAGCACTTGCCCCGAAAGTCTGTTCAGGCTGCACGGGTGATCTTCGCCCTGTCTCTGTCACACACAAGGCTGGCGAGTCACACGCATTGTGTCGAGTCCATGTTATTTTGGGTACTGAGCCACCCACCCTGGACGAGATAGGAACCGTTAACGACAACCGGCGTGCCTATGAACGAGACGCGACGTTCCGGGAGACGTGCCCATTCCGGGGGGGGGGGGAGGGGGGACCGGGACAGGTGGCAACCGGGTCACGCGAGAAATTGTCGGAAGAGAGGCCACGCGCGCGCGTTCGCCGGCACCGTGACCCGCGTGCTCCACTGCCCCCACCGCCGTCCCCTCCACCGTCCGTGACCGCGCAATCATCGGAGGTGGAAGTGACGGCCTGTCAGGGACGGCCCTAACGTGGCCAGACCACCACGCCCCCAACTCCCCCGGGCTCCCCGCAGCCCCCCCGCCCGCGCCCACCTCGCCCCGGCACCGTGTGGAGGTCGTGCCCACGCGCCCACGCGTCCAAGGATATTTTGGGAGGCGTCCGTGCGGCGCGGGAACCGTGTGTCCAGGCGCGCGACCCGGATTCCGCACGCGTGCCAGGGCCCCTCCGTCTCCTCTCTCGTTATGTGGGAGTTCACCAAAGCCACGAGGGCCGTGGCAACACGAGCGCTGAGCAGCCGGGTCTCGTCCGAAACTTACTGATTTCGAAAACATATGGTTAATTTAAATTGTCTCATGGTTGTTATTGTTTGACATGCATCACATTGGTCTTATTGCACACAGAGTTGTAATACGTTTTTTTGGAAGATTTTCTGGTTTATCCAGGATGTTTCAGTTGCGCGTCGTCGCTTTAAGATGTTCTCCGTTCATATTTTGTTTGTTGCGGTTGCACCCGACTCAAGAGCCACATAGCTCACAGGGATATACCTAATAAATGCAACTTGAAACTTGAATACTGGGGCCGCCTGCTTTCCCAGCGCAGACCAATAGACGGATTTCTCAGCCGGCACCAGGTACACAGCGATCGAAGCCGTGCAGTTGTGGACTGTCGCAAAGTTCCGCGCAACGATACCGGCCTCTTGCCGTGGATACGCCGCGGTTGTGGAATTCCCTGCCATTAGAGATTCGTTCATCCGCGAGTTAGGAGACGTTTAAGTCTCGTCTTAAAGCTACATCTTCTTACGTCGGTTGATTCCAATGAGCTTCTCCGTCTCTCTTGGCCCTTTCCTTATTCTTATAAGGCGCCTTGAGACGTTAGTGGAAGGCGCCTGGCAAAAAGAAATGGAAATTATTGGCATTATTGAAAGGATAATACTAATAATTATCCACAAGGTAATGTCTTTATTTTTCACGGCACGGGTCCACACCGTCATCCTCGCTCTCTCTCTCCCACAACGCCCCCAACTCCACCACCCGCTCCGTCTTGTAACCTCCTCCTGTATCTGCCCCTCGTCGCACTCCGTCGTCCACCAATCGTCATCCTCTCTCACCCCCACGTGGCCTCATCGTTCCAACCCGACACTCACAGCAACCCTCCAAGCTATTTTCCCTTTTGAACGTTCCGGCAAAACCTCCTCTTGCTCCCCGTGCCCGAACCAATCAGAGGCTCGAGCGTTTGCTCCAGTCTCCTTGAATTCCTCTGTTGCAGGGATCGTGCGGGACCAACCACTAACATCGGGACAAATCAGTTCCCACCAAGCGAACGCAGATGCCCGATTCGCGGACCACTCTGTGGGGGTCAGACCCGCCTGGGTGGCAACTCTCGTGCTGAGATCCTGGGTTGGAATGTGGATTTCAACGAGCCAGATTCATGGGTTGATGGTCTCAGCCCGGTCACCAATGACTGCAGAAGAGGGGGGGCAGGGGGAGATTGGGGGAAAGTTTTCATGATAAATTTAAACGTTAAACTTGGACGATTCCCAGGAGCGTCGCGACTCACGCACAGACGGGGCGCGCGCGCGCGCATGCATTCGTGACGGTCACGCGTCGTGCGCACGCTTCACACGCGCCCACAAACAAAGAGCCCCCGTGTAGCCTTAACAAACTGTTGGGGCAAGTGCTGTTAGCGAGGACCTATGAAGGCCGGAATGGCACATGAGGGGGTGGGTGGCCAGCACCACGCCCGACCGCCTTTGTCTCTCCAGTGGCCACGTTTACACATCGCATCAGGTACTCATTGGAGGCTAAGTCGATCCAGGGGAGGCCCAGGACCGGTTCAGATAATCGTCACCGGTGTTGGTGGCCGTGAGCGGGAATCGAACCCGGGTCGCCGGGTTCGTAGCGCAGCGCACTAACCGCTACACTACCTTTCCCCACACGCACACACACAAACAGCACGGACTCACTCACCAGACAACCTGATCTCTAAAACTATTTTTATTTTGCCAGGTATGGCCCACTGAGTTATCTAGCGCTTTTTTTTCAGAAGCGATCTGGCGACAAAAGAAGTGACCTTCGGAAAATGTATCGTCGCAGCCAAATACTCTACACGCATGTTTATAAATGTGGAGGGAAAAAAATCGGAGGACCTGGAGAAAAACCGACACGACTACGGGGAGAGAGAACCACGGAAACTCCACATATACAGTAGGCGTCAGGGTCAAGATCGAACCCACGACCGCCTGCATACCAGGCAAGGAAATTAACATCCAGCCACCACGGCATCACCAGTGGAGCTGCTCGATTGCTGCAGGAATCGCAAACGTCGACTTCTTAGCGCGTACGGTGCTTGACACAAAGCCGCAGCAGGGCTACAATTGTAGGTTTAACGTCGTGAGCTACTCCACAGCATCCAGAGTGGAAGCTGAGTGGAGACCTCTAGTTCCACCAGAGTACGCGCGTTGTTATGGGGCAGTCGTCAGTTATACACTCCTGATGGTTTGCACCTCACCGCACTTGCAGTTTGGTGGAGTCACCGACCGTTCCATTTATGAAGGAGATATCCACCCAGGAATCGTATTCCATTCCTACGATCCCACCCATCGTTGATTCCCACATGCATCACGATTCCTCTGTGGGCGATTACCATGTTAAATGCTCATTTAATTCGAATGGGATTGTAAACGGCGATTCCGCTGCACTTCGCATGGCCAATTCCTCCCGCCCCGAATGCAGATCGAGCCCAATTCCAGACGTGGGCCAGAATCGCGAATGAAATGGCGATTTGTCCGAGCGTTGTCCCGTGTAAGAGGCTTCCACCGGGAAATCCAGACCCCCTAATGGAGCCCTATCTACCTGCTTGGACGCAATGTCAGAATGGGGCCCAATTCCGTTGACCTCGGCACGGGCGATGCTGTTCGGTGGCGACCCGGCTGGACTCTGCCGGCCGGCTTTGCGCAGATTGCCGGTGTCTGTTACCACAGTCGCCTAGGAAACAAAAAAACCCGTGGCCTATGCCTATGCGCAGGGCTCGCAATGGGATGCAATGTGTGGTATATACACACACACTTGGTATGTATATTCACAGAATCCTCCTATGTAGGGTTCTGCACTTGTGCATTATATATATATTTGACTATATATTTTTTTAATTTTACCAGGTAAGGCGCACTGAGCTGTATAGCTCTCTTGCAGAAGTGACCTGGTCACAAATGATAGCTCAACGAAATGGCTCATCACGTGCAAATGCATAGCAGCCAAATACTCTAAACCCACGTTTCTAAATGTGGAGGGAAAAACCGGAGGACCCAGAGATAGATCCACGCGACCACTCCAAATATACAACAGCAGGCGTCAGGGTCGGAATCGACCCCACGACCTCCTGCATACCAGGCGAGGTAGTTAACATCTCATAGCCACCGTGGCGCCCATATATATAGAGAGACTACGCGCCGCTACTCCACTTGCACCTGGTTCCTGGCGGAACGACGCGGTCGGGTTCGGGTCTTCACTCCCACCACCAGCACGAGCTCAGCGCCCTAGATCTCGTTTCGACGCCTGTCCACGCGCTGTGTAAACGATGCGCCCAGTGCTGGGTGGCGGTGGTGGCGATGCGGGCTGGCGGGACACGGAGTTGTGGTTCCCAGTGTCGCAGTCATGGAACGGGCGTGGGGCCAAAGCTACGTGTTGGAGCCCCCTTGACAACCACCATGAGATTTGCTTTCATCAACAGTGTAAAAGAACGACGACACTTATTTTGCGAAGGCGGAGTACAGCGTAACGTTGTGATTAGGAAAGAGTGTAGTGGTTAGCGCGCTGCGCTACAAACCCGGCGACTCGAGTTCGCTCACGGCCAACATCAGAAACGATTATTTTAATCGGTTCTGGGCCTCCCCTAGGTAGACTCAGCCTCAAATACGTACCTGGTGCGGTGTGTAAAAATCATCACCACTGGGGAGACAAAGGTGGCCGGGCGTGGTGCTGGTCACCCAACCCCTCGTGTACCATGCCGGTCTTCATATGTGCTCGCTTAACAGCACCTGCCCCAACAGTCTGTTAAGGCAGAGCGGGGAATCTTTGCTTTTTTTTTGCAGCCTTGATGTATAAGAACCCATGTGCAAGTGTGCGAGACAAATCAAATATCGGGGGCCCCACCTGACCGACAACACCACACCCTGTGCTGATAACGCCGTGAACTTCGCCACTGCGGTGCTGCCGTGGGCTATCTCCATCCTCCTCTCGATAGAGAGAGAACAGTGATTCCCCAACCTCTTGTGAGAGCCAAGCCCGCCCCACCCCCATCCATCCCCGACTCGTGAATCGTGGATGCACCCCCCTAGGAAATTAAGTGATGGGGGTCAGAATTAGAGGAGGGGGGGGGGGGAGCACAATGAGACGACAACAACAACCCGTGCAGCGCTCATCTATGGACGTGATTTGGCGCTCCGGGAGATGGCGGTGTTGCTGGCGCCGTCGAGTCAAAATGTGTTCGTGAAGGGGTCCTTTTAGCGCCGCTTTGCGCGTCCCGGATTTGGGGGACAGCGGCGCTCTCTGATCGCTGTGGCACGGCCCGACTTGAGCCTCCCATGACAACACAACGCAAAGCTTCGGTGGGGGGGGATCGGTGCGTATATTGGCATCTTGCGTTTATTTGAAAAGGGATTGATTTCTTTCCGCGGTGTTTTGATATTGAATCTGAGATGTTATCCGTGAAAAGTGTGTGGAATATTGACGCTCATGTTTCATACTGCGCACAGCCATTTGGCCAATCCACTGCTGGATTAAGGCCAAGGGTGACAGTCCGGTACGGTACGAAATTACAGTAAGGTACGGTTTTTTTGTGGTTCTTAAATACAGTACGAAATTGTTTAATCAAGCACGGTACGATATGATAGCGCGGTATTCTTTCGTACCAACTCCGTTGATCACTTCATGGGAAGCTAAGCTTCTTAATTTCTGGTAATCATTGTACTCTCTTGTTTTTAAAGGCGGCTTAAAATAATGCAACACATCGGTTATCTAAAACTGTAACGGCAGGCGAAGTTTCCTTTCTCAAAATGCCACTCATCCTTGATAACGGATGATAAGTGATGCGATTTTGGATGTAAATGCTTTTTTTGTATAAATTCGAGCAAAAAAATCAGATATGTTTACAGAATCTTTTTTTAAAGCGTAAGGGACTTTTAACAATAATAAATCAAGCAAAACAATATTACTATAAGCTTGCTCGTGCCGTGATTTCGTACCTTATAGATTCTTTGCCGTATACAGCATTGGCACGGTCCGAAAAACAGTTCCCTAAGATGCGGCATGAAATAACGGCTCGATACATTTTATATTGATTTTGAAATACGCCTCGATATCTTGTTTCGAGTCCAAAATACAAGATCCAAAACATCGTACAGCTCCTTCCTTGTGCTGTTGTTCGACCGTGCCTCGCCTCGAGTGTCATGTTGTGTTAGACTGCCACCTAGCGACAGCCCTCTTCACAGCAACATCATAAAAACAACGGAGACAATCATTGTAATTACCCCCCCCCCCCCCCCGTAATCGCCTGAACAGCCTTGTTGGGGGCAAGTGCTGCTCGCGAGTCGCACCTATGGGGCCGTCCATAAATGACGTCACGCGATTTATGGACGTTTTTTGAGCCCCACCCCCTTCGTCACACGGCGTCACAAAAAGTCAAACCCCCCTCAAATATGACGTCACAAAGCTCTGCCCCCCCCCCCCCACAAAAAATAAATCATGCTTCAAATCGCTTTAAACTATTGTCATTGTAGTGCGTATTTAATGTGGCGCTGCACCCTGATGTTGTAGGAGAAAACATTTATTTAAAAGTCTATTTAATTAAGTAGAACGTGTTTATATTTATTTAAAGTTGCGTATTTTGATGTGACGTCACATGTCTCAACCCCCCCCCCCCCTCGTCACACATCGTCACAAATGTCTGACCCCCCCCCCCTTAGGTGCGTGACGTCATTTATGGACGGCCCCTATGCAGGTCGGAATGGCACACGATGGGCTCTTGGGTGGCCAGCACCACGCCCAGCCGCATTTGTCTCCCCAGTGGCGATGTTCACACACCGCACCAGGTGCTCATTTACTAAACCTGTTTAAACTACTCTCTAAACTATTTGTATTTTATTTTACTCGGTAAGGCTCACTTTGAGGCTAAGTCGACCTAGGGGAGGCCAAAGATCCGTTTCAGATAATCATCACTGGTGTTCGCCGTGAGCAGGAATCGAACTCGGGTCGTCGGATTCGTAGCGCAGTTCTCACCAATAAAACAACACTGGGGGTACAATGTGCATGTCACTGCGTGACTCTAAACACTGTAACGTTATTGTGCATTGAAGTCTCCTCCCTGTACATTTATTAAACGCGAGTGGTGCCCTCTAACGAGGAGCAAGGTGCACGTGGTGTAAACACAACGGAGGCTCCGGCAGGCGCGGTTCGTCCACTAGGGGGCACTTGGAGATGAGAAATGAATTTTCAAATAAAACAACTTTCCGCAAATTGTTTTATTGCGTTACATTTTAAAATATATAATGATTCATTCAACGTGAATTGCCTAATGCGCCTAATGCGGATCACATTTGAAGTTGTTTCTCATTAGAAACGGCTGCAACACCGCCGTCTGATTTGTCTCTGGCGGCTGTGAAGAAGTCCCGAGTGAGAGATGTCCCCCTTCAGTCACTGCCATCAGCTTCTCACATTGTAGCCACGCCGTTAGAGACGCAATCAAGAGCTGTGAAGAAGGCGCCCGCGGCTGTAATGAGAGACGATGTCACGGCGCGAGGTTGCGCTGTGCGAATGTAGCAGGTCACGGCCTACACGCTCTAGGAGGAAACAACGCCCGTCATAACGCGGAACGCGCCCGTTATAACGCGGTTTCTGAGCGGTCGACGACGAACTACTTTCTTGCGCTGCGTGGCCGAGCAGTCTAACAGAGTACGTGGAATGATACGGTACACGACCGCGTACCGTCAGTTATTTGTCCTGCCACCTCATTGTGCGTACATCGTATCTCGCCGAACGTTATCTTTACTTTATTTATGGGGAAAATGTTTTCGCTGAACACGTTTTTCGGTTAACGCGGAACTTTTCACGACCGCGTCTTGACAACCGTGTCGACAACCGTGTTGACGAGGACTGTACTACATCACGATGAGGGGTTGAGCACAACACGTGGTGTGTAAAGGGATGTGGATGAGGTGGGGAGCGGTAGTGCAGTGGTTAGCACCACGCTGCGCTACAAACTCGGTGACCCGAATTAGATTCCCGCTCACGGCCAACACCAGTGACGATTCTCTGAACCGCATCTGGGATTCTCCTAGGTAGACTCAGCCTAAAATGAGTACCTGGTGCGGTGTGTAAACATCGCCACTGGGGAGACATGCGGCCGAGCGTGATGCTGGTCACCCACTCCCTCGTGTGAGGCTATACGGGGGATGTTTGATGTAAATAGTTTGGGGGGGGGGGGCAATTCCCCGACGACTGCTGCACCTGAAAGAGGCTGCGAGTGCCGCACGAAAGGTCACCGATGGTGTTGCTCTCACGCCGCATTAGAGGCCGTCCATAAATGACACCTGGGGGGGGGGGGGTCAGACATTTGTGACGATGTGTGACGAGGGGAGTTTGAGAAACATGACGTCACATAAAAATGCGCAACTTTAAATAAATATAGACAACACGTTCTACTTAAATAGACGTTTTAATGTTTTCTCCTACAACATCAGAGTGCAGCGCCACATTAAATACGCACTACAATGGGGGGGCAGAGCTTTGTGACGTCATATTTGAGGGGGTGGGGGTCTGACTTTTTGCGACGCCGTGCGACGAAGGGGGGGGGGTCAAAATTCGTCCAAAATCGCGTGACGTCATTTATGGACGGTCCCTTAACCGTTCACGCGTCCGTTGCAATCGGACAGCGTCACAACTCCGCGAACGCTCGGAGATTTCGACGTTTTGTTTTTATTTCGTCGACGTCGTTGGTGCCAATTGCGCCTCACAATCGCCGACGAGAGCTGGAAGGCAGCAGCCACGCGGCGAGGAGCCGGCGCGCCACCAACAACTGAGCTGACTTGGTGGGCACGCCAGAGCGAGCCGGAGTGCCTGGGGAAAGCAGGTGGAGAGAGACAGAGGTCACGCTCAAAGCTTCTCTCATATGCACAAGAGGTTCAAGAATCCACCGCTGCACTGCCAGAGCTGGCCACACCAACACCAGGTATTAGCCAGGCAATATCAAGAGGGATTCACGTGCATTAGGGACGACATATTCGACTGTTTGAGAATAGTGGGGTTGGGTAGGAACGCGTCGCTGGAAGGGTTGATGGTCAGTAGAGACTAATGGAGAGAAAATGCCAGAGGGTTCATCCCCCGTGGAGATGGAGCGATCATATCAGTTTGCGTCTGGTGCTTATGCCCTAATGGTTTCATCGTAGGCCCATTATATGGCAAAGACTTAGAGAGGCCTTCATTAAGCAGTAGCTAGATCATGGCCGACTATGACGATCCCATTCAAGCACGAACCGGGATCAACCCCGGTTTTCTCTCGAGACGTGACAGGATCTGACGAGACTCGGCGCAGTCAGGGAGACACCCGCTTCACACGCGCGCGGCAACAAAGGCTGACGAGAACGACGGGGACTGCTGTGAGAACAAACACTTTATTTGTCAGCTTGACAGCACAAACCGTCAGAGAGAGGCTCGCACACATCCGCGCACAGGGTGACGCGGCTCCAAACCCAGAGGAGGCCTCGTTTCTGCCACAGCGACCGCGTTCCGCGAGTCCCGATGCACGGTGCGCGGGAACGTGGCACCGCGTTGATTTCATCGCGTGCGCTCTCGTTCCCGAGTCGCTTGTGAACGTTGCCGTCGTGGCACTTGGCGGGCGGCGGTGGCGCGTTTGCCGCTCGTTGCTGCGCTTCCGCAGTTGTAATCTGGCAGGCCGGCACGGTTTAATACTGCTGCTGCTGTTGCATTAACCGTGACACACGTGGATATCTGTCCAACTGGACGTGATGTCATTCGAAAGGAGCAGGTGTGCCGGCATCATAATCAACATTTTAAGGTAAGGTTTTGTACCTTTGTAAAAAAAATATCTCTGATCCATGCCACTATCCACTTAGTTCATATTAAGAATTAGCAATTCAGTTTGGGCTACGTAACGTGATGCAGATGTTTGGGGCGAGTACATATTGCCCGCCCCTGCCACCTTACTTCCCCTGCCCGCTACCCATGAGCCTCTCTACTTTCAGCAAAGCCAATATTTTTTTTTATGTAGAGGGAAAACACTAACATTGTTATTCCCTCACTCCGCGAACACGAGGAACCACGTGGAGCAGAGGACGGGAAGAGAGTAGTCAGACACTGAAAAAGGTGCAGTGAAGACTCCACAAAGCGTAAAGTGAAAATGTTCCACTGAAAACGAAGGTAAGGGCACGAACCGAACGACCAGATCACTCACCAGTTCATCAACTTGATACACCCCCCTGACAAAGTCTCCTCATCATAAGAGTAGCCGAAACTAAAATATGAGAGGGAGCCCAGTGGACCAGAGAAACCAGTTTTTACCAAGACGCAAACACCTTTTTTTCTGTGCGTCCATGCCACCGTCGATTCGTCACTTCGTTAATCTTAACAATTACCAACAATACCAAAGTTGTTAAACAGAGAAGGGACAGGCAGGCCACTCCTGAAATAGCAGCGGAAATAAATGCTGTGTATACAGCCTGGAGTGGCTTACAAACTTGTGCTGCGACTTCGAAGTCGCTGCCCTGCAAATGGCATCCAACGCCACGTTGAATGCCCTAGCCCACAATGTCGCTACCGCTCTCGTGGAATGGGCTCCCAGACCATGGGGGGGGGGTCCTTCTTGGCCAACACATACAAATGCAACACAAACACATTCTTTAGTCGAACAGAAATCGAAACCCGGACCCTGTGGCCGCATTACCCCTGACGGCATTCCCATACAGAACGGCGGCATCCTCGCCAGTTCGGTTGTCTCCTTTGTGTACTGAGAGAGCGCCAACTAGCGGGCGACAACGGGTAACTGCACGGCCACTATCGGGTAACCGTGATCCAATCCTAAGCGGGGATATATCTGGGCCAAAGGTACCTAGCGGAGTCAGTGGGAACGTTCGGGAACCATGGCGAAGGTTCCACGAGGGGGCGTGGCTAGAGGCGGAGCATAGCTCCGCCGAGAGGAAAATCAGCAGAGGCAGGGGAGGACTCGAGGTCGGTGCGGGAAGCCTCGGTCCGGACTGCGTCGCTGCTCAACCTCTCCTCGCCATTAACCACGTGGCGGATCCCCAGCGAAGCTCGCCTCTCCTCCCGGCACGCCGCCAGACGGCGGCGGGATCGGAGAGAGAGGGAGGCGAACCTCGACAGTGGGACCAAGAGAACGGCTCGTCCACGGCAGTGAGCAGGGGAAATATTCGGAGGAGCGGAGCTGTGCAAAAATTATGTTAATAAAAAGGCACCAGTCAAGAGTCGTCGTGGAAGTCGTTTATTACATTTGTATGGACAATTATAGGGCCCTTGCCACGTCCAACGTGTGAAGATCTCTCTGCCTGTCCAGTCAACTCAGAATGACCTGGTCGGCAGCCTGGAAATCCACATAGGGGGAGATAGTCCAAAAAAGCCTGTAACTCGCTCACCCTTCTGGCAGAGGCAATGGACACAAGGCAAATAGCTAATGTAAAGAGGAATTATCGTTCAGACGGCGTGGTCATTGGCTCGAATGGTGAGCGCACAAGGGCGTCCAACACAAGCCAGATCCCAAGGGGCCACCAAAGCTGGTCGCACAGGCCTCTCCAGAGCCATAGCCCTCGGGAGCCGAGACCGCACCAGTGCAGACCCACTGGTACGCCGTGTACAGGATCGTCAAAGGCGGAAATTACCAACAGTCGCACTTCAACAGATGCAGCTGACCTGCTGTCCTCAAACTCCCGCCTGCAATTGACTGGCAATGGCTGAGATCTCGCGTGAAAGTGAGTCCTGCCCAGCTCTGACACACTAACAAGACACGGAGCTTCAATGGCTTGATAGAAACCTTGCCTGTGGAGGCTGGCTCTCCTTGCCGTCAGTAGGGAGTCTTGGAGAAACCCTCGCAGGTAAATCTTATCCTTTGAACGTCCAGGCAGTCAGTTGAAAACGCCAAACGTTTTGGGCAATAAACCTCACAGTGCAGAAGCAGATTGTCCCCGATCTGAGAGGAGCCACGGAGGGCCTCTTCTTAGTTCAAGTGCTGCCTGTTCTAATGCAGGGCTATCATCACCACGGATTCCCTGTTTCCCTCCTTATCTTGGCCACGGCCTTCGGAATGAGGGACCACGGAGGAAAGGCGTAGAGACCTTCTCCGGTCCAGGGTACCCTGACAGCATCAGTAGCAACTGCAGCGGGGAACAGGAATCGCTTGCAGAACAATGGTTGGTCTCCGACACAAAGAGGTCTATGACAAACGAACTAAACCGTCAGACACCTCTACATGCAACGTCCATTCCGCCAGATCGAGCAACCATTGGCTTAGCGCGTATTGCGACCACATTCTTTGTCCCGGCCTAGGTGACAGGCCCATGGTGCCTCTCCGCCCAACACAGGAGTTGCCAAGCCTCCCGTCATTGAGAGAGCGATACCGGAGGGCTGGGGGGCGAATCCCGGCGGTTCACCATCGCCATTGCGGTTGTGTTGTCACAGGATGAGAATCCCTTTCTGCCGAATGCGAGGGTGGGCATGACGAAGGGCCGCAGCTCCAGGTTGATGCTCATCTCCGTGTGCGATAGCCACCTGCCCTGCACTGGGATGCCCTCTAAGAGAGCCCCCCCCCAACCCCAAGCACTTGCGCCCATTTTAAGGATGACATTTGGAAGAGGGTCACCCCCCCCCAAAGGTAGGCCCTCCTCTCAAGATTGGCCTCTGCTGCCCACCAAGGTAGCCTGGCTCGGTTCGGTTGACCTGCTGCTTGAGGCTACCGGAAGTTGTGTCCCACTGCCGTAGCAGGGCCTACTGAAGAGGTCTCATATGGAGTCTGGCCCAGGGTACCATCTCCGTATTCGAGGCTGTGTGGAAACAGCTCCCCGATGTCGTGCTCGACTGCGAGACGTGTAAAACGTGGGAGTCGGCGCTGGGGATTTCAGTCTCATACAACGCTGAAGCAACTGCTTTGGGTGCCATTCGGGATTATTAGTTGTACAGGAAATCGCGAGGTATGCTGTATTCAACACGTCAGCTATATTTGATTATTTGAAGAAGAAAACGACTACAATAAGAACGCCACGATCAAAGAAAAAGAGAAAGCAAGACATCAATGTGACAGTGTGTTGCATGTCTGGAGGCTCTTGTGTGCATGAAATGAATTAATTTTACTTCTGGCTGGCGACTAAGACTCTTGCCTGCAGCTCGCTCTGAGATGCAGACAAATCAGCCAGGATCATGGGTAGTGGGACAGGGGGAGTATGGTGGCACAGGTGGGCACAAAACACTCTGCATCACGTTCCACAACCCTAACGATTGATCGTTAAGGTTAACAAAGTGATCCAGTGGATGGTGGCATGGACGTAGAGAAAGTGACACTGGAAATTACTCATTTGGGATTACATATCATCCCCGGTTATGAAACATCTTCAGACTGTGCCTGTGAAACACAGAACTTTCCTCTGTAAAAGCCCTGCGCTATAAGACTGAAAGCGCCAATACCAAACGTACTCAATTACTCTTATTGTTCCAACTCTATGGCCCACACAGCCAGCTACTTCCTCCCGGAGACTCTGCTAGTCACTCGGACTCCACCGTTCGTTACAAGCTCGACTTGCCAAGGACTTGATCTGCAGAAAATCCAAACACAATACAACTAAATAAAGTAGAAATATTTTGACGATTTTTTTTTATTCAGGCTCATGAGATTAACCCGCACACACTAAATTAACTCGACTATTTTTCAAACAAGGGCAAATGGATTAAAGTAAATCTTGATGCCACATTGCGCTGATGTAAAGGATATTTCATCCAATCATTTTTTTTAGCACAAAGGCAGCTCCTATCCAGACTTCACATAAATGAGCCAAAGTTGCCAATACATTTCGGCCAGATTGTCCATACTTTGTCAAAAATCAACGTAACAGCGGGATTAAAGGCCCCTTTGCCTCTGATATATAAACCAACTTTAATTATCTATTTTCGCTCTCTTTACAACTGCCTTCTCCTTCAACCTCATCGACAGGAGCTGTGACAGAAACAACGGGAAATACCCGTCCTCCTCCCCGCTGGCCCACCAACACACGACCCCGCATGCCGCTACAGCAGGCTTAGGCAACAGCACATGGCGCAAACAAGCGCAAAGCTAAAAAACGGGAGACGAAAGCGATGAAGTGAGCGTGGCGGACGAGGTCTTGGGGGAGCGTGCGTGCACACGGGACCATCATTAACGGAGGAGGTAACACGAGCCGCCGTCTGGGTGGAACGAGGCATTCCCGACGGGATGAGGCTCGCTCACTCGTAATCGCCGCCACCCCACGCCTCCGGGGGTCGAAAGCAAAGAAACCCGGGCTCCCGGTGTCCGAGCGAGACGTACCGGCGCAGATGACGCGCGGCACGATTTAAGCCAGGTGCTCCGCAGCCCGCGGTCACGGGGGAGACTTCCGTACGCCCGAGGGGCAGAGCAAAGCTTGCACCGCGATGCGTGCGGCGTGTGGCAATGCACGCACGCACGCGAGGTGGGGCGCGCGCCCTCAATTTGGTCTGTCGACACAACCACCGCCGTCTTTGTGCCATTGCCGCGGCCCGCGGGTAACAATGCGTCGTACGCTGGAAGCCGGGGGTTCCCGTAACGCGCTCCCGCGATTTTGTCCCCCCGCCGTTCGAAATGAAAGCCTCGACTCCCGGCGGTTTATGCAACATTGGCGAGGCGCGTCCCGAGAGCCGCGTGGGAATGACGGCTCGCAACACCAACACTGGCTTCACCAAAGCGTCAGGACATCGTGGAAACTAGGTGCAAGGCTTTAATCACAACATTCATTCGCAAAAGACGAGATAAATCTATTGTCACACCTGCGTCCGACATTTGCTGCAGCTGAACAAAAGGCCGTTTGCACTCTTAGGGAAAAATCATGGTTTCTGTTTGCTATTGTATATTTATTCCTGTCTTTAAAAAAATACCGTTATGTGAGAATGCTCTGCTTCGTACTAATACTAAAGAATTAACAAGTAATAATACTTGGGAGAAAAGTTTTTTAGAATCGCGAGCACACACAAAAAGAAACCTCTAAGCTGTCCACCACAAATTGTTGCCGCTTTCGCGACAGCTAGACTCGAACGAAAGATTATTCTCATTTGACGAGCTGTCTTCTGTTAAACCATTGGCCAGAGTGTCGGGTCATTACGTTTCATTCAGGGAAAGACGGGAAAAAAAACGGCCATCACTTCTCAAATACCAAACCACGTTATTTTTCTGTAAACAATAACGGCAGCAGCAGTGTAAACAAGTGAACGCGAGCTGTCCGGAACGCACGCTTCGTGAAAATATCGGACGCAGGCAGGCCTCGAGATTTTTAGAAGCTCTACTTTCAAGCAAGGTCCCTTCCCACAGCTGCTACGAAGCGGCCACCTGCACAAGTCACCTACAAGCGTTCCAGATGGCCGCTCGTAAACACAAACACGCTCCACTCGTCTTTTTGGGGGGCCACGGCGATGACTTGAGGATTTTCCACACCCCAATTTATTTGGCGCCAGTTACAAGTTCCAGTGACCCCCCTCCCCACCCCCGCATGCCCCATTTTTGTCGCTGGGTCACCCCCGCTGACCCTAGCAAGGTCAATTGTAGTGCGAACGACTGCCAGAGTTTTTGTGTCCCCCAAGTGCGGCGAAGGTGGACGTTTCTTCGACAAAACAGGAAAGTGAAATGGGCAGACCATCCCCTTGTCCACAGCGGTTGCTCACAATCCCGGACAGTCTAAACAGTTTAACCGGGACAGAGGGGGAAGGATTTTTGGCATCCGCTGGGTGGCTTAGCGGTGGGCGTACTTCGCCACCGGGGACGGTAGCAGTGGCGCCGCCGGTTCCCGCATCCACACAGCGTGGTGAGGGATTAACGTTCCCAAAGTGCGCCGTCTGCCGTAAAGTGTGCAAGAGAGACCCTGTGACATCGTCCGCAAATTGTTGATCATTGTGTGCCACAGCCCGATAACCGCGCTTTAAAAATTATCTACGAATATAGCATCAGGGAAAAGAGTGAGTTGGGTTTCTCAGGTCTCGCTTGCAAGAGGTCGCATCTCAAGGGGTTCTTGCCCAACTCCTCTGTATGGTTGGCATGCAGTACACAGAAGCACTGGGTTTCCAAAAACAATGATTCTCTACGGGAAGTTTAAACCTCGAGCGTGTTTTCTTCATACTGTCCCTTTGCGGGTTTTCCTAGTCTGACGGTTAGTGCTCAGATAGTGTACATTCAACGACTCACTCCACTGATTAGGCAAATAAAGCATTGAATTTTTGTTTTTCGCTGCTTAACACGATCACATTTACGTTCAACAGGTCAAACGGAATTACACGAATCACGCTGAGATGAAGAGCTAACACGCACAACGCTGCTCACAAACCACGCCACCTAATGTTTCACCGACGGACTATCACGTCTGTTAAAACAAAAAACCATGTACAAAAATGATTATGTTAGACATGCTTATTCGACAGCCAAAAGAGAAAATGAAAACAAAATCAAGCCACACACGTGTCACAGTGCAAGCAGCAAATAGGACGGTTGACGGGACGTGTTGGGGAACGCCCGAAGCAAGGCCTAGACAGTCAGGCTCCAGCCGGGCCGAACAATACAGGGGGCGGCACTAGGCCGCATCCTTGCTTGCCTAGAAGGAACCTGCTCGCGCTACAAGCAGGGGCGGTGGTGCTGACCGGTGCGAGCCGCTATAATCTACGCGGACGCTGCCACGAGACTTCGCCAGCCCCAAAACTAAACGGTTACGGTTCGAGAGCGGCCAAAGAAAATCACACGCGGATAACGGCGACAAAAAAATAAACAACGCAAAAGGAAAACGGTGAAAGATCGATCGCTAACCCACCGCACGCAACCTGGAAACTCCGAACCAAAACGTGGCGGCACCGCAGCCGCTGGTGAAGCCACTCCATTCCGGAAATCGGCGTTTTGGGAGCGGCAGCGGCGAGAGCGACGGGAGCGGTGGGAGTTGTGGTTGCGGTGGCCGGAGAAAGGGCCGTGCAGCTCGCCGGGGGCGGCTTCACTGCTGGGGCGGCGGGGGTGGCGGCGCCTGGCTGCTGCTGCTCGAGGTGTTGGGCGATGGCGGCGGAGTCGGGCGCTTGAAGCGGTCGGGGCTGCTCCCGCGTTTCGGAGACGGGCGCTGCGGTCCATCGAGTCACGAGGTCAAAGGGAGGGGGCGGATGGGTTCACAGGGGTCGAGGGTTATTGGTGGAAGGGTACAAAGAGGTGAGAGGGTAATGATCAGTGAACTGGCACTCATTAGTTGATACGATACTGAACGAGCTGTGATGAGAACTATTATTAATCTATTATTAATCATCATTATTGGCCATGATAAATCCACTGCTGGATGAAGGCCTCTCCGAGCCATCGCCATCTTTCAAGGTTTTGTGATGCAACATTTTGTTTGGCACCTGAACGAGCCAATTTCATCGCTCAATCTCTTTACAATAGCTGTAACAATGCTATTCCTCTTTCCAAGATACAGTCTCAATTTCAGGAGGGACCTCCCCTGGAATGCTTAGATAGCTCCTTTTCGAATAGCTTTTTGCGTGTGGGAGGAGTACCCTGAGCAACTCCACGCACAGGACTCACTCGGGTTCACAAACCTTTCCTGACCACCTCACAGCTTGGAGCGTATGGGAGTTTCGCAATTCTTGTGTTGCATCGCAAGCACGCACCACCACCAGGAGTTAAGGAGATGGTTTTCAAACAATGTGTTCGGGTTACGCAAAACATTTATAAACAAGTGTGTATATTATTGGGCATTTCTACACATTCACAACATCCTGGTAATATGTGCGTGATGTCAATTTAAAGATAATTATTTATAGATTCATGAGGTGTGGCTCTTGGGAGAGTAAGATCGATGGTTTTACGTGCAGACAAAACGGAATGCATCATCGCCACCACGTGGATGAAAAGTGAGGTCCGTCCGAGTACGTCTGACACCACCACCACGGTATTCTGTAAGACTTTCTCCTCCCTTATTAAGGATGAATGATGAACTGTCGCGTCTAAATCACAGCACTAATTGGGTGATGTATCACGTCCAAGGAAAAATACACCACCACTACAATGCAATTTTTTAATAGAGCATCCAAATGTACTTCTATTTTTGCTTTAGCCAATATGGTCAGGAGCTAAAGGCCAATGATGGCTTCAGGAGAGACTGTGTAGTTTTGCTATTCCTCCTCCTCCTTTAGTCCACAGTTTGTGTTGCATGGTCACAATCACAACAACTTGTCTTTAATTTTATATTCATGAAGGAGATGTACCGCAGATGCGGTGTAGAAAGTAGGCAGAGGAAAAAACCTCTGGGAGCCAATAGCACAGATGGCTGGGGGCAAGGAGCTCCACATCATGGGAGCAGAAGGCGCAACTTCATTGAATGAATGCTGACCCACATCCTTAAAGTGTCTGACACGTACATTCAACAACGTGCAACCGCCCTTGCTATAATGCACGTGCGTTTGTCTTTGTGCGTGTGGGAAGCGGTGGTTGGCATACTGCGCCTCTAACCCAGCAACCCGAGTTCGATTTCCGCTCACGGCCAAAGAATATTTGTGATGAATATTTGACTGGACCCGGGCACCCCCGAGGTCAACTCTGTCACTGTTGCGATGTGTAAACATCAGCACTCGGGAGACAATGCGCGGTGCTGGCCTTCATAGGTGCTCATTAGCAGGCACTTGGCCCAGCAGTCTGTGGAGGCTATATGGGGGGGTCTCTGTCTTGCTCTGTACATGCGCGATCGTGTGTGTGTGTTTACATACAGGCATGCCCTGGCCCGTTGGGCCGTGCAGGCCGGGTGGGAGGTGGTGGGCGGGCGGCGTGGAGCGGCTGAGCGTGGAGGGTGGAGTGAAGCCGGCCGGGTGGCTGCACAGCGAGATGCCTGCTCCACACGGCACCAGCACACAGACGCATACAGACACACACAGGTACGTACCGACACGTACAGACAGGCACACACAAGAGACACACACAGGCACGTACAGACACACACAGGTACGTACCGACACACACAAGCGACACACACAGGCACATACCGACACACACAGAGGCACGTACAAACACGTACACACAGGCACAAGCATGCACAGAGAAATAGTAGTTGTTATTGGGCAGTTCCATAAAACTTTCAAAAACATCCCAATGGCACGTACGTTTTTGCGAGAGTTTTAGAAACTGTTTAGCCAGAGGCAGCAGGTCATGAACACAACCTTGGGTGTGTCTCTACTTGTTTCGGCATTATTAAAGTCATAGATGCGTCAATGGGTTATATATTGGTGCTTGACATTTTGAAAGTGCTGTGTATAAAACAACAGGGATATTTCACGGCACATTGTCAACCTACTTCTGAATAAGGGCTTCCTTCCCACAATGCGGTGTCTGTTACGAGGATCACTTGCCCATGCTTCACCATGCTGGTCAGTGCAGGTTGGTGGAGGGGGCACCCAAGACCAGTTCAGATACCACTCACCACTGATGTTAGCCATGGCCGGGAATCAAACCCAAAGCCTCCGGATTTATAGCTCGGTGCACTAACCGCTGCATCACCGCTCCATTCCATGTCGTATACAGTCACGGGACGGTGTTTGACCCTTCCACCGCACATGTGAGCTGAAATGGTGTCAATGTGTACGCTTGAAATAATTTAATTGGTGACAAACAGCACTGGTTACACGAAACACAGTTGGTATTCCAATAATACTTTGCCAATTAGTTTGTTTGACGTTCATAAAACTATCTGCAAAAAGGAGAATGCATGTGAGAGGACACCTGCCGAGGAGATGGAGCAAGGAGATCAGCTCCTGTGCAGAGGCCTTCATCCATCAGTGGTTTGGCCATGTCTGATGATAATAAAACTAAACCGAGCTATGCAGCTCTTTTGCAGAAGCCACCTGGCCACAAATGAGAGGTCAACAAAGTTGCTCATCACATGGGAATTTATAGCGGCCAAATACTCTTAAAGAGTGTTTTTTCATGTGGAGGGGAAAACCGGAGGACCTGGACAAAAATCTACTTGACCACGGGGAGAACATGCAAACTACAAATAGACAGCAGGCATCAGGGTCGGGATCGAACCCACGACCTCCTGTATACCAGGCAAGGGAGTTATCATCTTACAGTTGCCGGGAACCACGGTGCGAGCGACTTCTGAGCGCGCGTTGACACACCGGGTGTGCGTTATCTATCGGTACGCCGCAGACGAAAGGGGGCACCGAGCGAGCACGCGGGGACGAGCGCTTCTCACCGGGAGAGATGGGCCGGCTGTGGCTGGGCGACGACGCATAGGGCACAGGGCTGCTCACGGTGCGGGGGCGGATGCCCTGCGAGGCCAGCTCGTTGAAGTGTCTGTCAGACGTGGTCACGCGAGCACCGCCACCACCGCATTAAGCGGTAGTTAGTGGCAGCCGCGTAACGAACAAACGAGCAAGCGAGCAGGTGGCATCTCTCGGCAATGGCTTTGCCACTACTTCCCCAGTGCAGTGCCAGTTACGGGTCCCTGTGCGTGTGTGTGTCACATGTGGTGATGGCCACCCACCACTTTGTGTGCCATGCAGGCCTTTATAGGTGCTGCTCACTAACAGCACTTGCCTCAACAGTGTGTTGTGTCACTTGGCCAACACGTGGATCGCAATCCACGGGTGGATGATCGCTAAATATGTTTGTTAAACCCGGGACAGAATGAACACTGACATAAGCAGACAACAATTTTCGTCATGGCTGATGGCAACAAAAAAATCCCCAACGAAAACTTTACACATTCAAACAATGATAACTTCTATTTTTCGATTTAAAGCTTTCGTGACTGCAGGGATCCATCTTCTTGGTTCTTTCGGTAAAGTCACGTAGAAGGGAAGTAATAAAATAATAAAAATAAAAACATAATAAAACAATTCTCACGACGTTTCGGCCACAACGCAAGCAGCCGTCCTCAGGCGAAGAATGAGAACATTATCAAGCTAGGAGCTTATATAGGTGTTGCGAGGAGGAGCACCTTAACAAAAGAATGTGCATATGAAGAGGAATTTAGCATACCAATGGACAATGCGTAGGAGGTGGGCGGAGGGGTTTCAAAGTCCCATTATGCCCATGCCATTATGCAGGATCAACAGCACCACGGGGGGGCGCAAGGAACAGCGTTAATAAAGGAAAGGAATGTTAGTGATATGTAGCTGCATTTACCAAACAACCACGTAGAAAACCAAAGTAAAAACTACATAAAAAAAAACTAAAATATAAACTGAAACTTACTATACTCTACAATAAGCTGAGTTACTAACAACAAATAATAAATTACAATTCTACGTCGTAAGAAGTATATAATATACTTCCATCTAAACTTTATTCTCTTAGCATATACAGTACTATATACTGCCATAGATAAACCCAACATTAAATTATATACTGTATTCCTGTAAACCACCCTATACTTTATACATTTTAATATAACACTATGTATTATTCAACTCACCCTAATGTGTATCGAAATGGTTTATTACGTCCTTCCAATGATTGCTAAGCCTGAATCCATCTTCTCGGTTAAAATTGTCTCTGTGTTTGTATATGTGAATCGCCTCATGAACGAATCTCTCATGATAGCCAGATGGCTTGCAGAGAACCTCCGTCTTGGAGAAGTCAATGTCATGTGAGCCCACTGAGTTGTAACAGTGGTCTGCCACGGCTGAGGTGTTTGTCCTACCGTGTTTTAGATCAGCTTTATGTTCACGAATGCGGTCTGAGACGTGTCGTTTGGTTTCCCCAATGTAACTGCTACCACAGAGGCAACTTAGTTTGTAGACGCCAGGGTACTGTATGTCTGGAATCACATCTTTTACAGATGGTACCAGATCACGGATTTTATGTACTGTGTTGAATCGGACCTGGATCTTGTGTTTAATCAGGATTTTGGAGATCTTTTTTGTGACCCCAGCAATGTAGGGTAAGGTGATGGTCTTGAAAGGCTCCTCAACAGGATCTTTCTTGATGGTTGGAGTGATGGCTTTGCGGATTGTGTAGTCGGAGTAACCATTAGCCTTAAGAGCTTGGCGTACGTGTTTGAGTTCACTGGAAATGTGTTCATGGTCGGAGATGCATTGGGCTCTATGATATAGAGTCTTGATGAGGGAATTCTTCTGGGATGGATGGTGGTGGGAATCCGGTTTTAGATAAGCATCCGTGTGGGTGGCTTTCCTGTAGACAGAGTGGCTCATTGAACCATCAGGTCTCCTTTTGATTAGGACATCCAAAAAGGGTAGCTTGCCATCATTTTCGACTTCCATGGTGAATCTGATGGCTGGGTGTATGGAATTGATGTGGTCGAGAAATTGGTCTAGAGCAGGCCGGCCATGTGGCCAGATGACAAAAGTGTCGTCTACGTACCTCTTCCATAAGGTCGGGCGTAGAGTGGCAGTCTGGATGGCGTCCGTCTCAAATTTCTCCATGAAGATGTTGGCTACAACCGGAGATAGGGGGGAGCCCATTGGGGTGCCCTCAATTTGCTTGTAGAAGGTTCCATTCCAGGTGAAGTATGTATTGGTTAAGCAGTGTCTCACCAGGGGGGGTACCCCAGCATTTAGTCCTTGATGAACCAAGTCTTCAATGATTGCGATGGTGTCAGGCACAGGCACCTTGGTGAACAAGGAAACCACATCAAAACTGACAAGCAGGTCGTCTGGGGACAGGGCAATCCCCTTGATTGTCGATACCAGGTCAGTAGAGTTTAGTACTGCAGAGGTGGTTTTTCCAGTGAAAGGCCGTAGGATTTCGGACAAAAAACGAGCCAGTTTGTAAGTGGGGGAGTTGATAGTAGAGACAATGGGACGAAGAGGTGTATCTTCTTTATGTATCTTTGGCAAGCCGTACAATCTTGGTGGCCTGGCTGCAGAAGGTTTCAACGAGAACTGTTTGGTCTGATCAATTAATGCGGTTGAAGCAGAAATGATGTTGTTGGTTTTGGAGACGAGGCTGTTGGTGGGGTCTCTTTTTATTTTTGTATAGCTGCCATCGTTGAGTAGTTCTTGAATTTTGTTGTTGTATTCTATTTTGTCCATGATGACAGTGGCATTGCCTTTGTCGGCTGAGAGGATGACAATGTCATCCCTCTTTTTTAATTGAGCTAATTCAAAACGCTCATCTTTGCTGATGTTGCTAGCTGGCATCTTAGCGTTTTTGAGGGTTACAGAGATTTCAGATCTTGCTACGTCTGCAGCGATGTGATTCAAGCCCTTGAGAGCTACATCTACTCGAGCAATTATATCATTAACTGGTATGTGTCTAGGTGTGACTGCAAAGTTTAGTCCTTTAGCTAAAACGGATTTCAAACCTTCAGAAATAGGACTGTTACTGCGATTAATTACGACTTTGTTAACATCTAGCTTTTCAATGTGTGGGTCCGGTTTCTTGTTTGAGAGGCGGTTGAATTTGGAAATCAAGTTGTCCTTACATTTAGTCGACATAGCGGCAGCTGAAGAGGCAGTCATTTTTTCCACGTGTTCCCAATCCGATGTGGACATTGTTGCACTCAAAGATAAGTGTGATTTGTAGAGTGTCTTGTCTAACTGATCTAGTTCGGTGCGCGTAAGTCTGATTTTCTCTGAGATAAGAGCTAAGCTAGTTCTAGACAGAATTCGTTTCGCATTAGAAGAAGTTACAGCAGCAGATGTTAGTGTAAATGCGTTTGGTATTACCTTAGAGTCGCGGCATCTCTTCAGAAAGGTGAGAGACTCGATTAGCTGAGCCTTCTTATCCCGGAGCTTGTTGAAGGATCTCAAAGTTATGTGGAAACCCTCCCCGTAGAGGCGGTTAAATTTCGATTTAAAGCTTTCGTGACTGCAGGGATCCATCTTCTTGGTTCTTTCGGTAAAGTCACGTAGAAGGGAAGTAATAAAATAATAAAAATAAAAACATAATAAAATAAAACAATTCTCACGACGTTTCGGCCACAACGCAAGCAGCCGTCCTCAGGCGAAGAATGAGAACATTATCAAGCTAGGAGCTTATATAGGTGTTGCGAGGAGGAGCGCCTTAACAAAAGAATGTGCATATGAAGAGGAATTTAGCATACCAATGGACAATGCGTAGGAGGTGGGCGGAGGGGTTTCAACGTCCCATTATGCCCATGCATAATGCAGGATCAACAGCACCACGGGGGGGCGCAAGGAACAGCGTTAATTATTTTATTACTTCCCTTCTACGTGACTTTACCGAAAGAACCAAGAAGATGGATCCCTGCAGTCACGAAAGCTTTAAATCGAAATTTAACCGCCTCTACGGGGAGGGTTTCCACATAACTTTGAGATCCTTCAACAAGCTCCGGGATAAGAAGGCTCAGCTAATCGAGTCTCTCACCTTTCTGAAGAGATGCCGCGACTCTAAGGTAATACCAAACGCATTTACACTAACATCTGCTGCTGTAACTTCTTCTAATGCGAAACGAATTCTGTCTAGAACTAGCTTAGCTCTTATCTCAGAGAAAATCAGACTTACGCGCACCGAACTAGATCAGTTAGACAAGACACTCTACAAATCACACTTATCTTTGAGTGCAACAATGTCCACATCGGATTGGGAACACGTGGAAAAAATGACTGCCTCTTCAGCTGCCGCTATGTCGACTAAATGTAAGGACAACTTGATTTCCAAATTCAACCGCCTCTCAAACAAGAAACCGGACCCACACATTGAAAAGCTAGATGTTAACAAAGTCGTAATTAATCGCAGTAACAGTCCTATTTCTGAAGGTTTGAAATCCGTTTTAGCTAAAGGACTAAACTTTGCAGTCACACCTAGACACATACCAGTTAATGATATAATTGCTCGAGTAGATGTAGCTCTCAAGGGCTTGAGTCACATCGCTGCAGACGTAGCAAGATCTGAAATCTCTGTAACCCTCAAAAACGCTAAGATGCCAGCTAGCAACATCAGCAAAGATGAGCGTTTTGAATTAGCTCAATTAAAAAAGAGGGATGACATTGTCATCCTCTCAGCCGACAAAGGCAATGCCACTGTCATCATGGACAAAATAGAATACAACAACAAAATTCAAGAACTACTCAACGATGGCAGCTATACAAAAATAAAAAGAGACCCCACCAACAGCCTCGTCTCCAAAACCAACAACATCATTTCTGCTTCAACCGCATTAATTGATCAGACCAAACAGTTCTCGTTGAAACCTTCTGCAGCCAGGCCACCAAGATTGTACGGCTTGCCAAAGATACATAAAGATACACCTCTTCGTCCCATTGTCTCTACTATCAACTCCCCCACTTACAAACTGGCTCGTTTTTTGTCCGAAATCCTACGGCCTTTCACTGGAAAAACCACCTCTGCAGTACTAAACTCTACTGACCTGGTATCGACAATCAAGGGGATTGCCCTGTCCCCAGACGACCTGCTTGTCAGTTTTGATGTGGTTTCCTTGTTCACCAAGGTGCCTGTGCCTGACACCATCGCAATCATTGAAGACTTGGTTCATCAAGGACTAAATGCTGGGGTACCCCCCCTGGTGAGACACTGCTTAACCAATACATACTTCACCTGGAATGGAACCTTCTACAAGCAAATTGAGGGCACCCCAATGGGCTCCCCCCTATCTCCGGTTGTAGCCAACATCTTCATGGAGAAATTTGAGACGGACGCCATCCAGACTGCCACTCTACGCCCGACCTTATGGAAGAGGTACGTAGACGACACTTTTGTCATCTGGCCACATGGCCGGCCTGCTCTAGACCAATTTCTCGACCACATCAATTCCATACACCCAGCCATCAGATTCACCATGGAAGTCGAAAATGATGGCAAGCTACCCTTTTTGGATGTCCTAATCAAAAGGAGACCTGATGGTTCAATGAGCCACTCTGTCTACAGGAAAGCCACCCACACGGATGCTTATCTAAAACCGGATTCCCACCACCATCCATCCCAGAAGAATTCCCTCATCAAGACTCTATATCATAGAGCCCAATGCATCTCCGACCATGAACACATTTCCAGTGAACTCAAACACGTACGCCAAGCTCTTAAGGCTAATGGTTACTCCGACTACACAATCCGCAAAGCCATCACTCCAACCATCAAGAAAGATCCTGTTGAGGAGCCTTTCAAGACCATCACCTTACCCTACATTGCTGGGGTCACAAAAAAGATCTCCAAAATCCTGATTAAACACAAGATCCAGGTCCGATTCAACACAGTACATAAAATCCGTGATCTGGTACCATCTGTAAAAGATGTGATTCCAGACATACAGTACCCTGGCGTCTACAAACTAAGTTGCCTCTGTGGTAGCAGTTACATTGGGGAAACCAAACGACACGTCTCAGACCGCATTCGTGAACATAAAGCTGATCTAAAACACGGTAGGACAAACACCTCAGCCGTGGCAGACCACTGTTACAACTCAGTGGGCTCACATGACATTGACTTCTCCAAGACGGAGGTTCTCTGCAAGCCATCTGGCTATCATGAGAGATTCGTTCATGAGGCGATTCACATATACAAACACAGAGACAATTTTAACCGAGAAGATGGATTCAGGCTTAGCAATCATTGGAAGGACGTAATAAACCATTTCGATACACATTAGGGTGAGTTGAATAATACATAGTGTTATATTAAAATGTATAAAGTATAGGGTGGTTTACAGGAATACAGTATATAATTTAATGTTGGGTTTATCTATGGCAGTATATAGTACTGTATATGCTAAGAGAATAAAGTTTAGATGGAAGTATATTATATACTTCTTACGACGTAGAATTGTAATTTATTATTTGTTGTTAGTAACTCAGCTTATTGTAGAGTATAGTAAGTTTCAGTTTATATTTTAGTTTTTTTTTATGTAGTTTTTACTTTGGTTTTCTACGTGGTTGTTTGGTAAATGCAGCTACATATCACTAACATTCCTTTCCTTTATTAACGCTGTTCCTTGCGCCCCCCCGTGGTGCTGTTGATCCTGCATAATGGCATGGGCATAATGGGACTTTGAAACCCCTCCGCCCACCTCCTACGCATTGTCCATTGGTATGCTAAATTCCTCTTCATATGCACATTCTTTTGTTAAGGCGCTCCTCCTCGCAACACCTATATAAGCTCCTAGCTTGATAATGTTCTCATTCTTCGCCTGAGGACGGCTGCTTGCGTTGTGGCCGAAACGTCGTGAGAATTGTTTTATTATGTTTTTATTTTTATTATTTTATTACTTCCCTTCTACGTGACTTTACCGAAAGAACCAAGAAAATGATAACTTCTACCAATAAATGGCACTAGTAATTTGTCCGCAGTATATTACAGGGTTACATCCGGGTAAATGTTGGTGCTCACTTCTTGGAGGATGGTGGAGCCCGTTGAAAGCCATTAGAATAGATTTTGGTTCTTTCGGTAAAGTCACGTAAATAGAAAAACAAAAAAGACTGCTTGTGTTGCGACTGAAACGTCGTGGGTTTTTTGCTTCTATTATTTTCTATTTATTATTACTATTTTATTTGTATTATTTTCATTTTATAAAAAAAACATTTTTTAGATTTTTTTGTTTTTCTATTTACGTGACTTTACCGAAAGAACCAAGAATACCATTAGAATATATTACAGTGCTCGGTGTAATTGGTGTATTGGCCACCACTGCTCAACTGCATTCAAGCCAGGGCTCACCAGACCAGCCTCATTGCTCAATCCACTGCTGTAGGAAGGTCTCCCTGAGCCATGTGGATCGTAAGGAGTTGTTTGACTATACATTGCCATGCTAATCAGTGTGGGTTGGTGATGATGGGGAGCATAGATGTGAAAGCATATAGCAGCAGTAGAATAATGGATGTGGCTACACTGACACGTAGCCCCACAGTAACCTGCATTACCTCATGCAGCTGCACAAAACCATTTAAATACTCAACAGCCTAAACCACAGCTTAGCTTCTGAGGTCTGATGTAATGGGGCACACATTCCAGGTGATGTGTGCGATGATTCATGATGGAGGGCGGAGCAAAGCCAGCCGGGTAACTGCATGGCGAGATGCCTGCTCTACATCGCACGAGCGCGGCACGTGCTGGGCACGAGCACGGCACGAGCGTGAACGAACGCGGAACGAGCGCGGAACACGCGCGGCACACGCGCGGCACACGCGCACATGGAGACATTTTATCTGTTGTTGGGCAAGGCAAAAAGTTAGCGAACCTCACACGAACAACACATTTGGGGGTGTATCAATTTGAAGGTGATGATTTAGAGTTGAAAACTGTTTAGCAGGGGTGGTGGCTCATCACACGACGCTCGCCCCCCTGCACCTCTCGTCGTCCATCTCCAGGCTGGACTCGCTCTCGGAGAGCTGGCGGCAGAGCGCCTCGCGCCGTTCCATCTCGCGCTGCAGCTTGCGCTGGAGACGCAGGTTTTCCTCTCGCATGTGGCGCTCTTCCTCCAGGTACTGCGCCATCTTCTCCGAGTCTGCATGCCGACGTACACACGGACGTACACGGGAACACGCACGTATGCACATGATGCACGCACACGTACGCACGTACTAAACAAAGGCAAAGATCCCCCGTATAACCTTAACAGACTGTTGGGGTAAGTGCTGTTAGCGAGCAGCTATGAAGGCCATCACGGTACGCGAGGGGTGGGTGGCCAGCACCACGCCCGGCGATGTTTACACACTGCACCAGGTACTCAATTGAGGCTCAATCATCACTGGTGTTGGCCGTGAGCAGGAAATGAACTCGGGGCCACGGGGTTCGGAGCGCTTAACCTCAAATATCTTTTTTGTCACTGGCATAGCGTGCCTGGCATCGTGTGGCTGGCATAGTGTGACTGGGATAGAATTGTAGTGACATCAGGGATGTCACTGTATGGTGCCGGCCCAGAAGGGCCGTGGCGTGCGATGCATTTCCATCGCGTACACCCCGTGGTGGGTGTAGTACCAGCCCTAGCGGGGCTTGGTGAGCACTGGGATAGCGCAGGCACGACGCATAGCGTGCAGTGCGGTCTCCCACAAGGGAAAGCGGGAGAGTGTCAGCCCAAGGACAGGGTTGCCTCGGGCCATGGCACTCTGGTTGACCCTGCAAACATGTGATCCGGAGTGTCCACAGAGAAGCCCCCAGGTGGGGGGACTAGGGGGTGATCACGTGTCCGGGGAGAGCTCTCGAGAGGGATCGAGGGGGAGCTAGAAGGCTCAAGAAGGCGGACGGGGCCAGGGGCGGAGCGGTCCCAACCCGTGGGGGGATATAAGGCGGGTCCCTGAGAAGGACCTGGGTCGCTGCATTCTACAAGCTGGAAGTTCTACGTCTCAAGCTGGAAGCTCTACGTCCTACAAGGCATCAACACGTGGTCGCGGACCCGAGTGAGGGCCCCACCCTTCGTAGCAGTAACTCCTCTGTATAGGGTAGTTAGCTGGGTGGTCACCACCCTAGGCTGTATCTGGCGAAGGGGCAGTTGCCCCTTTGTGTTACAAATAAAAGTGTTGCCTCTAAAAGGAACAACGTCTGCGACTCAGTTGGACTCACTACAGAATGACTGGCATATTGCGTAGCTTACACACCATGACTGGCATATTAGCGTGGTTGGCATGGGCCCTGGAATGAAATGGGCAACCGCCCCCCGCCCCCCCCCCCCCCATCTGCCCACTTTGTGACCTGGCGCTTGGGCCCCTCCGGCCCATAGGCCCCGGTGCGATTGCACCGCCTGCACACTCAGCAGTTATGCACCATTTACTACGCTCCATGCGTCATTATATCTCGTGCGCGATAAGGTTTAAGGTGTCAACCAGACACCCAGAGATCGATATAAACTAAATGATGAAACTAAATTATTTTTAATTTTTCAAGATAAGGCCCACTGAGCTATATAGATTCTTTTTCAGAAATAACCTGGCCGCAAATGATAGCTCAAGGAAGTGGTTTAGCTTGTGGGAATTTATAGCAGCCAAATAATCTAAATGCATGTTTCTAAATGTGGAGCGAAAAAGCAGAGGACCTGGAGATTATGCAAACTCCAAATAAACACGCATCGTCAGGTTTGGGATAAAACCCCCGACCGGCTGCATATCAGGTGAGGGAGTCACCATCTCACCACCAATAACGTTACGAATAAACACACAAATGAGTACAATGCGGTTAAAGGGACGTGAGGTGACAGTAAACTAACTGCCACAAGCTGCATGGCGCGGAGAGGGGACTCTCAACCAGCAGTGGACTGACAAGAGGGCTGGGCGGGAAAACGTCTACCGTGGTGTTGTATCACTGGTCTGAACGTTTGGCGTCGGTGGTACGTACGTTGCACCTGGTTGGCCCTCAGCTGTTTCTTGAGGCGGTCCACCTCGTGCCGCAGGAAGCGGATGTGGCGCATCAGGTTCTCGGGGGTCTCCGACGTCTCCATGGAGACCTCCTGCGGGGACGGCGGAGCTGACACGGGCTGCTCCAGCTTCTCCTGCAGGATCCTGGGGGATTGCAGCGGGAGTCGCTAGCATCGCCACGAACATCGCCGCCGCGAGCATCGTCACGGCGAGCGCCGCGAGCATCGCCACGGCGAGCCCCGTCGCTCGCAGTGAGCGCCGTCACTCGCTGCGAGCGCTGCCACTGGGTTGTGAGCATTAACGAACGTAGGATTTATGACGAAGGTTAATGGAGTACAATGAAAAAAAGACCAATTTTTTTTTACAAACAAGGATCTTAACTTTAACGGAATCGCAGTCCCACATCGCGATGATCCATCGCATCGCTGGGTACGGTGACTCGCTGGACGATGTGATAACGACGACGCTGACCGCGTGACCACTCACCGCTTCTCAGCCTCCAAGCGATCCATGCGCTTCCACAGCCGGTTCACCAGGGCCTCCTGCTCCTGCTCCAACGTGTTCTCCAGATCGATCTTCTCGCGCCGCAACTTTTCCAGCCACACACGCACAGAGAGAGCAAACGCCGTCAAACCAACATGGCGGGGGGGGGGGGGCGCCTTGTGTGGTGTCTGCCGCAGAACTATTTAACTATTTTTATTTTACCAGGTAGAATCTTTATTTATCGTGGATAAATCCGATGAGCTATACCAGGAAGTGAGCTCGTTCCAAAAGTGAGGGGCGGCAACACGAGATGATTTTTCACCGTAGTCAAAATCTCACTCTGGGTGCATTCAGGAGACAAAGCCAGGAGCTGCCAAGGCAAAGCGATGAGGGCTGCAGTAAAAAGGCGCTCACGGAGGTGTTCACCAATCTTTTCCATTCGTAAATTAAGCCGGTGAACACTGCGTGCACCATGGTTGGTAACCACAGAAAGATGCTGCTGTATAAATGGGGCAGAGTCTCTGGTAGCGGGGGGGGGGGGGGGATGGAGAGGGTAGGGGGGATACAGGCGGGGAGTGGGGGGGTACCTGCTCCAGGGTCTGCTGCTTGGTGAGTGTCTCGCTCTCCAGCTTGCGGATCTTCTTCATCAGCTTGTTGATCTGGAACTCCTGCTCCTGCTCCAGGGTCTGCTCCAGTTCGGCCTTCTCCTGCCTCAACTGCGAGTGTGCAGCATGTTCACACACACATACAACAGGCAAAGATCCCCCGTATTGTCTTTGACAGACTATTAGGGCAAGTCCTGTTGGCGAGCACCCATTATGGCCGGCACGGCACACTGACAGGGTGGTGTGACACGTGCATATACACAGTGAAACATGGATACACACAGAGTAACACGTGCATATACACAGTGACATGTGGATACACACAGAGTAACACGTGCATATAGAGAGTGACAAATGGGCACACAGAGGGACGCATGCACCCATCGAGCTTTAGCTCCAGCGAAAAACGTCCGGCTCGCTCGAACCAATGCTGGCGAACCCCCAGATGCTTAAGGGCCAGGACCCTCCCTGTTAGATACGGGTGCTAGTTTGACGCGAACTCCTTGGTAAATTGCAAGCCGTGTCTCCACGGCGACGGAACGCAGCCGAGCGAAGGGGCGCCCCACCACACCTGCATGAGTTTGCGCGAGAGCTCGTTGGTCAGGAACTCCTCCTCCTGCTCGTAGTTCATGGCCAGCGTCTCCTTCTCCTTCTTGAGCGCTTGGATCTTCTTGAAGAGCGTATTGCTGATGAACTCCTCCTCCTGCTCGGCACGTGCTTGCTGCGGACACAGGAGGAGGAGGGGAGACAAACGGGAATGGGAGACTCAGAAAAACGGTGGTGATGGCCAGTGGGTGCCATCTCATTCACGGGGATATATCATCCGAAGGTTCCAGCAGAAGTAACAAGTAAACCCGTAAAAAGAAAGTTTTTCACTATAAATCCTTTATATGCGTGGCGGCTAGAGTCGTCTCGTCATCTGGCTTGAGATGGCTGCCACCTATGCGTCAGATGATTGTCTGCCACCATTAAGCAATTGGTAATTAAATATTTAATTTGTTTTCCCTAAACAGTGTAAAATTTTGGATTTTTTTTCCACGAAAAT